>NC_134486.1:210204302-210879302 GCF_040206685.1 Ascaphus truei | reverse complement strand
CTGGGATTTTCTCTGTTTCTCGCAGAGTTTCCCGCGCGGTGGCCGCATCATCAGATAAGCGCTAATGGCGCTTATAATTGAAAGCGCCTGCGGCGCGGGAAACCTGAAGAAAAAAAGCCGCGCGGTGCCGTGTTTTTAAAAATCCCGTGGTGGCAGCCGCAGGAGGATAAAGGCGGCCGCCACTGTACAGTACCTCTAAAATTATTCCTTGTCATTACAGAGCGTATCCTATGATAAGGGAAGCCAACATGATCAAAAGAGTGGACCAGGCACTGGCATGGATCGAAAGTGGCGAGACTTTTCTGGATATCATCTTTACTGACAAGTCAACTGTATCGCTTGAGAGATTTGCCACTTTTGCATTCCAGAAAAAAGGATGCATATCTCTGAAGCCTCGTCCCAAGCATCCAGTGAAGCTGCATGTGTGGGGTGCCATCTCTAGACGTGGACCAGGATACATCCTCATCTTTGACGGTAAAATAATGCACAAAGTCACATGCTGTGGCCTTATGCACTGTACAAGAGTACAGTATTTGGAGTACTTTTCTTTTCTTGTTACAGGAATCATGAATAAAGTATTTTTCCAAAAGCAAATAGTGCCCGAGATTATCGAATACATTACACATGAATTCCCAGCTGGTCACCGTTTCTTCCAGGACAATGACCCGAAACACACGGCTTCTTCTGCGCATATTCTTGCCAGCGGTATCAACTGGGTAAAGATGCCACCGGAGTAAGTACGGTAACAGTTTCTCATTGTTTTACACTGTTTATATCTCTTTAACTAATTCACCTTCGTTCCCCCCTCCAATTCCAGATCGCCAGATTTGAATCCGATCTAATTGGTATGGCATCAGCTCAAGGATCATATCAGAAAAGTGGTGAAAATATCAAAAAAGGATGAATTGGCAAAAAGCATACTGAGTTTTTGGAACAACATACTCACCGTAGAGAGATGTAATAAATATATAGATCATATTGCGACCATGTTGCCCATTCTTTTACAGCAGGCAAAAAGAAGGTAGTAAGGTACTGTAAGTACAGGTAAAGCAAGTATGATACAGGTAAGTATGGCACTCAAAATAACCATTTTAACCTTTGTACTCCCCAAAAATATATATATTGTTTTAAATTGTTTCAACTTGTTATAGTTATACAGTAGTTATAATGTAGTATAGAGTTACAGTATATACTGTAAAGTATACTGTAGTTATACTGTACAGTATATAGTTTGACAGTAGTTTCTGTATAGTCCAATATAGTGATATATGCAATGCTTTAAATGCACTTTACTGCACTCATTTTTTCTTTTCTTTTCATAGCTGCTGCACTAAAAAAGGTGGGGGATGGGGCATGTGTAAAAGTCTTGTACTGTGGCATATTGTAGCAGTCTTTAATTTACACAAACCCCCTGTAACAGGGGACTTATCCCTGTACAGAAAACTTGCCTCTAATCAGCACTGTGCTGGTTAATTGACCAGCACCTGGCTGATTGGAGGTTTGTTAGAGAAAAGGGTCCTCCTGAGACAGGAAGGAGAGACTCCTGAGCTCACATGTGGTCTGAACCAGGAAGGGACAGAGAGGTCTTGAGCGCTGTAGACTGACAGCCAGACAACAAGGGGGAGAAGACTTCTGAAACCTGAAAGCTGAAAGTGCCTTAGGACAAAAAGGCTGCGCCAGGAGAGCAGAGAAGGATTCCCCCCTACAGCTACCAGAGAGACATATAAGCTTTACTTTCTAAGACTGTTGTATATCTGCACATATCAAAATATATGTTTGGGGCTGGGAAATATGCTATCTAAAGGGAGTTCTTTTCTGCATATGTTTAACTAGAAATACTCCCAAGTGGAGCAGAAGCTTTGTTTGACCCCTTATTTGCATACGTTTGATGTATTCATGTGTTAAAGAAGCAGGCGCAATAAAAGCCTTATTTTGGTTCACCTTAAAACCAGTCTCTATTGCGTACCTCTGCACACGTCTCTTACAACCCCCCCCCTTCTCTCAATGAAAATAAGAACTAAGAACTACAGAATGCAATGCAGCCATTACGAAGAAGATAAAGATTGTACATTTGTATTATTCATGATTATTTGTATTTTTCATTCTTCCATGATTATCCAGATAAAATAAAAAAATGTCTTCTTTAAATTCACGAGAATCATTGAAACACCCCCACCCCCAAAGAAAAAGAAAGAATAGAAAAAATTGTTAATTTATCAAAAACATGATCCAGATTATGGTTTATTTAAATCAATCCTTCAAAAAGGGATGTCTCTTTTTTTTATTTTTTATTTGAAATTCACTTTGAATGTGTGGGGGATTCTCCAAGAAGGGCTTATCACAGACGAATTGCTTTGGGGAAGGTGTGGATAAGCATTTCTATTCACGTTGGTTTTTTGTAAGGCTTTGTGTGTGAAGTGGTGGTGGGGGGGAGGTGCTACAGTAGCAGTGTGTGCGGGATTCGTGTTTGATTCAGATAAATCTTTTGACCAGCTTTTAAACTCATCCCATGTCGAGAAAAAAAAGGAATGTCTGCTATCACACGTGCGCGTGCGTGTGTTAGAACGGGGGAGGACAATACGGCTCAACAAAATCTGAATATATTTTCATGAATGGCTCTGTCTGGGTGGGAAGGTGTGGAAAAGCATTTCTATTCACGTTGGTTTGTTTGTAAGGCTTTGTGTGTGAGGTGGGGAGGGGGAAGGTGCTACAGTTACCACCAGCCCTTAAATTAAAACTGACAGAAGAACTAAGAACTACAGAATGCAATGCAGCCATTACGAAGAAGATAAAGATGGTAAATTTGTATTATTCATGATTATTTGTATTTTTCATTCTTCCATGATTATCCAGATAAAATAAAAAACATTCTTCTTTAAATTCACGAGAATCATTGAAACATCCCCACCCCCAAAGAAAAAGATAGAATGGAAAAAATTGTTAACTTATCAAAAACATGATTCAGATTATGGTTAATTTAAATCAGGCCTTCAAAAGGGATGTCTCTTTTTTTTTTTTTAAACTTGAAATTCACTTTGAATGTGTGGGGAATTCTCCAAGAAGGGGTTATCACAAATTAATTGCTTTGCTTATTTTTAAAATTTAAATACACGCATGCGCCTAAAAGTGATGACACGCATATGCATTTCAACAAGGTTCCAATGAGACATACACGCATGCTCCTTAATGTGATGACACGCATATGTCTGTGCAGCCTACAATGTGTGGGTCGCACGAAAAGAAAAATTAAAACCAGGATTGTAGAACATGTGAGAAATATAAAGAAAGGCCTTGAGTCACATAATGGTGCACTACATTTTAAAAATCATCATGCATTAGATCCAGGAGGTTTCAAATTTGTTGGAATAGATTATGCTCCAAGACATTGGTGGGGAGGAAATAGAGTACAATCTATTTCCCAAAGAGAGAGCCTTTGGATTCATAAACTGAAAACTTTGAAACCTCTAGGAATAAAAGTAGAATTTGATATAAATGCCTCTCACACATGATGACTCAATGATTTGACCCTGTCCCTTTTAATAAGACTTTTTATATAATAATTATGATTAATATAATAACTTTTATCATTATTTTTATTATGAGGATTTTTATTTTTAATGTATTTTTAACACAATTTAAAAATATTTTTTTAATAAATTATATTTTTAACAAAATTATAATATTATGTATTAATTTTTATACATATATTTTTGTACATATATTTTTTAAATATATTAATATATTTGTTCAATACAAATTACTTTCATTACCCTTGTAGTCATAATACTTTTCCCCGTTATTTACATTAAAGGGTTTTATATTTAATCATTGATTCACCTAGAATTGAGTGGAGTTGTTATGTTATTTGGATTTGAAACTGATTTAAATCTCACCTTTCTCTTTTACTTTTCCAGCTTACTTTTCCAGCAGGATTAAAAAAAGGGCTGGAAAGGTTTTTTTTTCTATTAAGAAGGAGTTAGTCCAATGTAGAGATCCCTTTTTTTTTATATAATGAATGTATATATGTATCCATGTTAGGGATTTCTAGAGAGATGTAATAACGTTTTATTGTATTTTATTATCAATGTTTAAGAACTTGTAACTCATATTTGCGCCATTTAATTAAGAGACAGCTGTATTCCATGAGTCTAGCATTAACTATGTAGATCTATTAGTATAAAATGGGTCACCCTTGGATTATTGCTAGAATAGGACAGCTGCGTCTGATTTTTCTGTGATGGTGCTATGTATATAGACAGACTGCAGAGAGTATTGTGCATGACCCCAGAAGAAGTTGAAAGACTAAACGTGTTGAGCTTCTTGTGCGCCTGAGGCCATGTACCAACTCCATACTACCCCCGTGAAGAAGAATCCAACTGGCTGAGGCGGCTGATGCGATCGGTGTGTGAAGCAGGCAAAGGGATCCTGCCGACTAGGGAGACCGTGCACGTGTGCACACACACGCCGGGAAGCTGATTCGGGAAGGGTTTGAGTGCGCCCAGAGTCATTCTCTGCTTTTTACCAGTGGGGAAAGTGGGAGTTGTCCCTTTCCCCTCTGTGTTGTTTGTTATACAAGTAAAATGTTAATGCATTATATTCTATGCATTTGTGTCTTCTCCATATGAAGTCTACAAGGAGTCCCCAGACCAGAGGATTCCGGTCTATGGAGTAACAGTATATGTGTTATCAATGTTACATTTATTCACTGGGTTATTTGGCACATTTTACTGCACAGTTTATTTAATTTGCACCACGAACACTTGATGGTTTATTTAAGTAGTATTATTAGGTTTTTTTTAAATAAAGCATTTATTGTATTGTAACCATGTATTATTTGTCTTAACTCTGTGCCCAGGACATACTTGAAAACGAGAGGTAACTCAATGTATTACTTCCTGGTAAAATATTTTATAAATAAAAATAAATAAATAAATAATTTAAATCATATTTAAACATTTCTCAACATTTCTGGTGTACGTCATACCTTTTGCTAATAGAAAAATACATCCTAGGGGGAAACAAAGTGTCATTCAGTCCACTGAGGTAGAAACGGATTTCTCTATAAAAATAGACCATTTCTGTCAAACTTTAGAAAAACAATTACACTCTATTTGTAGAGATAAAAACTGGAGCATGCTTGTTATAAAAACATAAAATAAACACACAGTACATAATGTTTATTTTAAACTTTGTGTGAGCAGTTTAAATATTTTCCTGGTGTTTTATATAGATCTTTTTATAATATATATTTTAGGAAATTCCAATGGCAGGACCTGCAACATCTATAAAACTGTGTGAATTTAAGGAAAGTGTTCCATCTGCCACTCATGGGTAAGAAATATTAGCCAGAATTCACTAAAGGTTGTTAAATCAGTGTTAATATTTGGAAACAGAAAAAAATATTACCACACAATATTTTTGGTGACTTAACATCTGATTCCAAAGCAATTATTTTATAATATGCACAGTAGGCTTGCATTATTGACCTAATTTGCATGTGGGTGTTTGTCAATAATGAAAGACATCCATGACAGTCACTTTTGTGATTTCCTACATAATGCTAAAAATGTCCATGCAAATAGGTTAATGCACAGTAATAAGAATAATGAGAGTACCCTTTGACAGCAAAATGATTTATCCCTTGATGTCTCGCAGGCCCCTGTGGCACCAAAGGGATTAACATAAAACACAAACAACCAACAATAGACGTAACTTAAAATAATAATAACATGTTACACAATATTGTTCAATGTAAGGCTCTTTGTAGCCCAAGTGCCTAGCAAGGGAGTCAAACCACAAAAAAAACTACATGCATGTTATGTACTTATATGACCTACTCCATGTTGCCTAGTAAAGCTGAACCCCATTATAACGCAGTGCTCAGGGTCCACATAATGAGACCGCGTTATAACCGGGATCGTGGGAAAAAAATGGCCACCGCGATTAGGGGTTCCATGTCCGCCGAAAGCGGAGAGCAGGGATAACTCTCCCAGCTGTCCCTGAACCCAGCGGCGCAGCTGCACCCCCACGCAGTGGGAGGGGAAGGTGGAGGGGGTGGTGTGTGTGTGTATCAAGCAGGCTCTCCTAGTAGTGCAGGAGAAATCTGTGGTGAGTCGGGGGAGATCTCACAAAGTCTGGAGAAGGCAGGATGTTTTAGCTGTCTCTGTGAGAATCGCCCGGAGCCAGCCCCTCTCTCTTCTCCCTTCCGGTGGAGGTACAGGGGGAAGGGGGTGGTGTGTGTGTGTGTGTCCAAGAAATACAAAGGGAGATATAGAGCAATAAAGGTTGATCAAATCAAATCTTTTCATGTATACAACAGATATGCAATTAGTGGTAATTTGAGTGTAGATTGTCCACGAGGTAGCGATAAGATTATAGTGTGTCAACTATTCTAGAGTACAGAAAAGACAATCACACACATCAAACAGGCTGCCCCAAAACTGTCATCTTTTAAAGGTTTAACAGGTTTGCGGTAATTCTTGAGATATACAGATACACTCTGTCAGTTACTGAACCTCACCACTACCAAAAGAGAAGCACAAGTTACCCTTCAGATTAGTGTTCTGCAGTTGCTTAAATCTTTTTGGAGTCAGTACACATGTAGACCGACACAGAAAGACAAATTATTTAATACACACCAAAGAATGGCGCAGGGACAAAGAATTTAACCTTTAAAATCCCAGATTCAGTTCCTTGTGACTTTGGGCAAGTCACTTTATATCTATAGGGCCAATTTACAATGCAGTGATAAGTGGTTTAGAGCAGCGTTTCCTAGATGGTGGGTCGAAAAACGAAAACCCAGGAACGAAACACCTAGGTTTTCGAGAGTTTTTTTAAGCGACCCGGCATTTTGCTTTTGTGGCCCGGTGAAGCGGCACTTGGAATTGAAACATCCGGAATACAGTAATAAGACAATAGATTTCTTCATAAATAAAAAGAGAGAACTAATAGCTACTAAAAAGACTATGGGGCCTATTTAGTAAGCGTTGATAAGGCACTTATCGACCACTTATCGGCCAAAACGGCTACTCATATTCAGTAAGCCTCGATAAGTGGGCGATAAAGGACTATATCGCCGAAAAATCTTATGACCAAAATCAAATCGCTGATTGAGCGTCGATAAGCCACTTATCGAGAATTTCGGATTGATCATAAACTCGCACGATTCTAGTAGCCGTGATTCGCCTATCGCCGTCAATCGCCGCCCTAAAAAGGCGATCATATCCCCAATTCAATATAACACAAAAAATTGGCAGATTGGTGGGGAGATACGTCGATGAGCGGTGATAAGTGGGGACCTACAAATAACTTGGCCTTTTTCCTGCATAGGATTGATGCCAGGGGTCTCCGGAGCTGATACCCATTAATACCAGCACCGGAGGCCCCCGGCATGCATCTGATGCAAGAAAAATGCTTTTAATGCAGCTTCATTACCTTAGCGGCTAACCGCTAAGGCAATGAAGGGGTTAACCACCTGTGCCAGACTTATTGTGGCTAGTGAGGGTGGTTGAAGGGGGTATTTGGCTCTTAGTGGCTGTTTAGGCTTTGTGGGCGGGTTGCAAGGGGACTTAACCCCTTCATAACCTTAGCGGTTAATACAGCTAAGGCAATAAAGGGGTTAACCCACCCGCAAGGTCTAGACACCCATCCTTAGGGCTAATACCCCCTTCACCCATCCGTGAGGCCTAAGCACCCACCCCTGACTGACTATACCCACCCTATACCCATTGAGTAGTATAGTGGTACATCATATCCATATAATAATAATATGGGCATGATAAGCCTCTATAGCACTCAATGGGCACCCTAATCACAATACATTAATGCACCAGACACACAATAATAAAACATTACAAAACTCCAAAAAAACCACTTCACTAAATAAAACAGTAGCCAGCTAATCCAATGAATACAAGCAATAACAACATCAACAATTAATTAATGAAACCATTAACCAATAAAACCAATTAATTCCTAAATCAACTCGGAATTATTTTAAACAGTAACCAATCAAACCAATTAATTACTAAACCAACTCGAAATTAATAGTAACATTAACCAATGAAACCAATTAATTTATACAACATGAATTAATTAATTGAAACTTTAAACTACAAAGAAATAAAATAAAAACATATCAGAAACAACCATTAAACGCATTAGCCAACACAATACATCCTTCATTAAAAAAGAAAAACAATCACCAACATTTTATTTCAATCAAGCAGAAAAATATCAAACAATTACATCAACATAATAAACAAACACTGCAAAAAACAGCAGCAATACAAAGCCACAAATGCCCCCCCAAATATTGTCCTAATAATGAATTGATCTGTACCCTAAAGTGGTACCGATTAATATATATCAGGTACCCAAATCTACTTTTTTCTTTCTTTAATCACCTTCTACTATCTTCATCTGTCACCATTTCTTGATCTTCTTTATCTTCTATCTTCATCTGTCAATCCAAAAATCCCCATGGTAGATCCCAACCGATGTTGTCTCGTCGTCTTCTTGGGCTCAAATGAGGCGTCACGGCCTTAAATAGGGCTTGTGATCTCACATTTAGCCTCAAACTGGTCTAACAGTGTTACGCTGTGCTCACCACAAACAGGACGAGACCCCGGTACTGAAATGGAAATAAGTAAACACCAGCCATAGACACGGGGGCCACGTCCGGAGTGTAGGATAGTCTTGGTAGCAGGGTCTGGAGTGGAGAGCACAGGGTAGTCGATACTTTCCAGGATCGGTCCGGAGACCGGTCAGGAGAGGTCCGGAGTGGGGAAGGTACTATGCCAAGGTCAGAGTTGGAGAGAACAGGGTAGTTGTTTTTACAGCTTCTAAATCGCTTGTTTTGGAAATTTAGCTATGAACGGTAATGAAGGCTTGCTGAATACCTTGATAGCAACGCTCAACACAATGGCGATTTAAATGCCATGGAGATAATTTTTATCAACCTTTACTGAATAAGGCCCTATCTCTTTGAATTTTTCTCGGGCGCTCAATCTGAAAACCTTGTAGTGGCTTCTTATGAAATATCAAACTTAATTGCTGAAACAGGTTATCCTCACACTATTGACGAGAAATTTATTGTTCCAGCAATGAAAATGTTAGCATCTCGAATATGCTATAAAAAGCAGGAGAACCAAGTAAATATGCTGGCGCTATCAAATAACACAGTGAAGCGTAGATTCGTGTAGATGGCAGATAATATCGAAGAAACTGTCGTAAGTCACTTAAAAGAGTGTAGTTTTTTTTTCTTGCAAGTCGATGAAAGTACAGACATATCGGACAATGCCAATCTAATGTGTTTTGTGAGATATGATATTGCCAATACAACTCACGAAGAATTTCTCTTTTGTAAACCTCTGACAACAAGAACAACAACTGAAGAAATTGTTTAATTTGATTGATAATTACATCAACCAAAATGGCATTGAATGGAAGAAATGTGTGGGACTGAGTAGCGATGGAGAACGCGCAATGGCAGTCGCTCGTATTGGACTTTTTCCGAGGATCAAAGCCATAGCACCAGGCTGTGTATGGGTGCATTGTAGCATTCACAGAGAAGCATTGGCCGTCCAAAAAAATGCCATTGCTTTAAAATGCAACTATGCAAGAGTGTGTAAGATGTATAAACTTTATTAACTCTCGTCCACTCAATTCAAGAATATTCTCTGCGTTGTGCAAAGAAATGGGGAGTGAACATGAACATCTTCTTTTACACTGCGAGGTGCGATGGCTATCAAGAGGGAATGTTTGAAAAAGTCTTATTGAAATTAAGGAAAAAGTTTTACTGTTCTTAGGCAACAATCCCCCAACGGCTAGGGATGTAATATTTGAATTCAAAGACAGTTTTCATGATGTCAATTGGGTAATCAAGGTAGCTTACCTTTGTGACATTTTTGATGTTTTAAATAATTGAAATCTGACATTACAAGGTAGCAATGTAACTGTATTTAAAGTGCAAGAGAAGGTGGATGCTGCAATGAAAAAAATCAATTTGTGGTCCCGTCGTGTGGAAGCAGGGAATTACAAAGCTTTTACAAAGCTAACAGAATTACAAAAAGAGTATAACATGAGTTCCATGCCGGATGAGATTTCAGCTGCTATCAAGGAACATCTGCTAGGACTGGAGACAAGTATGAAGGAATATTTCCCCCAATCAACAGCAACAAAGCATGAATAAGGAACCCTTTTACAGGGAACGTAGAATCCGATACAGAATTACAGGATTCAGATATTGATTTTATAATTGAACTGTTGTGTGATACGGCACTCAAAGACATCTTCGACAGAATACCAGATGGATTTTTGGCTGTCTTGTCGTCAGGAGTACCCAGTTGTAGCAGAAAAAGCGATAACATTTCTAATGCCTTTTGTCACGACCTATAAGTGTGAAGCAGGCTTTTCAACATTGGTTTTCCTAAAAAATAAATATAGAAACCGATTGGGAGTTGAACCGGATCTAAGAATAAAGTTATCATCTTTTTCTCCAAACCTGAAGTTTCTAGTTAACAAGAAACAGCATCACACTTCTCATTAATAATTTATTGGTTTTAGTTTGATTTCTTCACATTTTTGAAAGAGTAAATGCTTTTTTATTATAATATATGAAAACTGTATGGACATTCATATCTGTTTTATTTTACCTATAGGCAAGTATAGGCGATAAAAATGTTAGTGTGTCACGAAGGAGAAGTATAAAAATAACCAGGCCACGAAAAAAAACGTTTGGGAAACGCTGGTTTAAAGAGAATTAAAGGCCTTTATAGCGTGATACGGCCTGCTCTGCTCTACACAAAGCAGTGATAACAGTGCAGTACCGCAATATAATGGCTTTTTATCACCCATAAACAGTCAGCAAAAAAGCGTGATAAATAAATGCATAGGGGCCTATGCACTAAGCGCCGGAAAAAATAATTACTGGGCTGTTTAAATTGCCAGTTTTGACAGCATTGCTATCACGGTATACAGAAAGCTCAGAATACCTGTGATAGCAACATTTGCAAAACTGGCGAGATGCCTGCGACGTGATGATTGCCTCTCTGAAAATAGTTCACCCGACTATTTCTTTCTGCTGCAGAGAGAGAGAGACTCCTTTCAATGTGCAAATCTCTCCAGAGATCAAACCTTTTTAATATTGTATTGTATGTCTTTATTTATATACTGTAGCGTCATTAATGTACACAGAGCTTTACAGTAGTAATACACGTGACAATTATATAAATAACAAATAATACAAATAACAGATCATGGGAATAAGTGCTTCGGACATAAAAGTAAAATTTTAGAAGCGCAGTCCCTGCTCTGAAGAGCTTACAATCTAATTGGTAGTGAAAATAGAAACACCCTGCGGTCTAGTGGTAATATTGTAGTACAGTGATATAATAAAGTGACACTCGAGTAATATGAAAATATGATAAATAGTGCAATAATCAGCGAATAGATAATAAATATATATTGTAACTGGTGCCTCATTAGCTTCCACCCACGATGAACCCCCCTATTGGATTCTTAATGGTACTGGTTGTTGAGAGATGCGGGGAGCTCAAGAAACCGGTTGGTGTAATATAAAAAAAGAACAAGAGAAAAATATATAGTGCAATACATTATGAAATGATGCTGGCTTATTGAATATATCACCCTAAAGGTGTACACTCACACTTTCCAGTGTTAAAAACAGCATTTGTGCCCCTCTGGGGAAATTCCTTGATGGTAATGCAGACGTAATGCTGAACAGTTGTATCAGTTCTCTGGTCACCTAGGGAGTTGTTTTAAACGTCCAACTGAACTCCCGAGTGTCACGGGAGACCAGTGCTTTTAACACCAAAAATACCTGGATCCTTTGATTGAACAAAATGTGAGATAAAATAAATTGTTATTTATTCACACAAGAAACACACACAGCTTGATTTACAAAATAACACGAAATAACACTTACGGAAATGAGGTAAAACGAAATAACAGGTTTCCAGAACAAAAGTCCACGAAATACAGTCTCTAGCTATCAATTCCCAGGAGCGGGGTTGATACGCAAACAAGAGACGCGAAACCGTCTTTGGCTAGGGGTGCTGCTTGCAGCCCCCGTATCTTCGCCGAAAGAAATATCTTAGTTCTGCCCTTGTTGAATTCGTTTACAGAAGTCCTTAGTTCTAACGAACTTTCGTAGCGGGGTACAATCCTTGATTACGATGGAATCGTCTCTGTACCGCACGCTATACATTCAGATGGATCACAGTTGAACACCCACCAGATAGCCTGCACGGACTTATAAAACCCTTCCAAGCCTATCTGAGCACCACACAGCCAATCTTGGCATGGGAAGCAAATTCCCACCCAATGGCAAGTTTGCCAACAGTTCCTGCAGCTGGGCAAAGGGCTTCACGGTATGCCAAGGGTCATGCGCTAACTTCACACTTAACCCACTTAGCATACCTGACCAAGCCCCCTTGCACGGCAGCAGAATGTCTACCTTTCTCCAGGATGCCCGGACATCTGCTAGACAAACGGTTTATATACATTTCCTGACATTTAGCACTTTCACCAGGTCGGTACCTTTTGTTGCCCCAGACTTTTGTAGGCACTCGGGAGTCATCCCAACAGGAAGTCTCAGAAATCCGGACTTACATAATGAATGACTCATCCCAGGCATGGCTGATCATAAATGACAATAGTGAATGGGAATGCTTAATGTACAGTATCAGCTGTCCTGCCTGGCTGAAATGTAAATGTCCCGGTTCCTATAATATAAAAATACTAAAATCAGAGCCACTTCTCATTTTTGACTGTAAATAAATGTTAGAGTCTCCTAACTATTCCTGGTTAAATTATTACCCCCTAGTACCCTGCATATCAAAAATCAGAGAGCTAGGACCTTCCTATTAAAAGTTAGCTAGTTAATTATGTGTGGGCTGTGATGTGGTTTGTGGTTTAACTTTTTCCCGGTCTGCGGTTTGGGGCCGGGATGCAATGTTGCAATGCCCGGACCCAATCAATAACCGCGGTCGCATTTTTCCACTTGACCTTAATTGGATGATGAGACCACATTATACATTTTTGCAATCCAGCATCTTTTCATGACCGTAGACCACTTAACCAATTTAGCTCGTGGATAAGGCTTCCCTTGCTTGTCTGCGGTTACACAGTGATACAGTGTTGCAATGCCGGGCCCCACCACATTACCACAGGCACACTTATCCAATTAACCCTTTAAACAGTGACAGAAGCCCCTTATTCCTAGCGGGCGCATTTTAGATATGTTTTTACACGTTAAGAGGACTGCAGCTAGCCAATGTAGCTCATTTTAGTGCATGTGGTCTGCTTATCCCTAACCGGATGCACACAGACAGTTCTAATGCATGTACAGGCTCTCAACTCGCAGTGGGCTGCAGAGCTGACACTTCACATTTATAATATGACTCGGGGACCCTGCTACATGGCTTATACAGTCGTTACATGTTATTAATCTTGCTCCCTTAGACAACGGCATTTTGAATACATTTTGCAGTATTATTACCCTGGTTGGGTTGCAGAGCTGACACTCTACAATTCCCAATCTGGTTCAGGGGCAGCCAGCCAAGCCAAATACCTAAGCAGCAACCCACCGACTTGTCATAGGCAAGATAACACACAAATTGTATGCAAGAGCTTACCTTGACAATGAGGGTGATCAGTCCTCGGTTCGGTGTGTCACGGTCTCTGCAGCAAAATCAGCGACAGGTCAGTCTCTCGTGGTGAGCCGGAGTCACGCTCCCCCCCTTTCACGTTGGGCGCCAAATAATGAGGTCGTGAATCTCACTATATCAGGGTCTCTCTCTCTTCAGTCACTTGCTCCAAATTCAATCATGCATGCGCTAGCTCACTAAGAAAGACTCTGACACAAGGTTCAGCTTCAATCTCAGTACATGCGTTATCCCCGGGGGCAACACAGGAACTGCCGAGTTTTTGTATTACAATCTATTTATATCAAAGTAGGCTAACACTAGCCAATCATTCAATGCCACACCTATTATGCGGCAAAGCTTATCCAATTATTACATTAGTTAGTAGAAAAAAGGCACAATGGGGGCGGGGGTCTTGTCGGCTGATGCAAGTTTCACAGGAATGCCGTGTGTCCTTGCTTTCTGAAGTTATGTTTCGTTTTCTCTGTAATCAGTCGGCTTTAGGTCACTTTGCTACTTCCTTATTGCGTGGGCGTGGGCGAGAGTCTGTGCAAGCGGAATTTCACAGTCACCTCGGATAGAAAACAGTATTAGTAAAAAAACACAGCAAACAGATATAAAAATGGAGACGAGTGGTTTCTTCAGAATATAGAGATATGACACCCATATTCTATCCTTCACAGCCCCCCTAGAAACCACGAGACAAACATAATCTTATAAAAGTATTAAAAAAACTAAACCAAAAAGGATATACTTTCCCTATGACTAATCTTAACCTTAGAAAAACTACCTGAGGGTGTTGGTCGGCTGTTCATGAGCTTCTCTCATCCCCGACAACTGCTTGCTCGCTAAACTCGAAGACCTACAGAACATACACAAGGAGTCCCTTCCCTACCGAAAAACAAACTAGGGTCTGGGAACTTGATTGGTCACCCCTGTCACTCCAGAGTACTATAATGGACTGGTCTTATGTTCTCTCGTTTTTGTAATGGCATATTTTCATAACATTGGCACATTGCTCTTGTTCTCAAGGTTTTTGGCTTAGCTGAACCGCTCAATATCAATTGGAACTTCAGAAGAAAAAAATGTATTTTAAACTAACATTCATTCCAACTTTCATACAGACAATAGACAATATCAGGCATCTAAGATGGATGCTGACTCAAAATGGTTGCTTAGATCCCCGTGCTGTTATGTCAGACCCTCCCCTTACGTCAAATTCTCACTTTGTCACTCCCTCCTTTTTATTCTTAAAACATAGCTTTTGAGAATTAAGTTAATGATGATAGTCCAGGGATAACTCAGAGGACAAGGGCGCGTGCCCTTCACTGTCATAGTCTCGTAAGGCGCTGCGGCCAATATGTCTTTTGATGAATTGAATAACTGTGATCGGCATCTTCTTTCTCCAAGGTACTGCTGTTTTCTGGCATCTGTAAAGAGTGGCATCCGAATGGGGGAGGGGGTCGCACACCTGTGGATCATACCTTTGCAACACGTGACACACACATATATGACAACAAGTAACACTCCCAAACACATCAAAACATTCAAAAAAAAAATTGCTCCAAGTGATCTAAGCCATTCACCTAACCCCAAGGGTGATAATCTGTCACTTCCCTTTGTAAACCTCTTTTGAATCTCTTGTATTTAATCTAGTTCATGCTGCACATTGCTACACTGATCTGAAATATAAACACAACATTGTCTTTAATCAAACACATACCCCTCCTTTTTAAGCTAAAACATAGTCTAAAGCAATTCTGTTTTGTAAGGCCATAAGCCTAATCTGAACCTGTTCTTGGATTTTCAGAATCATCACAACATTCTATTACTGAGAATTGAGGGGGTTTGGTATCTGTGGAAGCTAATGCATGATCCTCACCCTGCACGCATTGCATACATCATTCACTCAGAATATCAGAACAGACAATGTCTGCGATGGTCAACATGGCTGACTTATGATCCTTTCCTTGTGGCTGACACACGCCCCTGGGTGACCCCCTCCTTTCGGTGGAGGTGCAACACACTTCTGGATCAAAGTTTTGCTGCACATGACACATACATAGAGAGTGAAGAGTACTGCCAAAACACATACAAGAGCTTTCACAAGCCACGCTTCCAGGAAACCAATCCTCCCATCAAGGCTCAATTCTACATACACCTTAAATTTCTAACTTAACACACTCTAAAGAATCTAAATATTGAGTCTCTGAAAAAATGAAATGTTCTGATAAAACCTGGCCTTAGCCTGGTGTCTTATTTTCCTCGTTGGTTAACGGTTAGAGTTTTGACTCGGCAAGACGTTAACTTGATGCGGCTGTGCTTTAGGTGACTCTGGTCTTTGGTGGAGCTGGAACGAGCTTTACTGTACTTTGGGTCCAGGAAAATGACTCTGCCGCTTTGACTTTGCTGTATTGGTGGTTACTTTAGGCCTTTTCACCTGAGATGAAAAGCATGCTTGCGCAGGGAATATGTGACTATTAACCCCATCTCGAGTAGGTGCACTTTCAACGTTGCCTAGAGAGACTCAAAAAATGTATTAGTTGCATACAACTTACTGTTTTATTACCAATAACATGGTCCTTAATTCGTTCCTTTGGACTGCTGATAGTCATAAGTCATCCCATATGTGTCTCATAGGGAGATAATTTATACCTAGGAATCAATTCTTGTATCAATGTGTTTACTCCTGTCTTAGCATCCACATATAGACAGAGGTATTCCCTATTAAGGTTCCTAATTCATTCCTCAAATTAAAACTAAGTAGCCAATGTGAACCTGACTTTGATATAATCTAAGTTCCTGAAACTTTAGGGCCTCATCCCTTGCCTACCCACTTGCTTCCATAATTAATTCTATCCTGTCTGCAGGCCATATCCCTAAGACCTGGGAAACTACCAGAGTTTGTCCCAATCTTCAAAAGTGGGGACAAAAAACACTGTCTCAAACTACAGGCCAATATCCCTTTTCCCAATACTATCCACTGTTATGGAAAAATATTCCCTCCCAATTTAAGCAATTATTTTACCCATACAAATTTCCTAGCCACTCCCTATCTGGCTTTTACCCCAAACACTCCACTGTAACGATTCTGCTAAAAAATTGAAATGCCTTGTATATAATGCATACCTTATTCACTTATGTAACTGCTTTTGCAACTATGTATCCCCTGTATTTAACCCTATACACACGACACACCCACAAATGAGAGGTGCTCCCAAATTCACCACTTCCTGGTAAACCCATTCTAGATTACACAGCAATTTTGACAATAACCACTGCTTACGGACACCTTTGGAAAAAATAAATGGTTAAAAGTTATAACATACATCACATATTCAGTTAATAGACAAATGATTTTGTATAAGACTTCACACTAATGTCTTGCTTTACATAATCTCTTTGCACAGTGCTGAGCACACGGTCAGCTTTATCATTTTAAAGACACTCTGCATATTCATCTGACTAAAGAAAAAATATTTCTATAAGACTTGTTTCCGGGCAAAGAGCCATTTCGTTTCTGGGCGTTTCGCCAATTGACCCTGAAAAGATAAGATAAAGGTACACCACAGCTTCTTCCTGAAAATAATAATTATTGGATTGGAACTTTTGCTTAAAGTTTAAATACATGGAGCTTTATCCAGAGCCCTAAGAACTACATTTTTTATGACCTTTCAAAAATTAACCAACAGGCTTTTATATAGCTGACGTTCATATAACTTCTTAACACACAAATAACTCCACACGCTCATGCTATTTCCCTACACTCAGTTCTTTTTAATGCCTTCTGTTTTAATTTTCATAGTTTCACTGACTTCATTCACTACAAATTTATGCTATCTTGTTGCAATTCTGTCCTTTCTCCAGCTACACAAACCTATTTCTCTCCATTAGTCAACACTCACAAGTCTAACCCTCATTAACTCTTCCTTCATCTCACCTCAGGACTTTTCTGACTATTTTGAGGATATGGAGGGGGAGGGTCAACTTTAGGGGTAGAAGGTGTAGTTTTGTCACTTTCGGGTACTTTCATATAACAGTAACTTTTCTTATCTTTCCCTCCACATTCTATTTCAGTGAAACCTTCCTTTTGAAGCTCAATAGCCACACTCAAAAATTTCTCAGCATTCTCCCACAATCCTCCATCTTTCAACATTCCTTTACATGCCTGGATTCTATCTTTCAACATTTTTGGTTGCAACCTTCCCGTAGAGGGTAAATCCAATATTTTAAACAACAATTTACATTTCTAGGAGACTCTTGTCTTCCAGCGTTCCCCGGGATTCAGTTATTATTTTAGACCATAGACTGGGTTGCAATCTCCCCGAGGACGGGACTCCAGCCAGTTTATACAGATTAGCAGCATTTTTGATATATTTCTTTCCTTCTCGAGTGCGGACTAAATCTAGTGCTGTCTGTGCCCCTGTGGGCAACACATGTTTTTTCTTAAATAAGTGCAACATCTCTGAATTCTCTGTTCGTCCCACTAATATCTCGTGGCCGGTCCTGTGTCACCGTCTCGAGGGAACCACTGTTTGGTTACCGCCCTCAGACGCTGGGTCCCTGACCCCAGACACCCGGTACCGGAGACAGAGTACTATCTCTACGTCTCGAGGGAACCACTTTTTCAGGTTACCGCCCTCAGAGCATCAGTGCCTGTCCTGTTCCCTCGCCTCGGCTGACAGCCTGCACTCTCATTCAGGGATTTTGCAATTACTGGTCAGAAAATCAATCAGACAACCCGCAGTCTATTTCCCATTAATACCCACTCGGTCTCTTAAGTTCCCAACACTAATGCACTAATACACCTACATATACGAACTCCAGTCAGTCGACAAAAATCCCACTCCACTTCGGGCTCCCACTTGCGGCACTGACTAGCATATATAACATGTAAACATTCGTACAATTTAGCAACTTATAGGTGACCACAAGCAACTGAAGAGTATGATATTTTTAACAGTTCTAAACAGAGCGCGACTCTAAAGATCACACCGTTGTATCACATCAACGTGAGTGAAAGACCTAAACAGATTATACTACCTAGGCAGCAACCCACCGACTTGTCATAGGCAAGATAACACACAAATTGTATGCAAGAGCTTACCTTGACAATGAGGGTGATCAGTCCTCGGTTCGGTGTGTCACGGTCTCTGCAGCAAAATCAGCGACAGGTCAGTCTCTCGTGGTGAGCCGGAGTCACGCTCCCCCCCTTTCACGTTGGGCGCCAAATAATGAGGTCGTGAATCTCACTATATCAGGGTCTCTCTCTCTTCAGTCACTTGCTCCAAATTCAATCATGCATGCGCTAGCTCACTAAGAAAGACTCTGACACAAGGTTCAGCTTCAATCTCAGTACATGCGTTATCCCCGGGGGCAACACAGGAACTGCCGAGTTTTTGTATTACAATCTATTTATATCAAAGTAGGCTAACACTAGCCAATCATTCAATGCCACACCTATTATGCGGCAAAGCTTATCCAATTATTACATTAGTTAGTAGAAAAAAGGCACAATGGGGGCGGGGGTCTTGTCGGCTGATGCAAGTTTCACAGGAATGCCGTGTGTCCTTGCTTTCTGAAGTTATGTTTCGTTTTCTCTGTAATCAGTCGGCTTTAGGTCACTTTGCTACTTCCTTATTGCGTGGGCGTGGGCGAGAGTCTGTGCAAGCGGAATTTCACAGTCACCTCGGATAGAAAACAGTATTAGTAAAAAAACACAGCAAACAGATATAAAAATGGAGACGAGTGGTTTCTTCAGAATATAGAGATATGACACCCATATTCTATCCTTCACAGGTACACCTTCACCATCACACCAAGGTTACCAGACAACTGATACAACTGTTCAGCATTACGTCTGTATTACAATACAATATTAGCCATAGGAGAGAGTGACGTGGGGAGGGTCCGTGTGATCCAATTATTCACCTGCCACTCACGTCAACTCCTTCATCCTCACATGTGTTATGTTTCTTCCCCGATTGAACTACTAAGAGACTTATCCTGTTGCCGCAAAGGGTTTCATTCATTCAACTCATATATGACACTCACTTAAAAGCACTATAAAATTGGCATTGATCTAGCCCTGATTCATATAATCAAGATGTTCAAGTACACCTGGATTTTATATATTACCTTGTTGTTGCCGGTTTTTGTAGCACTAGTTTGAGACAGATTGTCTCATTAACCCTTTATATCATATATAATACCATGGGATATAGCCATGTGGTTTTAAGGATGTGACGTACCCCCTATGAGATGACTAAACATCCATAACATAAAAAAAGAGGCAGGCACATGATACAGTGTCCAATCAGATTGGAGCTGTACCATCTGACCTGTAACATCACAGACCCTATATAAGGCGTGTACGCCTCATTTAAAAGGAAGAAGACGCAGGGACAACATCTGTTGGGACTTATCATGGGGTTGGATTGACAGATGAAGACAGAAGATAGAAGATTAAAGAAAATAAATAAATAATGACAGAAGAAGATCGAAGAAAGAATAATTTTGTTACCTGTTCCGGATCTTCAAGGTGGATGGCTTTTGATTGACTTTGATGACGTCATAGTAAGAGAGCTTGCAGAAACGCCGGGATGTCAGGGATGAAATGACCCAGAGACCCATAATGTATACACGGCCGGCATTCTGATGTATAACAGATGCCGGGCTATTGATACCTCTGTGCCAAGTCTCAGACTCAGAGGCGCCGAGGTATGGGTGTATCCCAGGTATGCTAAGTGGCATGGGTGTCAACCTGACCCATGCGCTTTGCACACTGGAAAGCCTTTTTGCCCGGTCTTATGAACTGTGGGCAACACGGCTATTGGTGGGTTAAATTGTTCCCATTAGGGGATTGGGTCCACATGTTAGCGATAGCCTTGGCCAGTCTATAACTGCGGCTCCCGAGGTATCCCCAGGGTTGTTCGTGATTTTTGAGCCATGATGTAAAGACGCAACACTTTGTTCCAGCACAGCGGCAACCGGTCCCGGAGAGAAGGGGTTAAAAACAACGTAATCAAGGATTTGCCCCAAACTTCGGAATTCATTAGCCCTGGTGACTCTGGAACGAATTCTAACGAATTTCCACTAAATACTTTGAGGTGGCTGAGATATTAGATCGGCAACTTGCGATCTGGCCACAGGACCTTTAAATCAAGACTGAATTTCTTGCGCTTGCAGACAAAGGACAATTTATTTTGTTCCCTTATCCCAGTATTTGTTGTTTTAAGTGTATTCTGCAGATGTCGTGTGTTTGTCTATTAAGGAAATAAATCACAATTTCTTTTGCAATTTGTTCTGTTCAATCGAGTACCCAGAAATATAAATGTGTTGGTAAAGTTGGTGTCCATCATGACACTACTGTAGGGAAGTCAGTTTGTCAACCCCAGACCACCAGTAAGTGCATTTTTCTTCTGCTTTTTGAAATCCAATGTTTCTACAGAATAAATCACAATTTATTTTACTTCTTGGCTTTGCTCAGTGATATGATCCCGGTTTAAATGTCTATTTATCTGGTCTTCCGTGACAGTATGTTTAAAATGTATTATGCTTGTTCACTGTAAAATAAGTTGGGACTTTCAAAGCTGGTATTCTGAGTGAGCCAGATGGCTACCAAACTGTGGTGCCACTGTGTCTACATGGGGTCTGGACATGGAAGCCACAGATGCTTCCAGAGGTGTGAAGAACATTTGGGCAGGATGGCTAGGGGAAGTACCCACGTCCTAGGATCAATACTTGCCGTTCCGGCTAGTATTCGCCTTCCCAGACCTGGAGGCACCTAGTCCAGTGGGTGGCTTCTGCATGAAAAGTGGCTAAGGTTGAAAATTCGCTCATGCCCTTGTTTCATTCAGAAGATCCGCTTGCCCGTCTTCAGAAGACTGGCAGGCATCTCATTGGCTGTTTGTAAAGTTCCCACACTGGGATTGGCTGTAGAATTTTGTGAATGAACTTCAAAATACTATAAGAAACCCTGCAGCCAATCCAGTGTTGAGAGTCTCTAATGTTTGAGCGCAAAGACAGCAGTGGCAAATTTGAAATCACCAAAAGATGCTCTTGGAGAAATTGACGCGAGCCGGCTTAAGAAATTTCAAGACAAGAAATTTTCTAAGTCTCACTTTTCGGGGCCAAGTCATTAGAAGAGAACACAGCGGTCACGGCTGGAACTTAAAGCCAAAAAGAGTACCAGGACGTTTGGAGCTATCTCCTGGTCAAGAGATTTCAGTGTCTCCGGAGCGGATTCAGCGGTGGTATCAGGAACTTCATACCGATTTGAGTTCCAGGACTTTTCAGGCTATGTCCCGGTCAACTTCAAACTTTGTTTTATGGCCTGTAGAAGCTACTGTAGGAAAGTCTACTTTTTACCCCCAGACGCCTAGTAAGTGTGTCTTTCTCTTGTATTTTGTAATTCACTGTGTGCATGTCTGTTTCAATGGAATAAATCACAATTGTTTTTATCATTTGGTTTTGCTCAGTGATATGATGTCGGTGTAAAGGTGTAATTGCCTGGTCTCCCGTGACAGTTGGATTAAACAAAGAAGATAGAAGATAGAACAAAATAATTTGAGAAAAAGAAAGAAGAAGCTGAAAGAAGATTAAAGAAAGAAGATTTTTTTTTACCTGCTGCCGATCTTCAAGGTGGATGGAGAGGGATTGCGGATACACCGGGATTTGAAGGGTGAAGACTTCTAAAGTTAATATAAATATTGAATATATTTAATTGTATTTTTTCATGTTTTATTGTATTAATTTATTTTTATGTTTTCGCTTGCCCATTGACTTATAATGTATTAATCTGTGCCCAGGATACATATAAATACAGTGACCGGCAATGCATTTTTTGGCAAATCCTTGTTTTCAATTGATTGTTATTTTTTCTATTTCTTTTTATTGTTTGGATTAAATTGTTTGGAGTTTGAATGGCTTGATTTTAGTACATTTTTAGGTTAGCGTTTTAAATGTATTAATTGTTTTGGTGGCTTGTGGTTTAAATTAATTAATTGTTTTGTTGGCTAGTGGTTTAAATTAATTAATTGTTTTGTTGGCTAGCTGTTTTATTTATTTAATTGATTGGTTGGATAGGTGTTTATTTAATTGTATTGCTATGTTTTGGAATAGCATAATTTTAATTATTTTGCTGTTTTGGTGATAGATAAATTTTAGTGATGTGTACTGTTATGCTTTTTAGTTATTTTATTTTAGGGGTGTTTAGGTACTTTTGTATTTATTTTATTCTTGTGTATTTTTGGCCTTAATGATTTGTATTAGGTTGACTATTGATTGCTATAGTAACTTATCATGCCCATATTATATTGGTGGGTATAGTGGGCCCGGGGTTGGTGGTTAGGCCTCCCAGGTGGGTAGCGGGGGAGGGTGGGTTAACCCCTTAATTACTATAGCAGTTATTAATCGCAAAGGGGATTAAGGGGCTAGGGGCCTTTAGATTGTACTTTTTCTCTTGCTGGCAACAGTGGACATGGACCTGGAGTATGCTGACGAGAATGCCCTTCATGATGGCAGTTGTACTGTAAGTAGAAAGTTGTATTTCCTTTATTTATGCTGTCTGGCTAATGTTTGATTTTATAATGGGCAAATGAGCTAATCCATATTTGGATAATTGTTATTTTGCCCATTAGTGTACTGTATGTGTTGTGGGGGGTTGTTGGGGGTAGAGGAGGTGGGTAGTACAGTTTTTGTGTTTATTTTTGTTTCTTGTGGGTAAAGGGATTGGGTGAAGGGGGTAGTAGCACCAAGGGTGGGTGTTTCTATTCTTTTCTTTATTTATAAAATGTTTTACCAGGAAGTAATACATTGAGAGTTACCACTTGTTTTCAAGTATGTCCCGGGCATAGAGTTAAGATGACAAATAATACATAGTTACAAATAGTTACATAAGTGAGCAGGGTATACATTATATACAAGACATTGCATGCACAGTTAAAGATAATAGCGTACCCAGATTATTGTACCAACTCTATTATAAAGAGGAAATAGCATACACGTGTACTTCAAAGATTAAATGGGTAACATAAATTTACTGTATGACTTATTTATACAACTCATGAGTATCAATCACGTATGGACGCCAAATAATCAGTAACTGGTAGCTTTAAAAATGTAGT
This sequence comes from Ascaphus truei, assembly GCF_040206685.1. NCBI lineage: Eukaryota > Metazoa > Chordata > Amphibia > Anura > Ascaphidae > Ascaphus > Ascaphus truei. The sequence continues at coordinate 210,855,508 of NC_134486.1, read as the reverse complement.
CTTGATCCCAAATACCATTGTTACAGCCTTGTCATTATTTAAAAACACATTGTTTTGGGAATTCCAGTTTTCAAGTCTCAAAACGTCAGACTGAAGCATGTGTTCAAGGTCAGTTAGGCTATGGCTGTGTGCATATAGGATTGTGTCATATGAAGCTTCCTTACAAACTGTGGGAAGATCATTGATGAACACTGAGAAGAGTAGAGACCCCAGAACAGAGCCTTGCGGGACACCACCGGTGATATCCAAGGGGTTGGAGTTAGAGCCTGAGATGGACCCGTGTTGGGATCTACCTGATAGGTAGGACTGAAACCAGTTTAAAGCATGCTTCCCTATTCCAGAGCACTGGAGTATGTTAAGCAGGATAGCATGATCAACAGTATCAAAAGCCTTTGCAAAATCTAGGAATGTTGCACCAGTGAGCTGTCCCCGTTCCATTCCACACTGGATTTCATTGCAAACTTTTAGCAGGGTACAGTAGTTGCGGTGGAGTGTTTGGGGCGAAAGCCAGATTGGAATTGGCTAGGGAAATTTGTTTTGGTATAGTAATCGCTTAGTTGGGAGTGAACACATTTTCCATGACTTTGGATAGTATTAGGTGAAGAGAGATTGGCCTGTAGCTTGGGACAGTGTTTTTGTCCCCACTTTTGAAGATTAGGACAACTCTGGCAGTTTTCCAGGTCTTAGGGATATGGCCTGCAGACAGGATAGAGTTGACTATGGCAACAATTGGTTTGGTAATAGCTGGGTCACCAAGTCTTAGGAACTTAGATTGTAGTAAGTCAGGTCCACATTGGCTGCTTAGTTTTAATTTGAGGAGCGTTTGTGTAATCTCCTCTTCGGATTCTGGGCCAAATTGAAAATTGTGGGCAGTGTTAGGAGATTGTGGGGCTATATGGGTAGGATGAGATTCATGTTTGTGGTTTGGGTTGCGTTTCGCTAGTAATTTAGTAGCACACCCCACAAAGTAATCATTGAATGCATTTGCAATGTCAGTGGGGTTTGTCAGAGTAATATCCTCCTTAGTGATATTACTTAGTTGTTGATGGTTAGAAGGACGGAATATGTTGTTGATAACCTTCCAGAAGTTAGCTGGGTTTGATGCATTCTGGAGGAGATTGTAACAGTAATATTGTGCTTTTGCATGCCTTGTTTGCCTTGTGCACATGTTCCGCAGGCATCTGTAGTGATTGAGATCCTTGGTAGTGCCAGTTACTTTGTTGCTTTTCCACAAGGCATCCCTGAACTAGTAGAGTGCTATAAGGTCAGCTGTAACCCATGGAAGGTGGGACCCCCATACCCTTATTCTGCGTAGTGGAGCATGGGTATCACAGAATTTTAAGAACTCTGCTTGGAAATAGTTGAGCGCAGAATCAGGGTTTAATTAAATCGATTCTGTGCCAAGGGCAGTTGGTAAGGTCAGCCAGAAACTGTTGTGGGTTAAAGTTTCTAAATGTTCTAGTGAGGAGAACTTTAGGGCTTGATTGGGTGGTTTAATTTTTCTTACACACTACACTATTGCATGGTCACTGAAAATGTCAGGAATTATGCCAGAGGATTTGATTCTGCTGGGATTTGAGGAGAGAATCCAGTCTAGCAAGGAATGGTTGTGCGAGTTATGCCTTCCGGGGGGTAGCGGGACTGGTTAACCCCTTCATATAAATTTTAATACTAGTGTAGATGAGCAGGGGGTCTCCGGAGCAGAAACGCATTGATTTGAGGTCCGGAGACCCCTTGCTTCCTTAGATACAGGCCCCGTTATGGGGTTCTGGTATTTCCTTAGCATTTAAATCCCACAGTCACGTGACGCAAGACATTTAAATGCATAGGAGATACCGGCACCACATAACGGGGCCTGTATCTCGGGAAGCAGGGGGTTCTCGGACCTGAAATCCACACGGTTCTGCTCGGGAGACCCCCTACTCATCTACACTAGTATTAACATGTATAATAAAATCTTGCAATCGCTGGCGAGATATGCACCGGCCAGATTGCTGCAGGTCGCCGGGTGAGCCCTTTAGAGAGAGGCGAACATCACATCGCTGGCTACTCGCCAGTTTTAGGAATGTTGCTATAGCAGGTATTGAAGGCTTTCTGAATACAGTGATAGCAACGCTCCAAAAACTGGCGGCGTAAACGACCCAACGTTTTTTTTATGAAGGCTTATACAGTAGAATAGGCCCCATTATTGTTGTGGCTCTTCTCTATACTGTTTACAGTTCCCTAATGTATTTTCTATGGATGCCCATTACTGTACTCCATATTCTAGGTGTGATCTTATTAAGAATGTCTACAGTGGCAAAATTATGCTCTTCCCCCCCAACTCCCTCATAAACTTCCTGACTACAAGAATCATAAATCCTTTTATATGAAAGATTGACCTAATTGTGTCCCATTTCATTTGTGTGTAGCATGGTATTGTTAATTCCCAATTGTATAATCTTGCATTTATCTGCCATTTACCTGCTCAAGTTTCCAGTTTATCCAACTTGTTCTGTAGAGACATTACATCATGCTCTGATTTTACTACCGTAGATAATATTGTGTCATTAGCAAATATGGAAACATTGCTCTGTATGCCTCAAGGTCATTAGTAAACAAATCAAAAAGTAGTTGCCCCAGTACTAAACATTGAAGTACAGACTAAGACTAATTTTCTTCAGTGTCTTGGCCACCCACAGTCATGCAGACCAAAAGATTAATGCTGTGTATGGTTCGATATGAAAGCATGGACCCCTTGCAATGTGATGGTGGCAGACACTGTCTCCAGCGCCATGGACTTTTGCTTCTTTGACCGCGGTGCTGGAGACAATATGTCTGTAATCCATTTACAATTTTTGCACGTTCTTAATATATTCTATGTATGACCACTTTTTTATGCCGTCTACATCAAACAGTTTTCAATCCATGTGCCAATGTTTGCACCAAAAACAAATTTCCCAGTGTTTTTTGTACACTTACTCTTTTGTGCACTGTATCAAAAACCTTTGCAAAATATTAGTAGTGCATATACACCTTTGTCTATATTCCTACTGACCTGCTCTATGAAAGTACTGTTACATTTGCATTCCCTATACCTTATACTGTATATCCTTGCTGACTTTTCCTTATACCATAGTTTTGTTTTCCAAAAGGTAATCATGAATTATCCCTTTGTAACGGGTATTCCCCCACCCAATCGCATATAGAGTGTATGTGAGAGGGAACCTATATGTTACCAGGTGTGGTGCGTTATACCTGTCAGGCCCACAGGAGGTCTGAGCCTCCGCTAGTGAGAGCCTGAGGTGAATCTCTGGAACGTTTCTTGTCAGCGCCTCCACCTATGTGAGATTCTAGGAGTGTAGAGTGGCCCTCACATAGGAACATCCATAAAGTAACCAGCCCACACCAAAGGTTATGGCTAAAAGGGTTTACTATATGGCAAATAACACAACATACACTGGCGACACACTTTATTCGAGCTCGGCTAGTCCCACGAATTCGGGTATACCCGGGTGTATTGAGGTTTGTGACTGTTTTCTGCCCGAGTGCATTGAGGTATTTTCAAGGCAGGGATTGAAGCATTTTATTCCCGCTGGCTGCAATACTGCACAGTATATATATATATACTGCATTACAATTCATGAATTTATGCCATCTGGTAGACACGCAAAGCATTGCAGCCTATTAAATCCTAATCATTATCATTTAACAGATCAGCCGCCCGTCAGCCAGGCATGAACCCAGGCTGGGAAGGCAAACGCAACGGGGCTTGTCAGAGGTGAGGAGCGGCGCATTCCAGGTATCTGCCAGGTACATACTGGGTATTTGCTCGAATAAAGTGTGTCGGTGCAGTAACATACTTTAACAATATGACATTGACAGTGTCCCTCTATAACACTAATAGGCACAACTACCCGGTCACCACGCAGGGCTTTGTACCCCACACGTTATATCAATAGTCCCAAATGTCCCACAATACCCCAAATGAGTGACTGTTGGTAAAGTTGGTGCACTTATAGATATCTGCCCAGGCACACATCCGTGCCCGGGTACAAAGCTCTTCAAAAAGGGCCTGACGCAGGAACAGGAATCCGCCTCCGCGTGAGGTGTCTCCCTCGTGGAGCGTCGCACCCACAGAATGTCTCTTGTAGTAGAACCTGTCTGAGCCCAGACGCAGGCCGCGATCACTGCGTGCAACTGGCACCGGTGATGTCACATAAAACTGGGTACTATAGAAAGCAAACCCCCCCTTGCACTGAAAGGGGCCTTTCCTGAAACTGCCAACTAATTGCTGTGGCTGCACTGCAAGCCACACTGTCTTTTCTTGTCAGAGCACACAGCACTGCAGCTGTGTCAGTGACAAGACTCAGATTCAGATTAGGGCAGGGTCCCTACCTAAGGGGCTTTCCCTATGAACTTACCCACTAACCTAGTGGGGAGTGGGGCCTACCTGGGCCTGGGGTTTCTCTGGCCTAGTACAGCAGAGCCCTGCTCTGTTTACACTACCTTCCCCAATCTCTTCCTGGATCCAACTGACAAAACCCTGTCTGCACACAACATTGTTGTAACTTTGCAGCATGAAAAGCTGCCAGCTCTATTGGCTTCAATGCTGCCTGTGACCAGGGTGAAAGTGCAGTCCCCAGAGGCTGCTGGGAATTGTAGTTCTTGGTACAGCTCTTTCCTATGGGGACCGTGTGCGCGATCTTTACTGCACATGTCTGAAGCTGTAATGGCCGCCGCTACTCTTAACTGAGCATGCGCAACTTCCAAGAGCTCTTGCACACATGTAATGGCCACCTCTATGCTTGCCAACCTCTGTGCATTGCACGGCACAGGCGCGAACTCCCGAGCCAACCTCAACATGGCCGCCGCGATTGCTCTGCTTACGCGCAAGCCTCCGCACATGCGCGAACACATTAAACATGGCGGCGTCCTGCCGCAGCTGCCACCGGGAGCCCCCGGGAACGCGCTCGCCCCCACAGCAGCACACACGCAAGGGGGAAAGAAACCTGCAGACAGGTGGACCAGAGGGACCCTGGCTACAATCTCCCCCTGGTGGAAATACCAACGTCCCCGCTTGGAGGACAGCGTCACACAGCACAATAAAGTTATATAATGAAAATGCAGTGCATAGTATATACAATTTATCACAGGTGCTTTAACATTATTGGTACATGGCATATCACACACAGTAATACCCGAGGCCAGCTGAGTGTTAGCTGTTTGCTGAGACCAATTGTGGGGTGCCCTTAACTGATAATGTGGGGGTACCTCACTTTGACTTTGTTGAGCCTCAGCCTGGGTAGTCTCCGTTACCGACACTGGAGTCTCTGTAGACTCTTTGAGATTGTGGTCATGTGCAACAGTCACTGGTTCCATACTACTTCCTCCCCCTGGTGGAAGGAATAGCACAGTGTCTCTTGGCCAGACCTTTACCCAGCCATCCGCGGCATGGATGCGGTAGGCCAGGAGGCCTTGATCCTTTCCGCGGTCCACCACATGGTGAATGGAGCGCTCCTTTTTGGGCTTAAAGGAGGCAAATTTCACGGTATCACTCACAACACAGTCCTTGTCCCTACGCACTTGGGAGGCTTCCACTGGGAAGCGAGCGATTAGCAATGTCTCCATACTCAAAGTCTTTGTTACATCCTGCAGGGGGTAAAGGGTTGATACCTTACCACTGCGGTGATTCATGGTGGCCAACAGGTCCTCAGGGACGCTGTCAGTTCCCACCTCGGCTGTCTTGGGACCTGTCCCAGGCACTTCTGGGGCAGTCCACTCACTGTCTTGAAACTGGAGAGAGTTGGATCCCAGTCCTGGGACCATTTGGGTTGGAGCGCACGGGCTCACACTCAGTTCAATCACATTAATACTTATGGCAGCACTGGACATCATGATGGGGCTGACTTTCCTCTTCACCTGGACGATAGGCGGTGGGTACTGGTCCACTCGCACCACTGGACAGCAATCTTCTAAGGGGGACACCTCCGCCAGGACGCGATGCCGAGTGGAGCCAATTACCCTGGTGGCCAGACTTAAGGAGCTACCGTGCTCCGCGGTCACCTGGAATCTCACACCCGACACCACTGGGGCAGTCAACTCACCCTTGTCGTTGTTAGGTACTTATCCCAAGCCTAGGACCGATGGTACCATCGTAGTAGGCCGAACAGGCCGTTTTAGGGCACACGGGCCCACATCAGGGTCTGCTGCAATTGAGGTAGTTGGTTCTTTGTCTGCAGCTTCACTTGAGTGGTCCGCCGGTTGGTGCATCACCACAAGTCGTTGACTACTGTCTTCAGTAGTACAGGATGGGGGTAGGGACATCTCCGCAGGGGAACAGCATCAGGGCGCCTCGCATGGACTGGCGGCAACCGGCATGAAGCGGTCCTGCTCCGGTGGTACCAGTGGTAGCGATCCCCCTTCTCCCTGGGTAGTCACCTTACCCTTCGTTGATTCCGTCAGCTGTGGTTCCATCATCTGGGGTTCCGGTTTTGGAACCGGATCTGGAGCTGTCTCTGTCATCGGGGCTTGGTACTCCTCAAGCGTAGGCAGAAAAGGGCTAGACACAAGATGGTTCGCTCCATTCACAAAGAAAATAGCTCCCCAAACAAATTCTTTTCCCAGGAATACACAATCAGGGCCCACACACCTCAAGCTGGTGATCCCGTCAGTGGATACTTCCCGGAATCCTTTAGGCAATGAATAATAGGCAAAGTCCATATCGCCCTTCCTCACTTTATGTAGACACGGGCACAAAAGAAATGGGTGACTTACTTTCCTCGCTCGCCATGCCCCTGGTAGCTGAGGTTGTGGTTTGCTGCATCCTGTATCTTTCTTAGGGGGAACAGAAGTTGCTACTGACAGTTCACTGTGCTAACTCCCCCTGGTGGAATTTAGAGGAGGGGTGGCACACTCTTTCAAGGGGTGTTTCTGGCTCTGCGCTGAGTCACTCACATCGCATGGGAGGGGCTCTAATTTTCGCGCCAAACCCGGACAGATTTTTGCAACACTTTTCTGTGCAGGCTGGCAGTCAGCAGCACGTGCGCTCTCCTGACTTGGCGGGAGACGCCATTTTAGGTGTGACTCGCTTTTGGCATTCCCTGATGAGAAAACCTCCATTTTGTGCACAGTCCCGCTAGGGCTCTCTGCATATACAAGGGGATAGCCTTCTGGTGGGGCACCTGGGGCTGATAAAGTCCAAGGGCCATTTTCCCTGCATAATTCCTGACCCGCCGCTATCCATAGGCTACTCCACTGGACAGTGATGTCAAACCTTTGCTCCATCTGCTTCCACTCTTGGTCTAGGCCCAGGAGTTTCTTTAGGGCCTCCCAAATTTCAATCCCGTCCACATGACTGGGAACATTCCCTACTACCACCACGTGACTAGGCAGTGCTTTACGCCAGCAGGCCCAAGAATGGACCTCATTGATTGAGGGTATGAACATGGTGGACAATTTGACACAAAAATAAAATAGGGCACCCCAGGTCTGATCTCAGCAGTGCCTCCAAATGTAATGGGTATTCCCCCACACAATCGCATATACAGTGTATGTGAGGGGGAACCTATATGTTACCAGGTGTGGTGCGTTATACCTGTCAGGCCCACAGGAAGTCTGAGCCTCCGCTAGTGAGAGCCTGGGGTGAATCTCTGGAACGTTTCTTGTCAGCGCCTCCACCTATGTGAGATTCTAGGAGTGTAGAGTGGCCCTCACATAGGAACATCCATAAAGTAACCAGCCCACACCAAAGGTTATGGCTAAAAGGGTTTACTATATGGCAAATAACACAACATAACATACTTTAACAATATGACATTGACAGTGTCCCTCTATAACACTAATAGGCACAACTACCCGGTCACCACGCAGGGCTTTGTACCCCACACGTTATATCAATAGTCCCAAATGTCCCACAATACCCCAAATGAGTGACTGTTGGTAAAGTTGGTGCACTTATAGATACCTGCCCAGGCACACGTCCGTGCCCGGGTGCAAAGCTCTTCAAAAAGGGCCTGACGCAGGAACAGGAATCCGCCTCCGCGTGAGGTGTCTCCCTCGTGGAGCGTCGCACCCACAGAATGTCTCTTGTAGTAGAACCTGTCTGAGCCCAGACGCAGGCCGCGATCACTGCGTGCAACTGGCACCGGTGATGTCACATAGAACTGGGTACTATAGAAAGCAAACCCCCCCTTGCACTGAAAGGGGCCTTTCCTGAAACTGCCAACTAATTGCTGTGGCTGCACTGCAAGCCACACTGTCTTTTCTTGTCAGAGCACACAGCACTGCAGCTGTGTCAGTGACAAGACTCAGATTCAGATTAGGGCAGGGTCCCTACCTAAGGGGCTTTCCCTATGAACTTACCCACTAACCTGGTGGGGAGTGGGGCCTACCTGGGCCTGGGGTTTCTCTGGCCTAGTACAGCAGAGCCCTGCTCTGTTTACACTACCGTCCCCAATCTCTTCCTGGATCCAACTGACAAAACCCTGTCTGCACACAACATTGTTGCAACTTTTCTGCATGAGAAGCTGCCAGCTCTATTGGCTTCAATGCTGCCTGTGACCAGGGTGAAAGTGCAGTCCCCAGAGGCTGCTGGGAATTGTAGTTCTTGGTACAGCTCTTTCCTATGGGGAACGTGTGCGCGATCTTTACTGCGCATATCTGAAGCTGTAATGGCCGCCGCTACTCTTAACTGAGCATGCGCAACTTCCAAGAGCTCTTGCACACATGTAATGGCCACCTCTATGCTTGCCAACCTCTGTGCATTGAACGGCACAGGCGCGAACTCCCGCGCCAACCTCAACATGGCCGCCGCGATTGCTCTGCTTACGCACAAGCCTCCGCACATGCGCGAACACATTAAACATGGCGGCGTCCTGCCACAGCTGCCACCGGGAGCCCCCGGGAACACGCTCGCCCCCGCAGCAGCACACACGCAAGGGGGAAAGAAACCTGCAGACAGGTGGACCAGAGGGACCCTGGCTACACCTTAATAAATCTTTAGGTACTTTCCCAACTATTGATTTCAGGCTTATATGTAATTTCATGGTTATAATCAATGACAGAGCAGTGACGTTTGTCTTAAATCATGCTGAATGTTAAGAACAACACTGCTGATACTCTTTTTTTTTTTTTACTAAATATCTAACTTCTTAAATTTCTCTTCTTGTATTTATTAACAAATTCCAAGTTGTCTTTATAAAATAGTGTCAGTGCAATAAAAAGAATGTGTTGACTGCAGGAGACAATAATCTTGGATCATTACGCACCATACTTTAAAGGTTTTGAGTTTCTAAAAAACAAATTGTCACAGACTACCTTCACATTCTGGTCAAACACCAGCCAACCTAATTAATTTCTTGACGATTCAAAAAACATGTTTGATATACTGTACTTGTGAAGATGAGTCAGAGCTATGATCATTACGCTTTGCCAAAAGTTGCATGGTTACCTTGATATTTGCCTTAATTACATTCATTGTGTGCATCTCTCCACATTTTGTTTTCATAATTATGGGAACTAACCCATGTTTTGTAACTTATAGTTGCATAAACTTTATGTGGCATTTTTCATCATTTATTTCTTAGAACCGTTGCTCGCCAAGGGAAGGATGTCGGTGGTCTCTATCCAGGACAGCTGGGACGTGTGCATGTTGCGCGAACATCCAAAGCATCTACATGGTAAGGAAATAGTCTCCTCAGCTGTAAGTCCTGGAATGAGGCAAGTAAAATGTGTACCTCCTTATATACATTAAGTTATACTTACCAACAGCCAAAAAAAGAGAAAAACCAACTGGTAGCAGATTCTATTGAACACGCAGCAACATCAAACAAAATTGAGCAACAACAGGAGATGTAATTACTCCTAACTTGTACATTGCAACACAATCCAGTTTAGCACAAAAAAATGGTTCCCATTTACTTTTACTGAGGAACGTTTTATCAGTCACCAAGATTTGACCTATTTAACATATGACTTCCATGGATTCCCCTATCAAGTACTGCTTTCATTCAAGGAACACATTCAGATGCTACGTTTAGGAAGAACATTGAGTCTTCGTCAGAAAGAGAGAAGGGTGAGCCACACTAGCATTGAGTAGTGGGGAAGGAGTACTACTGTAGATCTCTCTGCATGATCTCCAACTAGGTTTCAACAAGGAGATTTGATTAGTATTTTCTTCACTGCTGTAATGAAAGTGAGAGATAAGCAGTATAAGACAAGTATTGGGTAATCACCATGATACAAAAATCAAACCACATTGTTACAATAAATAAGGATTTAACAGCTGGAGGGTTTATTTGCAAAAGTTGGGCAATGTCCTTTTATTTCATGTGTATCTGTAATCCCAAAATCAGTATGGCAATTTCTCCTATAAAATCTGATACATGTATCTTTTATTAAAGTTTATATCCAGCTTCTGAACATGAACCTGATGTGAGATATGCACATGACTTTGACCTTTTGACTCTGGCAAGATCTGTCCACAGTCAGACGGATATACAAGCGGCAACTAACAGCATGAAAACTACTTATGAGGAGGCATTCTCTCTTGCCATATATAACACAGGTATTTTTTTATGCAGCACTTTCCACTTCCTACAGGGCTTTTTCTTTTCTTTTAAAATTGTACCCACCAGCCTCTCGCTTGCTTTGTGATGCTTACAAAAAGTTGCGGATGTGCTCTACTACCATGGAATAATTGTGAATGCACAAGCAAAAAACAAACTTGCTTATAGTATATAGGTGGTATGCCCCAGGATTGCAGTCAACTGTTAAAAAACAAAGAGAGCGGAGGAACCCCAAAAGGCGGTGTTCCAGAATCTCCAAAAATGGGGACACTCAAGGTTTATGCAAAAAATATAAAATTTATTTTTTAGAACAATAATTACCGGATATGACACATACACATGAAAACTCTAAAACATATAAATCATGGCTAAATCACCCAATAATTAACCAATAGTAGTCCAGAAATAGATCTGTATGACTCAGAGAACCATAGATCCTGATGGATAAACAATTAAAACTCCCTGGAGGATGAATAGGGATGAGGTCAGGCCTAGAGAGATATCTACAGCTACCTTGCATAACCATACACCTAAACATCAGGCTCACACATGTAATAACATAAACATGGGAGCTATACCAAAGGTAAAATCAAACGCAAACCCAAGACCAGGGACATCAGCGTCTTTTTTTAGACAGGGGGCAGAAACCAGGAGTAAAACGAAAAGAAAAAGTAGAGAGGAGAAACAAGGGAGAGGAAACAAGATTGGAAAGGGAAGAGAGAAAGAAAATAAAAGAAAGAGAACTAGATGAACAACGGTTAACACAGATTCTCCAGACTCAGAGGGAGCTAAAGCAACTAGAAAGAGAGGTTGCAGAGAGGGGGAAAATTTCAACAAAAAGGAAAACCCAAGAATAAAAAAGGATCTGAATAGTGGAATTTTCAACCTCTCCTCAATCAATTTAACAGAGGAACAAAATTCAGTGTTAAGGAAATGGCTGTCCTTTGCTCCCACGAGTGGACCAGTTTTATTTGATCTATTTATTGATTTAAATCGGTTTACGCAGAAACTAACGCTAAAACATAATTTCCTAAAAATAGGGATGAAAGGCCACTTGGAACCAATATTTGATATCAATGCACAGACAGAAGAAAAGGAGTATCTATCTCAGCACTGATTTCCTTGTGGAAAGAAAATAAAGGAAGTGGGGAAGAATTGGAATCACTAGAAGCCCTTGATCTAAACCAAACAATAAAAGGTAAAACATAGTCACTTCAAACCCAGATCTACGTTCTACCCAGCACACTCAAAGGGGAATAATATAGAAGTATTCCATCAATTAGTATACAAGGACTTTAAAGAACTATGTGTGGATAAGAGCACATTTTCAAACAATCTCAATAAGGATGAAAAAGCTGCCCTAAAAGATTTAGAGGCCAATAGAACTATTGTTATTCAGCAAGCAGACAAAGGGGGTGGAGTAGTCATCCAGAACAGGATAGACTATATACAAGAAGCAAACAGGCTATTAGGTGATGTAAACTTCTACATTAAGCTGCCGAACGATCCACTAATGAAAATACAAGGTGAGTTAAAAACCCTATTGAAAGAGGGGATCAACAAAGGAGTTATTAATAAGATGGAATACAGGTTCCTGGACAATCAGCAACCCTGGACACCTGTATTCTATCACCTGCCAAAGATACACAAAAGTCTCATTCATCCACCCGCCCGACCAATAATTTTGGGAATAGGGTCCATATCATCTAACGTATCTGAGTATATAGATTATTTCTTACAACCCTATGTGCGAAAATTGAGGTCACACTTGAAGGATACTAAACACCTCCTGGAGATGATTAATGAAATAACATGGAAAAATTATTACATGTTGGTCACGTGCGACATGGCATCAATGTACACAAGTATCGCACACACTAAAGGAGTAGAAAGCGATTATGTTTTTTCTTGATAGGGATGTCACACAAGCAAAAGAACAAAATATATTCATTATGGATTGCATTAGTTTTATTTTAAAAAATAACTATTTTTTATTTGAACAGGGTTTTTATCTACAGACATGCGGAACAGCAATGGGGACCAAATTCGCTCCCAGTTTCGCAAATCTATATACTGTATGGGATACTGGGAGGAATTATTTATTTGGTCCAATAACCCATTTTTAGATGATATTGTTGTATACAAACGCTTTATAGATGATCTGATATTTATCTGGAAAGGATGAGAAGAAAAATTAAAGGATTTTATGAAACATTTATCTATGAATAATCTTAATCTTAATTTTACTCATGAATCTAGCACGAAAACTCTGAACTATTTAGACATTGTACTTTTTAATGAAAACGAAAAGATTTTAACAAAAATATTTTTTAAAAAGGTAGACTGCAATAGCTATCTTGACTCCAATAGCAATCACCTGAAGTCTTGGAAGAATAACATTTCATATGGTCAGTTTCTAAGGCTAAAAAGAAACTGCACACATGATAGTGACATCCAGGAACAGGCAAAATCTTTAACAAAGTTCAAGGACAAAGGGTATGACAAAAGGTTAATAGATAAGGCGTTAGAAAGAGCTAACCTGAGAGAACGCTCAAGCCTAATACACAACAATGAGTTAGCCAAAGAAAACGTTAACAAAAAAAGTAAAAAAGATAAATGCATGTTCATTACGAAACATAACAGGGGAGCACAGAAAATAAGGAATATAATGGAGAAATACTGGAAGGTATTAATAAACGATCCAATACTAAAAGATACAATGCCACAGAAACCAGACATCATCGTTAGAAAATCATTAAGAACATTATTGCACCAAGTACCTTAAAGAATTCAAAATAACGGTCAAACCCAGAACCCTAGAGTGCAAGGGAACTGGCTAAGAGGTGCACCACCTGGTTGCTTTAAATGCGGTCAGACACGATGCCTGACTTGCCCACACATCATAAATAGGGCAAAGGAATTTGCATCAAAGAAAACGAATGAAAGGTTTAAAATTAAAACATTTATCAACTGTAACACCTCATATGTGGTCTACCTGTTATCTTGCAGCTGAGGGTTGCAGTATATAGGACGCACAAAAAGAACACTAAAACAAAGGTTCTGCGAACATAGACGGAACATTGTGAATGGTTTTCAAGGCCATGGGGTATCCAGACATTTCCTCCATAAACATAATAAGGACCCAGAAAGCCTGCAAATTTTTAGGCATTGAACATATAAATATAAGCTCCCTAAGGGGAGACAGACTAAGAAGCTAAGAAGGCAAGAGACGTACTGGATATTCAAAATGCAAACAATGTTTCCTGATGGACTGAATGAGGATTTAGACCTTTTAGCTTTCCAATAATTTATTATGTAAATTCAGGTTTTAACAGCCATTTATCTCTGTTATGATTCATTCATCTAATAGGTGTATTTTATCTTGCAATTTTTAACTCCTTGAATTCAATAGTTTTAACTTTTTATGTCCACATAACTTTTTAATACATAGTTAATGTTTCATAAACCAATCTTGTGTTATATATACACAAATATGTTGTTCATATTCTATTAGCCTGTTACAGCTTTATAGCAAAAGGTATGTTTACAATGTCTGTGGAGACATACAGCCTCAACTATTTTAAATGATGCCTTATTAACCATTCAATGGATATAAATGCAGAACATCTATTAAGTAATCAAATCAGACCAGTGTATAAGCATAGAATAAAGGGTGGAATGTCCTCGGGCGCGTCACTCTGCTTGCGGCTCCACGGCGTGTATTATATGCAAGGCAAAGGAGAGAGAGAAGGGCCACAGTGAAAAAAGACAGCTCAAAGTTTTGCACACTTTTTCAACAGGGTGGAGGGAAGGGGGGGGGGGGGTTTGGGAGGGGTGAGAGATGAAGACAAGGGATGGCTGTTATTAATTCAAACTTGTTGACTGGGGACACACTCACATTAAAAACTCTTAAAACTTGAATTGATGTCTCCTCCTCTTCTTGTACTTGGTGTCTTCAACAGATGTCTTCTCTTCTATGTGCAGGTGGATGGATTGAGGCCGAGGAAATGCCTCCTAAGATCTTCCTTAGTAAAAAATAAAAGGGAAAAAATAGTGCAATACAGTTTATTAACGAATAAAAACTTGAGATTTAAAACTTACAAGCGACCGATCAATTCGAGCATAGGAAGGAGATGCCGCCAGGCTCCACAACTTGTCCCTTTCTGGGCAGTGGTGTCCTGTCTCTGCTGGTTCCCGCTTGGCAGATGTATACTGTCTGTGGCTTGGGTTGCAGGTGGCCGCAGTGCGGATGTCCAGAGCCCATGCACAGGCTATGTCCTCCCCCTCCGGCCGCCTATCTTCCCCGTGCAGACAATTCCAGGCTTCCTTGCTCCGCTGTGCATGCGCATGCGCAGACGGCGAGACGCTGGGCCAGGGAAATCAGACCTCCTCACTATGGTGGCTTGTAGAGACCAAAAAACGTCAGACGCGTTTCGCCAATGCTTCCTCAGTGACATCAGCAAGTTCGGGGTAGCAGTAGTCTTTTATACCTTGTGGAGTCTTCGCTCTTTAACCTTTACATTGCTGGATTTGCTCTGACTGTATAGCAGTCCATTTTCAACCGGTTGCATACTAATACATCAGTTTATAACAATTTAATTTTGGTGTTGCACATAACAGTGTTTTAAAAACAGGTGGCATATTTAGAAAACCTTTATTGATCATATGTCTCCTGTGAGTGTTTAAAAGGAAGTCTAAAAATAAGGATCAAATGAGCAGTTGAGATAGAGGGTAATAGACCTATTATATTGATTAAAATGGTCTTGTTTATATTTCTTAATTCAATTGGAAGTCTTCAATGAGGGATTTATTAAGAACATATTATTAAGAATGTGAGTGGATAGCTAATTTAAGTATTAAAATCATGAATTTCTGAAGATGCCGTCTGTTTCACAACTAATTATAACACGACATAAGCAAATAAATAACTTAGAATGACTATTATTATTTTCACATGCTAAATGACTAAAAGAAAACATGCGTATTGAGTCAGAGTTGTTTGAAAGGATCTTTTAACATTAAGGGAGAAATGCAGTAATTTCCATATCCAAATTTAACCCCGTCTGGCCGGTGGGCAGAGCCGCTCGCCTCGGGACCGGAGCGCGGACAGAAGGGGGCCGCCTCTCTCCCGTAGCGCACCGCACGTTCGTGGGGAACCTGGTGCTAAATCATTCGTAGACGACCTGATTCTGGGTCAGGGTTTCGTGCGTAGCAGAGCAGCTACCTCGCTGCGATCTATTGAAAGTCATCCCTTGAGCCAAGGAAATTAAAAAAAATAATAATAGTCATTCTAAGTTATTTATTTGCTTATGTCGTGTTATAATTAGTTGTGAAACAGACGGCATCTTCAGAAATTCATGATTTTAATACTTAAATTAGCTATCCACTCACATTCTTAATAATATGTTCTTAATAAATCCCTCATTGAAGACTTCCAATTGAATTAAGAAATATAAACAAGACCATTTTAATCAATATAATAGGTCTATTACCCTCTATCTCAACTGCTCATTTGATCCTTATTTTTAGACTTCCTTTTAAACACTCACAGGAGACATATGATCAATAAAGGTTTTCTAAATATGCCACCTGTTTTTAAAACACTATTATGTGCAACACCAAAATTAAATTGTTATAAACTGATGTATTAGTATGCAACCGGTTGAAAATGGACTGCTATACAGTCAGAGCAAATCCAGCAATGTAAAGGTTAAAGAGCGAAGACTCCACAAGGTATAAAAGACTACTGCTACCCCGAACTTGCTGACGTCACTGAGGAAGCATTGGCGAAACGCGTCTGATGTTTTTTGGTCTCTACAAGCCACCATAGTGAGGAGGTCTGATTTCCCTGGCCCAGCGTCTCGCCGTCTGCGCATGCGCATGCACATGCACAGCGGAGCAAGGAAGCCTGGAATTGTCTGCACGGGAAGATAGGCGGTCGGAGGGGGAGGACATAGCCTGTGCACGGGCTCTGGACATCCGCACTGCGGCCACCTGCAACCCAAGCCACAGACAGTATACATCTGCCAAGCGGGAACCAGCAGAGACAGGACACCACTGCCCAGAAAGGGACAAGTTGTGGAGCCTGGCGGCATCTCCTTCCTATGCTCGAATTGATCGGTCGCTTGTAAGTTTTAAATCTCAAGTTTTTATTCGTTAATAAACTGTATTGCACTATTTTTTCCCTTTTATTTTTTACTAAGGAAGATCTTAGGAGGCATTTCCTCGGCCTCAATCCATCCACCTGCACATAGAAGAGAAGACATCTGTTGAAGACACCAAGTACAAGAAGAGGAGGAGACATCAATTCAAGTTTTAAGAGTTTTTAATGTGAGTGTGTCCCCAGTCAACAAGTTTGAATTAATAACAGCCATCCCTTGTCTTCATCTCTCACCCCTCCCAACCCCCCCCCCCCCCTTCCCTCCACCCTGTTGAAAAAGTGTGCAAAACTTTGAGCTGTCTTTTTTCACTGTGGCCCTTCTCTCTCTCCTTTGCCTTGCATATAATACACGCCGTGGAGCCGCAAGCAGAGTGACGCGCCCGAGGACATTCCACCCTTTATTCTATTCAAATCCACACAGAGGTTGGTGAATAACCTCTGAAAGACTCAGGCAGCGAAATCACTCTGTGGAAAGGACTGGAACCACATATTGAACAGTAGGAAAAATTCTTTTTTTGGCGCAAACTTTCCCCCCTTTTTTCCTTCAGTGTATAAGCATGCATTACAATTGAGCATATAGGAGTAACATCATACGGTATAATTTATTATGTAATTTTAGGTTTTAACAACCATTTATTCTGTTATGATTCATTCATTTAATATGTGTATTTTATCTTTTTAACTCTTTTGTATTCAATAGTTTTAACTCTTTAAGTCTACATAGCCTTTTAATACATAGTTTTAATATGTTCTATAAATCAATCTTGTGTTAGTTATATATATTCCTAAATATTTTGATCATATTCTATTAGCATGTTCCAGTTTTATAGTAAAAGGTACTGTATGTTTGCAATGTCTGTGGAGACATACAGCCTCAACTATTTTAAATGATGCCTTAATAACCATTCAATGGATGTAAATGCAGGACATCTATTAAATAATCAAATCAGACCAGTGTATAAGCATGCATTACAATTTAGCATATAGGATTAACACCATATGGTATATGTGCAGGTAATAAATGCAACAATAGTGTGTATTTATTTATTTAATTATTAAAGTTAAGCACATCAATAGTGCCCACATGGAAATTATCAATTACTGGTAGAATTAACCATCCAACTAGTAGAGAAGTGGCACCATATTCTAATATTATTTATTATTACTTATATATAATTCATTTATATCTTATAGCATATATTTTATACAATATCAATCATTGCAAAGTCCATAATCAGTTCTAAGTTTTCTATGTATACCACTGATACCCACCCCATTCTAGTACCAATTGCAATTTATTGAAACAAACAAATATCAATTAAACAAACCAGTCAACTAACTGACACCAGTGTCTTGAATTTTCCAATCAATTAAGTATTTAATGGGGTATAGAGAGATGCAGACCCATCCCTGACGAAGCCACATTACGTGGTGAAACTTGTAGGAGAAGTTGCTAAGCACAGTACACAGACTGCACAGACTGCAGTGGGAGATCTCACAAACCACTTTGTGAGCTGCAGCATTAGCTGGGAGGACGGACAAGGAGACTGGATGCCCGGCCCGCTGATGTCACAGCGGGAAGAGCCTGGGGAAAACAGCGCGCCGACAGCAATTAGACGGCATCCGCAGAAGAAATCTACAGCCCCCGTCGAGCATCGGAGGCAACAGGTCTCCAAGCGGATCATCGCCCGAAACAGCTGAGCAGTTCGGCAGGCACCCCAAAAGTGAACATTGTCCTTGCAAACTCCAGGCAGCAGCAAAGACACGGAAAAAACTCCACACTATTTACAGGCAATTATCCTTCTTTATCAACTTTTTTATCATATACTGTACTTGTTTTTATATTTAAGCATTTTTCGTGTAAGTGCATAACATTGTATTTGTTGTCCTTTGTCACCACAGGTGATGCATAAAGTTTAAAAATGGTACATTGTGCCCTTCACATTCTTTTTCTATTTGAGGTTATCTCTAAATTAGAGCAGTGGTATCCTCTCCTTGTGGGGAAGCATTTCTTTCACCTAGAAGATCATCTCATACTACAGAGACTGAGAGTGTCAATCTTTCCCACCTTTCAGAGTGCACTCTAACTTAATTGGTCACCCAAAGGACTGACAGGGGGTGATTCAATCATTTATCAATCTGTGCTTAGCTTCTGGTCTGCATCTACATAAGAGATAAGAGCTATCAGTGGTTATCATTTTTATACAATTTATTGTTGTTTAGGTTTTATGAATAATGGTGTTTTAGTATTCTATTCCTTGGTTTTATATACTGTTGTTGAATTTGTGACTCCGTAGTCTGGAGGACACTATTTGTCTATTATCCACACCCCCAAGTCACTATTTACACCTATATGCAGTAGCTTGTGGCCACATCTAGCGCACCCCAATTGCACATTTTTTTCATTTACAGTTACATTAATACTGTATTTGAGCTTCCATTTTTGAAGCCCATTTTTGCGACGGGGGAGTTTTTAATACCCTTTATTTTAACTTTATGTTACTATTAAAATGTCTTTCATATTACTTACATTGTATTGTATGTCTTTATTTATATAGCGCCAAAAGTGTACTCAGCGCTTCACAAAGAATACAGTACAGGGAATTGTCTCCTGCAATGTTAATATCCCACGGTCATGTGACCCACGGGATTTTAACATGGCAGGGATACCGGCACCCCATAACAGGGCCTGTGTCTCGGCAAGTAGGGGGTCCCCGGACCTGAAATCAATGTGGTTTAGCTCCGGAGAACCCTGCTACAATACTTCAGTGAGGAAATTTTAAACTAAAAGCATGTGATCAGCGCTCAAACCTATATAACTATACCTAAATATTAACTAAAATAACCAGGTGCTTGACAAAAATAACTATTTAAAGTGTCCCCTATAAGAAAAAACCTTAATGTAAATTCCTCACAGCCTGTTGTGGCAGGTTGGGGAATGGCTGCCTTGGGAATATAACAACCCTATCCACAAGGGCTGTATACCATACACAGAGAGATAACAAATGACACAGATACAACACAGACTATAATTCCCTGGCGCACTTATTATGCCTTAATAACCATTCAATGGATGTAAATGCAGGACATCTATTAAATAATCAAATCAGACCAGTGTATAAGCATGCATTACAATTTAGCATATAGGATTAACACCATATGGTATATGTGCAGGTAATAAATGCAACAATAGTGTGTATTTATTTATTTAATTATTAAAGTTAAGCACATCAATAGTGCCCACATGGAAATTATCAATTACTGGTAGAATTAACCATCCAACTAGTAGAGAAGTGGC
The DNA here is from genome assembly GCF_040206685.1 of Ascaphus truei. NCBI lineage: Eukaryota > Metazoa > Chordata > Amphibia > Anura > Ascaphidae > Ascaphus > Ascaphus truei. The sequence continues at coordinate 210,835,503 of NC_134486.1, read as the reverse complement.
ACCATATTCTAATATTATTTATTATTACTTATATATAATTCATTTATATCTTATAGCATATATTTTATACAATATCAATCATTGCAAAGTCCATAATCAGTTCTAAGTTTTCTATGTATACCACTGATACCCACCCCATTCTAGTACCAATTGCAATTTATTGAAACAAACAAATATCAATTAAACAAACCAGTCAACTAACTGACACCAGTGTCTTGAATTTTCCAATCAATTAAGTATTTAATGGGGTATAGAGAGATGCAGACCCATCCCTGACGAAGCCACATTACGTGGTGAAACTTGTAGGAGAAGTTGCTAAGCACAGTACACAGACTGCACAGACTGCAGTGGGAGATCTCACAAACCACTTTGTGAGCTGCAGCATTAGCTGGGAGGACGGACAAGGAGACTGGATGCCCGGCCCGCTGATGTCACAGCGGGAAGAGCCTGGGGAAAACAGCGCGCCGACAGCAATTAGACGGCATCCGCAGAAGAAATCTACAGCCCCCGTCGAGCATCGGAGGCAACAGGTCTCCAAGCGGATCATCGCCCGAAACAGCTGAGCAGTTCGGCAGGCACCCCAAAAGTGAACATTGTCCTTGCAAACTCCAGGCAGCAGCAAAGACACGGAAAAAACTCCACACTATTTACAGGCAATTATCCTTCTTTATCAACTTTTTTATCATATACTGTACTTGTTTTTATATTTAAGCATTTTTCGTGTAAGTGCATAACATTGTATTTGTTGTCCTTTGTCACCACAGGTGATGCATAAAGTTTAAAAATGGTACATTGTGCCCTTCACATTCTTTTTCTATTTGAGGTTATCTCTAAATTAGAGCAGTGGTATCCTCTCCTTGTGGGGAAGCATTTCTTTCACCTAGAAGATCATCTCATACTACAGAGACTGAGAGTGTCAATCTTTCCCACCTTTCAGAGTGCACTCTAACTTAATTGGTCACCCAAAGGACTGACAGGGGGTGATTCAATCATTTATCAATCTGTGCTTAGCTTCTGGTCTGCATCTACATAAGAGATAAGAGCTATCAGTGGTTATCATTTTTATACAATTTATTGTTGTTTAGGTTTTATGAATAATGGTGTTTTAGTATTCTATTCCTTGGTTTTATATACTGTTGTTGAATTTGTGACTCCGTAGTCTGGAGGACACTATTTGTCTATTATCCACACCCCCAAGTCACTATTTACACCTATATGCAGTAGCTTGTGGCCACATCTAGCGCACCCCAATTGCACATTTTTTTCATTTACAGTTACATTAATACTGTATTTGAGCTTCCATTTTTGAAGCCCATTTTTGCGACGGGGGAGTTTTTAATACCCTTTATTTTAACTTTATGTTACTATTAAAATGTCTTTCATATTACTTACATTGTATTGTATGTCTTTATTTATATAGCGCCAAAAGTGTACTCAGCGCTTCACAAAGAATACAGTACAGGGAATTGTCTCCTGCAATGTTAATATCCCACGGTCATGTGACCCACGGGATTTTAACATGGCAGGGATACCGGCACCCCATAACAGGGCCTGTGTCTCGGCAAGTAGGGGGTCCCCGGACCTGAAATCAATGTGGTTTAGCTCCGGAGAACCCTGCTACAATACTTCAGTGAGGAAATTTTAAACTAAAAGCATGTTATCAGCGCTCAAACCTATATAACTATACCTAAATATTAACTAAAATAACCAGGTGCTTGACAAAAATAACTATTTAAAGTGTCCCCTATAAGAAAAAACCTTAATGTAAATTCCTCACAGCCTGTTGTGGCAGGTTGGGGAATGGCTGCCTTGGGAATATAACAACCCTATCCACAAGGGCTGTATACCATACACAGAGAGATAACAAATGACACAGATACAACACAGACTATAATTCCCTGGCGCACTATCAGATAATAAACCTGACGAATCGGAGTAGTCCCATGAATCAAAAGATGGTATAAAGAAGATCCAAAGTCCACAATGTCCCGTTCTTTTACACAGAATGCTGGTCTGAAAATACAAATAAAACAACCATTGCGCAGTACCCTATGGTCAGTATTCCAAGACCCCACCGTTGCTATCTACTTACTTAAAAATAGATAAGAATGGGCCTCAAAAGGTTTCTTTAAGTCCCCCACGATTGGCTCCGACTGATTCCTGCTGCTGGTATCACGCTTTATAGGCCCTACATGGGAGCTAGGCCACAAGCACGGCATAGCACAGTCTCTTATCACAAAACACAGTGTCTCCCATCATGATTGAAGAAATGGAAGCAATCCACAGGAGAGACTGGTTGTATCCCCCTTCAAAACCACAGTGGTGCACCGCAGAAGTGCACTTCAATTTATTTGTAAATTCAATTTATTTGTATTTTCAGACCAGCATTCTGTGTAAAAGAACGGGACATTGTGGACTGTGGATCTTCTTTATACCATCTTTTGATTCATGGGACTACTCCGATTCGTCAGGTTTATTATCTGATAGTGCGCCAGGGAATTATAGTCTGTGTTGTATCTGTGTCATTTGTTATCTCTCTGTACAATACTTCAGTGTTAAAATTTAAATAAAACCCCCACAATTTCCTGTTAGAGGCACGCAGTTAGAGTGACTGATTCAGCCTATCCCTTAATGCGCGTGTCTTAGGCCCCGTTCACACAGCCCGCTACACGACGTGCACGCGCGTTCGGCACAGATACCTGGCGGCCAATGGTAGTGTTCAGTATTTATTTATAAAAATGTTTAACCAGGAAGTAATACATTGAGAGTTACCTCTCGTTTCCAAGTATGTCCTGGGCACATAGTTATAAAAAAATACATGGTTACTTTAAAAGAACAGGGTTATACAGTCAAATCATGGACAGATAGAGTTGGAAAACTGGGTACAGGGGATAAAGGAATTAGTGAGTTTCAGATAGAAATAGAGCAGCTTTAACATCACCAAACATCAGCGAAGAGCAGCAAACGGCTCACACCCTTTGGCTACGCCAAAGGCTGTGTGCCTTTCGGGCAACGCAGATGCACACTGGGGCGAGTGGTTGAGATGCTGTGCAGCTGTGAACAAAACCTCTTTGTGTCCTCAGGGCTCGTTAACATTCCAGTGGGTGGGGTTGACGTTCTACAGAGAACAAGCAAATGTTAACCCTTAGCACGCTGGTCCTTTGCAGAGGGGTGCAGTTCTTGGGGAGCCCCATCAGGCTGTGCGCCTTTGGGGCAACGCAGATGCACACTGGGGCAAGTGGTTGAGATGCTGTGCAGCTGTGAACAAAAGCTCTTTGTGTCCTCAGGGCTCGTTAACATTCCAGTGGGTGGGGTTGACGTTCCACAGAGAACAAGCAAATGTTAACCCTTAGCACACTGGTCCTTTGCAGAGGGGAACAGTTCTTGGAGCCGCATCAGGCTGTGCGCCTTTGGGGCAACGCAGATGCACATTGGCTGCAAAGTGCAGGATGATCACACATCACCCAGCAGACGGAGGCACGCACGGGCGGACTCACGCACACAGCATCGCGAAGTGCGCTGTGTGAACGGGGCCTTACAGACAGGTATAACCCGGTAGGATTAACACAGCAGGGACACCTGCTGTGTTAATCTGATGGGCTATTTAGTCTGCAGAGGACCATCTCAGACCACTAAGCAATATACTGTAGTGCATGATTCAACCCGATAAATGGTCAGATAACAGCCGCTGCATCTGTATACCTTTAAAAAAAGATGTCCTAACTTTTCTGAAGATATCTATTGTATCTGCCATCATAGTATCCATGGGTAATGAATTCCATATTTTAATTTTAATACTGGTTGACAGGGGGAAAAATGGACCATAAAAGCAAATTATAAATTTCCTGCCATGTGGTTTCTTTTTTGCAGACACCAGCAACACCAAGTACATACCTGTGACCCATAAAGAGCCTCTTAAGAAGATATAAGAAGCAGCATAGCAGCACAAGAAGAGAAGGAGCGAATTTGCAAATAAAAGCAGTGTACCGCAACAATAAAATTAATTAAAAAAGTAAAACATAAAATTACTTGCTTGCTGGCTGACCTAAACTGAAAGTTCTACACGCTCTGCATCCATAAAAACCTTTGTTTGTCTGCAACCAACTATTTCCCCCTGATTTTATGGTTCTAAGTGCACTGGGTGCCAAATGTTGTTTCAAGTTGGCTGCTTTTGTAAATATTATATTTGGTTTATCGGGAATACTGTACTTGTTCCTAGAATGGGGTCACTCTTCAGTATTTCCCAATGTTTATTAATAATGGTTTTTATTTCTCCTGCTTCCCTACTGTAATTGGTTAAAAATGCATAATCAAATCTTCCCTCTCTAGTTGTCACGCCTGTATGCCCGCAGACCTGGCTAGACCCCAGTACTGAGGTGGGAACAGTATGATACCACACACCCACAGCAGTGGCTGGAAGCATATACTTCTTTGGGAGAGCTTCGGAAGGAGAGGGGTTAGGAGAGACAGTACCCAGTAGAATCCCCTCTACCTTTACTGGGTGTGCCCGTTTCCCAGCTTCAGGGGACAATTCTGGAGACGATGTTCCGAGGAAGCACAGTAGAAACACAGCCTGTTCTGGCGACACCGCGCTCTCTCGGTTGCCTGGAGTTGTTGACTACTGACCTGCATAGGTTCCGGTGCCTCCAGGGCCAGGAGAGGAGTAGTGGGCAACCTGTGAGAAACAACAGAGGGAGAAGAACGGGAACAGTGTCTCTCGTGACGTCGCTCCTGCGTACGCTGATCCATGCGTACGCTCAGGGTGATTAACTCTTCCAGGGACGTAGGCCGGGCATGAGTAGCCAGATCGTCTTTTAACATATCAGCGAGTCCGTGCCAGTACGCGGCAGCGAGAGCTTCATCATTCCATTGTACCTCGCGACCACTGTACGGAATTCGATGGCTTATTTGGCAGCTGATCTTTGGCCCTGAGTAATATGGAAGAGGGAAAAAGCGGCTGTCTCACGCCATGTGGGAGTATCAAACACGAGTTGAAATTCACGTCTGAACAACGGGTAGTCTTGCGTTATCTCGCATTTGCGCTCCCATAGGGGAGAGGCCCAAGCGAGAGCGTCTCCGGTGAGCAGAGCATATATGTATGCAATTTTAGCACGACCAGTAGGAAACAGGGAGGGGGACATTTCAAACTGCACCTCACATTGGTTTAAGAAACCGCGGCAGTGGAGGGGGTCCCCATCATAGCGATTCGGAGAGGGAATCCATGGACCAGGGCTGGCGTAGGAAGTAACCACTGGTGGCGTTGAAGCCGGGGGGCTTTCTCGAAGGGAAACATTAGTCAATTGCTGGGAGACAGTGGACAGCTGAGTACTAACGAATTGTAGGGTTTCCAGAGGAATAATTATCTCCACCACTGTACCCACCTCAGGGGGGTCTGCGTTTGTTGGGCTCTGCATAATGTCACACCTGTATGCCCGCAGACCTGGCTAGACCCCAGTACTGAGGTGGGAACGGTATGATACCACACACCCACAGCAGTGGGAGCAAGCCCGGAGTGTGGTATAGCGTTGCTGGGCCTGTTGGAAGAGTTGTTAGTTTATACTTGCAACGGTTGGGGATGTCCGTAAGAATAGTCGTGTCCGTGTGCCAATGTTCAGGAGTCCAGAGGTTAGAATCGTCAGAGTATAAGCCAGGTCCTAGGAAGCCAGAGGTAAGCGAAGTAGTATGGTAGCAGGGTTCAAAGGGTTACCAGAGAGCAGAGTAGTCCAGGACAAGCAGGGGTCAAAGCCAGGGAAATCCAAGATAACACAGGAGCAGGAAACAACAGGAACACAGAGGGAGCACCGCATAGGTCAGGTACACACCGGGAAACAGGAACTATGCAGAGCGAGGAAGAAGTGGACAGACAGGGGTTATAAAGGAGGGCATACCAATGGGAGAGAAGGGAGGAGTAGAGAGAGAAGTGGGAGACGACAGGGATAGGACAGGGAGAGAAAAGGAGGAGACAGATGGGGCAGTCAGGGGAATGACCTGGAGGGCTTGGGAGGCGGAGACAAGGAGAACAGGATAAGAAGAGCATGTGCGCGCGCCCTCTGTAAGCTGAAAATGCATGCGCACAGGTTGCAACACAGAGAGGGACCGCACGGAGCAAGGGAAGGACGCAGGAGGAGCACGGAGCCCAGAGAAGGGGAACGGGTGCGTGACCTGCGACCGTGAGACGGCATGCAGCGGCAGAGAGGAGGGAGCAGGTAGGTCAGGGAGACCAGTGGAGGAGCATGTGCGCGTGCCCCCCATGGGCTGAGGGAGCGCACGCACCGGACGCATCACCAGGCGCGCGGAACGCCGCGCCGCGGGCACCACGCAGGGAGGAGGCAACGGGACGGATGCCACTACAGGGGAAGGTAAAGCGAGCACCGCGGGAGAGAGGGAGCGGAGAGAATCATAGCAAGGACTCAGGGACAGCGTGGGTATGCGGGACCTGCGGGGAATGCGCTGCGGCAAAGGGAGAGAGGTGGAAGGCAAAGGAGAGGAGTGGGAAGGAGTCGAAGGGGCAGCAGGAGATGGGAGAGAGGGACAAGGAGGGGAAGGAATCTCCTGAGTCGTCACAGTATCCCCCCCTTGAGGATCAATCTCCGAGTGATCCAACCATGGCTTGAGGGGAAATTTCTGATGAAATAGAGAAAGTAGCCTTGGGGCGTGGATGTGATGTGCAGGTACCCAGGAACGTTCCTCAGGCCCGTAGCCCTTCCAGTGTACCAAAAACTGCAGTCTATTTTTAGACAAACGAGAGTCGATGAGAGACTGTATTCCGTACTCCTGTTGGCCCAGGGTGGTCACAGGATTGGGTCTCCAAGAGGGGTCCGGGAAATGAGGACTGGGAATAAATTCTTTAAGGAGAGAAACATGGAACACGGACGGAACCTTCATAGTTGGGGGAAGATCGAGACGATAGGCTACTGGATTCACCTTCTCTGAGATTTTGAATGGTCCCAAGAATCTAGGGGATAGTTTGGATGAAGGTGCTTTTAGCCTAATATTTTTGGAAGACAGCCACACCAGATCACCAGGTTTGAAGGAAGGACCCCTTTGACGGTGGCGATCTGCCTTGGTTTTTTGTTTGACAACCACAGACTGTAAAGACTTGAGGATTTTTTTCCAGGATTCTTGTAAGTTGGTGATATGAGAGTCGGCTGCAGGAACACCAGAAGGAGAAGGTGAGAGAGGGAGACTACTGGGGTGGAAGCCACAGTTGATAAAGAAAGGAGACTCCTGAGTAGACTCGTTCCTCAAGGAATTTATGGCAAATTCGGCCCATGGTAAAAGATCCACCCAGTTATCTTGCGAGTCTGAAATGAAGCATCTTAGATACTGTTCAAGAGTTTGGTTCATCCTTTCAGTTTGACCGTTGGTTTGTGGATGGTATCCAGAGGAAAACAAGAGAGAGATACCCAATCTTTTGGAGAAGGCCCGCCAGAATTTTGAGATGAACTGTGACCCACGATCCGAGACAATAGAAATGGGGACGCCATGCAACCTGAAGATCTCTCTGGAGAAGACGTCCACCAAGGTGGCAGAGTTGGGAAGACCCTTGAGGGGGATAAAGTGTGCCTGCTTTGAAAACCTGTCAACCACGACCAAAATAGTGTTCATCCCCTTGGAAATAGGCAGTTCAACAATAAAGTCCTTCGAAATGTGTTTCCAGGGTTGTTCAGGGATGGGAAGTGGTAGAAGAAGTCCAGAAGGTTTATGATGGAGAGTTTTACTCTGGGCACATACAGGACAGGCGGAAGTAAATTCGAGAATGTCTTGATTCCTCTTAGTGATTGGTTGTGGAAAGTGAGCGACCCAGGCAGGAAAAACATATGTGAATAAAAAACATATATAAAAGACAAATTAATGTGCAGTATGGTGATTCATAATTAAATAAATGTGCATAGATCTTGGCTCTAGGGGAGAACCTGCAACACTGTGAAGGGTAAGTTAGCTTATTTCAGATACTTATTAGACGATGAAATGATTTGTGAGGTTTTCTTTGTGTAAGACTTTTTCTCCCCTCTTGAACTTCTCTTCTGAGGGTTACTCCAGGAAAGGTGTAGCTCAATTTCCCATGGTATGCATGTAAAAGAGGAGCAGAAAAAACGGCCAATAGTATAGGTTGCAGAGAACTAAGTTTTATATGCAATAAAGTCGTAGGACATGTACTCACATTCAGTACACTGATATCATGCACATAAAGGTTTCTTTTGCGCTGTGTGCGCCCGCTGTGATGTCTCCCTGTCCTCCTCTGTTCTTAGTGCTGCCGTCGCCAATGGCGTCTGACGTCACTTCCGGATGGTATCTGGTCGCATCCGTTGGTAGGGGACTGTGAGGCGCCGAACAGGGAATCACTGGGGAGTGCAGATGTCTAGAGTCTTTCGGTCTTCGCTTACAGTCAGCTGCAGCTTTGACTGAGTAAGCTCTGGATCAGGCTCTACGCGTTTCGCTGCGTCATACAGCTTCGTCAGGAGCGTCATACAGTGTTGCGTGGGCTTGGTGTATTTAAATGATTAAAGTCTAATTGGTAAATTGGTCCTAATCTCTTTCAGATAATTCAAAGCATCATTTTAACCCACAAGTTTGCCTTTACATAGGCACATGACTATGTGGTTAAAAAACTTCAATTAACCCATACGATACTGCGTTTATGACTACTTTTAACAAAGATGCTAAGACTATAGAAAAGATCGTACGTAAACACTGGCATGTTTTAAAATCAGACAATATTTTAAGGGAAATCTTACCGGACAATCCAAAAATAATTTTTAAGAGGGCACAAAATATAAAAAATTTAATAGCACCTAGCGCCTTAAGAAACACAAGAGATTTGACTCAAGGGTGGCTTAAAGATTTGACGGGTTTTTATGGCTGCTCTTCTTGCAAGGCTTGCCAACATAAACTAAAAGACAAAACTAGTTTTAAAAGCCAAAGGAATAACGAGTCTTTTAAAATCAAGCAATATATGAATTGTACTACTAATTTTGTAATTTATATGCTCCAGTGCCCGTGTGGGCTTCAATATGTGGGGAAGACGTCAAGGCCCATCCGCATTCGCATTCTGGAACATCTTAGTAATATTAGAAGAGGGATTTTAACTCACAGCGTTTCAAAGCACTACGCTAAATACCATCAGTCAAATCCGGATAGTCTGAAATTTATGGCTATCGAGAATGTGAAACAACATTGGAGAGGCCGCTCACGAGAGGTAGACTTAAGCAAAAGGGAAATGTACTGGATTCATAAGCTAGATACACTAATACCACATGGCTTGAATTCAGACTTTGAAGTGCTACCCTTTTTACATGATTGAAATTGAAAAACTCTGGGCCTCCTAATTACAAACTATTCCTTTTATTGTTGCTTACATAAGATTTACTTTATAAAAAATACTATATTAAAAAAACTTTTAATGATTTTTAAATTTTATAAACTCAAAAATATGATTGGCATTATTTAATTCGATAGATATTCCCTAATTTTTATTTAATCAATAATTTTTAATATATAAATTTTACTGTACCCTTTTTAACAGTAATTAGAATCTCGCCGTCAGTGTATATTTTAATGTATTTTACTACGTTTTAATTACCTTCTCCAGTCTGTAATGTACTGACCCTTCACCCTTAAGTCTACCTCTGATTATAATACAACATAGTGTAATATATATTTAACCAATAATTCCCTATACAATACTTAATGCAAATATTATTGTTATACTAACTTTTGATGCTTATCTCTCTTCTCTCCTAACCTAGGCATTTTTCATGACCTATTGTGCACAATAATTAGTGTTAGATAATAGGATGATAGTATCTGTTCTCTTAAATCTCCTCTAATTATAGTTAACTCGGCAGAATGAATCATCATATTTACTGCTTTTTATATAATTAATTCATTTTCTCAAATATAAATATTTTTTATTTGAATATTCTTATACTTTTATGTAGTTTTAAAATATGTTCTAATAAAGATTGTCTTAAATAAAACGTTATATGTATTTTATCTATTAGTAATGTAATGAGTGTAGGTTTTTTTAACCACATAGTCATGTGCCTATGTAAAGGCAAACTTGTGGGTTAAAATGATGCTTTGAATTATCTGAAAGAGATTAGGACCAATTTACCAATTAGACTTTAATCATTTAAATACACCAAGCCCACGCAACACTGTATGACGCTCCTGACGAAGCTGTATGACGCAGCGAAACGCGTAGAGCCTGATCCAGAGCTTACTCAGTCAAAGCTGCAGCTGACTGTAAGCGAAGACCGAAAGACTCTAGACATCTGCACTCCCCAGTGATTCCCTGTTCGGCGCCTCACAGTCCCCTACCAACGGATGCGACCAGATACCATCCGGAAGTGACGTCAGACGCCATTGGCGACGGCAGCACTAAGAACAGAGGAGGACAGGGAGACATCACAGCGGGCGCACACAGCGCAAAAGAAACCTTTATGTGCATGATATCAGTGTACTGAATGTGAGTACATGTCCTACGACTTTATTGCATATAAAACTTAGTTCTCTGCAACCTATACTATTGGCCGTTTTTTCTGCTCCTCTTTTACATGCATACCATGGGAAATTGAGCTACACCTTTCCTGGAGTAACCCTCAGAAGAGAAGTTCAAGAGGGGAGAAAAAGTCTTACACAAAGAAAACCTCACAAATCATTTCATCGTCTAATAAGTATCTGAAATAAGCTAACTTACCCTTCACAGTGTTGTAGGTTCTCCCCTAGAGCCAAGATCTATGCACATTTATTTAATTATGAATCACCATACTGCACATTAATTTGTCTTTTATATATGTTTTTTATTCACATATGTTTTTCCTGCCTGGGTCGCTCACTTTCCACAACCAATCACGACTGTACTTGTGGGAAATCCGAGCATATTTCCCTGGAAGGTTTGAGAAGTACCCTGTCGGGTAACATTATTTTATTCACTGAATTATATTTTATAATTTATTAGACAGCTGTGGCGCCTAGGCAAGTCATTTAGTATATTGTTTCTTCTGCTTTTGATTTGTGGGCTGCCTGTTTGCTTTCTAAATTTGATTTTCACGAATATTTTTTTATCACTGTTATTAGAATAGTAATTAGGTAATGGATATCACTTCACCAAATATATTTGCTAAAAGACACTCTAGACAGACACAATTTAATTATCAAGATGTAGATACATCACACACACCAATATCGTATGACCTATTAGAGGAAGAATTTCACAAATTAGATAGGTTATTAGTTAAAGACACAAAAAAATGGTTGGATCTAAGCTTTTTGAATAAATATATCAAATGTAATAGAATACCAAGGGGTCTGAGATTCTCTAAAGATCCCTCCTCTAATTTGGAGGATGACGAATTTGTGAAAACTTGGTATAATATTATTGACAAATGCTCGGTGGATTTGATGCTAGCATTAGTCAACCAACACAAAAAGAATATCAAAAAAATAGATGAAGAAGTAACAATTATAGAGGAGAAATTAGCGCATTTAGAGGATACTGCGGAATTTAAAATTAAAGATAGGGAACTAAAGAAAAAAATAGATAAGTTAGAGAATGACCTATATATTAACAAAACTGATAAATTCCTAAGAGATGAGGAAGATTATAAGAGGGGAGAACAAAGGGATTGGAAGAGGAAGAGAAACACCTACCAAGGAGATAGAAGATATGACAATAGATATAGCAGTACCTTTGATAGAAAAGAAAAATCTTTCTATGGGAGTCATGCCCATAGGAGAGACACAAACTATGTCTCTGGATATAATAAATCAAATACCACATATGTTGATCAGAAAGAACAACATCAAAGAGACAACAATCCAAGAGTAGATACAACACTGATATCTAACAAAAGCAATAAAACTATTTTTGAAGAAAGAGAAACACGTAGAGATACTGAGATGCAAAAGGAGAGAGATAGAGTTAGGGAGAGAGATTCCAGAATGGAGGAGGAGAGACGAAGGGAGAGGGAGAGACAGAGAGAGAGAGAAAGACAGAGAGAAAAAGATTTGAGAGTGAAGGAAGAAAGAGAAAGAACTATGAGAGACAAAGAAAGAGAGACCAGAAGATATAGGGAACAACAAAGAGATAGAGATTTTGCGTATCACCAAGAGCAAAGAGAAATAGAAAAGAGGGAGAAAGATCAAAAAGATAGAGAATATCAAAAAGAGAAAGAAATTAAAAGAGAAAGGGAAATGAAAAGAGAAAGGGAAGAAAGGAAAAGAGAAAGAGAAAGATATCATCTAGATAAACAACAGAAAACTAGCAGATCCAGGTCACCAATTGGAGCAACTGGACAGACTAGTTTTTTAGACATGGACACAACATTGAGTGTATGGGAGATACCCAGCACTTATACCCCCCCCGAAAGAGAGGAGGGATCCAAAACAATATCTAAAAAGAGACAACATCAGAGAGGGAAACGAGGAAAAAGAAGGAAAAGGGAAAGACTGAACAAAAAAGAGGAGATTGACACAAGGAGTATTTTCAATTTAAGCAAAGTAGAACTAACTATACCACAACAAAAATTGATTTCAAAGGAACTGTCTTTTGCACCGTCAATGGGGCCCAATAATTTTGGCCTATTTTTGGATGCAAATCGCTATCTTAGAAAATTGACAGTGAAAAGATTCTTCCAAAGTAAAAACACAGAATCTAGATTACATGTGGAGAAAGCCAATATCAACGTTGAGGAGAGTAAATTTAAACATACTTCATTAAAACAGAAGTCCTCATTTTATCCGACCTATTATAAAGGGAAACATCTTGAAGTATTCTATGATTTAATTGTCAAGGATTTTGAGACACTTTCTAAGAATACAAAATCGTCGACCAGAAATAACTTAACAATAGAGGAAAGAAAAGCCTTGGAAGAGATAACCAAAAATGAAAACATAGTAATCAAACAGGCTGATAAAGGTGGTGGAACAGTTATAATGGACAAAGAGGAATATTTGAAGGAAGTACACCGCCTTTTAGGTGATGAAAATACTTACAGTACCTTAAAGAAAAATCCAAGTATAGATTTTTATAAAGATCTGATTGTGCTGTTAGAAGGAGGCAGAGATAAAGGTATCCTAACTGAATCTGAATATAAATTTCTAAACAATAAGTCACCTCAGATTCCGATCTTTTATATTCTGCCAAAAATCCACAAATGTCTCCAAAATCCGCCTGGGAGGCCGATTGTATCAGGCATTAATTCATTGACGTCAAACCTATCAGCTTATATTGATAATTTCCTCCAGGGCTACGTTAAAGATATGCCATCGTATTTAAAAGATACAACAGATATTATAAATACCTTAAACAAACTTGTATGGAAGGAAGACTATTTATTAGCTACCATTGATGTTGCCTCATTATATACATCTATTATACACCAACTAGGCCTACAAGCGGTGGAGCATTTTCTTAGGAAGGATCCAGATTTACATGAATTGCAGATACAGTTTCTTTTGGACAGTATTTTGTTCATCCTGCAAAAGAATTATTTTGTATTTGACAATATATTTTATGTTCAGAAATGTGGCACCGCCATGGGAACGAAGTTTGCCCCCAGCTACGCGAACCTCTTCATGGGGTTCTGGGAGGACCGCACCATCTGGCCCGGAGGCGAGCTGGGGGGTAACTTGGTCCTATGGCGGCGCTACATTGATGACATTATCCTTATTTGGCAGGGAAAGAAATCAGACTTGGAGCAATTTATTTTGGATTTGAATAAAAACGATTGTAATTTAAAATTCACATATACTATAAGCGAGACTTCAGTCGAATATCTAGATTTAAATATTTATATAGAGGAAGGCATTCTAAAAACCAAGACACATTTTAAAAACGTTGACTGCAACAATTTCATCTTAAGATCAAGTTGTCATCACCATCAGTGGATGGACGGGGTCCCCTATAGCCAGTATAGGAGGCTCCGCAGAAATTGTACCGAAGATAATGTGTTCAATGATCAATGCAAAGTTTTGGAAAAAAGATTTATAGAGAAAAACTATAGCCAAGACACTTTAGATAATGCATTTATGAAGGCAAAAAACTTAGATAGAAATGATACTCTAACATCTAACAAAAAAACAAATTTTATATCCCCCACTTCAATTAACCCATACGATACTGCGTTTATGACTACTTTTAACAAAGATGCTAAGACTATAGAAAAGATCGTACGTAAACACTGGCATGTTTTAAAATCAGACAATATTTTAAGGGAAATCTTACCGGACAATCCAAAAATAATTTTTAAGAGGGCACAAAATATAAAAAATTTAATAGCACCTAGCGCCTTAAGAAACACAAGAGATTTGACTCAAGGGTGGCTTAAAGATTTGACGGGTTTTTATGGCTGCTCTTCTTGCAAGGCTTGCCAACATAAACTAAAAGACAAAACTAGTTTTAAAAGCCAAAGGAATAACGAGTCTTTTAAAATCAAGCAATATATGAATTGTACTACTAATTTTGTAATTTATATGCTCCAGTGCCCGTGTGGGCTTCAATATGTGGGGAAGACGTCAAGGCCCATCCGCATTCGCATTCTGGAACATCTTAGTAATATTAGAAGAGGGATTTTAACTCACAGCGTTTCAAAGCACTACGCTAAATACCATCAGTCAAATCCGGATAGTCTGAAATTTATGGCTATCGAGAATGTGAAACAACATTGGAGAGGCCGCTCACGAGAGGTAGACTTAAGCAAAAGGGAAATGTACTGGATTCATAAGCTAGATACACTAATACCACATGGCTTGAATTCAGACTTTGAAGTGCTACCCTTTTTACATGATTGAAATTGAAAAACTCTGGGCCTCCTAATTACAAACTATTCCTTTTATTGTTGCTTACATAAGATTTACTTTATAAAAAATACTATATTAAAAAAACTTTTAATGATTTTTAAATTTTATAAACTCAAAAATATGATTGGCATTATTTAATTCGATAGATATTCCCTAATTTTTATTTAATCAATAATTTTTAATATATAAATTTTACTGTAACCTTTTTAACAGTAATTAGAATCTCGCCGTCAGTGTATATTTTAATGTATTTTACTACGTTTTAATTACCTTCTCCAGTCTGTAATGTACTGACCCTTCACCCTTAAGTCTACCTCTGATTATAATACAACATAGTGTAATATATATTTAACCAATAATTCCCTATACAATACTTAATGCAAATATTATTGTTATACTAACTTTTGATGCTTATCTCTCTTCTCTCCTAACCTAGGCATTTTTCATGACCTATTGTGCACAATAATTAGTGTTAGATAATAGGATGATAGTATCTGTTCTCTTAAATCTCCTCTAATTATAGTTAACTCGGCAGAATGAATCATCATATTTACTGCTTTTTATATAATTAATTCATTTTCTCAAATATAAATATTTTTTATTTGAATATTCTTATACTTTTATGTAGTTTTAAAATATGTTCTAATAAAGATTGTCTTAAATAAAACGTTATATGTATTTTATCTATTAGTAATGTAATGAGTGTAGGTTTTTTTAACCACATAGTCATGTGCCTATGTAAAGGCAAACTTGTGGGTTAAAATGATGCTTTGAATTATCTGAAAGAGATTAGGACCAATTTACCAATTAGACTTTAATCATTTAAATACACCAAGCCCACGCAACACTGTATGACGCTCCTGACGAAGCTGTATGACGCAGCGAAACGCGTAGAGCCTGATCCAGAGCTTACTCAGTCAAAGCTGCAGCTGACTGTAAGCGAAGACCGAAAGACTCTAGACATCTGCACTCCCCAGTGATTCCCTGTTCGGCGCCTCACAGTCCCCTACCAACGGATGCGACCAGATACCATCCGGAAGTGACGTCAGACGCCATTGGCGACGGCAGCACTAAGAACAGAGGAGGACAGGGAGACATCACAGCGGGCGCACACAGCGCAAAAGAAACCTTTATGTGCATGATATCAGTGTACTGAATGTGAGTACATGTCCTACGACTTTATTGCATATAAAACTTAGTTCTCTGCAACCTATACTATTGGCCGTTTTTTCTGCTCCTCTTTTACATGCATACCATGGGAAATTGAGCTACACCTTTCCTGGAGTAACCCTCAGAAGAGAAGTTCAAGAGGGGAGAAAAAGTCTTACACAAAGAAAACCTCACAAATCATTTCATCGTCTAATAAGTATCTGAAATAAGCTAACTTACCCTTCACAGTGTTGTAGGTTCTCCCCTAGAGCCAAGATCTATGCACATTTATTTAATTATGAATCACCATACTGCACATTAATTTGTCTTTTATATATGTTTTTTATTCACATATGTTTTTCCTGCCTGGGTCGCTCACTTTCCACAACCAATCACGACTGTACTTGTGGGAAATCCGAGCATATTTCCCTGGAAGGTTTGAGAAGTACCCTGTCGGGTAACATTATTTTATTCACTGAATTATATTTTATAATTTATTAGACAGCTGTGGCGCCTAAGCAAGTCATTTAGTATATTGATTCCTCTTAGGCCACCAAAAAGTCTGTTTAATGAGATTTGCCGTCCTTTTGAAGCCTGGATGACCAACTGCTCTAGAGGAATGACCCCAAAGTAACACTTTATGGCGAAAACGTGGAACAGCGTAGAGACGTCCTTCTGGTACCCTGAACCTGCTGGGAATATGCGCTTGTGCCTTGTTGATCTCATCCAACACATCGAAGTTGTTAGCAGAAATTATGCAGTTGGCCGGGAGAATAGGTTCCGAGATTTCTTTAGCTTCAGTCTCAGAGGCAAACTGATGAGAAAGGGCGTCCGCTTTAACATTTTTGGTCCCAGGAATATATGAGATAGTGTAGTTGAAGCGGCAAAAGAAGAGTGACCAGCGAGCTTGGCGGGAGCCTAGGCGACGAGCCCCCTCAATATATAACAAATTTTTGTGGTCAGTGAGAATAGCGATTGGTTCTTTGGAACCCTCCAAAAGATGTCTCCATTCTTGGAGAGCCAACTTAATGGCCAAAAGTTCGCGATTACCGACATCATAATTCCTTTCTGCTGCTGAGAATTTCCGTGAACAAAAACCACAAGGATTGAGTTTCTCTTGGGGAGAAGTCCTCTGGGAAAGAACTGCGCCAGCTCCTACGTCTGAGGCGTCAACCTCCAAAGTAAAGGGGAGGGAGGTATCTGGATGACGAAGGATGGGAGCAGACACGAACGCCTTCTTGAGAATCTCAAAGGCTGAAATGGCTTCAGGTGACCAGGAAGAGACGTCGGCGCCATTTTTGGTCAAGGCGGTGATGGGAAGAACAATAGAAGAAATTTTTTTGATAAACTTCCTGTATTAATTGGCAAAGCCAAGAAAACGTTGCACAGCCTTGAGCGAATTAGGGAGTGGCCAGTCGAGAACCGCCTTCAGCTTCTCTGGGTCCATGGAAAAACCTTGGCTGGAGATGATATAGCCTAGGAAGGCCGTGGAAGTCTGGTGAAACAGACATTTCTCCATCTTGGCGTAAAGACGATTAGAACAAAGCCTGGAGAGCACAAGTTTGGTATGTTGAATGTGTTCCTCCAGATTTTTAGAAAAAATAAGAATGTCGTTTAGATAGACAATGACAAAAGTTCCCAATACATCATGGAAGATGTCGTTCATAAATTCCTGAAACACGGCCGGGGCGTTACAGAGCCCAAAAGGCATAACAAGATATTCATAATGTCCAGAACGTGTGTTAAACGCTGTTTTCCACTCGTCTCCTTCCCTTATACGAATGAGAGGCACCCCTTAAGTCCAGTTTTGAGAAGATAGAGGCCCCTTGGACACGGTCGAACCGTTCAGAAATGAGCAGAAGAGGATACCGTTTTTTCACCGTGATCTTATTAAGTCCGCGGAAGTCGATGCAAGGCCTCAGTGATCCCTCCTTCTTCTTCACAAAGAAGAAGCCAGCCCCGGCAGGAGAGGTAGAGTTGCCGATGAATCCCTTTTCCAGATTTTCCTGAATATAAGTAGTCATGGCCTCGGTCTCCGGGATGGAGAGTGGATAAGACTTAGACTTCGGCAGGACAGTCCCAGGGATGAGGTCGACAGGGCAATCGTACGGACGATGAGGAGGGAGAACCTCTGCTTGTACCTTATTGAACACGTCCAAGTACTCATGGTACACAGCAGGCAGGGGCAACCGATCGGCAGGTACGGAGTCCAGACCGGCAAGCACAACCACGGGAGGATCCGCTGGCACAGCATCTGCGGACGAGGGCCACTGGATAGGCAGAGTACCGGACCAATCAATGCGCGGATTATGGAGTTGAAGCCAAGGTAATCCTAAAATAATTTGTATGGAAAGGGATTGGAAACATCAAAGACAATTACCTCCTTGTGACCATCAGCCAGGGTCAAGGTAAGAGGAATAGACTCCTTAATGATGAAGGCCGGCTGGAGCGTTCGTCCGTCGATGGCCTCAAGGCCAATAGGGCTCTTCCTTCTGACCATGGGAATTTGATTCTCCAATGCGACCTGCTGGTCCAGGAAATTACCGCCCAATCCTGAATCGATGAACGCTTCAACCTTTACGACAAGGTTGGGACCCTCCAAAGTGGCTGGAAGCATATACTTCTTTGGGAGAGCTTCGGAAGGAGAGGGGTTAGGAGAGACAGTACCCAGTAGAATCCCCTCTACCTTTACTGGGTGTGCCCGTTTCCCAGCTTCAGGGGACAATTCTGGAGACGATGTTCCGAGGAAGCACAGTAGAAACACAGCCTGTTCTGGCGACACCGCACTCTCTCGGTTGCCTGGAGTTGTTGACTACTGACCTGCATAGGTTCCGGTGCCTCCAGGGCCAGGAGAGGAGTAGTGGGCAACCTGTGAGAAACAACAGAGGGAGAAGAACGGGAACAGTGTCTCTCGTGACGTCGCTCCTGCGTACGCTGATCCATGCGTACGCTCAGGGTGATTAACTCTTCCAGGGACGTAGGCCGGGCATGAGTAGCCAGATCGTCTTTTAACGTATCAGCGAGTCCGTGCCAGTACGTGGCAGTGAGAGCTTCATCATTCCATTGTACCTCGGCGACCACTGTACGGAATTCGATGGCTTATTTGGCAGCTGATCTTTGGCCCTGAGTAATATGGAAGAGGGAAAAAGCGGCTGTCTCACGCCATGTGGGAGTATCAAACACGAGTTGAAATTCACGTCTGAACAACGGGTAGTCTTGCGTTATCTCGCATTTGCGCTCACATAGGGGAGAGGCCCAAGCGAGAGCGTCTCCGGTGAGCAGAGCATATATGTATGCAATTTTAGCACGACCAGTAGGAAACAGGGAGGGGGACATTTCAAACTACACCTCACATTGGTTTAAGAAACCGCGGCAGTGGAGGGGGTCCCCATCAAGGCGATTCGGAGAGGGAATCCATGGACCAGGGCTGGCGTAGGAAGTAACCACTGGTGGCGTTGAAGCCGGGGGGCTTTCTCGAAGGGAAACATTAGTCAATTGCTGGGAGACAGTGGACAGCTGAGTACTAACGAATTGTAGGGTTTCCAGAGGAATAATTATCTCCACCACTGTACCCACCTCAGGGGGGTCTGCGTTTGTTGGGCTCTGCATAATGTCACACCTGTATCCCCGCTGACCTGGCTAGACCCCAGTACTGAGGTGGGAACGGTATGATACCACACACCCACAGCAGTGGGAGCAAGCTCGGAGTGTGGTATAGCGTTGCTGGGCCTGTTGGAAGAGTTGTTATTTTATACTTGCAACGGTTGGGGATGTCCGTAAGAATAGTCGTGTCCATGTGCCAATGTTCAGGAGTCCAGAGGTTAGAATCGTCAGAGTATAAGCCAGGTCCTAGGAAGCCAGAGGTAAGCGAAGTAGTATGGTAGCAGGGTTCAAAGGGTTACCAGAGAGCAGAGTAGTCCAGGACAAGCAGGGGTCAAAGCCAGGGAAATCCAAGATAACACAGGAGCAGGAAACAACAGGAACACAGAGGGAGCACAGCATAGGTCAGGTACACACAGGGAAACAGGAACTATGCAGAGCGAGGAAGAAGGGGTTATAAAGGAGGGCATACCAATGGGAGAGAGGGGAGGAGTAGAGAGAGAAGTGGGAGATTACAGGGATTGGACAGGGAGAGAAGAGGAGGAGACAGAAGGGGCAGTCAGGGGAATGGCCTGGAGGGCTTGGGAGGCGGAGACAAGGGGAACAGGATAAGAAGAGCATGTGCACGCGCCCTCTGTAAGCTGAGGATGCGCGCGCACAGGTTGCAACACAGAGAGGGACCGCACGGATCCCAGAGAAGGGGAACGCGTGTGTAGGGAAGAAATAAGAGAAAGACAGGGTAGTGAAAATAATCCAGACAATTTTCCCGTATCAGAAGAAATTGTAGCGAAAATGAATATTACAAATCACAATCTAATATGCTGAAACAGAGATTTGTAGATAAAAACTACAATGAGAATATGTTAGACAAAGCGATACAAAAGGTGGATAAAATAAATAGAACAGACCTTTTAAAACCCAAGATCAAAACCAACACTAGAGAGGGAAGATTTGATTATGCATTTTTGACCAATTACAGTAGGGAAGCAGGAGAAATAAAAACCATTATTAATAAACATTGGGAAATCCTAAAGAGTGACCCCATTCTAGGAACAAGTATTCCCGATAAACCAAATATAATATTTAGAAAAGCAGACAACTTGAAACAACATTTGGCACCCAGTGCACTTAGAACCATAAAATCAGGGGGAAATAGTTGGTTGCAGACAAACAAAGGTTTTTATGGATGCAGAGCGTGTAGAACCTGTCAGTTTAGGTCAGCCAGCAACACAGAATTTGTTTCAAATATTACAGGGGGAAAATTCCTTATAGATTCCTGCATGACTTGTAAAACTGATCATGTCGTATATCTCTTAGATTAGAGTGTCCTAGCAAAATGCAGTATATTGGAAAAACAGAAAGACCTATTCGGACACGAATTTTGGAACATTTAAGTAGTATTAAAAGGAAATTAGAAACGCATGTTGTATCCAATCACTTTGCCAAATTCCATCAGGGAGATAGTGCTGGCTTGACCTTCATTGCAATCGAACACGTTCTGCAACATTGGAGAGGGGGGGATAGAAATGTGGAATTAAGAAAGAGGGAAACATTTTAGATCCACAAAATGAGGAAATTTTCCCCGAGGGGTTTAAACATGGAAATTGATATCGTACCCTTTTTGTGATGACACTAATGCCTGCCTCTCTCTCCCTCTCTTGTCTCCCTCTGTCATATTGTGAGTTAAATTGCAATATCCATAAGGTTACCCTATTTTGTATCGTGATCTAGAATGCTCGTAAGTAATTGTATATGAGATGTCAGGAATAATAAAATTTTATGCCTAAAATGATTTCATGCTTAGAATAATTTCATATTTAGATTATGATCTTGAATATCCCACTGTAGATTGTTTGACATTGCGTGTAGTGTTAAGGGGTGTCGATTAATTATACATTAAATATGTGACTATTAGTGCAATCAGTCCCACGTAAGAATCACCAGTAAGAATCATCCATTCGTTCTCTCACCAACAATAGTGTATTATACATTTCAATCAACACCTAGTATAAATCCCTGAATATTGTGGCCAACAGTTATTGTTATTATATTGTTATACCTTGATGTAAGACTTTCTCTGTGTATACTTATGATGTATGAACATCCTCAATGGACATTATCATTTGTGTTAGACATTTCCCCTGTTTAAGGTATCCCCACGTATCCACTCCTCAATGATGCAGTATAGGCCTTTTATTGTAATTGTTTAATTATATGCAGATCAGCTTTTTTATTGCTTAATTGCTTAATACATGCAGTATATATAGCAGACATAAGACAGGGATAGGTACACTCCTGAGGAAGCCAATTCAATGAACAGGCGAAACTCGTAGAGCTGTACCACCTACAACGTGATGCTGCTGGGGAGGAGGACTCCTGGGTACTCCACGCATACACCTACGATCTGCTGTGACGCCGCGACCGGAAGTGACGACATCGTTCCGCGACCGGAAGAGAGGCAGCGCCGCCCGCAAATGGAGGTGGTGATCGGATCGGAGCTCCAGACGGAGATGGTGTGGTTAGAGACGGTGTTTACCTTCATCCAAGCCGCGTCATTTAGCTTTTATAGCTACAAATGCTGTTTTAACTTTGAGACACTGTAAGTGTGCATTTTATAAGTTTTTTATAAAGGGTCATTATCGACAGAACTGTACTATGTGTGTTCTTCTCCCTCTCTCGCTGAGGTACATCCCGTGAAGTACGGAAGCCAGTGACACACATCCATCAGCTTATTGATCTCTATTGCCTGAAAACTACTATATTCTTGTGAGTAGGAATAACACAGGAGCCAAGCTTTATAGGGATACTCCCAGCACTGTTTATACATCTGCATTTAGAGCTTTTTTATGTTTTTTTCCCTATGCTCCCCCTGGATCGTGTGATACAAGTTCTACTCTTTGGGGATAAGTGAAAACAACCCCACCAGAGGGTTGAAGCAGAGGGGTATTACATTTAACTTTCTTTCCACTTGTGAGTCATTATATTGCACTTTTAAATCACAATTTGTCACTTGATATATTTAGTGCGCAGCGCCTTGCTTACACCTTTTTGCTGCACAATCCAATTGTGGTGACAATAATAAATGGAGCTGCCAGAGGTTTCCCACAACGCGAGTTCTCATCAACTCGCATACAAGACAGTAGATAATGAAAAAAGGGATACCTGGCGCTCAAATGACACTCAGTCCATAAGATGATTAGTCCCTTAAGATGCCCCCCTGAATAGTCCAAGTCTTTAAGAATGGAAAACAAAGATGCTCTTGACTGGCCCAATTCTTGATGCTCTCCCTAAAAAAGGGTTAAAAAGGACACACCAGGGGCGTATGCGCGACGGCGAGAGCAATGGAGCATTGATTTATGAGCTCCGCTCCCGCCGGCACTTAAAAATCAATTAACAGTGATAAAAAACGAAAATTCAGTATTACAATATAAAGCATAATACACACCAACATAGTAGAGGGACAAGGGCCAAAAGTCAGCCGGTCACAACCTACTTCACGAAAGGGGTGACCCAATCTGAGAAACCGGGACCCTGATAGCGATCTCTTGCTGGAGCAGGATAGAGACGAGGAGACGGTTCGGCGCAAAGATTTAAAAGAATTTTGTGCTCAAATGCAAAAATTCTTTAAGACCGAACTTTGGGCTCTGAGGAAGGAGGTTGATGCACTAGGAGAGCGGACGGACACCCTCGAAAAAAAATCTGACGAGACAACTGCCGCCATTACACAAAATCAGGATCAAATCTCCTTAATGAACGACAAGATCAGATATCTTGAGGATAAAGTAGAGGACGCTGAGAATAGAGACAGGAGGTGTAATATTCGGCTGAGGGGTGTCCCTGAAAGCGTCCTCGATCCAGAGGATTTTACCAACAACTGGCTCGAGCACATCTTCCCAGATAAATCAGAATATGAGATTAAGCTGGACCGGTGCCACAGAGCCTTACGAGGCAAACCACAAAAAGGAGACCCACCTAGGGAAATCGTGGCCCGCTTCCATCACTTCCGAACAAAGGAAGAGGTCTGCAGGATAGCTAGGGAAGATCACTCCTTGGAGTTTGAAGGTGTTAAACTCCAAATCTACCAGGACTTGGCACCTGCCACCCTAGCAAAAAGAAAAACCTTAGCTCACATCACTAAGGTATTAAGGGACAACAACGTTAAATACCGCTGGCTGTTTCCCTGCGCTCTCCTATTTATTAAAAACGGAGTGGCGCATACTTTGCGGAGACCGGAGGATAGTGAGGGATTCCTAGCTAAGCTTGGAATCGCAGGATCCCTCCAAGGTCTGTCCCGTCACCCTTCAACCAGCCCAATCGCTGTTGCACCCATCTGGAACCAGGCAGGATCCTCCCGTACAAACAATGGCGCCAAAAATAATAAAGACACTGAGACTCCTGGCTCCATCGGATCCTAAGTAACACCTCCACATAGGACTATACACCATCTTCTGCCTCAGCCTAAGAAACATGCTCCAGCTCAGGGCTTTGTATATCACCAGACCCTGGAAAAACCTTCCCTGGAAAGTACCTGAAAGGTAGAAGATCGACCTCGAACCGGAGCTGACCCGTTCTCAATTTCGAAGCAGCAGCCATCTTGTCACGTCCCTTCCCGGAGCCGCGCGGGAAGCTTAATGGCTTTCGCGCGCTTCGGCACTGACGTCATCACCTCGCGCCTCTCTCTCGCGAGATTTAGGACACCTCCAGATGACGTCGGGCTCGACGAGATTCAAGATGGAGGTCCGAGATCAAGCCACTATTGCTTCTGAGCGGACCCAAACGGATGAGGATTCAGAAGAGTCTACCCAAGTCATTTAACACAGTTTGAAGCACAAGACACCCTAACACAACATACATAAACACTATGACTTCTAATAAAATGCAGACCTTCATAAGACATCAAGCATTTCACACACTTTCTACACCCTACATATTTTTGTCCGTCCTCTAGTAAATACCACTGCTATATAATAACATATACCCCGTCGACCTAATATTTAGAGGTTATGATGGAATACTAACACTATAACATCTGATCATAACCGTTATAAAGGAATCCAGGTGATGATTTGGAGATGTAAAGGATGGGGTCACAGTTAGCTTATAATAGTAATACTGATAGAATCAACAGAGACTAAATGAATCACCTCATATAAATGTTAACAAAAATACACTTAAATATATTATGTAGTATATTAGGTAGATCTTATAGTTGAGAAGTTAACACTATCAATGCTGTGTCTATATATATATCTATGTATGTGTTACCTAATTATCCCTGAACTGTTATATACAGGCAAAAGAAGCGTTACAAAGATGTCACGCAAAAAATATAAGCATGTGTTGTCTGTCACAGAAACATATTAGACAACACACTAGTTGAAAGGGTTTTGTAGATTAGACAAGATACATAGAAGACATCTACAGGTTATATATTTCTTTTTATTTTTTATCTAATATGGTCATGTTTTCAATGTAGATTATAAGGACTAAAAGCCATATCAATACAGTTACTAGAGAAGTTGATATACGTAATTTAGTGTCTAGCATCAATAGTTGGGTGACAATACCCTTGTTTCTTAAACACTTATATAGGTTAAGATGGCCACGTATTCCCTAAAAACACCCTAATGAGAGGAAATACTACAAAATATATCGGCTATATGAGACAGGACATAAAAAATACATATGTTCTATACATCATAGGCTTTACTTATATATATATACATGTGTAACCCTGGTCCCCAGCAGCTCCTGGAGACCCCCCTTCCCTGGCGCAGCTCGATCGCGGGTACTGAAAACCCCGACGGCTGCTTCCAAGGGTGGGGGCTGGAGCAGGGAGCAGCGTGGCTTCTCCTGCCTGCGGCCGGTTGCCGGGGACGCGATCGGGCCGTTGCTAAGGCCGCGATCGCGTCTCTAAGGTCCCGGCGGCCGGTGAGGCAGGGCGCCGCCATTGAAGACAGCGTTGCGCATGCGCAGGGACGCGTAGGCGCAGGGAGGGCTCCTGAGGCAAGGATAGCTCGCGCGAGGGTAGGGGCAGCTCAGGGAGGAGAGAGAAAGCCCGGGAAAGCTTGTGCACGCGTAGGGCAGGGGAGAGAAAGCCCGCGAACCCCTAGCCTACCAGGGAAGGCTCTGAGCTGGGACTACATATCCCAAGAGCCTTTGCGAGCCCCATGTGACACCAGGGAGCCAATAGGGCTTAGGAGACCCCTGGGAAAAGAGATACATTTGGCGGGCTTGCAGCACGTTAAGCAGTCAGGAAGGAGCAGAGCAAGGAGGCAGACAAGGGAAGGAGGTAGGGTACGGGAGAGAGGGATCCCCTGTACTAGCCAGCACCCCCTTGGCCCAAGATAGCTCTAGATATCCCATATAGTGAGTGTTGCCAGGGAATGCCCTAGAGTAAGGGACCCTGTCACTCAGGTTAGTCGGTTGTTAGTGGGAGTCAGGACTGGGCCTCGTTAGGGGAGTAGGAATACTATTAACCCCTTAGGTCCCAGATAGACTCTCCCTCTCCAGTGAATGGTGTGTACCGTTCTGTGTGTGTTGTGCTGCATGTGCTGGGCGCAGTGTGTGCAGCGTGGGTGAATCCCTGCAGGCTGACAGTGTGAGCTGCGTGTCGGCTGCAGGTGCGTTAGGCTGTTAGGAGTATCTAGTATCAGTAGTAGATACAGTTAGGGACTGGGTAGCTAGGAGAGTGGGGCAGGGTATTACTCCGCAGGCCCTAGGAGATTTCCCCTAAGCCACCCAGGTTGCGGTTCATCAGGGACAGGCCCTAGGTTAGGGTTCCTGTCACGCTAGGATTAGTTAAGGATAGACAGGGATAGCGGCGTGGCTGTTCCTGTGGTTCGGTTGCTGTACCAAGAGACTGTTGTGTTCCCGTGAAGCGGTGGGACCCTCGTTGGGGTCCACTGCAGAAGTACCTGGATAGGATCAGACGGACGTCTGACCCTTTTAGAAGACAGTTGCAGTCCCGAGCATCGGAGTGCTCGGAAGGTACCTCTGTATATATTAAGTGCACCACCGGGCCCCAACACAGGGAAGCGCTATCCCTCACACTCACACTGGTCTTTATTGCTGTGGACACTCCAGAGACTGAGGGGAATGTGATGATGGACATGTGGGTGGGGGGATGGTACGCAGTTGTATTGAGGCACTGTTATTGATATAGTGTTTTGAAGTAAGGTGTTGTCATTGTTCATTCAGTAAACCTGTTATCCATAATACTGTGTATGTGGTTTCTGAGTGGGTTCCTATGTAGGGTCATTCTACATTTCCATAGAATCCTACATAGGTGGAGGCGCTGTAAACGAAGATCCGTTCCAGAGGAGTCACCCCAGGCTCTCATTAGCGGAGGCTCAGACCTCCTGTGAGCCTGCAGGTATACGCACCACACCGGTAATACTACATGTTCTACTCACCCACACTATATATGAGATTGGGTGGGGTGGAATACCCGTTACACATGTTATGTTATTTCAGTTGAATAACATTAATATCATTGCTATTGTTCTCGTTGCAACTCACCAGCTACGCTCGTTGATTGTATATATGATAATATCACGGTTATAAGTTTAGTTGTTTGTGAAAAGTGTCGGTGGGGCTCCCCCCCCCCCCCCCCCCGCCACCGCGCATGTGTTCTTTTTTCCGGTCCCCAGATTTGGGTATCCGTTCCCAAGACCCAGGGTGGTCGTCCTCCCTAACAGGAGATTGGCCCATCCATAAAATGGAGCCAGACGACTCATCCTCTGGGCACAGGGGCTACTCTTGGGGGCTCCCGAGATACACCCCTGTCTCCTGTTCTCCCCTTTTTACATTTTTTCTTTTTGTTTCCTTTTTCTTCCCTGCCCGTTTTAATCCCTGTGTTGCTTCCCCTGTTTTGTCTATCCTGCCCTACCCTTTCCCATCCTCTTCCCTCCCTAGGCTGCTCGGCAACCGACTAGAACATCAAGCGGACATAGCAAATATGCACATATCTGGAAAGATCTTCAGGACTAACTTCATGAGTAAGTACGTAGATCACCGCACACACTATCTCTTATACCATAAAACATGGCGTTAACACTAATCTCACATAATGTGAAGGGCTTTAATAGCCCGATCAAAAGAAAGCTTGCTTTTACGGATTACAACAGAAGGCACGCAGAGTTGTTATTCTTACAGGAAACAACTCTCCTAAATTTCTAGATAAGGGCTTCTCCCAATTTTACACGGCATCAGCATCAGTCAAAAAAAGAGGAGTTGCCATCGTATTTAGTAACACAACCCCATTTGTTGCCCAGACAATCAAAAAAGACTCAGAAGGTCGTTTTATTATATTAACAGGGACAATACATGAACAGCCCATTACTTTGGCCTCCCTCTATGCCCCATGTACACAGGAGGCAGCTTTCTTTGAAAGATTCTTTCAGTTATTAAACTCAGTAGCTAAAGGATATACTATTATAGCAGGAGATTTCAACATTACAATGCAGTCTTCACTAGATAGATCAGGGGGAGGCGACTCTGATAATAAAAAAGCTCAAGACACCCTACGCGGGGCCTTGAAAGATAATCAACTAGTCGACATATGGAGGGAGCTCCACCCTACGACTAGGGATTATACTTTTTACTCCCACCCACATACCTCATACAGCAGGATTGATTACCTCTTCGTTTCGTGTAACTTGGTTCCTAAGGTCTCTCATACGATGATCCATGATATTTCATGGTCTGACCCTGCACCAATTGAGCTCAGGTGCAACAATATACAGGCTAATCGACCAGGTGCAAACTGGAAACTCAATGAATCTATCCTTAAAATACCCGAAATCCGCGAATACAATCGATCAAGAAATAGCTCAATTCTTTGAGATAAACACAGGCTCTGTGGAGTCCCATACAGTTCTATGGGAGGCTCACAAAGCAACCTTAAGGGGCATATTAATCAATACTACGGCCAAAAGAAAAAGATTAAGAGACTCCAAAATTCGGACGCTCCAATCCAAATTACATTCCCTGTTATCAAGTCACAAGGATAATCCGGACTCGATCACGACACAGAAACTGAAAGACACTAAGTCAGGGTCATACATCAGGGCTTCCCCTCGGCCCCATTTCAAATCCAGAGTGGCACAAGACAAGGTTGCCCTTTATCTCCCCTCCTGTTCGCCCTATGTATTGAACCCCTAGCGGTACAAATCCGAGATAGTCCGGACATCTCAGGGTTAAACGTTTACTCCCAATCACATAAAGCGGCCCTATATGCAGATGATATCCTATTAATTATCTCCAAACCCCTTACCTCATTACCTCATTACCTAACCTGTTCGACTTACTAGATACATTTTCCAAGGTCTCAGGTTTCAAGATTAGCCAATCCAAATCTGAAGCTCTGAATATCAACCTCCCTAGACATACAGAGAAATTACTGAAGCTAAATTTCAATTTTAACTGGCAAAAGAACTCGATAAAATATTTGGGGATCCATGTCACCAAAGATGCAAAAAGCATCTATAAAGCAAATTATCCCAAACTGATCTGGACTCTAAAACAAGACCTAATCAGAGGGTCTTCCAAGAAGATTTCTTGGATTGGAAGGATTCACAGCGTTAAGATGAATCTCCTTCCTCGTATCCTATACCTCTTCCAGACATTACCTGTGCCACTCAAACTGAAGGACATACTCTCACTTCAGTCTGGAATATCTAATTTTATCTGGGGAGGTAAAAAAACGAGAGTAAATAAATTAAATATGAAGACACCTACATTAGCTGGTGGCTTAGCGGTACCCTGCCTGTTGTCATATTTTAAAGCGGCTCAATTAAGCCAGGTCATACAATGGCATTCAGACCCCAAATTAAAAAGATGGGTAGAGCTCGAACATGCGGCTTGCTCCCCTTTAGAGCTTGATAATTTGATTTGGCTACCTAAAACATCAAGGAAAAACATTATTTTACCGCTTACCTCAATAGCTAACTCCATATCTGTTTGGGAAGCATCTAGACTAAAAAACTCACTTACCTCAGCAGGTTCTCTGATGTCACCCATTTGGAATAATCCTAGCTTTGCACCGGGTCTTATTGGCCATAACCACTCAATTTGGAAACAAAAAGGCTATGCTAGACTCAAAGACCTGGAGGGCTTTGATCTAAAAATCAAATCTTTTGACCACCTCAGACTAGAAAAAGACATTCCCCATGCTGAATTCCATAAATACCTCCAGCTCCGATCATTTTATAATAAATTCGCCCCATACCCCCCATTGACGAATTTTGAAAAGCTCTGTCGGGCAGAATCCGACACTAAGGGACTCATATCTACGATATACGGAGAGGTAGTCGAGCCTGCAGCTTCAAAGCAACAATCTCCTTCATTCCGTACCCAATGGGAGAGAGACCTAGGGGAGTCCCTAGATGACGACGAATGGAACACTATATTCTTAGGGGCCGCAAAAAGTTCGATATGCACCACACTGAAGGAGAACGCATATAAAGTCCTTATGAGATGGTACCTCACCCCACTCAAACTATCTAAGTTTATACCAGGGTCCTCCCCATTGTGTCCTAAACAATGTGGAGGAACAGCTGACCTGTTACATATGCTGTGGTCTTGCCCGCTGATATCCCCGATATGGGAAAAGATTAGAAATTGGATCCAGAGAATATTCGATCTCACTATTCCTCCAGACCCTTGGCTGTTTCTTCTGAACAGACCCATAAAGGGCCTCTCCAAATCACACAATAAACTAATTGCACATTTTGCTCTAGCAACACGGTGCGAGATCGCAGCACTATGGAAACGCTCCGATATCCCAATGATCCCAAAGATTCGGAATCGTATTTGGTTTATCTGCCAGATGGAAAAGTTAACGAGTTTAGTTACCGACACTGGCGACAACTATCTAAAAGTATGGGCTCCTTGGCTTGCCCAAACAGACATCCCCGGGGTAGAGCGTAATACAATTTGGCTATAATAGTAATAAATACGTTCTCCTACAGGGACATGAAACCCAACCCCAAACCGGGAGAGCCTCACACTCCTTACGCCCAATCATATATATCACCGATTGGTTTTGTTAGCTGATACACAGCCATCGAGATGCAAGGTGTTCATCAGAAGCGGGTGTATCCTTACCCTCAGACCCCCCTTCCTTCTCTCCCTCCCCACGCCCTTCCCTTTACCTCCCTCCCCCCTCCTCCTTTTTTTTTTTTTTATTTCTCCCTTTATAACAATTATCATTTACCCCTGTCCCCTTCAATACAAAGGATGATTCACACTCACGAGGTTAAGTAGGGCTCGAAAAACCACGTGAGCTTGCTATGATTTTGTCATTGTATTTTATATGCTATATATGTACCTGATATGTTTTTTATGTATAACATGCACTTATGTATAATAAAATACAAGTTATAAAAAAAAAAAAAGGACACACCATTGCGCAGTACATCAAAACTAAACAAAATCTCCTAAGGACAATGCACAGTGCCTACTTACAAGAATTCTCTTGTTTGATGTGGTTGAGAGAATCTGTGCTTTGTCCCCTTCTTCTCCGATAATGATATGAATCCCACGTGTGATTACTCAATCTCCTGTGACCTTGGTGCTTTCAGACATCTCAAATCACGATTGGCCCCAATGTGGAGAGAGTGGAAGCAAAGATGGTGTAGACTGCACAACAATTTATTAAAATATGGCTACAACAGCTAAAAAACACTCACATGCTATACGTACTGTAGTTAAAATCAATATTAGGATGCCGTCCGCAACTTGCACGGGAGTCTCCTTGACACCGCAGCCCAGCCAGGGCAATCTCACTGTCTCTCAGCAGCAGGCTCCAACACGGACGCTCCCACTACCATCTGCGGTGTGTTCCGGTGCTGACCTTGTTGACGTCACACTCGGTGCGCCACCAGTGTATGAAGACTCCCCTGCCAATGGCTCCTCAAAGCTCCTCCAACCCTAACACGTTTCGTGACGTAGGGACGTCACTTTCCCAAAGGAATGTGGAGCTATTCTAACCGATCTCTATTTATACCCCAAGAGGGTATTAACCCCTTGCAGTACAGCCTCATAAATTGCATTCACAAATACACTTTAAAATACTTTAAAAATGCATGATACTCAATACTTAATCCACATTCCCATTATTCCAACATGTCTCTAGGGAATGAATCCCTGGGATTAAGAGACATGTTGGTCCAATGATGGGTGAACAATGTACTTGGATAATGAAGAGCAAACAATGCAATTATACAATATGAGAACAGTGAATTAGATGTATTTAGTCTTTCAAAAAGGAGGCTAGGTCAAACTATGTTCAGACCATTAGGTGACAGTGTTTTTAAAGTGTATATCCAGAAACTTTCTTTTCTGGATATACTATTAAATTTATCACCTTCCCCTCCAATTTAGTATGGGACAACGCGTTAGGGTGGGAGGAGCTTTGAGGAGCCGTCGGCAGGGGAGTCTTCAGAGACACAGGCCCCGCACCGAGTGTAACGTCAACAAGGTCAGCGCCAGAACACACCGCAGATGGTAGTGGGAGCGTTCGTGTTGGAGCCTGCTGCTGAGAGACAGTGAGATTGCCCTGACTGGGCTACGGTGTCAAGGAGACACCCGTGCAAGTTGCGGACGGCATCCTAATATTGATTTTAACTACGTATAGCATGTGAGTGTTTTTTGGCTGTTGTAGCCATTATTTAATAAATTGTTGTGCAGTCTACACCATCTTTGCTTCCACTCTCTCCACATTGGGGCCAATCGTGATTTGAGATGTCCGAAAGCACCAAGGTCACAGGAGATTGAGGAATCACACGTGGGATTTGTGTCATTAGCGGAGAAGAAGGGGACAAAGCAAAAATTCTCTCAACCACATTATAGAGGGAGAAAGGGGGTGGCCCGGTATTAAAGGGGTTGCACCCCATTTGGCCACCCCTGACCCCACCAGGGAGACAAGGGGTTAACTGGACTGAGGTCTAGAAATGTGATTTCACCCCTGTTATAACCTGTAAATGTGTATTTTCCTGTTTCCCCTCTGTTATTGTACATCAGTGTCTGCACACACACACTAGAATCCATCCGGGAGCACAAGGGTTAATAGTCCGTTAATACTGTGTCTCAAGGTATGGACAAAGCTTCAGAGAAATTCCTTTGCTATCAGGATGACAGATGGCCCTAGAGTCCCAATGGCTAGAACTTAAGTTTTGTTCAAAAGGTTTTATCACCCTCCCTGTCTGTGAGGGTGGAGGAGGCGCATACCATAGCAGTTTTTAAGTGTCCCACTTATCACTGTCCAACACAGGTTATCTTGTCCAAGATCCGGAGGGGTAGCTGGGCTGGCATTCCATTTGCACATGTGGGCCTCAGAAAGGAGACCCCCAGAGTTCTACTGCACATGTGCCAGCTAGCAGGGGGGCCTGTCCTAAAATGTGTCCCCCCATCAAAGATTGGCTAGAGATAATTGCAAACCAATCACAGGTTCTTAATGTTACAGATAGAGGGACAAAAGGTTTATAACCTGCTGTTCCCCATCTATCCTTTGTCTTCATTTTTGGTCTTCATGCAAAGTCTTCCTTCGTTTTCGTTTGCTGATATGGTAACCTGATCTTACCTGAATGATTTCCTGACTGCTGAGAGAAATGCTACATCATACTTCTCATTCCCCAACCCCAATGTAAGTGTACTTCTTGTTTGTTACTGCATTATCTGTTGTGTTCACCTTTATTCTAAGGAATAAATACAATTTATTATATCTTAAGCCTCGTTCAGTTCAAACCCAATTATTTTTGTGTAATATTAATAAGCCTGTGGAAACTATCGTCACAGGCGTATTAATAAAACTGGTGGCAGCTGGCGGGACTGAACTGGACCTGGATTACAGTATTCTGCGGGGGTACTGTGATCCAGTGGGAACTTGATGGTAATTGCAAGTTCCTGGGACTAAAGATATTGAACACACGGTAGTGCAACAAGTAACGCAAGTTGTCACACCACCTCACTGCTGCGACCCAGAACTCAGAGCCATGAGTGAAGCAGAGAACCTCTATTACCTGAGAACTAGAAATCAGCTAAAAAACAAGTGCCGTGCCTATGGACTGGAATATGTGGACCAGGCGGTCGAGGACATGGTTGTTGCAGTCACCGCATATGAAGCTGAGCATCCAGAGGTCCTGGAAGTAGCTCAGCTTGCCCTTTTACAGCCGCCTGGAGATCAGGGACTGAACCCAGTGCGGGCCGGCAGGATCCCGGGGAGGGACCAAGTGCACCTCCCAGGACAAGTGCAGCAGGAGGGGCACTGATAGCTGCGTCTACCAGCCCGTTTACCCCTGAAATGCTGGCACTGATAACAGCGTGGGGAGACCGAGGGACACCGGAGGAGCGGCTACAGTTTATCTCTATGGCAGTGAATAGACCCGCTTATTTCCCCCTGGTCCGACCCCCCAAAGATGGACTCCAACTGGACAAGCACAGTCTCACCAAGTATGTGGAGGGCACTGATCAGATTGACATGTTTCTAAGGAACTTTGAAACGCAGTGCCGGCGGTACGGGGTGCTTCCCCAGCATAGGGTTGCACGCCTGGACCCGCTACTCTCCGGCTTGGCTAAGCAGACCTTGATGGCGCTTCCAGATGAGTTTGCTGATGACTATGACCACCTGAAAGAACTTTTGCTGTTTCAGCATGGTTTTACCCCTGAAGCTTACCGGGGTAAGTTCCGGCTGGAGGAGAGGCACCCTCAGGAGACCTATGTCACTTATGTGACCCGCATGGCTTTGTACGGGTTACACTGGGTGGAGGGCTCTGAGGCCAAGACTTACCAACGCCTGCTGGACCTCATCTTTCAGGAGCAGCTCATGCAGCAGTGCCCGCCGGCGGTGAGGGCTTTTGTGTATGATAAAAAGCCCAAGACCTACACCGAGGCGGCGAGGATGGCCGATGACTATGTGGTCAGCCGGTCCCAGATGACCGCCAAGGTACCAGCCCAAGCGGTAACCCCAACGGCGCCGGCCAAGAAAGCTGTGAGTACCCCCCTGTGGGCCCAAAAGCCGCCTGCGGGCAGCGGGTCACAGAAGGTGGGAGAGCTCCGGCATGAGCGCCGGTGCACCAATTGCAACAGCACTGGTCACATCAGATCAGATTGCCCAGAACCCCTGCGTTCCAATGGACCCTATCGAGGGCAACGCACCCCAGCTGTGAAGCCGGTAGCCCGCGTGCGGGTGGCTTCCCCCAAAGAACCAGGACCGGTCATGGAAACAACTCCCAGCGAGACGTCCCATGTCACCCCTACCCCGGTTTCATCGGTGCCTACAGCCAGGAGCGGAGGACAGCGCAGCGCAGACCTGCAGCAGACGGACGGCCGGAGCAAGCATCTCACCCCGGTCACAGTCGGTGACCGGCAAACAGTCGGCTTGCTTGATTCAGGAGCTGCAGTGACCCTGGTCCGACCTGATATGGTCCAGCCAGAGGAATTGCTCCCAGGCCCTGGGATGCAGATCACTGTGGCTGACGGAGAGCCACGTTTCCTGCAGGTGGCCCGCATTTTTTTGGATTGGGGGGTGGGCAAGGGTGTGCGGGAGGTGTGGGTTTTACCAGGTTTGGATGCTGAAATTCTTTTGGGCAATGACCTGGGACCGATGACCTGCACCTACGACCGTGTGCCCCAGCCCGCTGCAGTGGCGGCGGTTACCCGGAGCCAGACCGCGGCAATGCCGGCGGTAGCAGCTCAAGTCCCCCAGCCTTTGGGACCAACGTTAGCGGAGGGCGCAGAGGAGCCCGGGGAGGTAAGCCAGGATCAGTTGCAACCACAGGCTGACGTACTGTTCCCCTTTACCCTGTCCCCTTCCCCTGACAATGACATGACTGGGGGGTGGCCAGATTTAGGAGCCCAGTTTAGGGAGGCAGTGAAGACAGACCCTACCCTGGCCGGCGTGAGACTTCGGGCGTCCGAATCTCAGGCAGGGGAGGGCACTGAGCGCTGCCTATGGCATAAGGGACTCCTATACAGAGAAGAAGGGAACCCGGGGATAGAGAAGGGATTGACCGGTAAGCGACAGCTAGTAGTACCCCAGGGGTACCGACAGCAATTGTTACGGGTAGCTCACTCTATTCTGTTAGCGGGACATCAGGGGGTCACCAGGACGCGAGCCCGGTTATTACAGCGTTACTACTGGCCGGGGGCATCCCGAGATGCGAGCAATTTCTGCCGCTCTTGTGATGCCTGCCAGCGAGTGGGTAAGGCGGGCGACCGTGTGAAGGCACCCCTGAAACCCCTACCGATAATAGGGGAACCCTTCCAGAAGGTAGCGATGGACCTGATAGGACCCCTCATGATTCCGAGCAGGTCAGGGAAGCGCTACATCCTCACGGTGGTGGATTTTGCCACCCGGTACCCTGAGGCGGTTGCGCTGGGCACCATAAGTGCCAAGACAGTGGCAGCAGCTTTGCTGAACATTTTTGCTAGGGTAGGTTTCCCTAGTGAGATCCTAACCGATCAGGGGTCGCAGTTCATGAGTGAACTGTTACATTGTCTCTGGGATGCTTGCGGTGTACAGCACCGGCGCACTACCCCTTACCATCCCCAGACCAACGGATTATGTGAGAGGTTTAATGGTACCCTGAAGCAGATGCTTCGGACCTTTATAGAGGCGGAGGGGAAAGACTGGGAGATTCACCTGCAGCACTTGCTGTTT
This sequence comes from Ascaphus truei, assembly GCF_040206685.1. Taxonomy (NCBI): domain Eukaryota; kingdom Metazoa; phylum Chordata; class Amphibia; order Anura; family Ascaphidae; genus Ascaphus; species Ascaphus truei. The sequence goes on along the minus strand of NC_134486.1, from coordinate 210,799,286 downwards.
GCATACCGAGAGGTACCGCAAGAATCTACAGGCTTCTCCCCCTTCGAGCTACTATATGGCCGCAGGGTACGTGGACCTCTGGACCTCTTCCGTGAGGGATGGGAAGGGGAGACTACTGCTACTGATGCTTCAGTGATCCAGTATGTAGTAGATCTCAGAGACCGGTTAGAGATGCTTATGGGGGTGGCCCAGGACCACCTCAGGGCTGCTCAGACCAAGCAGAAGCAATGGTATGACCAGCAGGCCCATAGCAGAGAATTCATCCCAGGACAGCAGGTGCTTGTTCTCAAACCCACTCGGCAGAACAAGTTAATGGCTGCCTGGTCGGGACCGTACCCGGTCATCCGAAAGGTGAATGAGTGCAACTATGTTGTACAGGTAGCGCCTGAGAGGCACAAGACATATCACATTAATATGTTAAAGGAATACAGAGCACCGAGTATGGGAGCAGTAATGGCCATTTGTAGCCCACTGCTGGAGGATCCGGCGAGCAATGCTCTGCCTGATCTCCTAGGGGAGGCAAAGCAAGGAAACACTGTTGAGCAGGTAGAGATAGGGGCACAGTTGAGTGCTAGGCAGAAGGGAGAAGCCAGGGACATGCTAGCTCAGTATAGCGCCCTCTTCACTGACATGCCAGGGACCACACATCTCACCAAACACCCAGTACACACAGGGGACTTGCAGCCTCTGCATAAGCACACTTATAGAGTGTCAGCAGAGGTCAAGACAAGTATGGAGAGAGAGATTGAGGAGATGCTGACCATAGGGGTAATTACTCCGTCCCAGAGCCCTTGGCAAGTCCAATAGTCCTAGTGCCTAAGAAGGACAAAACCACCAGGTTTTGTGTGGACTACCAGTTGCTCAATGCTGGGACGGTGTCAGATGCTTACCCCATGCCCCGCATGGATGAGTTGCTAGATGAACTCGCGGGGGCAAAGTATCTGACCACCATGGATTTGAGCAAAGGCAATTGGCAGATCCCCCTGACCCTGGAGGCTAGGGAGAAGTCAGCATTCATCACTCCAAGTGGCCTCTATGAGTTCTTAGTGATGCCATTTGGGATGAAGAATGCCCCGGCTACCTTCCAACGCCTGGTCAATAGGTTACTGGAAGGGATGCAGAGCTATGCCAGGGCTTACTTAGATGACATTGCTGTCTTTAGTAATTCCTGGGAATCCCACATAGGACATGTAGCTGCGGTGCTGGATAGGATCAGGGAGGCTGGGCTTACCTTAAAACCCACTAAGTGTATGGTAGGGATGGCAGAAGTCCTGTACTTAGGGCACAGGGTGGGTGGACGGCATCTCAAACCAGAGCCAGCCAAGGTAGAAGCCATAGTTCAGTGGCCTGTTCCAAAAACCAAGAAACAGGTCATGGCATTTTTGGGCACCGCAGGGTACTATAGGAAGTTTGTCCCACAGTACAGCGCCGTGGCCAAACCCCTGACTGATCTGACTAAGAAGCAACTGCCTGTGCTTATTACCTGGTCTCCTGCCTGTGAAACTGCTTTCCAGGCCCTGAAAGCTGCGCTTGCTGAGGCCCCCATCCTGGCTGCCTCAGACTATACCAAGCGTTTTCTTATTCAGACTGATGCCTCAGACTGTGGTGTGGGGGCTGTGTTGAGCCAGGTGGGGGACGACGGCAAAGAGCACCCTGTGGTGTATCTCAGTCGCAAACTGCTCCCCAGGGAGGTGGCATATGCCACCATTGAAAAGGAGTGCCTGGCCATTGTGTGGGCACTCAAAAAGCTCCAGCCCTATGTCTATGGGAGGGCTTTCACGGTCATCACAGACCACAATCCCCTGAGTTGGCTACAGAGGGTATCAGGGGAGAATGCCAAACTGCTGAGATGGAGCTTGGCGTTGCAAGAATTTGAATTTACCATTCAGCACAAAAAGGGCAGTGAAAACAGCAATGCTGATGGACTTTCACGCCAGGACTATCCCTCTGAGACTGAATTCATTAATGGTGCCAGCAGTGCCCCACTTCCCGTTAGGGCCAGTGGGCACAGGACACGCATTAAGAAGGGGAGGTGTAGAGGGAGAAAGGGGGTGGCCCGGTATTAAAGGGGTTGCACCCCATATGGCCACCACTGACCCCACCAGGGAGACAAGGGGTTAACTGGACTGAGGTCTAGAAATGTGATTTCACCCCTGTTATAACCTGTAAATGTGTATTTTCCTGTTTCCCCTCTGTTATTGTACATCAGTGTCTGCACACACACACTAGAATCCATCCGGGAGCACAAGGGTTAATAGTCCGTTAATACTGTGTCTCAAGGTATGGACAAAGCTTCAGAGAAATTCCTTTGCTATCAGGATGACAGATGGCCCTAGAGTCCCAATGGCTAGAACTTAAGTTTTGTTCAAAAGGTTTTATCACCCTCCCTGTCTGTGAGGGTGGAGGAGGCGCATACCATAGCAGTTTTTAAGTGTCCCACTTATCACTGTCCAACACAGGTTATCTTGTCCAAGATCCGGAGGGGTAGCTGGGCTGGCATTCCATTTGCACATGTGGGGCCTCAGAAAGGAGACCCCCAGAGTTCTACTGCACATGTGCCAGCTAGCAGGGGGGCCTGTCCTAAAATGTGTCCGCCCATCAAAGATTGGCTGGAGATAATTGCAATTAATGCAATGTTACAGATAGAGGGACAAAAGGTTTATAACCTGCTGTTCCCCATCTATCCTTTGTCTTCATTTTTGGTCTTCATGCAAAGTCTTCCTTCGTTTTCGTTTGCTGATATGGTAACCTGATCTCACCTGAATGATTTCCTGACTGCTGAGAGAAATGCTACATCATACTTCTCATTCCCCAACCCCAATGTAAGTGTACTTCTTGTTTGTTACTGCATTATCTGTTGTGTTCACCTTTATTCTAAGGAATAAATACAATTTATTATATCTTAAGCCTCGTTCAGTTCAAACCCAATTATTTTTGTGTAATATTAATAAGCCTGTGGAAGCTATCGTCACACACATCAAACAAGATAATTCTTGTAAGTAAGCACTGTGCATTGTCCTTAAGAGATTTTGTTTAGTTTTGATGGTGCGCAATGGTGTGTCCTTTTTAACCCTTTTTCTAGGGAGAGCATCAAGAATTGGGCCAGTCAAGAGCATCTTTGTTTTCCATTCTTAAAGACTTGGACTATTCAGGAGGGCATCTTAAGGGACTATTCATCTTATGGACTGAGTGTCATTTGAGCGCCAGGTATCCCTTTTTTTCCTTATTAACAGGGACATTATTTTAACATTATCTAGGCCCCTTACCTCTCTGCCTAATGTATTTAATCTCTTAGAGAAATTTAATAAGATATCAAGGTTTAAAATCAATAAAGCAAAATCTGAAGCACTAAATATAAATCTCCCAAAACACATTGAAAAATTAATAGACAAACTTTAATTTTAAATGGCCACCCATGGCAATAAAGTATTTAGGAGTACACATCACAAGGGATTATAATACTCTTTATAAAGCAAATTACTCTAAATTATTGAGAGTGTTGAGAGAGGATTTGAGGGTATGTATGGTCCACGTACAATATTTTCTGGATCGGTAGGATTCATTGTATAAAAAGTAATCTTCTCCCTCGCATTTTATACTTATTTCAAACACTCCCGAAACCGGTAGTCCAGAAGGAAATCCTCTCACTGCAATCTCTAATGTCCAAGTTCATCTGGAAAAATAGATAGCCAAGGATCAGACATAAAATTTTAAAAAGACAAACACTTACAGGAGGATTAGCTTGTTTATCATATTATTATTATTATATTATTATATTTATCATATTATAGAGCAACCCAATTATGCCAAAAAATATACAATGGCACGTCGATCCCAATCTTCGAAGATGGGTGGCTTTGGAAAGTGAATGTTTTTGAATTTTTTCGATACCTCCAGGTACGTGCATTTTATACCAAATTCCCAACACGCTCAGCATGAACGAATTTTGAACAGCTCTGTTCAAGAGAGACAGACATGAGAGGACTCACATCTAGGATGTATAAGGAGGTAGTCAATGCTGGTAAAGATAGAGACAAGAGACCAAATTACATGAATCAGTGGGAGGAAGACTTAGGGGAAACACTAGAGGACGAAGACTGGGATAAGATCATTCTGGCGGTATCTAAAAGTTCTATCTGTACAACATTAAAGGAGAACGCCTATAAAGTCCTAATAAGGAGGTATCTCATCCCTTTAAAACTCAAAATTTGTCAAAGGTTACCTCCCATTGTGGCCCAAGCAATGCGGGGAGCCTGCAGACTTGCTACATATGCTGAGGGCCTGTCCTCAGGTAGCTACTTTTATGGGAACAAATTAGAGATTGGTTAGAGGATTTTGGACCTCTCAATTCCCATGGACCATTGGCTGTTTCTTCTGAATAGACAGACCCGAGGATTAGCAAAAGTGGAACATAAGTTGGTTGCGCATTTTGCAACAGCGGTGAGGTGCGAGCTCGCAGCTTTATGGAAGCAGACAGAAATTCCACCCATCTCTAAAATTAGAAACAGAAATTGGTTTGTTTGCCAGATGGAAAAATTAACGAGTTTAGTTAATGACACTGGTGCTAACTTTCTAAAAGTCTGGATGCCATGGTTAGCGCAGACAAATATCCCAGGAATGAATGAGGCCAGCGCTTTGCTTTAATAAAAACAAATGCGTTCTCCTATGACAGTCAGCTGGTTTAGCGACAAGACAGCTAGGGTCAATAATCGTAGGAATTAGGGTGATGCCACAGGAAACGAGGAGTCATCTAAACTAAGGAAAGATCGGCCTCAGGAACGCTTGGGGACGGCTCACCTTCACCCACCTCCATACCTTTACTCCCCACCCCCTTTGTTTTTTCCCTTGTATTGTGTGTGCACGTATCTCTCAGTTTGTCTATTTGTTCTGTCTTGTCATTTACAATGTTTGTATGGATTGGAAAGGTTAAATTTGATGTATACCTTAAAATGTGTGGTTGGAACATGACAAGTATTCAAAAAAAGAAAACCAATAAAATTTGAGTTATTTAAAAAAAAAAAAATGGATTGTCTTTTCCGTAGCATGAAGTCTGCAAAAGTTACTTTTGCTTTTAGTCTGGCAGGAGATTTATTTTGACTCTTCAAGCCTTAGCGCAGGGCTGCACAACATAAGGCCCGCGGGCCCTCTGTGTGGCCCGCGGTGACTCCGGCCAAGCGCCAGTTAATTAATTAAATAAATTTAAAAAAAAAAAAAAGAATGAAAGTTTAAAAAAATGGCGGCGATTCATGCTGACATGTGAGGGGGGGTGGGCTGCTGACATGTGAGGGGGGGTGGGCTGCTGACATGTGAGGGGGGGTGGGCTGCTGACATGTGGGGGGGCTGGGCTGCTGACATGTGAGAGGGGGCGTGGGCTGCTGACATGTGAGGGGGGGCTGCTGGCATGTGAGGGGTGGGTGGGCTGCTGGCATGTGAGGGGTGGGTGGGCTGCAGGCATGTGAGGGGGGGCTGCTGACATGTGAGGTGCAGGGGAGGAAGTGATGTGAGGTGCAGGGGGGGTATGATGTGAGTTGCAGGGGGGGAGAGAGTGTCATATTGAGGAGAGGGGGAAAAGGTGTCATTTAGGGGAGGGGGAGAGTGTCATATTGAAGAGAGGGAGAGAGAGAGTGTCATATTGAAGGGAGGGGGAGAGAGTGTTATATTGAGGGGAGGGGGAGAGTGTCATATTGAGGGGAGGGGGAGAGTGTGTCATATTGGGGGGAGGGGGAGAGTGTGTCATATTGAGGGGAGGGGGAGAGTGTCATATTGAGAGGAGGGGGAGAGAGTGTCATATTGAGGGGAGGGAGAGAGAGAAAGTGTCACATTGAGGGGAGGGAGAGAGAGAGTGTCATATTGAGGGGAGGGGGAGAGCGTGTCATTTAGGGGAGGAGGAGTGTGTCATATTGAGGGGAGGGAGAGTGTCATATTGAGGGGAAGGAGAGAGAGAGGGTCATATTGAGGGGAGGGAGAGAGAGTGTCATATTGAGGGGAGGGCGAGAGAGTGTCATATTGAGGGGAGGGGGAGAGTGTGTCATATTGAGGGGGGGGGGAGTGTCATATTGAGGGGAGAGAGAGTGGCATATTGAGGGGAGAGAGAGAGTGTCATATTGAGGGGAGAGAGAGAGTGTCATATTGAGGGGAGGGAGAGAGTGTCATATTGAGGGGAGGGAGAGAGAGAGAGTGTCATATTGAGGGGAGAGAGAGTGTCATATTGAGGGGAGGGGGAGAGTGTGTCATATTGAGGGGAGGGGGAGAGAGTGTCATATTGAGGGGAGGGGGAGAGCGTGTCATTTAGGGGAGGGGGGGTGTGTCATTGAGGGGAGGGAGAGAGTGTCATATTGAGGGGAGGGAGAGAGAGAGTGTCATATTGAGGGGAGGGAGAGTGTCATATTGAGGGGAGGGAGAGAGAGTGTCATATTGAGGGGAGGGGGAGAGAGTGCCATATTGAGGGGAGGGGAAGAGTGTCATATTGAGGGGAGGGGGAGAGTGTGTCATATTGAGGGGAGGGGGAGAGTGTCATATTGAGGGGAGGGGGAGAGAGTCATATTGAGAGGAGGGGGAGAGGGTGTGATTTAAGGGAGGGGGAGAGTGTGTCATATTGAGAGGAGGGGGAGAGAGTGTCATATTGAGGGGAGGGGGAGAGTGTCATATTGAGGGGAGGGGGAGAGTGTCATATTGAGGGGAGGGGGAGAGTGTCATATTGAGGGGAGGGAGAGAGAGAGAGTGTCATATTGAGGGGAGGGAGAGAGAGTGTCATATTGAGGGGAGGGGAGAGTGTGTCATATTGAGCGGAGGGGGAGAGAGTGTCATATTGAGGGGAGGGGGAGAGAGTGCCATATTGAGGGGAGGGGAAGAGTGTCATATTAAGGGGAGGGGGAGAGTGTGTCATATTGAGGGGAGGGGGAGAGTGTCATATTGAGGGGAGGGGGAGAGAGTCATATTGAGAGGAGGGGGAGAGGGTGTGATTTAGGGGAGGGGGAGAGTGTGTCATATTGAGGGGAGGGGGAGAGTGTCATATTGAGGGGAGGGGAAGAGTGTCATATTGAGGGGAGGGGGAGAGAGTGTCATATTGAGTGGAGGGGGAGAGAGTGTCATATTTAGGGGAAGGGGAGAGTGTGTCATATTGAGGGGAGGGGAAGAGTGTCATTGAGAGGAGGGGGAGAGGGTGTGATTTAGGGGAGGGGGAGAGAGTGTTATATTGAGGGAAGAGAGACATGGGGGGGATGCTGACATGGGATGGTGACTTGGGGGGGGGGGGGCTGCTGACATGGAATGGGCTTGGGGGATGTGGAGGGGGTATTGTGTTTTTGATGTGGAGGGTGGTATTGTGTGGGTGAGGGGGAGAGATGGGGGTATGAGAGATAGATGGGGAGTATAGTAAAGGTTGATAGTGAGGGGTTCTGGGGAGATATGAGGATGATGATGATGATGAGAGGTGCTGGAGGAGAGATGATGATGATGATGATGATGATGATGATGATTTAACCCGTGCGGCCCAATTTTTTTTTCCTTGGAGCAGTTCGGCCCTTCTCACTTTACGAGTTGGGCAGGCCTGCCTTAGCGTAATTACAGTACATCCTTGAATTAAATTGCTCATCAAAATAGAAACCCAAATGTAATTTCTGGTTCAGGCCTCCAGCCAGTTCATTATTGGCCATTTGAGTAATAGTTCATGAAAGAACTTGCCGTGCCAATTGGAAAAAGAGCTGGAGGCGGCCTTGTGACTGGATACACACACAGCACCACACTGCTGACTTCCTGGGAAGCTTTGGAACCACGCTCTGGCACTGCCAGCTCCGATCTGTTAAAACGTACAGGCCCGGGAAACGAAAGAAATGAAACAACACGCACGCAATGTTTCAAATCCCTTGTCTCATTTATTAAGCATAGGGTAAAGATATTTATACAGAAAAACTACACTGTATATCTTTTGTCACGTATTTTCGTCGTGTTTTACAGTTTATTAAAGTTTATTATTTTGCATCTTGTGTTCAATGGTGTTGCGGTACCTTTGGTGGTCTGTTCCCATTTTTTGGTAGTAGATTATTAAACTACTACTTGTAGTATACCTTGTTCACTACTTTCACATCATGAGTGCAATTATTAGGTGGCTTGGGTGCCATCTGGTCACTCTTTTGTGTTTTTCTGTATCCATTTCCCCTATGCACCAGATATTTCATTGTCTGTTTGGTGAGCGTAGTGTCTCTGTGTGATCCTGAATAAATACACAACATTGCGCTTAAACTAAGGCACATACATATACCTCCCTTTGAGGCTAAAATATAGTCTAGAGCTATTCCATTCTGTAGAGCCATTAGTCTGAACTAAACCTATTCTTGGTTAAGTGTGTAAATGGCTGTGGTTGTATGATTAAGGATATCTAACCTGTCATACAGTAACTCAACTCCTACATTTGGGAATAAGTTCCCCGAAACTTGTTCTTCCCATAGACTACTTTTTAACTCTTGTGTATTGGGTGTATCTCTCCTGTTTCCGAGTCTACCTGTCGGCAATTAACATAACCGTGTGTTTGACAGATAAAACATCCTCCCACCGGTATATAATTCAGCAGGGAGATTCTATTAATCTATAAATCCAAACAAAATAAACAGTTAAGCAAATAATATCTTCTACTATTTTGACATCCTTATGGGACGCCACTTACACAAACCCAATTGAGCATACATTGTAACTGAAAAATAATAAAACCCTGTAAAAAAGGTAAAAAGTTCAAAATTCGTGTGTTGAAGCCTGGACTTTTGCCTGTGACCTTTCACCCTCGATGATTAGTGGTCAGGGAGTATTATGCCCTTCAAAACACTAATTTGCAGGCGCTTTGTCTTTATTAGCTGTTTATGCCGGGGCTGGCACTATTTTGACGTGCGTGATGTGTATTCATGATGATAATTAAGCAAACATGTACTGCAGTGTTGGGGATGAGTAGTCCTTTAAATGGCCTTGTCATCTGGGATGAAAAACGTGATTGCATAGGAAATGCTTGACCATTAACCCGTCTCGCGTAGGTGCACTTTCTACTTTGACCTGTGCCTAGAGAGACTCAAAAAATGTATTAGTTGCATACAATACTTACTAATTGTTTTATTACTAATAACATGGTACTTAATTCGTTCCTTTGAACTACTGATAATCATACTGCACCGACACACTTTATTCGAGCAAATACCCGGTATGTACCTGGCAGATACCTGGAATGCGCCGCTCCTCACCTCTGACAAGCCCCGTTGCATTTGCCTTCCCAGCCTGGGTTCATGCCTGGCTGATGGGCGGCTGATTTGTTAAATGATAATGATTAGGATTTAATAGGCTGCAATGCTTCGCGTGTCTACCAGATGGCATAAATTCATGAATTGTAATGCAGTATATATATATATATACTGTGCAGTATTGCAGCCAGGGGGAATAAAATGCTTCAATCCCTGCCTAGAAAATATCCCAATATACTCGGGCAGAAAACAGTCACAAACCTCAATACACCCGGGTATACCCGAATTCGTGGGACTAGCCGAGCTCGAATAAAGTGTGTCGCCAGTGTAAGTCATCCCAAATGTGTCTCATAGGGAGATAATTTATACCTAGGAATAAATTCTTGTATCCATTTGTGTTTACTACTGTCTTGACATCCGCATGTAGACAGAGGTATCCCCTATTAACGCTCCTTAAATTTAAAACTAAGCAACCAATGTGGACTTGACTTTGCTACAATCCAAGTTCCTAAGACTTGGTGCCTCAGCCATTGCCAAACCAATTGCTTCCGTAATCAACTCTATCCTGTCTGCAGGCCATTTCCCTAAGACCTGGAAAACTGTCAGAGTTGTCCCAATCTTCAAAAGTGGGGACAAAAACACTATCTCAAACTACAGGCCCAATCTCTCTTCTCCCAATACACACTTAGTCTCATTCATGCCTAACTGCCATCTGCCATCTCCTCTGATGCAAATGGTGTTAACCTTTTAATCATTTAATACTAACTAACCTTAAAACTCACCCCACAAATCAAGCATCCCAACAGCCTGCACTCATGGCTATTGTCCCACACCCACAGTCACTCCTACCACCCATTGTGGCCACGCACTGCCATCTACAGCACTTATTCCCTCACCTTCTCTCTCTGTAAATTCCATACAAATATTATCCAAAGTCATGGACAAAAATGTATTCACTCCCAATTAATGTAATCTATACTAAGACAAATTTCCCTAATCAATTCCAATCTGGCTTTCACCTCAAACACTCCACTGTAAGTATTCTGCTAAAAATGTGAAAGGACACACCCAAAAACGAGAGGCGACTGCCAACTCACTACTTCCTGGCAAAACATTCTAGATTACACAGCGATTTTGACAATAACTACTGCTTATGGACACCTTTAGAAAAAATAAATGGTTAAAAGTTATAAAGTTGGCAGATATGATATATCCCTCGACATATGAACGGCTTGCTGCTTGCTTTGCTGTAATATTTTCAAACGTATTTCCTAATGAGAGCCTGTCAGCCCTGTTAGTATGGGCAGCAACCTTTATTACTGCAAGAGCCCTTGAAGTTAACATTGCTTCAAATAAATTCTGAACCTACTGTGCATTGTGTATTATCTACACACATATCAAATTCTATAGGGATCTCAAAAAGTAATTCCCTAACCTATATATCTCCCCTCTTTTTTTCATATCATATCTATATATCATATGAACAAAGATATAAATATAGTTATTGAAAGCGTTACTTTTTCACTTTGGTAGGAATCACTTCACTCAACCTAGTGATTTGGACAGCACTGGTTTAGCAGTCTCCGAAACACAGACAAATACGAGCTCGGGAAGATAGGAGTCAGACAACAGGGCTGCTGCTTCCACACTTCAAAGTTTTATTCAGTTGTGCCCCGACATTTATACAAAAAACTAAGGGCATGTTAATACATAACATATCATGTTTAACAATGAGAAATAACAAGTTTCTGTAGAGGTTATGTATCTGTGTCTTTGGACAAAGCATTAGTAAATAATTACATCTTGCTTGTGTTTGGCCAGCAGTTTCTACTTCTACATTACAAAGAGAAATACAGGGAATGTTTCTCACGAGCATGCAGCTGTATTGTTTGGGACATTTTACTGCTCTTGTGCTATTGTATAAAAGACAAACTGAGAACAACAGAAGTAAATAAAGATTACAATTAGCATAGTGAGTTAATTCTCTCAGTACTGGAACAGCCCGTATAAGAAAGATAAAGCTAGCAGATTATATTCACCCTTTCAATCCCTGAGACTTGTAGAGCTGACATATAATATTAAGCCCTTCAAATTCCTCCTTTTGTTCTAAAAGAACAACCATCTGACCAAACCCATTTATTCTTCTGCTCATCACTCAGGAGAGGAAAAACTCCTGGGGGAAGAAACCTCCAAAAGACCATGGGTGTGTGACGATTAGAGATGAATATATGGGTGGTCTGAGAGAACCGCAAAGGTTGGCATCTCTCCCTTTTGTGTTGCCCAGAATATTCTGTACAATTGAACATACAACTGGTGGGTGTAACATTTATATATGTGTATGTCTCAGTGTGTTGCATATAACAGGCAGTTAGTCCCGCAATTAGTCCCCAGTTTATAGCTATTATAATAGATAACCACATGGCAAGTATTAGGAGCTTTCCGACGGGTCCAGGATGGGTGGACAACGGGAACCAATTGGTGTGGTCTTCACACGGCTTGCGTGTATCCATGTTGGGCTGTCTTCTGTCAAGATTACAGTACGGGTCAAGGCGATGATGGTGGTTGGTTTGCCGAAGGGAGGATCCAGCGTCTTGTTTTTGAACAGTTGCTTGACCAGGACCGTGTCACCTGGTTTGAAAGGGTGTGTTGGCGTACCTGTGGGACAAGGAAGAGACACAGATACATCACCATACATGCCATTCAACTTGTCAACAAGGTGTATTACATATTTCTGTATTATACAATTCAGGTTGTCCTTTGTTTTTGGTACACCATGAGTCTTTGTCCATGCATTAAGAGTCATAATATCAGGGGGTTTAGTAATCAACTGGTCGCCCACAGTCATAAATGGCATTGTAACAACAGTGTCAACCTGGGCTGAAGGTGCCACATAATCAGCTATGGTTTGTAAGAGACCTCTAGGACTACTCATGGTCCACGACTTATCACTGCTCTTCTGAGGGCTGACTAACTCAGTGAGACCAGTTTTAGAAGCAGCCAGCTGCTGAGCAGCTTGTATTTTAGCTCGGGTACCCTCACTAACAGAAGTGGAGAATATTTGTTGCGTACCCGAAGGGGGTGGAGGGGTCTCACTGCGACTCACAGTCAGACTGGGGTCAACACGGGGTGTTATTGCTAATAAAACATCCTCATCCGAGATATATATCCTGAGATAAACTAGTGTACAGGGAAGATATATAAGGAGGTGGAGGTGCGGAGGACACAATTTTATCGGGTGACATTTCACACCCGTAGGGGGCAATTTTAACCCATGCATTGGCAGATTCCCGCATATATTTCATATTCCACTTTGGGTTGGGACCAAACCACAACCAGTCAGGATCCCCTAGACAAGTGCCTCTGAGCATCAACATATAAAAATAATCAAAGGCACCGTCTCTTGGAAATGGACTAGTGGAACCCATTGCTTCAGTCCACCCAGACAAATTGTCCACAAACGGATCTACATAATAATCTCCGACAATCTGTACAACAAATTCTTTGGGGCTTTGACCTGGTTTCCATCTACAAACGGTGACCTGTCCTACATTTTTATTTATCTTAGTCTTTTTGTTAGTTTTATACTTAATAAACTCTGGTTTACCTCCCAGATTTTTACTAGTGTTAGTACCCATAATTAGTTTATATAAAAATGAAATGATTGCAGTACAAAGGAAACTTATACAGAAGATCTAAAAGAAAAAACTTATCACTGTAATCTTAACACTTGTGCTCTACAATACAACACTTATACTCTAAAATACAACACTTATACTCTACAATATGTCTGCTGTGTCCGGGAGAGCGTAAACCAGTCTGATAAACAACAACAATTAGGGACTTTATACCCGTAATTGGTATCAGGGACTTTATACCCCAGTAATATCAGGGACTTTATACCCCAATAATATCAGGGACTTTATATCCTTTAAAACCTATCAGGGACTTTATACCCTGATATCCTACCAATAGGGATCCCCAGAGGGAAGGCAAGAAACAATAAATTAGAGTATACACTGGTGACACACTTTATTCGAGCTCGGCTAGTCCCACGAATTCGGGTATACCCGGGTGTATTGAGGTTTGTGACTGTTTTCTGCCCGAGTGCATTGGGTTATTTTCCAGGCAGGGATTGAAGCATTTTATTCCCGCTGGCTGCAATACTGCACAGTATATATATATATATACTGCATTACAATTCATGAATTTATGCCATCTGGTAGACACGCGAAGCATTGCAGCCTATTAAATCCTAATCATTATCATTTAACAGATCAGCCGCCCGTCAGCCAGGCATGAACCCAGGCTGGGAAGGCAAACACAACGGGGCTTTTCAGAGGTGAGGAGCGGCGCATTCCAGGTATCTGCCAGGTACATACTGGGTATTTGCTCGAATAAAGTGTGTCGGTGCAGTACTCATCCACCCAGTAGAGATCCCACTGCTTGCCACCAACTGAAAGCGTTACTTTTTCACTTTGGTAGGAATCACTTCACTCAACCTAGTGATTTGGACAGCACTGGTTTAGCAGTCTCCGAAACACAGACAAATACGAGCTCAGGAAGATAGGAGTCAGACAACAGGGCTGCTGCTTCCACACTTCAAAGTTTTATTCAGTTGTGCCCTGACATTTATACAAAAAACAAAGGGCATGTTCATACATAACATTTCATGTTTAACAATGAGAAATAACAAGTTTCTGTAGAGGTTATGTATCTGTGTCTTTGGACAAAGCATTAGTAAATCATTACATCTTGCTTGTGTTTGGCCAGCAGTTTCTACTTCTATATTACAAAGAGAAATACAGGGAATGTTTCTCAAGAGCATACAGCTGTATTGTTTGGGAAATTTTACTGCTCTTGTGCTATTGTATAAAAGACAAACTGAGAACAACAGAAGTAAATAAAGATTACAATTAGCATAGTGAGTTAATTCTCTCAGTACTGGAACAGCCCGTATAAGAAAGATAAAGCTAGCAGATTATATTCACCCTTTCAATCCCTTCAGTTATGAAAACAGTAGTGGCTAAAGTGTTGGTTGCTTGATATATAGCAAAATTAAACTGGTAAATAGATTTGTATGTGTAGCGACTACAAAAATATGTAGTGCTTGTGGTAAAAGGAAAAGCCTGTCGTAGGTCTTTTAACATCTGTGGCATTAGCAATAGGGAACCTGTAAATATAAGGAAAAAAAAACCTGAAATCTTGAGCAGTAGATTTCCTTTTAAAATAGACAAATGATTTTGCATTGGATTCAACATTAATTTCTTGTAATATAATTTCTTTGCAAAATGCCGAGCACACGGCCAGCTTCATATTTTTAAAGACATTCAGCATTAACTCATTTAACTAAAAAGTAATTCTCAAAGCGCTTTTTTTTTTTCCGGGCAAAAAGCCAACGAGCTTCTGGGCGTTTAGCCAAAAACCTTGAGCGGTACAGATAGCATATAATGGGGTTTGCCTTCTTCTACATATTAATTGCTGGATTGGAACATTAGTTTAATGTTAAAAATGAAGCTTTCTCCACAGCCCTAAAAACTGCATTTTTTTTATTTCAAATATTTTTATTGGTTTTTCAGAGGGTAGGGTACATCATATCATAACACAACAAGCTGGTTCAGAAGTCATTGGGTATTTTTGAACAAATTGACATTATTAGAGCTTCCGCATAACCTGTTAGGATCCAAGAGAATCAAGTCCACCTCTCCGTCCGGAGGGGGGGGTGACTATGGATGTGCACCCGTCTCTCCTTTTCAAGAGGAGTTAGGAAAACTGCATTTTTTAATGGCCTCTTAAAAATGTAAATAACGGGACTTTTATACCAATAGGTCACATTACTTATAAACACAAAATCTATTCCAACAAGAGCATGCTACAGTCTTCCACTCGTTCCTCTGAATGCCTTCTGAAAGAAATCTCATATTTTTGCAAACTTCCTTCACTACAAATTTATGCTGTCCTCTTTCCACTCTGCTACACACACAGAGGGGAGCCCCCGCACAGCTAAATGGTAGAAGTGAGGTGCTTTCTAGGTAGGGTGCAATGGCAAAAACTAAGAAGAAAAAGAAACCTAGTGAGTGAGCACTCAGTCACAGAATGTGTAATATGAATGTATATAAAAAATCATTTATTGTCATCTAACAAATATAAAATAAAGGGATTTAAAATAAACATTTATTTTAAATCCCTTTATTTTATATTTGTTAGATGACAATAAATGATTTTTTATATACATTCATATTACACATTCTGTGACTGAGTGCTCACTCACTAGGTTTCTTTTTCCACTCTGCCCTCTTTCAAACTAAACAAACCTACTTCTCTCCATTAATCAATCTCTTTAAACCTGCAACAGTTATACCATGACTCAAAAACAGCAAGTTTGACCCTACCTGTCTTTCTAACTAATGACCTGTCTTGTATTCTCTTGCTTACTCCATTTTCTCAACACCCATTCTCTGCTTGACTCTCTACAATGGCAATTCTTACTAAAATAACTGATGACCGCCATGCTGCTAAACACAGATGTCATCACACTCTGCTCATATTACTCAACCTCTCTGCAGCATGTCACCATGGACCACCTTTCACATTACTGTTAGGAGTACAATCATTCATCCAGTAGCTCAAGCACGCTGCTTAGGGGTCACACTTGACTCCTCTCTCATTCTCCTCTCATATTAATGTCACTTTTATGTCTGGATCACTAATTCCATAACCTATTACCCCTACCAGTTACTACCCACATGATTATCATGTGCACCACTCCTGTGAAGCGCCATGCACATTAATGGCGCTATATACATATACAATACAATATATAATTCAAACAATGCATGTGAGGTTTTTTTACCAGCATTTTTTAAACAAAAATATTCCCAAACATATCCTAATCCTATAGAAATAAAATGGAAATGTGTTTTTACTGGTTTACACACAAATAGAAACCACAATACAGACACACAAGGAACAGAGACACAAAACTTCTCTCATACACAACCAACCAACTTCACAGAAAATAACAAACAAACGAGAAAACAATTCTAAATTACCTTGTTCTCAGAAATAAACTGCTTAAGCACAGAACTTGTTAATTTTCATTTCAGTTCTTTAAACTGGAGGGGAGAGGCTGTGCCTCTCCTTTCTTTAAGATAGAAATATAGCAAACGGAAAGAATACTGTGTGTCCGGTTAAAAAAGTCTTTGCCTGGCCAGGTCGAATAAACCTTTCAAACTATCACCAGTGACAGAGCTGAATATATGCTTGTTCTTTTCCGTTGTTGTCTACTTCTATAATTGGTGTACAGCTTTTAGAAATTTAGATTTTAGCAAATAATATTCGTATTTTTGTAAATACCTTCAAATTCATGGATAGCGACCTATACACATATGATAATCAGCATGACCCACAGTATCTTTCACACAAAAATCATTCAGGAAAAAATTAATCAGGGTTTCAAACAAACTTTTTACATGTGGCGGCGTGTTTTTTTCACAGGGACTTGCACTCTGACCCCCACGGGCAAAGCAGCAGTTCCTTGTCCCTGATTCTAACTCTGATAAAGGCACCAGATTTATTCATGCAAAAGACAACTTGTTTTTTTAAAGTCTTATACTTAATAACGTCTGGCTTACCTCCATTACAAATAATTGCAGATAAGTAATAATAGAATTCTTATACTTTACACAATATACAATGGTTGTTCACCCAGATCAGATATGACAGTCCAGTCGTGCACAAAATTATCTGGACTTAATACCAGCATAACCTTGTCACAAAATTATCTGGACTCAATACCAGCATAATTTAATCAAGGGACTGAAACCCTATCCAGTCAAAATGTAGGTACTGAATTCCCAGAGGAGGTGAGACAATATAAAATCACATATACTCACCACCTGTGTGAATTCCACTTCTCAGACACCATCTGAAAGAAATTGCCCTGCCAATTGGAAAAAGGGCTGGAGGTGGCCTTGTGACTGGATACACACACAGCACCACACTGCTGACTTCCCAGGAAGCTTTGGATCCACGCCCTGGCACTGCCAGCTCCGATCTATTAAAACGTACAGGCCCGGGAAACGAAAGAAATGAAACAACACGCACGCAATGTTTCAAATCCTTTGTCTCGTTTATTAAGCATAGGGTAAAGATATTTATACAGAAGAAAAAAAACATTGGTTAGAGGCGTAACTTAGGTTAGAGGCGTGATTTAGGGGTAGGACAAATTAGTGGGGTGATCTTTGGGGCATAAATCTCCCAGGACAGACACTGGCTGAAATACATAACTTTCTCACTGCCTACGTTATCTATAACCTTGGTTTCCATGGCAGCTATGTGGGGCGATTCTGCCTCCCAAAGAATTAGTCTCATACTACTGATTAAAACAGCAAAAAGCTGACAGCATAAGACAATGTATCTCAGCAAAAAGCTGACTTACATGAGAAAATATATTTCAGCAAAAAGCTGTCTACATGATTTTAGCTAACCAGTGCAGACAAAATGGATGGTTTAACACAAATGCAGCTTCTGGCCTTCTCTACTGTTCCTAACAGTTCACCATCATGATTAATAGCTATCTTCTGTTTTATTACTATCCTGGGGAAACTTCTGTTAATACAAAAAAAGTACTTTTAACTCCTTTATATCTTCAACTCACAAGGCAGGACAACATTATTGAACAAATTGGGTTTATTCGGGCAAGCCCGTAGACATACAAAAGTTGCACAAAATACAGTAAATACATACCAACTGGAGGTCTGGGGGGAGTAATGACCCTCAACTAGGTGCAGGGCGCCTGCTTCAGGTAGGCTTACCCTGTCCACTCCACGTCCAGGAACACACAGAACTCTTCGGCAGAGCCACCGCGCGCTCCCCGCTGATTCAGCTCCGTCCAATTCTCAGAACATGGTCCCAAGAACTTGCTCCCTATGCTTCTCCTCCAGCAAGTCTAGGCCGAGCCGCCGATCGCATCACTGGAGGAAGCCTGGGAGCAGAAAAAACATTTGTGGGAACTTGGCCGCGAATTACAGGACTTGTCCTCAGCTCGGCCAGGCTTCTCCAACAACTCCTTGTCGAGTGCTTTGCTATTCGAAGCCGGACCAAGCCCAAGGTTTCTTTGTTTCTCTGATCGGCCAGTCCCTTTACATAGACCTTGCTGTCCTGTATTTAACATGGAAGAGGGACTGGCGACCAATCAGAGTGTGGGATTCTACGCAACAGCCAATCACAAGCCAGGGACTCGCCTGGCTTTACCCAATCAAAGGAGGGGGTGTGCTTAGGCTCAGGTTGCCGGCATGGCGGGAAATGGGAACTGGCCAATGGAAATCGCACCTACGAGCTCCGTCTCGGCAACGGCTTTCCTTGGCCAGCCCATTACTGCCCGTTGGGTAGGCTCCACAGTCTGGCTACAACAAATGGTCTCACCCACTGGAAGCCCATCCGCAGATCTGTTCCTTCACCCTTCCACACCTACGAGATGTCCAGGCAGCTAGCCAATCAGTTCCTTTGATCCACCATTGCCATGCAGACCCCCTGGCTAATTACATTACCTGGGCTGGCTGCATAGTAACGGATACCTATCTAAACACATTGAAAACTTGGGCTCCAAAACTTGGACTCTACAACTTGGTTTTAAAACCGAATTGTAAAACTTGCTGGCAGAGCAAAGATATCACAGAGTTGTATTAACAATCCACAACACACCATCTTTATATAGACGCGTACCCGCAAATCATGCACTATTTGCGGGTACAAAAACAGAACTCCCGGTATTACCGGTCAGCAACCCCTTACACAGTTTTTAACCCTATTTGCACCCCAACATCAACCCTTAAACTCCTGTTCCCAAAGTCCCGGTCCTGCAGCTATTTCTTTGAGGGACCCTAACCACACAGGACATTCCTAGCTTATAAACCCACCGGCGACAGTTTAAGGGAACATGGTTACAGAAGTGTGACGGTGAGGGTGTACCCAGGCCAATAATAAAGGTATTATGCCCGGCTGGCTGCCCGAGCCATATTGGGGAATTGTGAAGTGCCAGCTCTGCAACCCAATGATGGCATAAACTGTAATTGTACAAAAATGTATGTGAGGTTCAGAACATCTCCCACCAGGTATAAGGTGGTGAGAGTAATGTCATTTCTCAGTTTAAAAAGTGTATAAATGTAGCAGTGTTTTGATGTGAGCGCATAAAGGAAAAATGGTTTTAAAGTACGGCGCTTGGCAGCATTGAAAGCGGCTTTTTGCTAACTTTGGCTAGGTAGCTCATAGAGCGCCGAGATCTGCTGTGAGTGCCGTTCGGTTAAAACCATTAAAAGTCCTATAGCGCAATTTTTATACATTCATATAAAAATTGATGAATGAAAGTGCCCCTATTTTAATTGTTTCAACATTTTAGGCACATAGGGATTTTCATTTGAAACGCCAGAGACAGAGGAAACACTTTATAACCACTGTCATTTAGACATGCACAGCAGGAAATTCCTGCAAATGAACGGAGCATCTCCAGCTCCGGACTTCTAAGACACCCCGATGGCGTGCTGCCGGGATGTCTGAAAAAGTCTGGAGTTGAAAGGCTTCGACCTAAGGTATGAAGTGGGGAGGGGTAGCCCAAGTACCCTCATCTTAGTGTAAACTCCAGGCAGATCGGCAAATGGTCATCCAGCCTAGACTGAGTGTCGCCAGGTAAGGAAGTTGGGTCTCATATGCTAAGCGGCAAAGGTGCGAGGTTCGCGCATGCCTTTAGCAGAATGAGAAGCCACCTCTGCCAGGCTTATAAGGTATTGGCAACTTCGGGATAGGTGGGGAAAATTATTCCCACGGAATGATTGGCTGCACAGCTTAGGTATAGGAATTTTAACTCTATAAAAATCTGTGCAGCCCATCGGGAACCAGATTCACCTAAGAGTGCAAGATCCAGCTAAAGACTACAAGATTTCGTAACAAGATTAAAGACTTCAATAAGTAACACAATAGCCCAGCACACATTGTCTATAGATAATAGAACAAATGAAAGAAGAAATAATGCCAGGAAGAAATGAAATGACATTTAATATGTAACACAAACCACCAAAAACAGAACCACATACCCTACATCAAACAATGATAACACGCAGTAATAAAAACATATAACAGGCAAAAATAGAAGGAGTAATGGAGGGGGGAGGGGGCGGAGAATAAGGTACAAATACAATATAGGGTCAAGACAACACATAGGTGGGTACAAAAATGGGGAAGCAGCAGGGGGGCAACGTTTCGGGGAACACCCCTTTGTCAGGCCCATTCCCCCTCTCTCCAAAGGAATAGAGGGGTACTTCCCTGTCCCCCAGACCCACAATAATAATGTCAGATCACAAAGAGAGACTAAATAAACCCCACACAAATAGTGTATAGAGTGTAAATGAACAACCAATATGGTAAGTGAAATAGCAAAATCAAAAGGAGCAGGATAAATGGTGTGAGGCAAAAATGCAAACCACAGTCAGTCTAATGAAACTCAGCAGTCCTGCTCCTGTCAGAAGCTGGTGGCGTCTGTGTAAGACTGTGCCTGCCACGTTGGTGATAAAGGAAAGATGACGTCATCTGTCAGCGCTGCAAGTGCATTCCCGACATGGACATCAGCTGTGGGCTCTGCCACAGGTCCCGTGACGTCGTCCTCTCTTCGGAAGGATTCCGAAAATCACTCTGGTGGGCGCGCGCATGCGCACTGCGCGCCATAGTAAAAGTCCAGATCAACTGCAACAGAGAGAACTGCGCATGCGTAGTGGACTGGAGGGACGCAACATACTGCTCCGGCAGCTTTTATTCGAAGTAATCACCGGCTTGTACCTGGCATGTTCCTGGAATGCCACGCTGTTCACCCGGAGCATGCCGGGCTCCCAGCCAGGGTCATGCCCGGCTGACGCGCGGTTGATGTGTTTATTGATAATGGTTCGGATTTTAATAGGCTGCAATGCTTCGCGTGTCCGCCAGATGGCAGAAATTCATGAATTGTAATGCGCCGAATCAGTAATGTGTCGGCTTGCAGGTGTTTCGTTTAAAAAAGATACCGTACCACAGTGTGCTATTGTAACTTGGCCTTGGCCTTGAGACTGAAGGAAGAGGTTGCATAAATGTATCAATTTAGGCTTTTCATATTAAAGAAAGACAAAGACCAGTTTCAGTTTGTGTTACACTATTCTGCAGAGACCCACCATGAGTGTTCAAGTGCAGCCTGCTTTCCAAAAACCTGACAGAAGTTATGCGTATTTGATATGGGCCGCGATTAATGCAACAGAGGATAAGATGGCAACAGTTGCTCAAATTTATCAGTATTTTATCGAAAACTATGACTTTTACAAATTTTCGCCAACTCCTCATACGTGGAAGCGTGCAGTAAGGAAAAGGTTATGTAGTGACCCCTGTTTTCACCGTATTGAGCCCCAATTCGTTGGAGGGTATTGGTGTGTGTCACCGGATTTTTCCCGTATCTATGATCATGGAGGCGGCAAAAGGCAAAGGGTCGTGTTAAAACCAACTAAGAAGCGACAGTCGCTGCCAAGCAATGCACCAGCACCAGCACCGGCTTCCAATGACGGTCCCACTGTCAGTGACAACCCTGAGCCTGAGCCTGAGCTGGATTTGGCGTGCAGTTTTGATGAAGCTTGCATGTACCTAAACGATTTCCAGCCTCACCTGCTGACTACAGGTGGATTAGTCCCGCTGCCAACTATCGACGTGGATGATGAAGAAAGCTGGACTGACAGTGGACCGGCGCCGGCGCAAGCTGAATGGGAAATTCAATGGTGAGTACTGTCTTGTTGCCGTATTATTTTGGTGGGGCTGGCTGGGTACTTCTTTAGGGGGCTGACCATTACTGTACTGTACATTAAAACTTTTCTTTTTGTTTTTTCTCAGAAAAGAAAACGGCTAATGGGGGGATTTCGATGGATAATATTGTACTGTACTGTATGCTGATGTTTTCCGGCCGTACCGTATACTGTGTAATAAACCCGAATAAATAAAACTATGCATTTATTCTACATGTTCAGTATCGTTTCATTATTTGTCTTCTACAGTATACTGTACAGTGGTATACAGTGCCTAACATCTATGGGCAAAAAGAATTTTATTCCTAGGTGCCCTAGAACAGAACTTGACCGCGGCCCTAAGTAGTTCCCACGCCAATTGCGCGAATATAATGTAAAATAACCCGTTCTGTGGGTCTGAGCGGGTTGAAATTTACCTGGTCCTCATGCGGGAGGACCCTTGCCATAGTGGCAAAATATCAGCCTTCCAAGACACCCGAAACCGGAGATACAAAAAGACAGTTTAAAAGCACATTACCAAAGTGGCTTTTTTTCTGCCATGCAAGTCAATGGCAGAAACTTGAACTTTAACATCACCCTGACTCCGTTCTGTTGCCACGAGAGGGTCGCAATTTGCCATGCAATCCTGCCGCAACTAGGACTACATGGTCACCGAATATGAGCCCTCTAGGTCGAACAGAACCGGAGTTGTGGGTTCCAGGTTTCTGCTCATTCTGACTTAGCCGGTTCAAAGCTTTCTCCGCCATTGCGCTCAATGGTAGGACTCTCCTCGCTGGCGTGACCCTTTCTCGCCGCCATTACTGCTCGGACCCTGTTGGGGTCAAGTGAGGGGGTTCCTAACATCTAGGGGCAAAATGAATTTTATTTCTAGGCGCCCTAGAACAGAAGTTCCCACGCCAATTGACCTAGTTCCCACGCCAATTGCCGTAGTTCCTACGCCAATTGCGCGACCAGGCAGTAAAAAAACAGTGCAGCAAGCCTCTACATTTGTTACACTGGCAAAGGAGCAAATGGAAACAATGTGAGGCAATTCAACATGTTCTTTTATTGGTGGAGTCAGTACAAAACCATTTATTTACAAATACTGTACAATGTTGAAACATTTAAAGTGCACAGCAATTCTAACAATCAACAAAACAAAACATTTTTGGTGCATAGGGCAAAGGGAGTTAAAGTGACATTTTAAGTAACATCTTCTTTATTAAAGAAACCCAGTACTGTATACAGTACAGTACAGTGGGATGGTGCGCAACACTGTCAGTCAGACCTGCACCAGTTCAGTCCTAGAGGACAAAAAACAGGGCAGGTTTTCAGGGCAACGTTGAAAACCGTGCCTGTTTGCGGCCCTCAGGGACTGGAGTTGTGCATGTCCTGTAAAAAAAACCACACATCAACATCTCCTTTGTTTAAGTACAGCAGGTACTGTAGGGCAAAACATGTACAGTACAATACAGTTCAGCACAACAGTATGGTCTCACTGACAGTCCTCCACATTGTCCAGCCATGGCCGATTCCTTGCATGGCGCAAAACGCCATTAATGCAGTCTCGAACGCCTTTCATTACAGGATCTGTAACTGTATAAAAGCGTCGCATTTCTTCCACAATGTTTTTCCTTAAATTGGCAGGAAGGGCCTTTTTAACGCGATTTCCTTCGTAGTTCACTTTGAACACCCACTCGCAGTACAACGTGTAGGGAACATGGTGCTTAAAAATGATCAAGGCATACTTGTGGGGTGCACCAGCACTCATCACCCTATACTTCTCCCTGAGCCCCGGTGGCAGATCGCACAGGGTGATGTCGGGCACTGTTTCTATGCGAGCGGGTGTAGGTCTTTTGGGAACGGGTGTGCTTGTGGCGACGGGCGATGGTAGGATGTCTGGGAGGAAGCTTTCCTCCGGTCGTGGTCGCCGTGTTGTCTCCTGGCGTGGTCTTGACAGGGTTGTCATGTCCTCCTCAACGGCATACATGTACACTACATCTTCTGGTGGAGGGGGTGCGCTTGGTGATGGAAGGGGGTCGAAGGTCCCATTCATCACATCCATGTCACCCTCCTGCTCCGGCATCGGGGAAACAGGGGCATTAGCACCGAGCAAATAATGTATGCCCGCAATGTCAGCCTCTATCTTCTCCATCCGTTGATCCATCCATTGCTCCATTTGTAGCATCCATTGCTCCACATTTAACATGGTCTCCAGAAGCAGATCTATCTTTGCCAGCACAATAGAATTCCCGGGGAGATCCACACTTATCCCATTCAGCATCCGGTCCAACGAGCTGCTTCTTGTGCATGGCGTCTGGACATCTGGGGGGATGGGTGCAACGGAGGAAGAGATGGGGGTTCCATGGAGAGAAGCGGCATCGATGGAGAGTGGAGGAGATGACCTGTGGATACCCGGTAGAGGAGAAGCGGCAGCGTCGTCGAAGAGGGATGGAGAAGGTGACCTTTGGATTTCCGGACGAGAAGCAGAGTCGTCTAAGCGCCAAGGAGACAGTGACCCGTCGTCAGATGGAACCGGAGAAGATGGGGGTGGAGAAGACGGGATGAAGATTTCCGGGACAGCTACAGCAGAGTCGTCGAAGCATATGTGAGGAAGTGGTCTGCGGGTCCGATGGGTTGGCTGCCATTCGTTCTGCGTCGAGAGTACATCACCGTATATCTTCTTCACATAATGAGGCTTACGTCTAAGAAAACCCTTAACCTTTGGGGTCAGCAGAAGGTTTTCTTTATTGGCCTTAGCCTGTCGCTTTGCCCTTGGCGTGGAAACGGCTCCTGCCTTTCGCTTTTTCAGCATGACAGGCACGGCAGAGGTGAGAGGGTTCTTGCGTCCATAGAACCGGGGATGATCCATGGAAGCAGGTGGCACAATGCAGTACAGTATCTGGACAAGGGCAAGTTCAGATAAAGATCATGGAGTGGTGGCCTATGCAAAGTGTGTGACCTTTTATGCATGGCGGCCAGGTACAGGTGTTGAAAGTGGGCGTGTGAGTCATTACCGTATAAATACACCATCCATTTTGGGAGTCACTGCACATAGAATACACATCGACTAAACATCGAATATACATTCTTGTGTTTGTATTTCTTTCCACTCGCAGCAATGCCTGTTAAAAAGATTTCAAAGGATCTCAGCATGCGAATTAAGGAGATGTACACGAGCGGACACCGAATTGCTGCTATCCAATGCTGGTTAGCTACTTCTGGCCTCGTTGTGCCATTAAACACCGTGAGCTATCATGCACAAGGAAAAAACAGAGACCGGAAAAAGGCACCAAGGGTAACAAACGCATAAGTATATTTATAAAACTTAACAACAACAAAAAATATAGAAAACTGTACTGTACATCTACAGTACAGTTCTGTATCTACTGTAATACTGCTGTTATTTCTGTTGATTTATATTACAACATACAGTAGTTTGTCTATTTATATTTATAGTACAGCAGTATACATTTTTTGTATATTTCAATTAATATTACAACGGTATATACTGTATAGGATGTACTGTATATTTATATTTATATTACAACAGTATATTTATTTTGCATATTAATATTTATAGTACAACAGTATATATATTTTGTCTATTTATATTTATAGTACAGCAGTATACATTTTTTGTATATTTCAATTAATCTTACAACGGTATATACTGTATAGGATGTACTGTATATTTATATTTATATTACAACAGTATATTTATTTTGTATATTTATATTTATAGTACAACAGTATATATATTTTGTCTATTTATATTTATATTACAACAGTATATTTATTTTGTTACATACATTTTATATTGCTATATATTAATAAAACAATATAATTTCTTTACATTGTAGGGAGACAACTGTTCTGGTGGACAAAATAAGTGAGGAGAATGATGAGAGGAGTGCATTAATGGTTAAAAACACTCTGCAGGAAAAGCACAATCTGACTGTATCCGAGACCAGCATAAAGAAGATGAGACGCAGCATTGGATGGAAATATGGACGTGTGAGGTTAGTACTGGACAGTACAGGAGGTAAAAGTGTTGTTTAGCAAACTGTAGTGCACTGTGCCGCAAATTTTTTTTATTCCTTGTCATTACAGAGTGTACCCCATGATACGGGACGCAAACAAAATCAAAAGAGTGCTCCAGGCCCAGGCATGGATCGACAGCGGGGAGACTTTCCAGGATTGCATCTTCACTGATGAGTCTACTGTGTCGCTGGAGAGATTTGCACGATTTGTGTTCCACAAAAAAGGCCGCTTATCTTTGAAGCCGCGGCCAAAACACCCTGTGAAGCTGCATGTGTGGGGTGCCATCTCTAGGCGTGGACCGGGATGCATTGTCATCTTTGAAGGTAAAATTTATCAAATATAATGTCGCCTAATGCACTGTACTTGACTAGTGTTGTCTTACCGTATGCACTGTACTGTACTATTGTGCAGTTTTTTGAGCACTTTTCTTTTCTTGCTATAGGAATCATGAATAAAGCTTTCTTCCAAGACAACATTGTGCCCGAGAGAGTGCAATACATCACAAGCGACTTCCCCAATGGTCACCGCTTCTACCAGGACAACGATCCCAAGCACACTACGTCAACGACGCATATCCTTGAGCGCGGCATCAACTGTGTGAAGACGCCAGCGGAGTAAGTGCAGTAGACCGTGTCCCATTTTTGTTCCCCACTGTTTTTAGCTCTTAAACCAATTGTCCTTTCTTTCCAATGACAGGTCGCCAGACTTCAATCCGATCGAAATGGTCTGGCATCAGCTGAAGGACCCTCCAAAAAGGACGAGTTGTTGAAAGGCATACTGAGTTTTTGGAACGATGTACTCACAGTGGAACGCTGCAATAAATATATAGACCATATTGCCACTGTGTTGCCCATTGTCATCGCGCGTAATGGGCAAGCATCAGGAAAGTAGTACTGTGCTGTAGTATTGTAAGTACAGTATGTTACAGGTAAGTATGGCACAGATTTTTTCTTTCCAGATAGTAAGAGTACTGTATACAGTAGTTAGTTTTTTTTTTTACAGAGAGAGCAGCACCAGCCATCAGGTTACAGTACATAGTGTAGAATTTAACAGTAGTCAGAGTATACAGTAGTTCCAGTACAGTAGACAGTACACTAGTTTGACAGTACTACAGTAACTGCCTACTAACTGCCCCATTTTTTTTCTTTCCAGAGAAAGCTGCACCAGCCACCTACAGTAGTTCTGCCATAATACAGTACAGTAACTGCACTAATTTTTGGTTTTCTTGTCGTTCCAGGAAAAACAGTGGCCTAGGGGGATGGGGGCGTTGTGTCCAGTCAAATCTGCTTGTACAGTCAAATGTACAGTATATAAACAGCAGCAATGATGTACACAAAACCTCTCCTCTCTCAATGAACTACAGTACTGTACTGCAGACAGAATGAGGAAAAGATAAAGACTAAAGAAAAAATAATTTTACTATACAGTATATACAGTACAGTATATTATACAGTACTGTACATTACAGTACTGTACTGTATATACTGTAGTATTAAATAATGTTCTTATAAATGTGCATTACTCATGTTTCCCCATGTTTTCCAAAAGGTTTTCCAAATGGTTATCCAATTTCAAGCTGCCAAAATAACTTAATAAAGACTGCATTACTGTATGTATTATTCCTGATTATTTTTATATTTGTATTTTTTGGTTCCTGATAAAATAAAATAAATATTTATTCACTTTCCTGCGAATCATAATCATTGACAGCCACCCCTACAGTGCACCAATGAATTATTTTATTTATTTATAAAATATTTTACCAGGATTTATACCATGATTTATATATTTTTATTTTAAAGATATTAAAGAATGTACTGTATTGTATTAAAAACATGTGACTGTAAACCATAGTGACTGACAAATATTTTCACACCCTGATGAAATACTGTCTCAGTGTACTCTCAATTCTCACAGTGCTGTGCACATCAGATTTACATTTCAAATTCGACATTGGTTTTTCCAAAGCATTACCGTTCAAACAAGAGGCCTCTAAGGGTTGGGGGAGGGGGATGGTGTGATTAAACGCAGGCGTGCTGAGTGTTTGTAGCTCGGCTATGGGCGGATTAAGAACACAATGGCAATATGCAGAAGATCAACGACCCAGTGGAGAGAGGGGGATGGTACTGTAGGCTAGGGTGACTCAGCCGATTGACGCTTGGCTAGGGAGGGATTAAAAACTCTGGAGGTGTGTGGCTGAAATAGTTAACAGCAGTGTCATTTCAAAAGGCAGTTCATCATAATAATTTGATGAATAAACCCCCAAAGACAACCCCCAAATACAGTACATAAAAAGCAAGTCACTTTAACTCCCTTTGCCCCATGCACCAAAAATGTTTTGTGGCAGAAGAATTTAATAAAGGCTGCAGTATGTATTATTGTGTGTTGATGGTTAGAATTGCTGTGCACTTTAAATGTTTCAACATTGTACAGTATTTGTAAATAAATGGTTTTGTACTGACTCCACCAATAAAAGAACATGTTAAATTGCCTCACATTGTTTCCATTTGCTCCTTTGCCAGTGTAACAAATGTAGAGGCTTGCTGCACTGTTTTTTTACTGCCTGGTCGCGCAATTGGTGTATGAACTATGGCAATTGGCGTGGGAACTAGGTCAATTGGCGTGGGAACTTCTGTTCTAGGGTGCCTAGAAATAAAATTCATTTTGCCCCTAGATGTTAGGAACCCCCTCACTTGACCCCAACAGGGTCCGAGCAGTAATGGCGACGAGAAAGGGTCACGCCGGCGAGAAGGGTCCTACCATTGAGCGCAATGGCGGAGAAAGCTTTGAACCGGCTAAGTCAGAATGAGCAGAAACCTGGAACCCACAACTCCGGTTCTGTTCGACCTAGAGGGCTCAGATTCGGTGACCATGTAGTCCTAGTTGCGGCAGGATTGCATGGCAAATTGCGACCCTCTCGTGGCAACAGAACGGAGTCAGGGTGATGTTAAAGTTCAGGTTTCTGCCATTGACTTGCATGGCAGAAAAAAAGCCACTTTGGTAATGTGCTTTTAAACTGTCTTTTGGTACCTCCGGTTTCGGGGGTCTTGGAAGGCTGATATTTTGCCACTATGGACTTATATACAGGATTTATATATTTTTATTTTAAAGATATTAAAGAATGTACTGTATTGTATTAAAAACATGTGACTGTAAACCATAGTGACTGACAAATATTTTCACACCCTGATGAAATACTGTCTCAGTGTACTCTCAATTCTCACAGTGCTGTGCACATCAGATTTACATTTCAAATTCAACAGCGGTTTTTCCAAAGCATTACCGTTCAAACAACAGGCCTCTAAGGGTTGGGGGAGGGGGATGGTGTGATTAAACGCAGGCGTGCTGGGTGTTTGTAGCTCGGCTATGGGCGGATTAAGAACACAATGGCAATATGCAGAAGATCAACGACCCAGTGGAGAGAGGGGGATGGTAGGCTAGGATGACTCAGCCGATTGACGCTTGGCTAGGGAGGGATTAAAAACTCTGGAGGTGTGTGGCTGAAATAGTTAACAGCAGTGTCATTTCAAAAGGCAGTTCATCATAATAATTTGATGAATAAACCCCCAAAGACAACCCCCAAATACAGTACATAAAAAGCAAGTCACTTTAACTCCCTTTGCCCCATGCACCAAAAATGTTTTGTGGCAGAAGAATTTAATAAAGGCTGCAGTATGTATTATTGTGTGTTGATGGTTAGAATTGCTGTGCACTTTAAATGTTTCAACATTGTACAGTATTTGTAAATAAATGGTTTTGTACTGACTCCACCAATAAAAGAACATGTTGAATTGCCTCACATTGTTTCCATTTGCTCCTTTGCCAGTGTAACAAATGTAGAGGCTTGCTGCACTGTTTTTTTATTGCCTGGTCGCGCAATTGGCGTAGGAACTACGGCAATTGGCGTGGGAACTAGGTCAATTGGCGTGGGAACTTCTGTTCTAGGGCGCCTAGAAATAAAATTAATTTTGCCCCTAGATGTTAGGAACCTCCTCACTTGACCCCAACAGGGTCCGAGCAGTAATGGCGGCGAGAAAGGGTCACGCCGGCGATGAGGGTCCTACCATTGAGCGCAATGGCGGAGAAAGCTTTGAACCGGCTAAGTCAGAATGAGCAGAAACCTGGAACCCACAACTCCGGTTCTGTTCGACCTAGAGGGCTCAGATTCTGTGACCATGTAGTCCTAGTTGCGGCAGGATTGGATGGCAAATTGCGACCCTCTCGTGGCAACAGAACGGAGTCAGGGTGATGTTAAAGTTCAGGTTTCTGCCATTGACTTGCATGGCAGAAAAAAAGCCACTTTGGTAATGTGCTTTTAAACTGTCTTTTTGTATCTCCGGTTTCGGGGGTCTTGGAAGGCTGATATTTTGCCACTATGGCAAGTGTCCTCCCGCATGAGGACCAGGTAAATTTCAACCCGCTCAGACCCACAGAACGGGTTATTTTACATTATATTTGCGCAATTGGCGTGGGAACTACTTAGGGCCGCGGTCAAGTTCACGGGCAATTGGCGTGGGAACTTCTGTTCTAGGGCACCTAGGAATAAAATTCTTTTTGCCCATAGATGTTAGGCACTGTATACCACTGTACAGTATACTGTAGAAGACAAATAATGACACGATACTGAACATGTAGAATAAATGCATAGTTTTATTTATTCGGGTTTATTACACAGTATACTGTACGGCCGGAAAACATCAGCATACAGTACAATATTATCCCTCGAAATCCCCCCATTAGCCGTTTTCTTTTCTGAGGAAAAAAAAAAGAAAAGTTTTAATGTACAGTAATGGTCAGCCCCCTAAAGAAGTACCCAGCCAACCCCACCAAAATAATACGGCATCAAGACAGTACTCACCATAGAATTAAAATTAATTTTCCCCCAGATGTTAGGAACCCCCTCACTTCACCCCAACAGGGTCCGAGCATGTACAGTACTTTAAAATAAAATTAAATATGCAATTTTACTATTACTGCGCGCGCACGCACAGACTGTGTACTGTAGGTTGAACCGCGAAGGTATTAGACTTCAGAGACAACAGCTCGCAAACGCCCCCATGCGTTTTTACACGGCATTGCAGTATTGCAGCCAGCGGGAATAAAATGCTTAAATCACAGGCGCGAAATAACGCAATACACTCCGGGAGAAAACGTTACTAAACCGCACATCACCGGGATATTCCCGAAATTCGCGGAACTAGCCAACTTCGAATAAAGTTGGTCGCCACTGTAGGATTGTAGTGGCTGCTTAAAACTCCAATGAGAGGATGGATCATCCCCAAGTCCAGGCATGCATGTGTGAAGCAGTATCAGAGTGGTGTCAGCAGTGAAGGCAGCTGCAGAGGGGCAGGTCACACAGACAGCCCAAGCGGAGGGTCACTTGTGCTCCCCCCAAAAAGGCAGACAACAATTACCTGCAAATAAAAATAGTAAGCACAACAGAATGAACATAAGTAATGTGTATATATATATGAATGTATTAGGACAAAATAAACATGCATATAAGGAATACCTTAATAAAAAATAGAAAAAGCCAAGCATTTCTAATAAATTGTACAGAATAATAAATGATGATGATTAATCATATATAAGTGAGCTAAAAACGAATCACCCGTAGATCCGCACAAATTAGGAGTGGAGAACCATATTACTAGGAAGGCCAGGTTAGAGGTGAAGGAGACTCACCCCTCACATAAAGGATGGATCACCCTGCATCAGCACCAGGACGCAGAGCCCAACTGTGTAATCACATACCTCAAAGTATAGAGCAATACAGTAGGACAAGCACCAGACCATATCGAGGATAATACAGAGATCGTAGTAATGACACATATACCACACAGAGGGCAGGTACCTGGGCAAAAGATGACTACAGATAGCAGCCCATATTAAGATCCTTGTTCATGCCCAACGGAGTCATGGTACCGAGAGTTTGAATCCATCTGGATTCCTTCTTGAACAGTGATTTCTGCAGATTGCCGCCACGTCGGCCCATTCTCATCCCGTCGATAATCTGGTACCTCAATTCCCTCACGTTGTGCCCAGCCTGTGTGAAATGATGTGCTACCGGAGCATCCTGGTCACATCTGCGTATGGCCGCTTTGTGCTCTCCAAACCTATCCTTTATTCTCTGAGTGGTCTCCCCCACATAACCCATGCCACACGGACATTTAATAAGATGTATAACGTCTTTCGACAGACATGTATAATATTTTTTGATCGCATAAGATCTGCCGGACAAGGGATGTTTAAGTGTGGGACCTTCTATGATACTGTTGCATTGATTACAACTCTAACACCTATAACAGCCAACTTTGGGGTGCCAAGGAAGGTTTGTTTAACACTTTTGCCACCAATGTCTGCCCTGACCAATCGGTCATGAAGGTTCTTCCTTCTCTTATAGGAGAATAAAGGTGGATCTTTAAGGACATGAGCTATGAGAGGATCACTCTGAAACAATGACCAATGATGCTGTATAATATTTCTGATGTGCCCACTGTTAGTGTTGTAAGTGGATATAAAAGGAACCGAGAACTTCTTTTTCTCAGTACCTGTAGGTCCCGTAGGAGCCCAATCCACCGCCTTCTGTCGTTGTTTAGACAGCAAATCCCTGGGATACCCTCTCAGATAAAATTTAGATTCTATTTTGTCCATACCATCCATGACTTTGGATGGGGTACTAATGATATGTTTAGCACACAAGAACTGACTATAAGGTAAACCCAATGTGGTACCTGGGGGGTGGAAACTCAAGAGGTTGTTACGATCTGTAGGTTTAGAAAATAAATCAGATTCTAATTTGCCATTAAGTGCACTGATTGTCATATCCAAAAAGTCTATCTTAGTGGGGTCATGAGTACACGAGAATCTAATTGTTCTGTGGGCCTGATTGAGCTCTACAACAAAAGCCAATAAAGAGGTGGTATCATTCTGCCACACCAAAAACAAAGATTCTGTCTTGCAGCCCTGTTCAGTATTTTTAGATAAACTTCTGAGACCACTGGTCACCAACAGTAGATCCTATATAAGGTATACCCCACACTTTCTTGAGAAAATTAGGGAATTACATATTTTGTACCAACCTTTGATACTTGCAACGTTAGATGTAAATAGCCTCTACACGTCCATACCACATGCTGATGGTATACTGGCAGTGAGGGCAATAGTGGAACAAGTTGGTGTGTTTACACCAAAGGAGGGTATGCTGATTGTTGATCTTTTAGAGATCATTTTATGCGAGAACTATTTTCTGTTTGAAGATAATTACTATGTTCAAATTCAGGGGACGGCCATGGGCTCGAACGTCGCACCCACATATGCCAACATCTTTATGTCCAAATTCGAGGATGATTTTGTATATTGCAACAAGTCCTTTTTGGACAATGGGCGTATGTGGGTGCGTTTTATAGATGACGTGTTTTTGGTGTGGCAGAATGATACCACCTCTTTATTGGCTTTTGTTGCAGACCTCAATCAGGCCCACAGAACAATTAGATTCTCGTGTACTCATGACCCCACTAAGATAGACTTTTTGGATACGACAATCAGTGTACTTAATGGCAAATTAGAATCTGATTTATTTTCTAAACCTACAGATCGTAACAACCTCTTGCATTACTCGAGTTTCCACCCCCAGGTACCACATTGGGTTTACCTTATAGTCAGTTCTTGCGTGCTAAACGTATCATTAGTACCCCATCCAAAGTCATGGATGGTATGGACAAAATAGAATCTAAATTTTATCTGAGAGGGTATCCCAGGGATTTGCTGTCTAAACAATGACAGAAGGCGGTGGATTGGGCTCCTACGGGACCCACGGGTACTGAGAAAAAGAAGCTCTCGGTGCCTTTTATATCCACTTACAACACTAACAGTGGGCACATCAGAAATATTATACAGCATCATTGGTCATTGTTTCAGAGTGATCCTCTCATAGCTCATGTCCTTAAAGATCCACCCTTATTCTCCTATAAGAGAGGGAAGAAACTTCGTGACCGATTGGTCAGGGCAGACATTGGTCGCAAAAGTGTTAAACAAACCTTCCTTGGCACCCCCAAAGTTGGCTGTTATATGTGTTACAGTTGTAATCAATGCAACAGTATCATAGAAGGTCCTACATTTAAACATCCCTTGTCCGGCAGATCTTATGCGATCAAAGAATATTATACATGTCTGTCGAAAGATGTTATACATCTTATTAAATGTCCGTGTGGCATGGGTTATGTGGGGGAGACCACCCAGAGAATAAAGGATGGGATTGGACAGCACAAAGCGGCCATACGCAGATGTGACCCGGATGCTCCGGTAGCACATCATTTCACACAGGCTGGGCACAACGTGAGGGAATTGAGGTACCAGATTATCGACGGGATGAAAATGGGCCGACATGGCGGCAATCTGCAGAAATCACTGTTCAAGAAGGAATCCAGATGGATTCAAACTCTCCGTACCATGACTCCGTTGGGCATGAACAAGGATCTTAATATGGGCTGCTATCTGTAGTCATCTTTTGCCCAGGTACCTGCCCCGTGTGGTATATGTGTCATTACTACGATCTCTGTATTATCCTCGATATGGTCTGGTGCTTGTCCTACTCTATTGCTCTATACTTTGAGGTGTGATTACACGGTTGGGCTCTGCGTCCTGGTGCTGATGCAGGGTGATCAATCCTTTATGTGAGGGGTGAGACTCCTTCTCCTCTAACCTGACCTTCCTAGTAATATGGTTCTCCACTCCTAATTTGTGCTGATCTACGGGTGATTCGTTTTTAGCTCACTTATATATGATTCATCATCATCATTTATTATTCTGTACAATTTATTAGAAATGCTTGGCTTTTTCTATTTTTTATTAAGGTATTCCTTATATGCATGTTTATTTTGTCCTAATACATACATATATATTTATATATATATATATACACATTACTTATGTTGATTCTGTTGTCTGCCTTTTGGGGGGGAGCACAAATGACCCTCCGCTTGGGCTGTCTGTGTGACCTTCCCCTCTGCAGCTGCCTTCAGTGCTGACACCACTCTGATACTGCTTCACACATGCATGCCTGGACTTGGGGATGATCCAACCTCTCATTGGAGTTTTAAGCAGCCACTACAATCCTATGTTGCGTCCCTCCAGTCCACTGCGCATGCGCAGTTCTCTCCGTTGCTGTTGATCTGGACTTTTACTATGGCGCGCAGTGCGCATGCCCACCAGTGATTTTCGGAATCCTTCCGAAGAGAGGACGACGTCACGGGACCTGTGGCACAGCCCACAGCTGATGTCCATGTCGGGAATGCACTCGCAGCGCTGACAGATGACGTCATCGTTCCTTTATCACCAAAGGTGGCAGGCACAGTCTTACACAGACCCCCCCAGCTTCTGACAGGAGCAGGACTGCTGAGTTTCATTAGACTGACTGTGGTTTGCATTTTTGCCCCACACCATTTATCCTGCTCCTTTTGATTTTGCTATTTCACTTACCATATTGGTTGTTCATTTGCACCTCTATTGAACTATTTGTGTGGGGGTTATTTAGTCTCTTTGGGATCTGACGTTATTATTGTGGGTCTGGGGGACAGGGAAGTACCCCTCTATTCCTTTGGAGGGGGAACGGGACTGACAAAGGGGTGTTCTCCGAACCGTTGCCCCCCTGTTGCTTCCCCATTTTTGTACCCACCTATGTGTTGTCTTGACCCTATATTGTATTTGTACCCTATTCTCCGTCCCCTCCCCCCTCCATTACTACTCCTGTTTTTGCCTGTTGTTTTTATTACTGCGTGTTATCATTGTTTGATGTAGGGTATGTGGTTCTGTTTTTGGTGGTTTGTGTTACATATTAAATGTCATTTCATTTCTTCTTGGCATTATCCCTTTCATTTGTTCTATTATCTAGACAGTGTGTGCTGGGCTATTGTGTTACTTATATACGTATATTGGAGGAATTGGGTCCTCCGTAGTCCATTGCACCTTGCAAAAACTCTCTTGCTATCCAGTGTGTGCTGTATATCATTGTCCTGTTCTGTAAGATTAAAGACTTCGTAAGAGCCGAGGTTCCAAGTACCAATACTACAGTGGCAGAACGAACGAAGCAGCTCCGTCAGAGTACACAGCGGTGGCAACTTGCACCGCTGACTGAGGACTGTTTCCAGCTCTGTTTTCGAGCAACTCCCGCTCCTGGACAAATTGCTCATAGAGACTTTTCCACTCAAGATTTCGTTTTGGAAACTACTTATTTCGTTTGCCCCTGCCCCAGTAAGTGTATTTTCAGTGTAATTGTGTAACAGTGTGTGCATGTCATTTGTGGAAATAAATTACAACTTATTTTATCTCTTCGCTTTGCTCAAAATCGTATGATCCCTGGGTATTAAGGTGTTAAAAGCGCTGGTCTCCCGTGACAAGGGGAATACATGAATACACATTAATGATCCCAAGAGATGACACATACTGTAGCTCTTTATACATGGTTTCTAGGGGCAGCCAGTCAGACTTCACCTTTATTATGAAGGCCAACTACCCCTACCGTGACAATGATCTTGATGTAAAAGTATTGTAATGTTCTCTGGATTCCAAGAATAGTCTGGTAAAAGCAATAGTTATTCGGGACTTGTGATCCAATGACTAATTAAAAAAAAAAAAAAAAGGATCTGCTTAAGTCCTCCTTGAAATTCTCCTAGCATCCTTTCAAGTTTTGGATCACCTACAAAGTTCCCCTTATCTTCATGACTCTTCAATAATGTACTCCTCCCTACATATCAGCATTGACATATAGGTATGTCCCTGCTAGTCTCCTTTCCACCCCTTATAAAATCTTTATCAACTCACAGGTGGAACTCCCTCACATTCTTTGTACGTCAGGCACCTTCCATCACCAACTGCAAGTCAAACCTTAAAACTGATCTCTTAAATGAAACATTTCAGCAGCATAGACCAGAGTTCTGCAACCTTTATAAAGCCTTTTTGTTTTCGTTCTTTGACCAAAATATTTAGAGTGGCAACACATGCATGAATACACCCCTCAACTCCTCTCCCTTAATTCCCCCCCCCCTCCGGCGCAGAGACCTGTTCTGGACCCATGTCACTTAAGTGGCCACATGGGCAGATATGGAAGTTAGGCCCAACTTCCAGCACCCCAACACCGACAAGGTAACCAGGCAGAGGGTGGAGACATTGGCCAGAGATTGAGGCCCCAGCAACTGGTACGCAGAAGTGTCGCCCGACCTCTGGCCAGGCGCCAGGCACAGCCATTTACTCAAAGAGTCGCATGTGGCTCAGGAGCCACAGATTGCAGACCCCTTGCCAATGTCTCTCCTGCCAACTCTTGTGGCAAAGTACTGCCACCTACTGCACTTACTCCCTTATTTGCTGTCTCGAAGTTTCCCAACATACCACTTACATGCTAAGCTCTCCACGGCAGCCATTTCCTATCATCTGATGTTGTATGTTGCACTTATTGTAATTCCCTGCATGGTCTTTCGTAAATCACAAGTACAATGTGGGTGCTATATAAATAAACCTATACATAAATAGTGCTGAATCCTGTTAACCCGATGAGATACAAATGACTAGGAAAAAAAGATAACCCAAAACAGGAAAAAACAAAGGAAAGAAAATGAAACGTGCCCAACAGATTTTTCTTCTTTTTTTTTAAAGGAATAATCTTTATTTTTGTTGTCGTGCTTCAAAAAACAACCCAAGAAAAGACATTAATCAGAATAGTCCTTTAATGAAGTAATTCATCTTTATACAATTTCAAGATCGGCTCTTGGGGCCATGTATCTTTTCAGTTTTAAAACTCAGGATCTTTCTATTAAATAATTTACAAAGAGTTATATAGTATGCTGTACACCGAATTTCTTGCACACTCCAACACTTCAGCAGTGCAATCTTTTCTAAACAAAATATTTCACACCAACTATGACCGTGTTTTACAGCATTACAAAATCAAGATCCCCTTCCCTTATACAGAAATAGCCGAGTCTCTTAAGAAAACTCAGGAGACAAATGAGAATGTAAAACGGTGCAAAACAGCACTGATTAATTTACAATCTGAAACATTAGCGTCGTCAGTAACAACTACAGCTGAGAACCAATATGGACGTATCACAAGTGCCTCTAGCACTGAAGGGGATTGCTTTTTTAGACTTTAGATCCATATCCCTATTATCTGAACCATAGGGTATCACTGGAGCAGGAACATCCATGTCTTGGCACTAAAGCAATCAGTTCAGGAATCATTGACCTATGATGTCCTGAGGTAATAGTGTGATTGTGGTGAGGAAATCACTAAAAAGGAATGTTACCATGACACGCAAAGTCCACCTTATTCAGTGTCTGCCCCTTCCCTCAGCCAGTTTTTAAAAAATGCGGAGACATTGGAGTTCAATATTTCCGGAGCTAGGAAGCACTACATGGTAAGACCTAGGGGGCTGAGCTCTAACAGACCCTTTTTTCTCAAGCAAGGTGAAAGTGGAGGGGGGGAACGGGGAGAAAGGGCGGGCATCACTAGTTTAATTTGGAAAACATGTATGTGTAAATAAACAAACAAAAACATAGTTATCATGTTACAGATATTTTGCAGAAATTTGGTAGTTTTGAAAAACAAGTAATATTTTGTTGCCATGCATTTCCCTTAGATTTCCATCCTCGCAGGTCAAAAGCTGCAATTGTAGAATTAGGTCTTTCTTGGTTAGGGGATACATCATGCGGCTGATTAGAAAAGTTGGATCATGGACTCTCTTGCTTTTCCAACTCCAATCCACTTAACTGGGAAAGAAAAGTGATAAAAAAAAATAGTGAGTTTTTTTCTCCAACCTTAAGGTCAGATATACACAGATAACAATTTCCTTTAACGCTATGTTAACCAAAGAGAAACCAAAGTCATTTCCAGAGAATCCCATTTATAAAACACTAGCTATACCTAGTGTAACATACGCCGATCTAGCAGATCGTAAACGTTATTAACTATTACTCTTTGTTTTCACCCCTCCCTATAATGCCTAGCTGTCTTGTTCCCTCTTTCCCACCTTACTCTCTCCAAGATAATGCCCTGCTCCTCTTTGCATTCACTCAGACTTTGCACTCTCTTTGCCCTCCCTGTCTTACTGTGTTTGCTCCACTCTGTGCACACTACTCCTCTCCTCTCTGTGCACACTACTCCTCTCCTCGCACTCCCTCCTGCCCCACGTGCACACTGCACCATTCCCACCTCCTCATCCATGTCTCCTCCCCTCCTTGCTGTCGTTGCTAAGCAACTCTGCAACAGCTGAACCCTTGTACGAAACCCTTTTTCATTAGCTGTAATCATTGTAATGTAATGAGGCATACGGTCTATGGACATACTAAAAGCAGAAAATGCAGTAGAGAACAATGATCGTTGAACATTTCAAAAAAGTTATTTACAGAGATGTTAATTACTTCATTGAAATTGCAACTACACTAATGTATCAGATGGTAATTTGAAAACAGAGCTACATACAAAACAGCAGTGCTAATGGCACAACTTCCACACATAGAATTAAGGCACACAAATACATAAAACAAATTCAAGTGGAAATGTTTACTTACTAGGAACACCAAGTTCAACTTCTATAAATCGGACATATTTTTTTGCATTTTCAGGCAGATCTTCAAATGTTCTGACATTGGATGTACCTGTATTCCATCCAGGAAGTGTCTCATACTGAACTTCTGCTCTGTTCAAAACCTCCTGATTTGCTGTAGAGTTTTACATAGGGCAAACATTAGCCAACTTTAGATGAGAATAAAGCAATAAAAAGCCATGGTTTTTTAAAACAGACAATTTTGACTGAATTTGTAATCCATTTGCTGAACTCCACAAAAATTGTACAGTATAGTCTTATGATTCCGTAACCAAGAAATCCTGCACACTTAATAATTTGTGCAGGCCTGCACTAGACATGGCAATCTACGTTTTTCTGTCCATTCATAAAGTGAAACGGGCCAAACTACTTAAAGGAAGGCAAGTTCGGGCCGCATTTTAAAATTACCCCCCCCCCCATGCCCCATCACAACTCTTACCTACCCCCTCACAACTCATAGCTGCGGCGGAGTCCGCGGCGTTCTCCGTCTTCTCCCCTGGAAATGCTATTGTTTTCCCTGCAGGTCCTGAATAAAAAATGGCCGTGCGGCGTCAAATGACGCCACGTTGCCATGACAACGGGATGCTGTGACGTCACGCAACGTGGCACCGCGTGACATCACTACGTCACATAGCGTCCCGTTTTCACAGGCATTTTTTCCAGGACCTGCAGGGGAAACAGTAGACTGTTCAGGGAAGAAGACGGAGAACGCCGCTCCACGCCACCGCTGGACCCCACGGGCCACACAGTGAGTCCGGGCGGGCCGCATGCGGTGCAGGCCTGGTCTAGTGGCTTAGCCGTCGTAGGAGATGTAATAATCTAAAATACCTCATATACGGATTTGTTCAGTACTTCGAGGCAGTCCAAACGAAATGATTAAAAAAAAACTTTTTAAATGGCTTCGAAGCTAGGGGGTCTACGGAGATGTACCGCGCTGATTTCAGCTCTGGAGACCCCCTGCTTCCGAAGATACCTATCTCGTAGTAGCTGCCGGTATCTCTGTGCTGTTTAAATGTCCTGATCACGTGGGCCTATTGGAAGCCACAAGGGATGACATCACGGCCCATGGGACATTAAGCCACTATTACGAGAACACCAGCTTTCCAAGATAGCTTCTACTGGTACCCCCTACGGAGGTATCTCGAGAAGCAGGAGCTGAAATAAACGCGGTTCAGCACCGGAGACCCCCAAAATAACTAAATATATATTTATTAGGAGCATTCCAAACAACATGTATTTAAAATAATCAAAAAACAGATTATTTGGGTTACAAAAAAGACCTTCAACTTTGGAAAGGCAGATTTTAATAAACTGAGGTCTAATCTAGTAATAATACAATGGGATGATATTTTTGCAGGGAAAAATGTAGAAGATAAATGGCCAGTCTTTAAAACATTGTTAGAAAAGCACACTTAGCAGTGTATACCCTTGGGTAATAAGTATAAAAGAAATAAGTCAAAACCAATGTGGCTAAATAAACAGGTAGGGGAGGAAATGGACAAGAAGAGGAAGGCGTTTAGATTCTATAAATCAGAAGGGACAGAGACATCGTATCAGAATTATAAGGAATGTAACAAAAATTGCAAAAGGGCAATCAAATCAGCAAAAATGGATAATGAAAAAAGGATTGCAATAGAAAGTAAGGTCAACCCTAAAAAATTCTTTAAGTTCCTTAATAACAAAAAAATGAGAAAAGAAAATATAGGACCCTTTCAGTGTGAGATGGGTAGGCAGATTATTGGAGATAAGGAAAAAGCTGAGGTATTAAACAAATTCTTTGCCCCTGTGTTTACCAGGGAAGAATCAAGGTCAATATAGTGCCGCAGGAGGAATACACAACCTCCATATTAATGAACAATTGGTTAACTGAGGAAGAAGTTCATAAGCGACTTGAAAAAATTAAAGTTAATAAGGCACCTGGCCCCGATGGCATACATCCAAGAGTTCTCAAGGAGTTAAGCTTAGTAATAGCAAAACCATTATATTTAATATTCAAGGACTCCATTTCCACAGGCTCAGTACCACAAGATTGGCGTAAAGCAGATGTGGTGCCTATATTTAAAAAGGGAGTTGGACTCAGTAATAATATATGCACCTGGATTGAAAACTGGTTAAAGGACAGAGGGTTGTCATAAATGGAACTTTTTCAGGTTGGGCTAAAGTCGTGAGTGGAGTACCTCAGGGATCGGTACTGGGACCCCTGCTTTTTAACTTGTTTATTAATGACCTTGAGATCGAGAGCAAAGTCTCCATCTTTGCTGATGATACTAAATTGTGTAAGGTAATAGAATCAGAGCAGGATGTAATTTCTCTTCAGAAGGACTTGGAGAGACTGGAAACGTGGGCAGGTAAATGGCAGATGAGGTTTAATAAAGATAAATGTAAGGTTATGCATTTGGGATACAAGAATAAAAAGGCGACGTACAAATTAAATGGAGATATATTGGGGGAATCCTTGATGGAGAAGGATTTAGGAGTGCTTGTAGACAGCAGGCTTAGCAATAGTGCCCAATGTCATGCAGTAGCTGCAAAGGCAAACAAGATCTTATCTTGCATCAAACGGGCAATGGATGGAAGGGAAGTAAACATAATTATGCCCCTTTACAAAGCATTAGTAAGACCACACCTTGAATATGGAGTACAATTTTGGGCACCAATCCTAAGAAAATACATTATGGAACTAGAGAGAGTGCAGAGAAGAGCCACCAAATTAATAAAGGGGGTGGACATTCTAACTTATGAGGAGAGGCTAGCTAAATTAGATTTATTTACATTAGAAAAGAGGCGTCTAAGAGGGGATATGATAACTATATACAAATATATTCAGGGACAATACAAGGATCTTTCAAAAGAACTATTCATTCCACGGGCAGTACAAAGGACTCAGGGCCATCCCTTAAGGTTGGAGGAAAGGAAATTTCACCAGCAACAAAGGAAAGGGTTCTTTACAGTAACTCAGTCCCCCCCTCCCCACCCAGTAACCCAGTCAGTGAGTCAGTCAGTCACCCCCACCCAGTAACCCAGTCAGTCACCCCCTCCCCACCCAGTAACCCAGTCAGTGAGTCAGTCACCCCCTCCCCACCCAGTAACCCAGTCAGTCACCCCCTCCCCACCCAGTAATTCAGTCAGTCAGTCACCCCCTCCCCACCCAGTACCCCAGTCAGTCAGTGAGTCAGTCACCCCCTCCCCACCCAGTACCCGTCAGTCACCCCCTCTCCAACCAGTACCCCAGTCAGTCAGTGAGTGAGTGAGTCAGTGAGTGAGTCAGTGAGTGAGTCAGTGAGTGAGTCAGTGAGTGAGTCAGTGAGTGAGTGAGTCAGTGAGTGAGTCAGTGAGTGAGTGAGTCAGTGAGTGAGTGAGTCAGTGAGTGAGTGAGTCAGTGAGTCAGTGAGTCACCCCAGTCAGTCAGTCACCCCAGTCAGTCAGTCACCCCAGTCAGTCAGTCACCCCAGTCAGTCAGTCAGTCAGTCACCCCAGTCAGTCAGTCAGTCAGTCACCCCAGTCAGTCAGTCAGTCAGTCACCCCAGTCAGTCAGTCAGTCAGTCAGTCACCCCAGTCAGTCAGTCACCCCAGTCAGTCAGTCAGTCACCCCAGTCAGTCACCCCAGTCAGTCAGTCAGTCAGTCACCCCAGTCAGTCAGTCAGTCAGTCACCCCAGTCAGTCAGTCACCCCAGTCAGTCAGTCAGTCCCCTCCCCTCTCGGTCTCCCTCCCCTCTCGGTCTCCCTCCCCTCTCGGTCTCCCTCCCCTCTCGGTCTCCCTCCCCTCTCGGTCTCCCTCCCCTCTCGGTCTCCCTCCCCTCTCGGTCTCCCTCCCCTCTCGGTCTCCCTCCCCTCTCGGTCTCCCTCCCCTCTCGGTCTCCCTCCCCTCTCTGGATATCTTATTTACCCTGTATATCTTAACTGCCCTATACCTACACCAAAATAACCTATACTGCTTTCTTCCAGATCTGACTCTCGAGCTTCACACGGAA
The DNA here is from genome assembly GCF_040206685.1 of Ascaphus truei. NCBI lineage: Eukaryota > Metazoa > Chordata > Amphibia > Anura > Ascaphidae > Ascaphus > Ascaphus truei. Next base: position 210,755,667 of record NC_134486.1, on the reverse strand, counting down.
GACATGGGAACCCCCCCTAACCCAGAACACAGGTAGGGAACACATCCCCTCCAATGTATAACATTGCGGGAATGAGGGCACCTGGACATTGAGGGACTGCGGATCAGGTAAGATCCCAGGCGGGATTGCTGCTTTAGATATTGTGAAGTGGGGGCGTCCAGACACTGGTTAAGGGGTTCAGGAAACTAGTCATTCACATCTGGCTTTTTTTTCTAAATCCGACACACACACACACACACACACACACACACACACACACACACCATTTGGACTGCTCCTTTAAAGATCACACACTGTACCAATCCATCATTGTGATAACTCAACTGCATAACGTGTCTCACACACTACTCCAGCTATAAATAGACAAACAGGATAGGCTCTAAATATAGGTATACAATTACATAATTCAGTTTTGAAGCTCTTCAGGCAGGATTTCCTACTCCTGTTTTAATTTTATATCTGATAGGATGCCTAAGGATCAGCACTCCTTATCTTTGTACTTGGATTGTAAATATCGGAATACATTGACATATGAAAATATTACTAATGGGATGGTTCAAATTCTCTATTGCATGCATCTAAAAATCTAAGGCATACCAAAAGCCTAAACTAGGCTTTTAACATGGTACAAATTGCCATGCTCGCTCCAACAGGAATCCCATGGTCAAGACTTATTCTCACCGCTTCCGGGGTGCTGAAAATGGCCACTGATTATAATATCTATAGTATAATATTAGTATAGTATAATATCTATAGAAATGTAAATATATATATATATTTTTGATATTGAGGTATCAGTACCGTGTTAGCCGAGCTTTAATAATAAAAAAATGAATAGACGATACCGTTCTGTGGCTAATGCTTTTATTCTTGCGAGCTTTCGAGATACACTGATCTCTTCTTCCGACGATGTAACAATGAATGAAGCTAAAAAGGGTTTTAAACTTAAGAACAGTGCATACAGGAAAGTGATCTGTGATGGAAGACAATCCCTCCCCCGTGCAGTTTTATGGCTAAAGGTGATAAAATGTCCCTGAATGTCAGTGTTGTGAGTATGTGTGTGTGTATGTGAATATAAATAGGTAAAGAGCCCACAGTGTACACAGCGCTTTACAAAATGTGTGTGTGGAGTGGGGGTGTATATTAATGTTGTGGGTAGGTGTGGAAGTGTAAGAGGCGGTGGCATAACTACAATAGTGTGTGGAAACGACGTGATCCCTATTGGTATATAAGAATGGAATTACCCATCAACCATTACCCACAACATTGATATACACCCCCACTCCACACACACACATTTTGTAAAGCGCTGTGTACACTGTGGGCTCTTTACCTATTTATATACACACACACACACACACACACACACACACACACACACACACACACACACCTGACATTCAGGGACATTTTATCACCTCTAGCCATAAAACTGCACGGGGGAGGGATTGTCTTCCATCACAGATCACTTTTCTGTATGCACTGTTAAGTTTAAAACTCTTTTTAGCTTCATTCATTGTTACATCGCCGGAAGAAGAGATCAGTGTACCTCGAAAGCTCGCAAGAATAAAAGCTTTTGGTTAGCCACAGAACGGTATCGTCCTTTTTTGAATATATATTATATATATATATTTTTTTTTTAAATTTCCGATTTGAATAGTTTTAACTTTATTTTGCAGCGTGCCCTTTTTTTTCTAGATCTATATCCCCCAAGTTCCAGAGGGGACACAGGGAAGGTTATTTCAAGCTCCAAGAGACCCTCTCTTTAACGGATACTGGTGCTTAAATAGCTAATGTGCACACTTTCCCAAGTCCCTGAGAGATGTGTGGCTACGGTGTGCCTCCGGGTATTTCTGGTGTAGGATGGCACCCAAGCCGTTGTGAGTTGCGTTTACATGATGAATGTAGGGCTGTTCTGGGTAGCATAAGCGAGAACAGGTGCTTCTGTTAGACTTTTCTTCAGACCCATGAAGACCCGCTCAAATTCGGCTGTCCATTTGTCATTGAACGGCTGTCTGGCAGAGGTGGCCTTTCACCCTGTGTCCTCGGGGTATATTTTAAAGGAGATTGTTGAGAGGCTCGGCCTTGCTTGAATACCCCTCCACAAAATGTCGATAATAGCCACAGAAGCTGAGGAAAGAACATAGCTCCATGACGTTCTCAGGCCGGGGCCAATTCACCACTGCTTCCACTTTAGCTGGATCAGTTGCGATCCCATCAGCGGACACAATGTGTCCCACGTAGGTCATCGAGGTGTGGCAGAACTGGCACTTGTCGAGTGACAGTTTCAGGCATTCTCGTCCCAGACGGTCCAGGACTTTGAGCAGCCATTCATTTTCCTCTAAGATCTTACCAAAGACGATAATATCGTCCAGGTAGACCAAGCATTCCCGAGGATTCATGTCACCAATGGTTTTCTCCATGAGACGTTGGAATGTGGCTGGAGCTCCACATATGCCTTGGGGCATATGCGTAAATTGATAGAAGCACAGGTGACAGATGAAGACAGCCTTCTTCTGGTCTTCTGCACGCATCGGTACCTGGTAATACCCGGACCGTAAATCCAAGACACTGAACCATTGACTCACCGTCAGGGCGTTGAGAATCTCTTTGATGCGGGGAAGAGTGTACTGATCGGATACCGTGCGATTGCTCAGTGTCCGGTAGTCGACACAATCTTATTGACCCATTCTTCTTCCTCACCACCACGAGGCGAAGCGCAGGGACTCCGGTATTCGGTCACGATCCCCGCTGTCTCCATCTCTTGTAAGACGTCCCTTACATCATCCACATCCCGAGGGGCGATGCGATGAGAACGCTCTTGGAAGGGGGTAGTGTCACTGAGACGCATGGTGTGTTGGACGTTTTGGCTGCAGCCCACATCCATCTCACTTGTGGAGAATATGGCCCGACGTTCTTATAACTTGGCTGTGAGTCGGTCTTTCCATTCAGCCGGTAGATCTGAATCTCCAAAGTTGAACGTCAGCCCAGCTGGTGGCTCCGACACCGCGGCGGTATTCACTTGGGGCCTATCCTCCACGGAGTAACAGGGTATAGTCGCCCCAATTTTCGGCATTGGTCGAGGGCCATGGGGTAGGGCGAGATATCTTGGATGAATACTTTGATTTTTTCCAGAAATCTTGGAGGTCTATTCCCGCACTTCAGGTATCAACTTGTAGCCGGGCATCCTCCTCGAGAGTACTCTCAAGGGAGAAGAGGTTGTCAGCTTCATCCCAGTCGGGGTAGCAGCACAAAGCGACCATACGCTTCACTCCTCCTGTTGGAATTTTTGATAACCCGGGTTGTAAGTTGAAGAGGTCTCCATACCTGTCTTGGGCAGATATCTTTCTACACTCTTCCAGCAGGAGGGGATGGATTGTTAAAGGATCCAGGGGTAGCTCACCAGCTTCTCGCAAGTAGGCCCAAATCACGGCCCGCACTACGACCACAGCTGTAGCAAATTACGTCACTGAGGTCAGAGAGAGCTTTGTACGTAGGGGACGTTCTCCTTGACGGTTTGGACTTAAAGGAGGGTGGCTTGGATTGAGAATCCTCCTCCATACTATAGGGTTCCTTGATCTTTTCCTTGTGGTAATCTGCTCTCTGAGGCTCCTTTGAAGAGGTCATGGCACGTTCTCCTCGTGACAAGTCACGAGTCTTCAAGGGTGTTGGGAACTGAAGAATGACCTCCTGATCCTGTATCCGTTTTATGAGGTCCTTGTAGCTGGGAGGATTCTCAGTGGAAAGATTGCAGCAGATTCTGGCCACCAAACGGTAATGGAGGGAAGCTCCCCGCAGGAATTGCCTGGTTCGGTAGTCGTTCAATTCCACCATCCTGATGATCCTTTTGTGGATCAGAGTCCACAGAGCTAGTTGCAGTCTGTGAAGGAATTCAGAAAAGTCTTCGTTTTCCTTCTGCTTGAGGGCATGGAAGTGGGCCAACAGTGCAATGGAATCATTCTTCTTGCTGTAGGTCCTAGTCAACGCACGTACCAGGTCTTGAGCCTCCAGGTCGGGGTAACCTTCGCGATACAACCGCACAATGTTGCTTGCCAGAGGTCGCAAGCATTCTACGATCCGTTGTGTCTATCGCATCTGATCATGTCCACCCGGGAAACACCTGTTCCACGTGATCCCGCCAATTGTCGAACGTCTCTTCGCCCAGAGGTGTGGATCGTACCCCTGAGAAGGTATTTAGGCGCCAGTACTGGTGACTGTGAGCTGACTGTGAGAGTGCCTCTACCAGTTGTGGTAGCGTCACTCCTAAGTTGGAAGTTCCCGAAGACAGGTGGCTATAAACTGGGCTCTGATTCGGAGTTGGGGCAGGGTTACACTGATACCAGCTGACGGAAGGTTTCTTGGACATCACACTTGAAGTGAATGTGACCCTGGGTACAGGTAGGTCTGCTCGAACTAGGGTACTTGCGGCCATCCATCCCCCAGGTCTGTAGGGGAAGGTGGCCGCATCAGCGTGAGAAAGGACTTCGGCAAAGCCCCGAGATGGCCAGTCTAGCCTGAAAGGGAACCTCGGAGATGAGTCTCGGAGTGAAGGACCCAACAGAGGTTGGCAACTCAGGGTATATCAGTGGGTGCCCTGTGGGCAGGGCCTCAGATAGGTCGTCTGAGGGGCCGTGTCCAAGCATACCATGTTCCGTGGCCAATAGTATGGCACTAGAACGGAAGTCTGCGTCAAGTTTGTGGTCTAAGATCCTGGCATTGGCCAGACCCGGGAAGTTTCGTGTGTGGGCATGGACATAAGTTATTGAGGTAAGTAGGGATACTCCTCTCACAGCGACCACGCGGTACTGTAGGGCCCAGTCATGGACCTGTTGCCCGGTGGGTGTGAACATGGCGGTCTGAAGGGTTTCACAAATTTAGACTACCGAGTAGGGCACCCCAGGTCTGATATCTCAGCAGCGCCTCCAATTGTAGCGCACTTTCCCCACCCCCTGAGATATGTGTGGCTACGGTGTGTGTGCATATGGTGCAATGGAGATCTGTGTCTGCGCTACTGGGAACCTGGGGTATACCTGAGTCGATGTTCGATCGGCAGCACCTCCACCTGTACAGGATTCTATGATGTACAATAACCCCGCTACAGAACCCACATACAATAAAACACACGCAGATGCAACTAGGAGTATCCGAAAACTGCTTTGAAAAATCTGGGGCAATCTCCCAGTAATGCTGCAACATTACTCTGACATTTCTGCAGAAAGACTAATGGCCCATCGGATTAACACAGCAGGGATCCCTGGTCAGTTTGAATGGGACTGCAAGGGAACCCCGCTTTGTTAATCCGATGGGCCATTAGTCTGTCTGCAGAAATGTTGCAGCATTACTGGGGTATTGACCCAGATTTTCCAAGGCAAGTGTTCGGATACTCGTTGCTGCACCTGTATGAAAGATAACAGTTTTACTGAACATAAACAACCAGGCCATGCACGGGCGAACCCTTCAATGCTCCGCTTTCCCACCCAAGGTGTGTGTGACAGCGCTGCCCCACTGTAGTGTTTGAGTTGGTGCACGGATGCGTTGGGTACCTGCCGGGTGATGCCACACCTGGGCGCGCTGATGCCACGATGCTGGGATCCACAGATCCGATGCCAATACTGCGAAGCCTCCACCTCTACGTTGGGTGAGTCCCTCGTGGATTGTACAATCGTAAACAATGTCTTTATTAATGTAGGGCGATCTGTGTCCTGGACCACAGGCCGCAGCCCCCGTGCGGCATGACCCTGTATCCCTATCTGAGGCCGCCACAAACTATGTGTGAGCCGGGGCAAAGCTGGGGTATAATAGGGGGTATCTGGCCTAGTGCAGATGCCACCGACTTCTGCACATATAACTTACTCCTTCCTTGTCCCAGCTCCAACAGCCACTCTCCTAACTGTCAACTCAAACTTCAAGCACACCCAAAGTTGAAATCTCCCCTCAGGAGATTCTAGCAGCTCTATTGTCTGTACTGTGTCATGTGTTTTGCAGCCCCTGGGGCTGCTGCAACCGTTGCATGCGCAAAACTTTTCTGCGCATGCGAGCGCACAAACAAAATGGCGACACTCTTACCGGCTACCCGCCTGCAGCGGAGGTGAGGAGAGGTAAAGGGAGGACCGGGTTACACTAATAAAAATATTTCTAGAAATTAAGTACATAATAAGGCATGCAGAGCTTTTACACATTGTATTACGCTATTTTTCCTATGTGAAAATGTGCCAGTATCACCTTACCTGGAAAATGAGGTATAGTCTTGCCATCTATTTTGTAGGAAACACCCACTTTGATTTCTGTGCAGACATCCAAAATATCCAGTTTTGTAAGGGCCAACCTGTTTTTCAGAGGAAAGTAAACATTTCTGTATTGAAGATCACAATAGGTAGGATGTTTCATTTTTGTATAAACAGAACATTAGTTTTGTTTAGCATGCTTGTTTTCATATTAAAAGAAATTACCCAATAGTTTACATTTTTAAAAACGTATATAGAAAAGCCTGAGTGTTTCAAAACCAAATCTCTGAAATAAGAATTGATCTCAATTAGTATGGGCAGATTTTATGTACAGCTAATTAGTTTGTCAACTTACGCAGTGAATCCATTGATCATGTGAGCATATCTGAGCAACACCAGATCCAGCCATCCACACCGTCTCTTCCTGCCTGTGGTCACTCCAATCTCATGGCCACGTGTTTGCAGCATTTCGCCAGTTTCCTGATCAAAAGAGAATGGGCAAGATGAGGAATATAGCAAGCAATACGCTGCCAATAGTTGGCCTTTACATATTCCGCCAACTACAGAATATCACAACCAATTTGATGTCATCACGATGTTGCCTGTGCGGACTAGATAAGATAATCCATTATAAAATGAAGGTCAGTATGGAATTAAGTTCATTCTTAATTATTTTTTGACTTGGTGAGTTTGATCTGTTAAGTTTTCCCATGATTTTTCAAAGGTTTCAAAAACCTTTTAATTGACCAATATAAAAATTCTTAATAGTACACAGCATTTAAACCCTCACAAATCTGTTCATGTGTACACCATTAAAATGCATCATATAACTTACAACAACATGTACAAGTCTCCAGGGCCAGTAAGGATATCAGAATGAACTTAAGAGTGTTGAGGATGTAACACCATGGACCTCCATTAAAGTCATAGAATGAGTAAACTGCAATACTCTTGGGAAAACATACACAGAGACAAGTCTTATAATCACCAATATGACTATTATGGAATGTCAATATTTTATGCATTCTGATCCTTTGTCAGAACACCGATACAGTAGATAGTTTAAACGAATTGGTAGAAATCTGAGGTTTGTTACTTCAGCCGGATTGGACTGGCCTGCTGAGGAACCAGGGAAAATCCCAGCTCTTAGATTCCATAGTGGTGGTGAGAAATAGGAGATGCTCTGTAGTCAAACTGTGGCGGTGGAAGGGTTAACCAGGCCAATAATAAAAGGTATTATGCCCGGCTGGTTAACCCCAAACCGTGTTGGGACAGAAGGGGTTAAAATGTATTGCCAACATAACACCATGTTTTCCCCTACCCTACCTTTATTGTCCCTGTTTTGCAGCTTAGCAGCCAGCTGCAGTTAAATGAATGAGAAATGTGCTAACTGTGTATGCGACACAAGGGGGAGCTTCTAGCGCTGTGCCAAGCACTAAATTGAAGAAGTGTACCTGTGAGTAAGTAGCTGTATTAAAGATAGGTATCAGTTTCCAGACCACAGACGTTGAAACCGCAAAGTCAATTGAATAAGTGGTCTGCGGTTTAGCTGAAGTGCCTTCTTGATACATAGTATCCTGCCGTCTCGTTATCCACTTGAGCTGAATCGGTGTCTGCGGTTACCGATCAAAGCCAGAACGGAAACATTGTATGCCGACTTGTAACCCAGACCGATTATAGGTCAAGCCGCAACCCACATCAGAGATACCCTTCAATTAAGTGGATAACTTGCGTTATGAAAGAGCTAGAACTCCAATTTTTGGAGTGCAGCTGGGTAAAAAGAAACCATAAACATACATATACGTTTTATAATTGTTGCATATGCAGAACACACATTTATAAATAAACGGTATTGTAATGGTGTTTTAAAATGTACAGGCAGGAACCCTTTCCTGCCAGACCGGCAATGAATCCATTAACATGACCATATGTTATGGATTAATGAGCGGAGGGATTTTTCATCTCCGCACTTCAAAGGGCACCCTGCTAAGGTGGTGCGCCAGTGTCTAGTGAAGTTCGAAGTTGAAAAGCCTCAGAGACCCGAGGTGTTAGGGTGGCCGGGATATTTGGAAGTACCAGATACCGGTGTGAAGTATGGGTGCTTCACACTTGGTAGCCAAACCCAAGACTTCCTGTCGCCAGGTAAGAGGTTGGGCCCAGCATGCCAAGTAGCTCAGGTGTGAGGTTAACGCATGCTCGAAGCAGACCGGGAAGCAACTACTGCACGTTCTATGAACTCCTGGCAAGTCGGGGATAGGTGGGGAAAATTGTTCCCACGAGAGAATCGGACCCTTAACCCTATAAAGATGCCTGCAGCGCACTCCCAGTCAGATTCACCTAAGATCAACCAAGAAACGGCCAAGTGTGAGGGGTTAACTACATCGTAACGAAGATTTGCACCGCTCTTCCAGAATTCGTTTGAGCTAAGGATTTCCGAATGTATCCTGTAAGGAGATTACGAAATCTTTCCTTTCGGCGAAGATATAGGGGTGGCAAGTTGCGCCCCTAGCCAAGGACTGTAGCACAACTCAAATCACGCACCCACTTGCATGCGTGCAGGGGTGCCAAGAGACTGTTTCGTGACGTGGACATTTGATTTTGTTTCTCCATCCCAGTAAGTGTTTTATTGACTGTAATTGTGAATATTGTGTGATTGTCTTAAAAGGAAATAAATTACAATTTATTTTGCACATCTTGTGTGCTCAATCCAGAGTCCTGGTATTAATGAGTTGGTAAGACCTGGTCTACCGTGACAATAACATTTTCAACTTTTTATAGAAAAAGGTTTTAATTTGAGACGTGTATGTAACGAGGTTGCAGAAGACACCCAACAAATGAGGTTACTAATGAAATCATGGCAGCTCTTACAAAGTGAATTCTGCTATTTAATTATTTGAGCTCTGGCACCTTACTGAACAATTACTATTGAAGTGAAACTTCGTTGCTGGCACCTACAGTTTTCATGGGAAAAAATCCTTACTTTGTAACAAAAACCGTAACGCGGGTGACATCACGCTCCTAATGGATGCGCCCGTCGCGCTTGCGTAAAAAAAATAAATCACCATTCCAGGCCGCACCGAGGTTAACACTATACGCATGTGCAGAAGAAGAGGTTGTGAGCCGCGGTGCGCATGTTCAGAACCCAATAGTCGCCTCCCCATATTCGCAATACAGCTCGTGCATCCAATGCCGTGCGCAGCCAGCACGTGTGAATGCCCGCCCAGCACCACGTGCATGTGCAGAAGTCGGTCGCAAGTTCCATAATCAGCCGCCTTCCAAAGCCTGGTCCACATTGGACTCTGCTGCACAGGTGGGCCCCCTTTATACAGTCACCCACACACCCACCAACCAACCAAACAAACAGTCACTCAATCAGGTCAGTCAGTCATCCACAGAGTCATCCATACACAGTCGCGCGCACACACACACACACACACACACACACACACACACACACACACACACACACACACGGAATTCACAGTTAATATAAACATAGAAGTGCAAATAGCTAAAACAGGGTGTGTGTGCAAAGCACGCGCATTCTCAGTGAAACTTTTGTGTTTTATCACTGAAATTGTGTTTTGATTTTTAATAACAGCACCATCACAACAAATACAATTTCTGTGACAAAAACAGGGACAAAAGACAAAGAAGTTTCACTTAAAATGCGATTCTCGGCACACAGACACTTTTTTGTGTTTAATGACAGTTTGAATGTGTACTTGAGAGCATTTACTTACATTACATTGTTCTGTAGGAAAGGCACCAATTCCAACTCTAGTGGTGTACGCCTTCACAACTCCGTACACTTGCCCAATACTCTGAGGTGGAATACCCAGACCTGTACAGACTCCTCCAACAGTACAATTTGAAGAAGTCACAAATGGGTATGTTCCTTGAAAATAAAATAGAAAAATGGGACAAATTAATGCAAGTTTTCACTTCACCACCATTTCTTATATACATTGTTCTTCACTTTCCTGCCTGGCATTTTGTCAAACCTACGGATGAGTGATAATTTAACATTATTATTCAAGAAAAGCAGTAGCAAACTTTCCAATTGGTAAATTATGCTCCCCTTAGATGACAAGCCTCTGGTATTACCAGTCTATGGAAGTCCTTCTGGAGAGAAATTACATCCTGCTCTGATTCTACTACCTTACACAATTTAGTATCATCAGCAAAGATGGAGACTTTGCTCTCTATGCCAACCTCAAGGTCATTGATAAGCAGGTGAAAACAAGGGACCCAGAACTAATCCTTGGGGTACTTCCTCAACTTTAGCCCAACCTGAAAAAGTTCAATTTATTACAACTCCCTATTGTCTATTCTTCAACAAGTTTTCAATCCAGGTGCAAATATTTTTACAGAGTCCAATTTGCTTTATTTTGTACAATAAACTCGCTTGGAACCGTATCAAAAGCCTTTGCAAAACGTAAGTAGACCACATCAACTGCATTACACTGATCTAAATAACCTCATTAGTTTCTTTGCGGTGGCAAGTAGGAAGTTTGGTACTACCTATCCTTCATAAATCCATGCTGACTATTAATAATTTTGTTTTCCATTAGGTACCCCTGAATATAATCCCGTACTAAACCTTCAAGTAGCTTCTCAACTATTAATGTCAGGTTTATAGGTCTAACTCCCCGGTTGTGATCTAGCTCGCATTTTAAATATCGGCACCACATCTGCTTTATGCCAATCTTGTGGTACAGAACTTGTGGAAATGGAGTCCTTGATTTATTAAATATAATAGTGTGGTTAATACTGAATTTAGCTCATTTTGAACGCTTGGATGAATGCCAACGGGGCCAGGTGCCTTATTTACTTTAATTTTATGAAGCCTCCTATGAACTTCTTCCTCAGTTAACCAATTCTTCGTTAATACAGAGGTTGTGGCATCCGCCTACGGCACTATTATTATAATTGATCCTTCCCTGGTAAATAGAGGAAAATACATTGTTTAATACTGCTGGTTTTTCCTTATCTCCAATAATTTGCCTGCCCATCTCATACTGAAAGGGTTCTATATTTTCTTTTTTCATTTTTTTGTTGTTATTAAGGTACTTAAAGAATTAAGATTGTTCTTACTTTTTATTGCAATCCTTTTTTCATTATCCATTTTTGACAATGTGATTGTCCTTTTGCAACTTTTGTTACATTCCTACTAATTCTGATATGATGCCACCGTCCCTTCTGACTTAAAGAATCTAAATGCCTGCATCTACTTGTCCATTTCCTCCCCAACCTGTTTATTTAGCCACATCAGTTTAGATGGAGATAAATATAGATATAAATATATATTTATTACCCAAGTGTATACACTGATAAGTGTGCTTTTCTTTTTTTAACTTATATTTTTATTAAGATTTTCAAACAAATGGGAAGGGGTACAAAAAATAAGGGGGGGGGAAAGAGGGGGACAACCATTTTGTGAAAGAATTCTTACAATGACAACAATCACATTACATATCATACAAAGTTTTGCATTTTATAAAATTTTATCAGCGACATATCCTACACATCACTCCCCGATCCTCTAACCCAGCGGTGCGCAAACTGGGGGGCGCAAGATTATTTAGTGGATCGCGGGCTGCGTGCAGAGAAACCTTGAGGCGGGCAGAGCTGTGCACGGGTGGCCAGAAGCTCTGTGCTGCTTCTCTGCTCTGTGTCAGAGGAGGCGGGGCTTTCCTTCCCTGCACACAGACATCCCCCTCCTCCAGTGTTACCCGTCCCAGTTTTCAGCAGCATGGGGGACAGGAGCAGACTTACAGTAGTACTTCCCCCCCCCCCCCCCAGGTGAAAGTCTGACACACTCACAGCCCCCCCCCTACCTCCGCATCGTGGGGCTGCCTGCGGGGGGGGGGGGGGTGGGGGGTGATTGGTGCGGGGCTGCTGGCTGGGGAAAAAAAAGGGGGGGGGGGGTTGACCCGTCAGCTGAACTGTGTCATCTACTCAGAATGTAACAGCTAAACAAGTCCCTGCACACATCGTTTGGATATTTAACCCCTAAAAGGTTGCTAGATTACTCTGCACTGTCATATGGAAAGATTTCTTTCCCCGCTGGGCACAAACATGTCGCAAAAGGCTCAAAAAGCAGGGAAAGGTTCCTATCGCGAGATATTCTTCTGTACCAGATAAGATGACAAAGATAACTTCCTGGAACGTGCGTGGTATTAACTCCCCGATGAAACGAAGACAGATACTTAATCACCTAAAGAGGTTAGGTACAGACATCGCCTTTTTACAGGAAACACAACTGACACAGACGGAACATGACAAACTGAAACAGAGCTGGGTCCAATCGTGTTTTTCCTCACACTACAATAGTAAAATGAGAGGGGTAGCCATCCTCATTGGGAAGGGGGTCCCATTCCAACTGGAAAATCAGCTGTGTGACTCTGAGGGTAGATTCATAATTATTTCGGGAAAATTAAGGGGGATTAAGACTTCTCTGACAAACATATATGCGCCAACAGTTCATGTCAGAACCTTTTTCAATGTCCTCTTGGGTAACCTAGCACCCCTAGCCACGGATCACCAAATCATACTAGGGGGAGATTTTAATGTAGTAGAAGACCCAATATTGGATAGGTCAACATCTTCCACAACCAAATCTAAAAGGACACAATATAAGATCAAAAGCCAGTCAGACATTACATTTCTTAAAAAAAACAATTGAATCTTGTAGACCCCTGGAGACTGCTCTACCCATTAGAGAGGGATTATACCCGTGTTTCGCGTGCACATAATTCAATGTCACCGATTGTCATTGAAGTCAATGTCATTGATTACCTGTTGGTCTCATCCCCTCTTTTCCAGAAAATATCCAAAGCTAAGATATATACTGCCTGTATATCAGACCACTCCACCATAGGGCTCCAAAAACAGTTGGACCCTAATATGATGGTCCAGAGAACATAGTCATTCCCCTCCAAACTGTTAGTTCAAGACAGCTTTGGAGCTGCAGTCCATAATAAATGGGCACAATTCAAAGAAAATAATGCAGAACATATAGGAAACCCCTTTTTGTTTTGGGAAACAGCTAAAGTAGTCCAAAGAGGGGACATAATATCGTACATCTCTTACCAGAGAAAAAAAAACACAATGAAAAATATCTTTATTGTAACCAAAAATTAACTGAAACATACTCTAAATTCAAAGAATCACCAACTCCTCAAAACAAGGAGGAGTATTTGGTGAAAAAAAAGGGAGCTGGAGGTATTACTACATGAAAGAGAACTACTGAATCAAAATGATAGAAATGCAAGATTCGTGCGTTACAGAAACAAAGCTGGGAAAGTGCAAGCTAGCTTAATAGCAAATAATTGCTCCACATGTCATATAGCGGCCTTGAGAGACCACTAGGCATACTTGTACCAAAAAAATTGCAGATATCTTGCATAAATTCTACACAGACCTATATAATCATCCAGATATTAACCTAGATCAGCAGGATAGATTCTGGAGAGATTTGAGGATCCCTCAGCTGTCAGAGAGCTCAAAAAATATTCTAAACAGCCCCATCACCACAGAAGAAGTCTCTAGAGAGATTAAACAGCTTAAAACACTTAAAGCACCGGGACCTGATGGTTACTCGGCAGAATATTTTAAACATATGACAGTAGAAATAACACCACACCTGGTAGAGGTATATAATCAAATAATGTCACTAGGAGAAATCCCCCTGGGTTTTGATTCAGTGGTAATTAAACTAATCCCCCAAAAAAGATAAAGACCTGGAAGAGCCGGCTTCCTACCGACCAATTTCCCTCCTTAATCTTGACAACAAAATATTCACCAAAATTCTAGCAGACAGACTTAAACACTTTCTCCCTGAGGTGATTCACCCAGACCAAACTGGCTTTGTGAAGGGTAGCCATTAAGTCACCAATATACGGAAACTATTGACGGCCATTCAATATTATGGAGAGGCCAATGGACCTTCCTCTGCCCCCGACGACGACGGACCGGCCTGTGTTCTAAGTCTGGATGCGGAGAAAACGTTCCATATGATAACATGGCCTCACCTGTTTCAGACCATACAGAGGTTCGGTCTCAGAGGGAACTTTACAGAATCCCTTAAAACTATATGCCCAATCAAGTGCCTCAATCTCTTGCAGCGGTAAATTATCGGGGCCGTTCAAACTCTATAGAGGGACCAGACAGGGTTGCCCACTTTCGCCATTGCTATTTGATATGGCTATTGAACCTCTGGCTATCGTTTTGAGAGCATCAATTAAAGGGTTACAAATTGGGACCCAAATAATAAAATTAGCTTTATATGCAGACGATTTGTTTTTGTTTTGTGCAGATCCGGCTAATCAGTTACCGCTAATCATGCAAAGTATTGACAACTACCAAACTTTTTCAGACTATAAAATAAATTTTACAAAATCTGAGGTTCTCTGGCTGAGGATGGGAACTCTAGATTTCATAGGCCCACCAACACCATTTAAAGTCGCTAAGGATTCCATTAAGTATCTGGGTATTCAGTTTCCCCTGAACCTACAGAAGCTATATGAGCTGAATTATATTCCTATCAAAAAATTCAAAATTGACAGAGTTGGCAGGATGGATGAATTTATCATTAACTATGTCAGGTAGGATATCTTTAATTAAGGTGGTTTCTTTCCCAACACTTCTGTATTTAATACAGACACTTCCCCTGCTTATAAGAAAAAAAGATATCACAAAAATACAGAGTTTTTTCCAATTTTATTTGGAACAACAAAAAACACAGGATCAGTCTACAAAGGCTACTGACCGATAGAGAACAGGGGGGTCTGAACCTCCCCAATGTGGGAGCATTTAATCTGGTGGTGCTGACTAGGTACATTAGGGATTGGCTACTTGACAAGGCAGAGTTTGTGAATTCTGGAATAGAGGGACAGCTGGCTCTCCCACACTCTCTGGGATTCCTGCCCTTCCTACAGGAGAAGGAAAATGCAAATAACATTCTGAATGGCATTATGTTTGGAGATACTGTAAGAGCCTGGCGTAAAGTAAGAAAATATTTTAAACTACCACTGAGAGTATCCAGGTTGTTACCGAATGTAGCGAACTCAGACTTTACGACAGCCCAAGAGACCGTAGTGTTCAGGACTTGTTCATGTCGCAGACTGTTTTAACACAGGACAACACATTTTTCCAACTTTCCAACAACTCCGAGAAAGATATCAATTACTAAATAAATACTTCTTTGCCTACTTACAGTTAAGACATTATGTGACTTCCTTGATGAGGGAACATCCATCCCTATTAAAACACAATGCCTTGGAGTCCGGTCTTGAGATCTCCATTCAAACAGGTTTTACATCTAAACGTATCTATACCGCCCTTATAGAGACCCATACTGTGGGTCTCTGGAGTCTTTTATTGGTTAAGTGGCAGAACAAAGAATCCTAACTGCAAAAATTCCAGTAACTGATATTATTTCCAAGGCAAGGGAAATAGCTAATATTCTGACAGTATGCTCTAAGCTGTACTAAGACATATGATTATACTATATATGTACCTTATGCTACCTGTAACCTATAATAATTATGCTATATATACCGTATGCTACCTGTAATCCATAACACGGACTTCCCTGATCTGAAAGATCAAGAGGTCCTGGTCAGAGGCTACAGGAGTGTCCATTCCATTACTCTGGATGCAAATTCAAGGGAACTGCAGATTAGGATATTGAATCGGACATTCCTCACCCCAGCACAACTAAACAAATTTCAACACATTTCTCCAATTGGGTGTAAAAAGTGCGGCAGTACCAGCGCCAATATCTCACACTGCCTGTGGTACTGCAGACAAATAAAGACATTCTGGAATAAAACCTTAAGGTTTCTAAATAAACTGCTAAAAACGAAGCTTCCCCATGTCTTTAAACCAATGTTATTTGGACATATGGAAGTCTGGAAGACCTTGACGGTCAGTTTGCCGCAGCTGGCGGGAATGATTCTCCTTTTGGCACGCAAGCTGATTCTGGTCAACTGGTAGAAAAAAGGGGGGTCCTCCGGCGCGTTGCTCTGCTTGTGGCTCCACGGCGTTTAAAGTATATAAGTAAGGGAGAAGAGAGGGGACCACAGTAAGGGACCAACACAGTGATTATACACAGCTCTTCGTTTGATTAGGGAGGGGGGGGGGAGTAGGGGTGTTAGGAGATCAATGGAGATTGAAAGATACTGCTGAATGAAAGGAGACACACTTACATCAGAATGTCTAATATCTTGAATTCTTGTACTCTTCTCTTTATAAAGCTGTATTTTGTTGAGGGTGAGGAAAAGCCTCCTGGTATCCTCCAGAGACAGGAAATGGAACAGTTTCACTCTTTATTGGGGTCAGATATTCCCCAGCGTTCGGTTCTTCCTTCTCTGACTTAATCTCTAAACTCTCCGGTACAACCACAGGGAAACCACAAACAGGAAATGCATCTATTTCTTCCTTTATTGGGGTCACATGTTCCTCAGTGTTCGGTTCTTCTTTCTCTGACTTAATCTCTAACCTCTCCGGTACAATCACTGGGAAACCCAATAACACAGGCTGAAGATCTCTGTGCAGCATGGGGTGGGCAATGTGAGGGGGACACAGGAAAAGGGGCTTAGAGGCTGCAGAGCCTATTCCTCAGTGTCCCCCCCCCTCAGTGCCTGAGATGTGCACTTTATCCCCCCCTCACTGTGTGTGTACTTCCTATGGAGGGTGGGGGGAGCCCCTGTGATCTCTCAGTCCTTCCCTGTGGGAGTGACCTGGATTCCCCCCTCAGGATGTGGGACAGTCTGTGCTCAGGGTCAGTGTTTCCTGCCGGAATCAAACCTCCGGAGAGGTTAGAGATTAAGTCAGAGAAAGAAGAACCGAACACTGAGGAACATGTGACCCCAATAAAGGAAGAAATAGATGCATTTCCTGTTTGTGGTTTCCCTGTGGTTGTACCGGAGAGTTTAGAGATTAAGTCAGAGAAGGAAGAACCGAACGCTGGGGAATATCTGACCCCAATAAAGAGTGAAACTGTTCCATTTCCTGTCTCTGGAGGATACCAGGAGGCTTTTCCTCACCCTCAACAAAATACAGCTTTATAAAGAGAAGAGTACAAGAATTCAAGATATTAGACATTCTGATGTAAGTGTGTCTCCTTTCATTCAGCAGTATCTTTCAATCTCCATTGATCTCCAAACACCCCTACTCCCCCCCCCTCCCTAATCAAACGAAGAGCCGTGTATAATCACTGTGTTGGTCCCTTACTGTGGTCCCCTCTCTTCTCTCCCTTACTTATATACTTTAAACGCCGTGGAGCCACAAGCAGAGCAACGCGCCGGAGGACCCCCCTTTTTTCTACCAGTATCCACACAGAGGTTGGTGAATCACCTCTGAGAGACTCAGGCTGCGGAACTGCATTGTGCCAAGGACAGGAGCCATATACTGAACAGTAGGATAACTCTTTTTTGGCGCAACTTTTCTCTCTTTTATATCTGATTCTGGTCAACTGGCTAAAACCATACGCTCCAACAATTGGACAATTAGAATCTTATCTGTTCGCAGTTATGATGAGGGAACATGTGACTCATTTGGAGACAATATGAAAAGAACAGATACATTCCTGAGTAAGTGGAAACCCTTTTTGGACACACTGCCTCCCCACACATTTAAAGAGGTTATGGCCCCTTTAAATATTCAGACTGGGTGTCCACTGCACTGCTACACAGGTGCTTGGGATAGACTAAAATAACTATAGGGTGCTGGGTGCGGAGGAGTTGGCGGCGAGATGTGAGGACCTGCAGAGTGCTTTCTTTCCTTTCTTCTTTCTCTCAACCCCCTTTTCTCCTCCCCTCCTTCCCCATTATCATTATTTTTATCATTTAAAGTTCAACAGTTTACAAGAAAAGGTAAAATGCTGTGAGCTTATGGTTACCTGAATGATCATTATGTTATTCTCATTTTATTATATGTTGTAACCGTGCTCGCAGATAATAAAGAAATGTTAAAATAAATAAATAAATTTAGCACGACCCCGGTTATAGCGCTGTCGGATCGGGTGGCCCCCGGGGACTGCGCTATAACAGAGCTGAGCTGTATTTGTATTTACATTGCATACCGTTTAATAAAGGTTTTTTTTTCTTCATGTGATTGATTACATCAGGCAGGGGGGGTCCGAGAAATTTCATGGATGAAAAGGGGGGCTCAGCATAAAAAGTTTGCTCACCCCTGCTCTAACCTATTGTGGCCTTAGCCATATCCAACATTCAAGGGATCCCAGACTATTAAATTTCCTTGTGGTGTGATTAAAAAATGAGGCGAGTCTTTCCATCAATGGTACATCGTTAACCCTTCTAATGACCTCTGTTCGAGGGCGGCAGTGTGTTTTTCCACGCTGAAGCTACTGCACACCTAGCCTCCGTTAAAATATGCTTTTAGCCAAGTTATGATTTACATTTTCCATAGGTTTAGCCAAAATAATTAAAATTGTGCCTAGCGGAACCTTGATTCCCGTCATATCTTCTATTCATTTCAAAACTGTCCTCCAGTATCTCTGCATGACTGGGCAAAACCACCATATATGTGCCAAGTCCCCTACCGGTCCGCATCCCCTCCAACATCTATTGGTCACCTCCGGAAACATTTGCTTTAACATTTTTGGGGTGGAATACCAGCGTAACAAAATTTTGCAAATATTCTCCTTTGTAACTGTACATATAGAAGCTTTGCCCGCATTATCCCATATATCTTCCCAGTCCTCCCTTGTTATGTCCGTCTGGAAATCCACAGCCCACTGGTCCATATATTTACGGGCCAGGGTATCCTTTTGGGGGTATAAACCTTGGTACACGGATGAGATCAGGCCCTTATATATATTTTTTTGTTTTGCATAAATTTTCAAATCGTGTATATTTAAATAATTCCTCCTCAAAAACCCTGGCGCACAAAATGTCGGACCTGCATATATTTAAACACTTCCATTCGATGTAAACTATATTTTCTCATCAGTTTTTGAAACGACGACATCAACTTATCTTTTTCTAATAAATCTCTCATCTCTAGAATTCCACTCTGTCTCCAGATTTCAATGTCTATTTAACCTTAAGTTTTTGATTGCTCTCGGCTTCTCCATGAGGTTTTGCGTCCCCTGCGTCTAAAAATAAAAGTCCCCCAGCCTTTCCAAGTCTTTGGGCTAAAGCATCCCTCACCCATCGCCGGGCGTTCGATCCGTGTGTTCACCGGTTTCACCCACCGAACAGTTGTAGTAGACCGGCACCAAGGGGGCTGGTAATTGACTACAAACCGTTAATAAAGCAAAGGGAGAAAGGGAGAAAAGCGGAGAGAAAAGAGAAAGCAAATATAGCTACACATCCAGGGTATGTTTCCCTGGGTTGCCGCATCGCCAGTCAAGGAGATGGCCGCAAACCTGACGAGTCCCACAACATCACAGTGGATCTTAAATCTTATCTTTGAGCAACCGCACCCTCAGCTGATCGATCATCCGTGTTGTCTTCGAGGACTTTGGTGTTGGCCCGATCCATTCCTGGGGGTCAGACCCAGCGCCAACAGAAAAGATGCTGATCCTCGGATCGAGATTTGTCTGCCTTCATGGTTTACCAACAGGCGGAACAGAAAGGGCCACCGGTAGCGAATACCCTTTTCTTGGAGTACCACCGTTACAAGTCACAGCTCTCTCCTCCTCAATTGTCACCCTCGACAGATCCTGGAAAATCTGGATGGGGTACTTTTCAAATTCAATGGAGCCTGTTTCTGCAGCCTTTTATAATCCTTTCCTTGGTTGCATATTGGTGGAGTCTCAGAACTACATCTCTGCTTTTAGGGTCATCAAATCCCAGATCTAAGGCTCTATGGGCTCAATCATCAAAAGATCGCCATCTTGTAGCTGGGGGTCAATTGACGTAAACCATCTCTTAAGATATGGCTGGAGGGCTTCTGCAGACCGACTCAAGGACATGACGGATTCATAGATTCTGCCTTTGCTCCATGTTCTCCAGGTAATCTAATGCCATCCCTCATAGCTCTTATCTCGTCATTGAGACGCAGGACCTCATCGTCAGTATTTACCGGATTTTGTAGGGAAATGTCCATCTGATTTTCAAGTTTCGTAGTTCTATAAGCCAGGAAGGAAACTTCTGTTTTAAATTCCCTTACAGCTCAGTTCAGAGTGGACTGAAAGCCGTTTGCATTTCTCTGAGCATGTTCTGGAGGTCCTGCTTTGTGATTATTGTGTCACCCACAGCCAGTTCACTGTTGGAAGCAGATCTCCCCCCCCCCCCCATCCTCTGCTGTGGCCCTCTATGTAGAGCTTCTAAGGGTTGCTTTTCTATCAGGGATATCCCCCACAGGTCCCGCGGCTTGTCTCTCCTTTATTTACCTTTATGAGCGCGCTCCCACTCGCTCGGCGGGGCCATCTTTGTTTTTTTCCTTTCAGCCACCGCTGGCTGCCCATGGCTGAAGCGGTTGAGATCAGGGGGCCCCAGATGAGGGGTCTTGTTAGCAATCCCCGCTGGTTTCCCCGGCCTCTGGGATGTCCCGCGAGACCGATCAGTGCGACGAACAGGGGTTATAATGGAATATTCTGGCGGAGTGTACAGAGCTTCCTTAGCTTGCGTGCATCCGCATGACGTCAAGCGCGTGCCCCCCGATAAGTGTGTTTTTCTAACTTATTCATAAATAAAGCTTTGCATGAATAAGACAAATGCAGGGTTAATCAGTTTTACTGCAGTTACTTATTTGCTCAGAGGCACAACTGCACCATGTCATTTAGAGAATCGCTTTAAATAAAGGGACAAAAGAATGTTGGTCTGTTCACCTGTCATAATGATAGCTACTGTATGTGGGATTACTGATAAGAGTGAATTGGTAAGGTGATAAGTGAGTGAACCACCCACTGGGGCATGTTTTACACAACATTCAGGATGGTAAAACTTCACAAAACGTAACCCTACGGCAATGATAAAGAGCAGTTAGTAGCACATCCATGTCTCAAACAGGTCTCCAAACCTGCCATACCACATAATTGCACAAAGTGCTCCCACTGCAGCCAAAGGTCAACGTGTAAGGACATGAAAATGACAACTCAGTGCATGCCTTTCTGCTTTGTCAGGGTTAATTAGTGTATTTTCAGCAAACTTTTAGGGATCAAAACGGAGAATGGTTCTGGACTTGCATTGTGATGACAAACCAGATACACAAGTTCTGGGTAGTGTAAATTTGTTTTAATAAGGGCCAAAAGCCAGCCATACAGCAATGAAACACATTTCTGAGCACATTCACATTTCTCAGATATAGTAGTTCCTCAAACCTGTCTTACTACCATAATCATTTTGTAATCCAGGGGGAGCATGAAAGGGAAATAAAACAAAAAGCAATCTAAGTGCAGACAGTTTGATAACTTATATGTTAAATCTGTGGTGAATCTTGGCTCGTATGTGTGGCCTACTTACAAGATGTAAGTCAAAAACGGGCAGTGTGACACAATGGTCTGTGCAAGGAGGGCTTCTAGTCCAAGAATATGGAGACTTCCGATCTCAGCAAAGCAGCACCACCTCCGGTTTATGGACCCTGCGTGGGACACTGCTGCATGGGACTCTCCACCTCCTAGGATCCCTCTGGGGTGTACTGGTCCCGTCAGCTCTGTTCCTCGTGTAGGACGCCGCTCTGCTCTTCGCCTGGAGCTCCCTCTCGGGTGGGCTGTCCTGTCCCGTCCGGTTAGCTCCGATACGTCACTTCCGGTTGGTCGCGATCCGTCACTTCCGGTAGTGGGTCTGCAATCTCTGCCACAGCTTCTCTCCTTCTCTGGGCGGCTACCACTCTACGCGTTTCGCCAATAGGGTGCGTGGCTTCCTCCGTACCACCATAATCACACAGCACCCAGTGCTTCCCCTGCAGAAATGGATTCTGGGCAAAGACATGCAAATGACCACTCATAGGGTTTAACTTTTTTTTCCTTATTAAAAAGGACCAATCCCAGCACTGCATTTTAAAAAAAATTGTTTGCGGAGGATTGAAGCAGGGGATGTTCAGAGTTGGACCTCATTACTTTCATCTCCAGTGAACCCCTGATCCTGAGACGCTTACCTCAGCAGGTGGTGCCAGTATCTCTTCCGTAGAAAGGTCTTGGTCACATGAGTCAATAGGAAGCCGCACCTGATGACATCACGGCTTCCTATTGGCCCGCAGGACATGGGAGCTTTGAAGCCGCCATTACAAGAACCCCCAGGTAGCCAAGCTGAAGCTGCTACCGGCACCTCCTATGGAAATCTCAGGAAGCAAGGGGTCCCTAGAGTTGAAATTAATGGGGTTCAGTTCCGGGGACCGCCTGCTTCAATCCCATGTAAAAGAACTCTGCACTTGGATTGCCTCTAACAAAGTAGCCATTTAAAAAAATAATTTATTTCGTTTTTCAACAAGCCTCCTCTTTCCCCCTATGAAAATGTATTTATTTCCGTACTGTAGCACTTTAGAGGTAATGACTTGTAAATATATAGACTTTTGAAAATTTTAATTTTAGGAAACAAAAAATGTGAAAGAGGCATTGGTTTAAAACATGGCATTTCATTTTTACCTATATTTATTAAAGTGTTGTACATTTAAACAGAAAGTGCACACAATGACCCCAAACACAATAAACCTGGCCAAGATTGTCCCAACACATGTTATACGTTTCCAGTTACCTAATCTGCCAAACTCCAATGAGACATACATGCCTATGGGGGAATATTGACTGCAATCAGCAACAAAATACTGCACCACTATCAGAATGAACGTGATCCAAGCATATAATTTAGATCAGATGTTCTGCTCATGCAGGTTTTAGATATGCCTGCATGAGCACAGGTAGTGCAGTCAAAATTTTATTTATTTATAAAATATTTTACCAGGAAGTAATACATTGAGAGTTACCTCCCGTTTTCAAGTATGTCCTGGGCACAGAGTTATGATGACAAATACATGTTTACAAATACAGTTACATAAATGAGCAGGGTATACATTATATACAAGACATTGCGTGCACAGTTAAAGATAATATATATTATGAGCGTATGAAACAGTTACAGACCAGAATAAAATGTGTGACAGCCTTAGATTTGGAAGAACTTAAACTGGTGGTGGATGTAAGAGTCTCTGGTAGGTTTTTCCAGTTTTGGGGTGCACGATAAGAGAAGGAGGAGCGGCCGGATACTTTGTTGAGCCTTGGGAACATGAACAGTCTTTTGGAGTCTGATCTCAGGTGATAGGTGCTGCATGTGGTAGGGGTGAGGAGCTTGTTCAGGTAGCTGGGTAGCTTGCCCATAAAGAATTTGAAGGCAAGACAGGAGAGGTGAACTTTGCGCCTAGACTCGAGTGATGACCAATCTAGTTCTTTGAGCATTTCGCAGTGATGTGTGTTATAGTTGCATTGGAGAACAAAATGACAAATTGAATTGTAGAGGGTGTCAAGTTTGCCAAGGTGGGTTTGAGGTGCCGAGCCATATACTATGTCTCCATAGTCAATAATTGGCATTAGCATCTGCTGTGCGATACGTTTTCTGACCAGGAAACTTAGGGAGGATTTGTTCCTGTAAAGTACCCCTAGTTTGGCATAGGTCTTGGTTGTCAGGGTATCAATGTGCATCCCGAATGTTAAGTGGGAGTCAAAGCATATGCCCAGGTATTTAAAACTAGTAACAGGAGTTAGGGTGGTGTTAGTTCTAATCTGGAGCTCAGTCGCTGGAAGCTTTAAAAATTTAGTCTTGGTCCCAAATACCATTGTTACAGTCTTGTCAGTGTTTAAAAACAGTTTGTTTTGGGAAATCCAGTTTTCGAGTCTGAAAAAGTCAGACTGAAGTATGTGTTGAAGGTCAGAGAGGCTATGGCTGTGTGTATATAGGATTGTGTCATCTGCATACATGTGTATTGAGGCTTCCTGACAAGCTGTGGGAAGATCATTGATGAACACTGAGAAGAGTAGGGGCCCCAGAACAGAGCCTTGCGGGACGCCACAGGTGATATCCAGGGGGTTAGAGTTAGAGCCAGAGATGGACACATGTTGGGATCTACCTGATAGGTAGGACTGAAACCAGTTTAAAGCATGCTTCCCTATTGCTGAGCTCTGGAGTTTGTTAAGCAGGATAGCATGATCAACTGTATCAAAAGCCTTTGCAAAATCTAGGAATACTGCACCAGTGAGTTGACCCCGTTCCATGCCACACTGGATTTCATTGCAAACTTTTAGCAGGGTAGTTACAGTAGAGTGTTTGGGGCGAAAGCCAGATTGGAATAGGCTAGGGAAATTTGTCTTGTTATAGTAATCGCTTAATTGGGAGTGGACACATCTTTCCATGACTTTGGATAGGATTGGGAGAAAGGAGATTGGCCTGTAGTTTGAGACAGTGTTTTTGTCCCCACTTTTGAAGATTGGGACAACTCTGGCAGCTTTCCAGGTCTTAGGGATATGGCCTGCAGACAGGATAGAGTTGACTATGGAAGCAATTGGTTTGGCAATTGCTGGGGCACCAAGTCTTAGGAACCTAGATTGTAGTAAGTCAGGTCCACATTGGCTGCTTAGTTTTAATTTAAGAAGCGCTTGTGTAATCTCCTCTTTGGATACTGGGCCAAATTGAAAATTGTGGGCAGTGTTGGGAGGGGGTGGGGCTATAGGGGTACTCCCAGGATGAGATTCAGGTTTGTGGTTTGGGCTGCGTTTCGCTAATACGTTAGTAGCACACCCCACAAAGTAATCATTGAATGCATTTGCAACGTCAGTGGGGTTTGTCAGAGTAATGTCGCCCTTAGTGATATTACTTGGCTGTTGATGGTTAGAAGGCTGGAATATGTTGTTGATAACCTTCCAGAAGTTAGCTTGGTTTGATGTGTTCTGGAGGAGATTGTCAGAGTAATATTGTGCTTTTGCATGCCTTATTTGCCTTGTGCACATGTTCCGCAGGCATCTGTAGTGATTGAGATCCTTGGTAGTGCCAGTTACTTTGTGGCTTTTCCACAAGGCATCCCTGAACTGGTAGAGTGCTATAAGGTCAGGTGTAACCCATGGAAGGTGGGCACCCCGTACCCTTATTCTGCGTATGACAGGCAACTGTGCTGATATGAGGATAACTTTAAAATCTGAACTGTTAGTGATACATGAGGACCGAAATTGGGAACATCGATTTAGATTACTTATATCTGGGACTAGTCTCAGCGTCTCCATAATGGGATATATAGTTTCACAGCATTATGAAAGCGGCCAGGAGTCATAGAGATGTAGCAGTTTTTAATGCGCTATCTGGTGCGATATTCTGTATTTTCACTGCTAATGGATCCTATGGCAACTCTGATATACTGCTTTATAATGGAATACATTATGCAACAACTCTTGCTACATCTCTATATGAATACCGTTTATGATCCTTCACTAGGAGTTTTGTACAGTAAATACAGGTGGTCATATCCAAAGATGTTCGATGTTTATCTTGAATGTAAACAAAAATCAATATGTAGAGTACGTCTGACGGAAAAAAATAAATAACTTGCATACCGGGTCCAACCTGACCATTGTATTTTTAAAAACAAGAGGCAAACCAAATATTATTTATTTCCTGGTAAAGTATGTTATGAATAAATATAGAAAATGCCAAAAAAAAAAAAAAAAAAGAAGAAGAAGAACTCTGCACTTGTTGCCCATTGTTTATATGGAGCAAACATTTGATAAAAGCAACAGGAGTACATACACATTGCAGATTGTAGCACATATCCATACAGGCTCGATTATTTCCAGGTAAATTCAGTTACAACAAAACAGAAAACCCCAAGATATAGGGTCATAAAGCACCCCTGGATTATGCACTCATTGCCTGGTGGGTAAGAGATGGCTAGATTAGCCTCTCGCTCTATTAACTGCTGGATAGGTATATAACAATAAGAGGTGATAGGCTAAAAACCGAAAATAATAAAAAATTTAATACATCATAGTAATACTGTAGAACACTCAAATATTTAAAATCATCATATAGAATCCTCGTAGTGGAGTCCAAGGAACCCAAGGTAAGTATATATGGTAAAGTGAGAAAAGAAATAAAGTGCGCAGCTACTAAAACGTGACGTGGTTGATAGTGACAATAAAGTGAATTGAATAACTTAACTTAAATGGAGCGTCTGCAGCTGCGATGGAGGGGGGGCTCAGGGACCCCCTGAAGCTAACAGTTAAATACAAAAAAGACACAGCGCACAACGCTCATAGTGCATTAAAAATATTTTTTTACATAAACAATACATAGGTGAGTAATGTGCGTACATCAAATGCAGTAATAACAAGCAGTTTCGGGATATGTTACCCAACGCCTCCGGAGACCGGATAAGGTGTCCTCACAGGGGTGGAAACGCTGGTCCCACTGGTGCAGGGTCCTATTGGGGTAGATGCACAACCTCTGCTGGTCCTTACTCCATCGAGCACGAGTAGAACGGGAACTGCTGATCCTTGCAGTGCTTCAGCAAAGCGAATCTGGGCATCAGCTGGGCGCTGGCACTCTCCTCCGTGTGGAGCACTTCCTGGTTGATGACGTCACCACGGGGATTCGGCGCCGTTCAGACTCGAACAACTCGCGCAGTAGGGTGCTAATAGAAGGATAGAGCACTTTTCCAGAATGTCCTACGCGTTTCGAAACCGAAGTTTCTTCATCAGGGAAATGAAGAAACTTCGGTTTCGAAACGCGTAGGACATTCTGGACAAGTGCTCTATCCTTCTATTAGCACCCTACTGCGCGAGTTGTTCGAGTCTGAACGGCGCCGAATCCCCGTGGTGACGTCATCAACCAGGAAGTGCTCCACACGGAGGAGAGTGCCAGCGCCCAGCTGATGCCCAGATTCGCTTTGCTGAAGCACTGCAAGGATCAGCAGTTCCCGTTCTACTCGTGCTCGAGGGAGCAAGGACCAGCAGAGGTTGTGCATCTACCCCAATAGGACCCTGCACCAGTGGGACCAGCGTTTTCACCCCTGTGAGGACACCTTATCCGGTCTCCGGAGGCGTTGGGTAACATATCCCGAAACTGCTTGTTATTACTGCATTTGATGTACGCACATTACTCACCTATGTATTGTTTATGTAAAAAATATTTTTAATGCACTATGAGCGTTGTGCGCTGTGTCTTTTTTGTATTTAAGTATATATGGTATTGTTACTCCTTAATAGGTATAGGGTCCTCTAAAGCTGCAGACATGTACAGGATTATAACGCCATGAAAAAGACCTGTATAGTAGTAACAACAAAAATCACTCGATTGGCGCTGTTTGAAATCTACTTACAACTGTCTATATACTTGCTAAAACCGGTCGCAACAAGTATTTAGTAAACACAACATTTTTCAAATGGTACATTTTGCACTCAACTGTTTTTGTGGTGATGATTAACTACATTCCAGTGTTCTTCTGCATAATAAACTTACAATCACAACTTGTGTTCCCTCTACCGACCCCATCAGTAAATACCAGAAATTGCCAGCAAAACTAGGCTTTTGTTTTTTTAAATTCACTGTGTAAAATGTGACAGGCAGCATAAATTACTTACCAAAATCAATATCCAGAAGTGCTGCATTTGCACCTTCAACCAAAATCTTCTTTGGTGGACCATGAAGAGCTTCATGTATAAAATAAACACCATCTTTCACCATTGGCTTAACTCTGTTTGCATAGTCCTGTATAAAGGAAGACACTCATTAAATATACTGTAGCACAACAGTCTGTATAATATTATATAAAAATAGAGATTGTTAATTTTATCTCTGAAGGCTGTTTTTTTTAAATCATATTTTGTGTCAAATCCAAAGCAGCTGCAAGATTGAAACAATCTTTGTGTTAATGAAAATGAAAAAAAAAAAAAAAAAAAAAAAATCTTCATCCTACTTATATTGGGCGCATCTATTTATTTTGTTTCTGCTATATTAGGAAACCGCTGAAGTACAACGCCTGGCACTATACTATAAAAACTTTTTGTTGGTATATTCCCATGTCCCTTGAGACATATTGAAACACCTATCGGACACCAGATCGTAAAACCAACACCTGATCCTTTATCATTATGTTTTTGCGGACATATACTTCTGCTAAGCGTGTTCATTCTTATTGAGTCCACACTCCATAATGTTTTTGAACTCTTTCCCAAACCTCCATCCCCCCACCCACTCAAAAAAAACAAAACTGACTAACCAGGCAAATCTAAAAAGTTCTCTCTAGTGACCCAGGTGTAATGCTTACTTGAGATTTATAAAACATACAGAACACCTACAAGCTCATATTGAACCCCCAAAATACCCACAACATATATATATAAGCATATAAGTTTCACAGAGGAGTGCTACTGAGCATGGCGATATATATATATTTAAAACCAAAGACATAACATAAAACACAGACAAAGCTCAGTGCACATCCAGAAAAACTTATATACGGTACAGTGCCTAAAAATACATGTATAAATAACTAATAAATAAAATAGTCTTTTAGTTTAACATTTTGGCCAAATTGTTGTAAGCCCTTGAGCCAACTGCACAGCAGACCACGTTTCAAGGGTCCCTACACCAATATAGATTCTTAATAACCTGTGCATTGCCAGGAAGAATGATTTATAATAAATCTGTCAATATTAGTTGCAAAAGTTCTAAGTCAGACTTAGAACTTTTGCAACTAATATTGACAGATTTATTATAAATCATTCTTCCTGGCAATGCACAGGTTATTAAGAATCTATATTGGTGTAGGGACCCTTGAAACGTGGTCTGCTGTGCAGTTGGCTCAAGGGCTTACAACAATTTGGCCAAAATGTTAAACTAAAAGACCATTTTATTAATTAGTTATTTATACATGTATATTTAGGCACTGTACCGTATATAAGTTTTTCTGGATGTGCACTGAGCTTTGTCTGTATTTTATGTTATGTCTTTGGTTTTAAATTACTTGAGATTTATCCTTGGAAGCAACACAACATGCTGGAGAGTTCGCACAAAAACAGTCACCCAACCCCAATATTAAATCGTAGAACAATCAATAACCTGAATAATCACAATTACCAACACATTAAAATACACAAAATAGTCATTTAAAATACGGGATGGTCTGCACATGGTGCAAAATGTTGGAAATAAAGCAAGGT
This sequence comes from Ascaphus truei, assembly GCF_040206685.1. NCBI lineage: Eukaryota > Metazoa > Chordata > Amphibia > Anura > Ascaphidae > Ascaphus > Ascaphus truei. The sequence goes on along the minus strand of NC_134486.1, from coordinate 210,726,327 downwards.
TGGAAATACTGTACAGTTTTACCTCAGAGGTTGCAGCACTAATTGGAAAGCCCCTTAAGAATAAGACATGAAAAGCAAGCTTTAGCCATACCTTAAGTTTAATTAATTCACCATCAATGTCAATCTCTAGTGAGGGGTACATGGATTTGTACTGGTTAGCCAGCACTTTAAACCTGCAAAACATTAGCAATAATGTTCAGAAGTTAAAGCAGCAATACTACTACACCCGCCTTCTTCCCCCTACCCACCCCACTTGCACTTTTTGAAGTGAAACTTCTTTGCTGACACCTACAGTGTTTTGATAAGAAAAATCCCTTCTGTTGTAACAAAATTCCATGACGGAAGTGACATCACTGCTGGCAAAAGAGGCCATCAGCGACATCGTAGGGAGAGGAAACACTGACACACACACACACACACACACAAAGGAATTCAGTTACTATAAATATAGAAGTACACATAGCTAAAACACACGTTCCAAGTAAAACTTCTTTGTGTTTTGGCACTGAAATTGTGTTTTGATTTTTAATTAAAAACATCACCCTCACAAATACAATTTCTGTGACAAAACAGTGACAAAAGACATGAAGTTTCACTTAAAATGCGCGTGCGACACTTTTTTGTTCCCCCCCCATCTTATTTTTTATATGTAAAGCATGTGACACTGTATACTGTAATTCTACATTCTTACCCAAGTTGACAATCGTTTGGTGCTCCTGTTATTAATCTATAAAATTCTGATTGTGTGCCTAACTAAATGGCCACCTTCCAGCTTCAATCAATCTTTCCTCAGCAGCAACAATCTATTCGGCTATAACTAAGGTAACATTGACTATTGTTACAGTTTACAGCTCAAACAGCTCGAAATATTGGCAACAAATTATCACGAACAGGAAGGTGCTACAAAGATTTTTGAACGTCTTGGGAGGTGTGCTAACCTGGCTATAGAAATCAAAGAATGCTCAGTATATTAAAATACATTCCAATTGGCATTAACAGTTGAATTGAAAAATAATTGAAAAAAACATCACTATTATCTAATATAACGGAAGTGATTTATTAAATAAAAATAAAAAATGACCCCACAAGATTTCCCGTTTTACTGCTTTTCATCTTTAAGAACACTGTCCATTATATGCAGCCTATTGGAATAATGTGATTAACTAATTTATGTGGCAAGTGAGAAATTAAGTTAACATACACAATGCCACATGAACACTGAACCATTGTCAAGTGTATTGGTGTTAGTAGGTCCCTGTAAAAATCTTCTAATCCAAAGCAATGGTTCTTAAACGTTTCCTCTAGGCCCACAACCAGACCAGATAATGGGGGTGAACAACCAATACTCTAGTCATATGCAAATGCATTGGTTATTACCAGGGCTCGACAAATTATAAAAAAATGTTACTTGCCAGACGGAAAAAAAAAAAATGGACTCGCCCCCATGAATATATTTAATATACACACACACTGATGGGTAATATATATTCACACACACACACACACACGAAGAAAAGGAAAATAAAATTATTGTCATAACAGGCGGTGCTCACGGGTCAGTAATAGTATGATAACAAAAGAAAAGAAACCCGTTTATGAGCACTCAGGTATACCGTATGAAAGATTACAATGTATTGATTGACACAAAGAGAAATAAGTAACAGTACAACAATATTAAAATGAGGCTAGGACCCCTGACACGAATACTACCCAATAGAAACACTGTTGCATAATATAGGGATAAACTCACAATGTGAACCCTAATGCCTATTATTGACAAGATAATAAGAAACACTTGAATAAACAGGGAACACTAAAATTGGCTGTGCAATACCAATAAATGAGACATGCATCTGATATATAACGTCCATAAGGAAATAGAGTAGACAAACAGTATATAAAATACTACCTCAATGAGCATAAATACTGCATTTGAAAGCAGTTATATTTAGACCAAACCCACAGCAATTGAAATCTCTGGGGGAAATAGGTAACCAAGCTCTGAGGGTCACTCTAGACATAAAACAGGATAACACACATGTGTCATAAGAGTATAGGTACTCTAAATCAGAATGCAAAATGAACAGCTGTGTGTAGCAAACATGAATGTCAAAAGTGTTTCAAAGTCCAGAAAAAATGATAACAGCAGTGTTAGGTAGCATAGTTACGTGCTGAATAATTCAGAGGTGCTGCCTAGCACCCCCACTCCTAGTGTTTCTTTTCTTTTGTATATATTTTGTTTTTGGTGTGTGTGTGTGTGTGTGTGTGTGTGTGTGTGTGTGTGTGTGTGTGTGTGTGTGTGTGTGTGCGCGCGCGCGCCACACACACACACACCAAAAACAAAATCCGCAGCACTCAAAAATAATATTCAAATACAAAAAGGTTTAATCCAGCATCACATGCATCAGGGTAAAACACAGGGGCTTTAGAAAGGACCGGGAGGTCCAAAACATCACTCCATTTTTCCTGTGTTTTACCCTGGTGCTTGTGATGCTGGATTAAACCTTTTTGTATTTGAATACTATTTTTGAGTGCTGCGGATTTTGTGTTTTTGTCGCGTCTATTTTTGCTACCGGATGGTGATCCTGGTCGCACTGCTAGCACCTCATCTGGATAAGATAAGTTTTTACCCTGCCTTTACCCATTTAGAGTGCCCTGAACTTTTGTTTGATATATATGATACCTATCTACCATATATAAATATAATTCCATTGTGTGTGTGTGTGTGTGTATATGTATATGTATATGTATATATATATCTATATATCACCCCTTCACATCTCCTCTCTCCCCCCCGCCCCCGGCACATCACATATTCTCATTATGATGGTTAAATTATGATAGTTGTGATGTTAAATAAAAGCTGTGGCTTTTATACCCCAAAGTATGGTTTGGTGTTTGTGTCCATTATTCTTCATGGTAAGAAGGGGGAAGGTAAGTGATTCATCCACTTCTGCTGACATCCAGTAAAATATTAGTAGCTCATGTTGTCCGCCACCCCCTTGCTAAAATAAATGCACTTACACCATTAACTTTAACTACAATGTGATTGGGCATGTGTTGTGGATCACTGATATACAGTAGATGTTAACATTAAATATTTATAGACTCAAAATGAATTAAACAATTTAAGTAAAATGTATGTTACAGTAACTATAACTTACATCTCTTCTCCTCACCCCTACACATCCCATCTTCTCTCCCCCAGTTCCCCATGGCTGCTCCCTCCCTCTCTCCCTCTGCTTCCTTTCCCATCCGGCCACTACCCGCCTCCTGCTATTGGACGCCGGGCACATCACCGCCCACCTCCCGCTCAGTGATTGGGCGATCTAGGCCAGACGTCACTACTGGGGGTGGACACATGGCAATGGGGCGCTGCGATTGGTCCCAAGCTGGAGGTTCGGCCAGCCGGTGAGGGGTTGGGATTGGCTGCAGCTCCTGCCCCTCACGGCGCAGACCAGGAAGTAAATACAGACAGACACTGAGGGAGAGGAGGCCACCTCGCCAGCTCCCAAAATCCACTCGCCCCAGGCGATGAGGCGTGTGGGTTTGTCGAGCCCTGGTTATTACTAAAACCTGATGTGGCTGGTTTAAGAACCACAATAGTTTTTGTGCAGTTTTAAAAATATATATAAATAACATGGTAAATATCTGTTTATTGCTCTTACTACAGTAGTTAATGCATAACTCTTTTTAAAGGAATAGTTGTGAATAAACAAAAACACACACCAAAAAAAAAAAAAAAAGCACTCACTCATTCTCAAACTACAAATACAAACCTGTGAGAGAACTCGTTGAAGTCAGAGACAAGGTCACACATCCTCAGGCCACTCCGGGCAGCTTTAGAAGAGTATACTGGACCAATACCTTTCTTTGTTGTCCCCAAGCTTTATAAAAAAATTAATTAAAAACAAAAAATTAAGAATTTTAACAAACGCTAAATGCATATGAACAAATGTAATCTCTAAATGAGTTCTGTGGCATACTGTGAACCAAGCACTGCTACTACTTTCACAAGAAATGCACACAATAAATTAATTAGTTTTAAGTGTTTGAATCAAGGACACAAAAGTTAAACTCAAAGTTCAATGCCTTTCGCCAATGAGGGCGTTCTCAAGAGCTATAATAGACCCAAGAAAAAGAACCCGGATTGAAGAGCACTCTACTACCCCCTTTGATAGATAATGTATAGTGTATTGCTTAAAATCTAATTGTATTTGTATTGGTATTAATATAAAGGTGGTTTATAAACTTTAACGACGAAATGCAATAATCAAAGTAAAAAAGACCAAAGTGTTGCCTGCCAAGGTGAATGACCCAAAGTAGTGTTTAGGGGTTAGATTTCCCTTAGGAGATATATGTTGCTTCAAGTGTATGTGAGATGCATACAACGTTGTATATGTGTAGCCTAAGCCTATTCTATGCTTAGGGTCCCATCAGAAACCTACTAGATTTATGTTAATTCTCCCCTTGTGACCCAGATATCATGGCTAGTAAGCCTAGACAGTCGCTCTTATTCATAGAGGACTATAGTGCTGGGTACTAGTATAGGATGAGGTCCAGTGGAGAAAGACTATAGTGATAGGTAAATAGCTTAAATTCAAACGAGCAGCACAGTTGCAGCTTTGTCTCCTAATGTGTAGCATTAGTTTAGCATACATGTCTCCCTATTAACTGTAGCCCTCTCTCCTTCTGACTAAACGGGTCTACTGATGCTGCTTTACCTGCTGGCTCACAGAGATCTGAGCCTCCGCTACTGGGAGCCTGGGGCAACAATATATTAACTGGCAGCGCCTCCACTTGCCCAGGATCCCCAATATGTGAGATTCCCCTGAACAAGAACAATAACAGCTCGCATATATGTATAACGTAATCCTTTACGGTATAATATATATACTCATATGTATAACCTTGAGATACCAGTGGCCTCTGCCACACGTGCAAGTGTGTCCTCCCACCACCGTGAATATCCCACACCGTGTCCAACGTAACCGCTCAGTCCCTTTGGTCACTTAACCTCCCAAGAGTCCCCAAGAAACCCACCCCCAGGGCGGGATCAGCGCCTGTAGGTACCGGTATGTTGGCGCACTTGTGGAAATACCTGCCGGGCGCTCCAGCACCCGATCGCTGACACTTCAAAAAGGATTAGCCGATCCAGCGCAGTCTCTCATGTTGCGTTCTCACCGCAGGGGATGTCTCCACGTGCTTTAACTCTGCAGCGTAGTCTGAGCCCAGACTAAGAATGACAGGCTCCTCCCCGCAGCACTGTGTCCCTGACTAACACACTCTAAAAGGGGAAGGTCCCTATAGCAACACAAGCTGAAGGTGACTCAGGGCACTAAATGGGACCTAGGGAGCATACTGGCTTATGCAGTGGGTCACTGACCCCCTGCGCTCACGCACCTCCTCTCCCCTTGCTCTCCCAGCACCCACTGACTAGCGTGGTCCCAACTGCCACTTCCCTATCCTGTCAGCAAGCATCATCGCACCCTATTGGCAATCTCAGAACAGGTGACTACGCAGAGGCTCATGGGATATGTAGCCCCGGCCTAGAGTCTCCCTCCTATTGGCCAGCCTTCGCGCGCTAACCCAATTGCGCAAGCGCGACACGAAATGGCGGCCGCTTCCTGCGCGCATGCCCCAAGGTTCCTCAACATGGCGGCGCTCCCTGCAAGACCCGCCAGAAGTCCTTGGCGACGCGATAGTCTGCCCGACAACCCCAATACGCCCCGGAACCTGCTTGCCAGCGCATGCGCGTGCACCTGCCGCGCCTGCATGCGCGCACCTCTGGGACCGTCCACAACCCTCTTGACTGCCACGGAGGTGAGAACAGGGAGGGGGTGGGGGGGAGGGGGGAAACAAAGCACAGAGAGGGACCTGGCTACATAAACTAGATACTTAGTATAGTACATAAACAGATATGAGAGACAGTTATTCTACAATTAAAAACATAATGGCAGTGGTCCTGTGGCGGTGGCAGCATCGGAAGTGTCTTCAGCCGGCGTGGGAGCTGCAGGAATCCATTCCACAGTACAGCAGCAGGTAAGCCGCTGTCCAATAGGAACGCTCCTGCTCCGGTCACATGGTTCCCTGGCTCACACTGCTTACCTGCTGCTGTGCTGTGGAATGGATTCCTGCAGCTCCCACGCCAGCAGAAGACACTTCCGATGCTGCCACCGCCACAGGACGCTGCTGCTGTTCCTAGATGTCGTCCGTCGCTGGCTGAAAGGTAAGAAAGATAAGCAATACGATTATTTTCAGCTACCCTGACATTACCCGACGCCGGGAATTACCCGGTGCCGAGACCATTTCTCAGTTCCCAGGTCCGGGTTGCTGGAAATGTGCCGGGTACTCGGTACACCCCAAAATCATGGGGATATACCAGAAAGGGTAAAAGAACGGAGTTGTGGTGTCTCAAATCACTCCCATCATGAACTCAGCCTTAAAGCATTGGTACATGATCAGTATACTCTATGTATCTACGACTATATCATTACAGAGTTGGCAGTACTGTAATACAATTTCAATAGCCTCCTAAATATTTTCAATATAAAGTTTATCATCCGTGTGAGGCTATTTGCTATATAAAATGTGATAGAGCTCCTGTACAGCATTTCCATGTAGACTGCCGCTATATGCACCAGTTGACTCAGGCTAGTGTAATAATGTGGGGTTAGGGCCCACTAGCTGCAGCAATACATATAAGGGCGTTCGTCTACCAGTTTAGGTTTAATGTTTACAACTGATGCCGCCAAACTTCAACAGCATATACATTGGCGACCATGTATAGGTATAACTGAATATCGTGGACACAACTGCATAACTGCAGAAATATACATAATGACGTCTGTGTGCCAATACAGGCTAAATATTTACAACTGATACTTCTACCTGTACACGGACATCAATGTACAGTTAGGTCCGGAAATAATTGGATACTGACACAATTTTCATAATTTTGGCTCTGTACGCCACCACAATGGTTTTGAAATGAAACAACCGAGATGCAATAGAAGTGCAGACTTCCAGCTTTAATTCAAGGGGTTGAACAAAACTATCGCATGAAACGTTTAAGAATTGCAACCATTTTCATACACAGTCCCCTTATTTCAGGGGCTCAAATGTAATTGGACAAATGAACACAATCATAAATAAAATGTTCATTTTTAATACTTTGTCGAGAATCCTTTGCAGGCAATGACTGCTTGAAGTCTGGAACGCATGGACATCACCAAACGCTGGGTTTCCTCCTTTGTGATGCTTTGCCAGGCCATAACTGCAGCTGTCTTCAGTTGTTGCTTGTTCGTGGGTCTTTCTGCCTTAAGTTTTGTCTTCAGCAAGTGAAATGCATGCTAGATAGGGTTGAGATTAGGTGATTGACTTGGCAATTGCAGAATATTCCACTTCTTTGCCTTAAAAAAACTCCTGGGTTGCTTTCGCAGTATGTTTTGGGTCATTGTCCATCTGTAAAGTGAAGCGCCGTCCAATCAACTTTGCTGAATTTGGCTAAATCTGAGCAGACAATATATCCCTATACACTTCAGAATTCATCCGGCTGCTTCTGTCACATCATCAATAAACACTAGTAACCCAGTGCCATTGTAAGCCATGCATGCCCATGCCATCACACTGCCTCCACCGTGTTTTACAGATGATGTGGTATGCTTCGGATCATGAGCCGTTACAAGCCTTCTCCATACTTTTTTCTTCCCATCATTCTGGTACAGGTTGATCTTAATTTCATCTGTCCAAAGAATTCTGTTCCAGAACTGGGCTGGCTTTTTTAAATATTGTTTGGCAAAGTCTAATGTGGCCTTTCTATTCTTGAGGCTTATGAACGGTTTGCACCTTGTGGGGAACCCTCTGTATTTGCTCTCGTGAAGTCTTCTCTTTATGGTAGACTTGGATAATGATATGCCTACCTCCTGGAGAGTGTTCTTCACTTGGCTGGATGTTGTGAAGGGGTTTTTCTTTACCATGGAAAGGATCCTACAATCATCCACCACTATTGTCTTCCGTGGACATCCAGGCCTTTTTGTATTGCAGAGCTCACCAGTGCGTTCTTTTTTTCCTCAGAATGTACCAAACTGTTGATTTGGCCACTCCTAATGTTCCTGCTATCTCTCTGATGGATTTTCTTTTTTTTTTGCAGCCTAAGGATGCCCTGTTTCACTTGCATTGACAGCTACTTTGACCACATGTTGTGGGTTCACAGCAACAGCTTCCAAATGCGAATGCCACACCTGAATCAACTCCAGACCTTTTACCTGCTTAATTGATGATGAAATAACGAAGGAATAGCCCACACCTGTCCATGAAACAGCTTTTGAGTCAATTGTCCAATTACTTTTGGTCCCTTGAAAAAGAGGGGGCTGCATATTAAAGATCTGTAATTCCTAAACCCTTACTCCAATTTGGATGTGAATACCCTCAAAGTAAAGCTGATAGACTGCACTTTAAGCCCATATTCATTATTTAACTGGTACACAGCCGAAATAACAAAACTTGTATCAGTGTCCAATTATTTCCGGACCTAACTGTTGAAGTTTGGCGGCATCAGTTATAAACATTAAGCCTAAACTGGCACACGAACGCCATTATATGTATTGCTGCAGCTAGTGAGCCCTAATTCCACATTATTACACTAGCCTGAGTCAACTTTGGTACATTTAGAGGCAGTCCAAATGCAAATGCTATACAGGAGCTCTATCACATTTATATAGCAAATATCCTCACACGGATGCTAAACTTTATATTGAAAATATTTAGGAGGCTAGTGAAATTGCATTGCATTACACTACTGGCAACTACGTAATAATATAGTGGTAGATACATAGAGTATACTGATCATATACCAATGCCACTATTATTTAAGGCTGAGTTCATGACGGGAGTGATTTGAGACACCGCAACACCCTTCTTTTAACCTTTCTGATATATCCATATGATCATTCCAGTGAGACTGAACTGGAGTTACACCATTACTTTAACTACAGGATAACCGTCTCTCATGGTCTGTTTATGTGCCATACTAAGTATCTAGTTTAATAGGGAGACATGTATGCTAAACTAATGCTACACACTAGGAGACAAAGTTGCAACTGGCTGCTCATATAAATTGAAACTATTTACTCATCCTATAGTCCATCTACACTGGACCTCACCCTTTACTAGCACACAGCACTATAGTCCTCTATGAATAAGAGCGACTGTCTAGGCTTACTAGCCATGATATCTGGGTCACAAGGGGAGAATTAACATAAATGTAGTAGGTTTCTGATGGGACCCTAAGCATAGAATAGGTTTAGACTACACAGATACAATGTTGTATGCATCTCACATACACTTGAAGCAATATATATATATATATATATATATATATATATATATATATATATATATATATATATATATATATATATATATATATATATATATATATATATATATATATATCCCAAGGGAAATCTAACCCCTAAACACTACTTGGGGTCATTCACCTTGACAGGCAACACTGTTGTCCTTTTTACTTTGATTATTGCATTTCGTCGTTCAAGTTTATAAACCACCTTTATTTTAATACCAATACAAATAAAATTATATTTTAAGCAATACACTATATATTATCTATCAAAGGGGTAGTAGAGTGCTCTTCAATCCGGGCTCTTTTTCTTGGGTCTATAATCATATCCCGGTAGCAGCACCATTCCCCTCTACAATCTCATTTAGCCGAGCAGGGGTTCTCTTCTTTCCTTTCCCTCCCCCCATCTTCCTATTTAAACGGGCATGCTGGAATATAAAAATGTTCTTAACATCTAATTAAAATATTTTTTAAACTTATGTATAGGTGAGAATCGCGCCAGTTATTAATGCTTCCTCCGTTCCGTCAGGAACACTGAAACCCCAACAGACGTCCCCCCCACCTCCAGGTCCTTGCAACCACTCAAATTGCAATGTGACAAAGGACTTGCAATCTCAGAGTTGGGAGGTCCCAGGGAACAGAGGGTGGTGGGAGACATTTCCTTCAAGGGTTCAATGTTTATGGTGGAGACGTTAATAGGGACGATCAACTATACAAGCCTTTTTGTTTATCCATTTTTCTTTTACGTGTGTTTATATTTCAATTACGAAAGAAACACGCTAATTACTACTACTGGAATATCGAATATTCAATTTCTTTAACGAGAGCACATGGATGCAGTGTGTGAAGTGCCGTAAGTCAATGACATGGAGTTATTTTTTTTAATTTGTTATCACATCTAGGGCCATAGCCCTTTTTAATAAAAATTAAAACGTTAGAATACTATATGTTCCATCTCCCTGATGTTTATCCAAAATCTACAGTGTGTGGTTGTGTGGCACAGGGAGATTGAGGAAAAACTGTATTAATATGTACTAAGCCATAGAACACTTTGGGCTGTAAGAGGTCTTTTGGGTTGGCACGGCTTAGTAAATATGCCCATTTATCTTGAGCATAAAAATAACATTGTAAGCTCTCAGAATTTTGCAGACTTATTAGGTCACTGACCCTATGTACACCAGTACGTTCACTATTCGCACCGTGCAAGAAACAATATGAAAACTATATAAATATATATTTCGGGGCAGCTAAAGAGAAATACATTTTATATATTACACATACTTTTTTCCAACTTGTTCTTGTCTCTGCTGTTCCTGAATGCCGTCAGCAGCTTGGTGAAAGTCAAACACTGAAAACACAAAATAGAAGAGCCTGAGTAAATCAAGACTCTGATGATCTTTCAAAACTACAAATCATTGAACTTCCTTGTAACTGCCACATTTTTAAGCATTTAACATAGTATTGTTTTTAAGAATTAAAAAAGCCTCAGCATGAGCTTGCTAAACTGCCTTTTTGTCAGTAGACATGCACTATTAGAATTAAGTAGTAGCTGGCAAGTCGGTAAATGACAAATGAGAGAGTAAAAAAATGTTTATTTTCAAAATTACATGGCAGATAATCGACCTGATAATTTGTCAAGTTTCACCAGCATGCTTACAATTTATTTCTAGTATCCTTTCCTGAATTTGTAATGTACCTTTTAAGTAATCAAAAAGATGTCAATTTAGTAACCCAGGAAGATACCATCAACCAGTTACTTGCTTTTTATTATTATTTAATTTTTTTTGATCAAAGCACTCATAAGGGCTTATTCTGTGTGTCGATCCGCACGGTCTGCATGTAAAGCCACACTTTGGTGGGACTTCCCGCGCGGATCTGTGTTTTCAGAGTTTGTAGAATAATCCCCATAGACTGAATGTCTGGATCAGAAAGATATGGTGGGGGTACTTTGTGTAGTAATATATAGTGGTCAAACAAGCAAGGTTACAGCATGAAAATGAACAAACGAAAACGGCCATATTGATTCATTTTGCTACTACATTAGAACTACAACAATACATAGCGCAACAATGAAAACGTGTAATCTGCATCAGATTGGTCCATGTCAAATCACAGCAGTGGAATACATGAAATGGGAATATTGTGTGCACACCAAAAGCACTGCCAGATTGCAGCTCATGCCCTCCAATAAAGAACAAGTGATATACACCAGGTGTTTAAGCCTGCAAGCTATTAATTTCATTCTGGACAACACATCCATTGATCCTTTTATTTAATTGTTGGTAAAATATTTTGGGGTCCAGTTGCCAAAAGTACCGTAGCTTGATATCTATGTTGGCATAGGCGTTCATATGGACAAGATTTGTAAGCTCTTTTTGTTGGCATGTTATTTGTGTGCTTGTAAGCTTTGAATGTTCAATTATTTCCCCCCCACTTGCGATGTAGTTTAGTCAAGTTAAATCCCACCGCTTGATTTACTCCCTGCAGAACTCAAAGGGTTAAATAAGCAGTGGAAAGTCTAAAATAATGTTGTGATAAACATAAATTAATATGTCGAGGAACTTACCAATATGAGCTCTGTCAGAAATACTTAGTCTTTTGTCCCAGCCAGCTAAACCTGAAGTGGTAAAAAAAAAAAAAAAAAAAAAGAATTTAGATGGAGAATAATAGATATAGATAGATCTCCATTATGCATGCTCCATAGCATAATTTAATAAAGCATGATTAGGGAAGAAGCGCCAAACCGACCATGCTACTCGGCATTCTCAAAATCACAAGCAAGTAGTAGGACATTCTTAGGCTGCGCTTATAGTGCCGGTGATGCGACGTCGCTTCAAAACAAATGCATTGAATCTGTAGCATGCGCTTATAGTAGGCGAGACGGAGCGACCTGAATCTCTGTAGTCAATAGAATCTGATTTTTACAGCAATGGTCTAATCATGTGACAGGCTGTAAACCAGATAGCTTCTGATGCAGGGATGTGTGTGTGAGGGATTGTGGTCTGCCGGCCCTGCCCCGCTGCGGGCACCTGTCAGTCCCACAATGGCTGCTCGTGCGCGCGCCGGGCCCCCCTCTCACGCCGGCGCGCCAGAAGCTTAGCCCAGCTGACTTCCGGCGCTGCCGAGAGACCCACTACCGGGTGCAGCTTTATTTAATTTTTTAACCGGCCAGGAAAGCCAATTCTGGCAGACCCCCAACGGTTGGCGGCCCTGTGTAGGATTGTGTGTGTGTGTTTGTGTGTGTGAGATTTGTGTGCAGGGCCGCCAACAGGGGGGGGGGGGGGGACTGCCGTTGTAGGCGTCCTGGGCCTCGTGGGTCAGGGGGCCCGGCCGCCAAGGCCCCCTGCGCGGCCGGGCCAGTTCATTTAAAAAAAAAAAAAAAAAAACGCTGCACCCGGTGCCTGGTCTCTCTGACGGCAGCGCCGGAAGTCAGCTGGGCTAAGCTTCCGGCGCGCTGGCGTGAGAGTAGCCAGCGTGGTACAAACAGGTGCCTGTAGCGGGACAAACAGGTGACTGAAGTGGGGCTGGGCCGGCGACAACTGCTGTGACCTGCCGCCGGGCCCCCCGCAGTCCCATCAGCTACCGGGCCTCCGTCCCCCCCACCTGTCAGCCAGCGCCCCCGCAGCACCGCCGGGCCCCTATAAAGCCACCCCCCCCCCCCCGCAGCACCGCCAGCCAACCATTGCCAGCCCCTGCAGCACCGCCAGCTGCTGGGCCCCCGCCCCCCGCAGTCACAGCACCGCCCCCCCCCCTGCAGCCACGGGCACACCGCCCCCCCCTGCAGCCAATGGCCTGACCTGAGATCATCCAAAAGGTAAGTCTGATTTTTATATGTATTGGGGGTATATTTGTATATGTATTGGGGGGGTTGGGGGTGTATTTTTAGATGTATTGGGGGGTTAAGTAAAATTTACGCGCGCTAAAATTTGTTTTTCCGTGGTAGGTGCGCTATGGGTGGGGGGGGGGGCCCTGCTACTTTCATTTGTCCTGGGCCCCAGGATTTCTGTTGACGGCCCTGATTGTGTGTCTGTCAAGTGAAACACACTATATGAACAACTTTAGAATAGTAAATTCTCCCGTAATTTAAAGTAAAATTAAAGTAAATTCAGCATACAAACAGAAATTACAACTCCTTTCCATTTCAGCCTTTCCCTTTGCTCTTGTCCCCGTCCCTCTGCCTTCCGTCACTCCCCTTGTAGCAAGAGACGTCTCCCAAACTGAAATTACAACTTTCGCTTGGGCTACGGAGACGGGAGACGTCATCTGTAGCCGTAGCCAGCACTAGAAGCGCAGCCCAAGTCCGCTCTTAGGCCGAGTCCATAGAAGGACAGGCCGCGCTGAGCTGTGCGGACGCTCCGCGCTGAGCCCCTGCATCCTCAATGAGGATGCCTTGAGAGGGGGCTCACGCGAGCGTCCGCAGGCGTGCTGAGGCTTTGGAATTTTCAGCCGACAGCCAAGCTGTTTTTCAGCGCGCTGTCGGCTGAAAACATCCAATCAGCCTGAAGCAGCGTCAACGTCACGGCGCCGTGACGTCGGCGCCGTGACGTTGACGTCAGTGCGTCGCGGGCGATTGGCCCAGCGACGCCACTGCCCCGCCTCCAACCACCTCCCCTCCGCGCACGCTGGATCAGCGTCAGCGCGGCTCGGAACTCCTCACCACTCTATGGCCCCAGCCTTATAGTGCCGGCGCCCGAAAACAAATACATTGCCGCCGCGTGCGCGCAACGGCGACAAAGCGACATCGTGGAAACGAAGCCGGCAAAATTTGATTTTTCAAGGGCTGTCGAGTCACGTGACGGCTCTTGAACAATTCAAATTGCCGGAATCCCGCGACATCCCCGCCCGGCGAAACATAAAACTTTCGCCGGTGGCGACGGGTGATGTCACCCGCCGTGTTGCAGTCGACGGCACTATAGGCACGGCCTAAGATGTACACGTCAGACCATCACTTTGTAAGGAATCCGCTCCTGGCTTTGACTATAGCCTTGCAGACCTCTGCAGTTGCAAAAGTTTCATCTGCCAATCAATGGCACATGTGCTGCCTCTCATTGCAGCTTCTGCCCTGTGCTCCATCATTGGGGGAATGCTCACACACCCTTCCCCTGTGATTGGATCTCCGCCCTTCATATGTTGAGCTTTGGCTCTGAATCAGAGCCGAGCATATCTCCTTCCTTGGACGTTACTGTCTCTGCCACAAACCACCCAGGCCCCTCTCCTAGTGTTCTAACCTCTCTAGTTCCTGAGTATCCAGAGGCCTGTTCCTGTCTCCTGTGCTGAAGCGTTGGTTAGCCAGCACAGGTATCTTCTGCATTCTCTCCTAGCAGTGGTTACCCTTCATTTCCTGAGGCCTGCTGCTAATCTCCATGCAGTGGCCTGCCTTGGACTTCTGTGCTGAAGCGTTGGTTTCCCCGACGCTGCCCCGCGGTGTACTTCGGCCAGCCTGCTGTCTCCCCCTGCTGAGACCGGCGTCATGGGCCGAGCCCGCTGCTCGCACAGAGGCCACTCCCGCGCTCACGCTCCTAAGCTGAAGCGGGGAACTCCTGACTGCCTGTTGCCGATTCCTAGCTACGACTACGACTACCCGGATGTCTTCTATCCCGACCCTGGTTCGGCCATCGATTGTCCTGTTTTCTCCTACCACGACTTTGGCTTGAATAACGACGATGCTGCCTTCTCCAATCCTGACCCTGCGATGTACGACTACGAACTGCGCACTCCGGATCAGTCTGCGCGGACTAAGGTCGGTGATCATATAACCCCACCTCAGCCCCGCGGTCCAGTCCCAGTTTGTGGCGAGCACCGGCGTAACACACTTCTCGCCCAGGTCCTCCCCCAACACACAAAACAAAAAGAAACTGCACGGAGGAAGATTTTTTTTTTGCAATTTTGAGAACGCCGAGTAGCGTGGTCAGTGTGTGGTGTCCGGTGTGCCCCAACTGCAATTACATCTGGGCTGGCCTTGAGGACACAGGAAAAGAATGCTGGTGAAGTTTCATAACCAACCAATTTCCATCTGCACCCTGGGGTCTCAGCTCAAGTACTGCCTGTTACCTTCTGTTCATCCCTGAGGAAGCAGTCCCAGGAATAGAGAAACACGGTGGAAGCCATCTTGTATCGGGGTGAGAGCGGTGACATCACGTACCTAATCTTCCAATACTAACCAGCTCCCTCCAGTGATCACAATTTTCAATTTGTCCCAGTATCTGAAGAGGATATTACACAAGCGCTCCTCAAACTAGAACTAAGCAGCCAATGTGGACCTGACTTACTGCAATCCAAGTTCCTAAGACAAGGTGGCCCAGCCATTGCCAAGCCAATTACTTCCATAATCAACTCTATTCTGGCTGCATGCCATATCCCTAAGACCTGAAAAACTGCCAGAGTTGTCCCAATCTTCAAAAGTGGGGACAAAAACCATTAGCCTGTAGTTTGAGACAATCTCTCTTCTCCCAAAACTGTCCAAAGTCATGAAAAAATGTGTTCACTCCCAACTAAGTGATTACTATACCAAGACAAATTTCCCTAGTCAATTCCAATCTGGCTTTCGCCCCAAACACTCCACAGTAACTACTCTCCTAAAAGTTTGCAATGAAATCCAGCGTGGAAAGGAACGAGGACAACTCACTGGTGCAATATTCCTAGATTTTGCAAAGGCTTTTGATACTGTTGATCATGTTATCCTGCTTAAACTCCAGAACTCTGGAATAGGGAAGCATGCTTTAAGCTGGTTTCAGTCCTACCTATCAGGTAGATCCCAACATGTGTCCCTCTCAGGCTCCAACTCCAACCCCTTGGATATCACCCGTGGTGTCCCACAAAGCTCTGTTCTGGGGCCCCTACTCTTCTCAGTGTTCATCAATGATCTTCCTACAGCTTGTAAGGGAGCTCCAATACACATGTATGCAGATGACGTAATCTTACATGCACATAGCCCTAGACTTTCGGACCTTGAACACATACTTCAATCTGAATTTTGAGTCTTGAAAGTTGGATCTCACAAAACAAACTGTTTTAAAACACTGACAAGACTGTAACAATGGTATTTGGAACCAAGGCTACATTTTTAAAGCTTCTAATGACTGAGTTCCAGATCAGAACCAATGCTACCACCACCCTAACTCCTGTTACTAGTTGTAAATACCTGGGCATATGGTTTGACTCCCATTTAACATTTGGGATGCACGTTGATACCCTGACATCCAAAACCTATGCCAAACTAGGTGTACTCTACAGGAACAAAGATGTTCTACTGGTTACTGCTGTTTGTGGTGCGTGCATACCTGTGAGGGTCCAGGAGAGCCGAGTGTTCCGCGATGTAGTGGGGAACAGGACAGGCTTTTGATGATCTTGATGTTCAACTCGGGGTGTCAGTGCCTCCAGCGCCAGTGGGCTCCAGGATATCCAGAGACAGTCCCCCACCAGAGCAGATTTCATCCATACCCCTATCCAATAGACAGAGCTCAGGTGGGGGTATATGAAAAATTATGCTTTATTGGCACACTGCAGATGTCACACAGAGGATGCAGATAGGTTTCAGAGGATCCAAGGCCTCTGGATGGTGCTGGGCTCTCTGTTAAGTCTTGAGGCCTCTGATCTATCTTGGCTCAGTCAGCCCAGGAAGGACTGGCTGGCCTGGCTACCTCCCAGTCGCGAGGAGCAGCATACACCTCCTCTTCCCTAGGAGGGGTGCATAATATATATATATATATATATATCTACAAAAACAGGAAAAAAACAGGCGCACTCATAGCGTAACAAAGTATAACAAATAGTTTATGGAGTAAAAGATATGAAGAACACACTCACAAACATAACGGAATAAAAAGCAATTCTGAGTACAACTCAATCACCAGCCAGACGCAGGAACCAGGTATCGGGTGACTTCAGTGAAGTGTCCGGTGTGGGTGAACTGCAGCAGCCTCAATAATAGCCTCCGAGTACCGGGGAACATGAGGGACGCCGCCTTCCTCCAGATCCAGCGTCACAGCAGTGAGTTCTCAGCTCCAAGTCACGCGAGAACTCGATGACGTCACAGGATACAAACGGAGACAGTCCCCACAAGTACAGCAAATGACTGGCTGGGATCAGTGTATTCCAAATTAAAAGATATAGTCCCGTATTTAGAATAGTGAGTGATATTGAATAAAACTGGACAATATCACATCCACATGACACGCCCTACGCGTTTCGTCTCAAAAGACTTCATCAGGGGGTAATAGCATAGGTGTGAGACATAGTTTTATAGTGGATTAGACCAATCAAGACACACAGAACCACTGATTGCTAATTGGATACAAGAGGTATATAGGGAAATAATTTTAACCCCTATACTATCCAAAATGCAAGAGCTGAAATAAACATCAATACTAAAAGAAATACTACAATGAAATCCTATATACAACCAAATAAATACATTAATACAATACCATAATACCAATATACAAGTCAATAATATATATATATATACAGACACAGTGGTCGACAAATCACCAAAAAATCTACTCGCCGAACAAAAAAATCTACTCGCCACCTAGTAGCAAACGTGTGCTGCTTGGGCCAATAGGAGCTCGCCACGATGTTAAATCCACTCGCTCGGGGCGTGCAAATGTATAGGTTTGTCGAACACTGTAAATATATATATATATATATATATATATATACAATAAATTGCACCCAATGTAGTTAATGTAATCAAGATATTTTTTGATATAATAATAGAACATCATCGGTTGAATATATGGTAAACAGATAATTAATAAAATAAATAAACATTACCAAATAATTAATAAACCTATAACTTAATAGAATATATCTAGAGATAATAATAAAGGAGAGACTCAGAGAGACCAGAGGATGGACATAATGAATGACATGAACAAATACATGTGAATGAAGGGGGAAAAAAAAAGAAGGGAGGGGGGGGGAGGGAGGTGGAAAAAGTATAATGTGTGTAAACAATATCAATTGTAGGTAGGGGATGAGGGGGAGGGAAGAAGGGAAAAAGGGAAAAAGGGAAAAAACAAAAACAAAAAATGTATCAAACAATAAAAACAACAACAATGAAAAAACAGAGAAAGAATCATGATCAATGATGGTCACACGAGCGAAGCTGATAAACCCAAAAATAGATGGAACTAAATACATGCATAATATATATCTCTGAAATAATGTTTGTGTGTGTATTTGTACCCCCTGTGATTGGCCGGCGGACGACAGCTCATTGGCCTGTAGGGTGGGGTGACGTCACGGCCACACCTACGCAGGCCGTGACAGTCACACCACACACACACCGCGTGCGCCTCTGGACTGACCCGCACTCACCAGAACCCGCTGCCTACCGCCTCTCACTTGCGGCAGCCAGTAAAGTGAGGATGGCCATAAAGTGAGATAATTACGTCACTCCGAATCGTCCAAGGCAATCTCAAAGTCTCAAAGGAGGAAGTAGCTTGCACTACGAAACGCATTGGATGATTTTGTAGCCCATATGGTAATCCCTATCACAGTTTATGTGCCGAAGCAACTTTGAGACTTTGAGATTGCCTTGGACGATTCGGAGTGACGTAATTATCTCACTTTACGGCCATCCTCACTTTACGGCCGGCCGCAAATACATACGGGACTCTTGAGGAACGAGTCTGGCGGTGGCTCCAACAGTCCCGACGTCTGAGGGCGATCTATCCGGACCCAGAGAGACGAGCGGAGGACTTCTTGAGTGCCGCGGCTGTGTATCTCCATACATCAACTGATCCCGTGGTCGTTGCGGTGTTGAAGCTGTTGCGGTGCCGGGTAACACATGTCATTGTACATGAAATGCCTATTTTATTGTGATCCGATGTACGCAGATATCTTACCATCTTAATATATATATATATATATATATTCATTTTGGAACATACTTCACTATGTGCGTCTGCGCTTTTGTTTTCTTTGTGTCACACCGCAGATGGGTCTGGCCATTCACTCTGTCAACGAGGTAACCGACTGGGAGATTGTAGTTGGTAACCTCCAAATCATCCATTCTTTTCACTGGCAGCAACTGAGGTAGTATACAACTGGTTGTGCAGTGGCTCCTCTTTCATGCTCATCTCCTAGTGAATGAAGTGGGTGCAGCAGGCTGCGGACTCCTCCCAGAGCAAAGGCGGGCTTTGACTGGCTGGTAGTGTGTCGCCTCTCTCCTGGGTGGAATTAGAGGCAGGGCAGTGCGGATTGAAGGATGACCTGGCTCTAGCTGAGCCAGTCACTTTGGGGGGTGGTGCCAGGGCTTGGCGCCGAAAGCTTGCAACTGCATTTTTGCAAAAGCTTGCAACTTTGGTTTTGCATCCCATGCGGTCCCGATTCAAGATGGGTGCGCCATTTTGGATGCAGAAGAACAGGCAGACACGCGGTGGCCGCCATTTTAGAAGCACAGTCCATGCCATAGATTCCATATTAAAGTCCACAGCACAGCACTTAAGAACAGGTACACAGGGTCCTTGGTGACGCCTCAGGGGCCCGTTCCTCACATTGTAGACTGCTGCACAGTCCAGAAATGAAGGTGCACAAGGTCCCCCATGGTACGTTGTGAGAGGCCCGTCCCTTGTAGAACAGGTATGGGTTTCACGCTCCCGGGATAAATTTCCCACCGGGTGCGCCCCCAACTTGCACAGTACGTCATGCATGGTGCACGGGTTGCCTCAGAGCCTGAAAGGTCCCATCTCTTTAAACACAGTCTATGTGCCTTGGTACCCAAGGGTCCTCACGGTACGCTGTGAAGGCCCTGGCCCATTTTCCAGTGGTTGAAGACAGGTAACAGCGCTCCCCCGGTAACATCCCATCGGGAGGGGGTTGCCCCAACTTTGCACAGTCTATGTGCACAGGTACCCAGGGTTTCTCACAGTGCGTGGTAAGGTTTGTCTTGGCCCGGTCTTGGATACGATGAAGGGTAACAGCGCTCCCAGGTAATATCCCATCGGGGGGTTGCCCCAACAAAGTTCTGTCTGGCTATGATATGGGTGCCTGGAGACCCTAGGGTAGCATCAGGGGCCCGGCCCCAGCCTCTTTTACTTCTGCTGCTGCTATAAAGTCCCATAAAAGCCTGCCCTGTTGCTGCCATCTCAGCAGCACCTCCAATTATAACACAGTTTCCCTCCCCTCTCTGGAAGATTGTACTACTGGTTACTGCTGTTTGTGGTACGTGCATACCTGTGAGGGTCCAGGAGAGCCGAGTGTTCCGCGGTGTAGTGGGGAACAGGACAGGCTTTTGATGATCTTGATGTTCAACTCAGGGTGTCAGTGCCTCCAGCGCCAGTGGGCTCCAGGATATCCAGAGACAGTCCCCCACCAGAGCAGATTTCATCCATACCCCTATCCAATAGACAGAGCTCAGGTGGCGGTATATGAAAAAGGATGCTTTATTGGCACACTGCAGATGTCACACAGCGGATACAGATAGGTCACAGTGGATCCCAGGCCTCTGGATGGTGCTGAGCTCTCTGTTGGTCTTGAGGCCTCTGATCTAGCTTGGCTCAGTCCGCCTGACTGGCCTGGCTCACTCCCAGCCGAGAGGAGCAGCACACAGCTCCTCTCCCTAGGAGGGGTGCACAACAACAGAACTATAATTTGGACTTCCTCTCTGAGACTCCAGGAGGGGGGGGGGTACAAGATCTGTACCATGATTGGCTGTACACAGAACCATGTGGCACCACCTCTTCAGTCACTTCAGCATAAGGAGGGGCGGGGGGGAGTCAATGCCCCTAATATTGCCTGTCACAGCCTGTAGCTACTAAGGGGGTAGAGAGGCAGTCTGGGCCAGCCATGCTACAAATGTATACCTTGTTCACTTATGTAACTGTATTTGAAACCATCTATTGTTTGTAATCTTAACTCTATGCCCAGGACATACTTGAAAACGAGAGGTAATTATGTATTCTTCCTGGTAAAACATTATATAAATAAATAAATAAATAAAATCTCCTGAGGCTGAAGTGCTGGAGCAGACACTGATGCAGACACCGGTTGGAGAAAAGTACTGACAGATTGCAGACTCCCCAGCAATGTATCTTTTCATTTAAAGGCGTATTACAAAACTAACTGATTGTGAGTTTAAACCTTTTTATTCTTCAATCCTGCTTTCAATTATAAACCTGTTGCATTTTCTTACGCTGTTTTTTTGTAGATATAGATAGATTTATATATTTCAGAGATAAGGCACTCATGTATTGGTAGATGTAGTTCATAAAGGGTGCATACTGTTCTAATGTCACAAGAGCAGCACATCAATAGAAAAAACAGGACAGGCATTCCAAGGTGCAAAAGGGTGTAATTTAAGCTCAAGATTAAATTACACCCTTTTGGACCTTGGAGTGCCTGTCTCGTTAGAGAGATCTTTCTCCAAGTGGAGATCTCTCCATCTCGATGTTATGTTGTCTAGATGTCATCTAAATGTTATCTCCATCGAGATATGTTTATGTAACTACAGCTCAGTTGAAACGTCTATGATAATAGGTGTAGCTGCAGAAGAGCACTCAGTACCAATATGCACAGCCAAGATTGTATTTATTCTGTTATTCAGTATACACTATTACAGACAATAAGTAATTTACCGTCAGAAATATATTTAATGTACTATGTTAAATGCCACGACAAATAGCAGACTTTTTGATTCTTTAACAAGACATTGTATGCTTTTGATTCTTAAGTGCAGTATTTGTAAAAAACAGGAACTCATTTTATATGCCAATATACACTAATGGTAAAATATTCCCCTTTGCAATGAAATGGACAACAACACATGTAATGCTGGGCTTTTAACTAACATGACAATGTCATTGCAAATAGCCAAAGGGTAAGAAATACAAAATGTATAAAGTGTGTAAGGTGTGTAAAATTGGAGAGCCACAAGTGAAAAAGGCAACCATTGCTGGTCTGAGGCAAGCAGTTTGCCTCATAAGGGAACGAGAGATGGGAGAGACACTTGTTCACATAAAGGAGCACACATGAAATATCTGGACATGCAAAGCGCATTCAAATGACAAATTAGCAAATATCCCAGGCATCTCCAGTGTGCTCCTGTGTGTGCACAGGTCTCTCTTCACGTGTTTAAAGGTGTTTGGGGTGCTATACCTGTGTAAGCAACTTGGGACTCTAATAAAATGTCTCTCTCAAAGTTTGTCGAAGGAAACCTAAATCGCGAAAGGCAGAATTACATGCGGTCTGGGAATATTTTTTGAAGCAAAAATGTCCCAAAAAGCTTTCACGGGTTCACAAAGTAATAGAAAAGTTTGTGCAAAAATGTGCGGGACGAACTTTTATACTTTCGCCCATCTCTACTGGGAACTATGCATAAGTTGTAAAACAAGAGGGTATCAACATAACACCGTTAGCAACATTGAAAATATACAATGCACAGCCCTAAACTAAAGGTGAAAGTATATATGAATGAATTGAGGGCTGTTAATGAATTAACCATTTTTTTTGGTATCAACAATTAAAACAATACACATACCATAATAAGTACACGTTAACCTACCTTGTCCTTTTTTCATATTCTTCTCCGCTTCTTCAAATAAGCCCGGCAGATGAATTACAACACCATTCCCTATTGGATAGAGAAAACAAAAATCGAATATCCATTTAAAAAAACATAGGCTCCAAGATTAACAGCACAGTGCATTGTGGGTGGGGTTGTATCATGGCTCGTGCCTGGTTAAAGCAGCAATCCTGGCTATCAAGATTTTTTTTTAAATGTTTTCGCAACCTGAATCATGGGGTTCACCTGGTGCTCATCAGTGGTCCCCCAACATCGAGGTTCCAGAGCAGCAAGCACAGGATTCACCGTGGATCCACCAAGCAAAGTGGGAAAACAAAACGGCTCGATCTGGCGGCCAAAAGAAAAAAACTGCAACGTCATCAGGAGATCACGTGTTCGATTTCTATTGGTGATCTAGGTGGCTATTTATGCAATCCACTGGCATATCTGCAGTTTTGTGTTAAAACCAGCAACAAACAAAAATACACAAATATCAGAGTTCCAGGGAACCCGTGGTTCAGAAAAAATTACAAATACAATAAAAAAAAATTCCAGGGGGAGATGTCTGCTTTAACCCTGTAAGTGCCAGAAGACGACCGGGACCAGAGACCAACCCCTCTTCCAAATCTCAGTGGAATGTATGCCTCTTCCATTCACCATTCCCTTGAAGGTGATCACCCCCTAGCATGACATACTCTGAACGTCATAGTGCTCAAAGAGTGCCGGATCTTCTATCGTTCAAGGTAGGTTTTGGGGCACTAAAAGGGTTAAAAGGCCTTAGATTATAATTCTGGTGCAGCTGTCCACACCGAATTTGAACCTTCTGGACATCCAGCGTAATAGGGGTGAGGCGACAATGAACCATTACAAGAAAGCCTAGAAGAACGCTGCTTCTAAAAGTTTTAATATTGCATTTATGTTTAATATAAAACTTTCTTTAATTTAATTTTTTTTTTTTTTTAATCCTCACCATTTCATATATAAAAAGAAAATAAGTAGTTACGAACATGTACCACTGTTCGTATGCAAGGTGTACAGTGAGAATGAGGAACAAAGACCAGGCTTCACACAGCAAATAAAAGATTAAAAATCAATTAACTATTGCAGAGTATAGGGCATTACAAAAGCTAAATTGTAAAACTAAGAAAACCAACGGTGAAAGCTTGTTACAGATACACCATCGCCAGTCGATATAAAGATTTGGTTGCAGGCTTCATACATTGTAAAGCACGAGTCTTCTCCATAGTGATACATGGAAAAAAAGAGTATGTCATAATTTCAAAATGATTGTATTCACACCTGAACAATGAACAGCGTGTTGCAATTTACATTCCAAGTTATTCTTAGCATACAGCTGATATTGGTCTCCTAAAACTTGTACGGTTTAATTGGTTATCAAGTTAAACAAAATAATGGTACGGTGTTAACTCAAAGCAGACAGAACAAAAAGTATGGTTGAAGTTATACAGTATAGACCAATAGACCACTGAAAATAATAATAATAATAATAATAAAGTGCAAGCTTTTAGGACCAAGCAAGTCCTTCAGGCAAACTTTTTGCCGAACAAACAAGAAAAAAAAATCTCATTGATACAAGACATTTATTGCTGTTGTTTATGAAAATTCCGCCTCATCTGTACAAACTGAACATAATATTTTACTACAAAAGAAATACCCTATTGAATGAGGTACTTACTGCTTCGAAAAATATTTTGAAAGTATATTGGTGTAAATATACAAAACTGCTGGTTTAATTTACCAACTCAAAGACTGAGAGGGACACAAAGTCAGTCCCCATTTTCTCAGTGTTCATCGTGACTAATACAGTCTCACATTTATAACATGGGGGGGAGGGGATGTCACCATTTAAAAACATGCAGTAGAAATGCTTTTTCTTCTAGTATAGGGGTGGCAAAAACTCCCATCCTCAAGGGCCACCAACAGGTCATGTTTTAGGATATCCCTGCTTGAGTATGGGTGGCTCACTGATTGAGCCATCTGTGCTGAACCAGGGATAACCTGAAAAACTGACTTGTTGGTGGCCCCTGAGGACAGGAGTTGGGCCACCCCAGAATGTGATGTTGAGGGGGTAACAAGGCCATTAATAAAGGTATTTGGGGATCCATATTTGGGGTTTTAGAGTGTCAGCTCTTGAACCTGTCTTTCCTACATGAAATGCATATGATTAAATGAAAATAAAGAATGTGTGTGTGTTTTACCTTTCCAGGAGAGCCAACCAGTGGAGATTCTGAGGCTATGAGCTTCGAGGGGAAGGGGGGGGGGGAGGGGGGAGGTGCGGTAAAAGTGTTGTCAGATTGTGTCTAGGTAGCCGGGGTTCAGAGTTGCTGGCCACCCCAAAAATGTATCCAGGAATCCCGTCAAATTCCCAGGATCATATAGACACATCACCCCGGTCAAAATCCTTCCTTTAAAACAGTTATGCGACTCACCACCCGGTTTCCCTGCTTCAGCACAGACCAGAAAGGTAAAGGGGGGCATAGGGATATGTGTATCCCGGGTACAGTCAGGGATCCCTAAGTTAGTGAGGGTCCCCCAGTATATGCCCAGGTTCCCCTGAACCAGTATAGAGGTTCTGGGGGTTACTCCAACCATATATGAGGTTGCGAGAGGTTTTTTATGAAACCTACATCCTATTTTCACTAAAGGAAGGAGATACAGCTCTGAGAACGCACATAACCGTTTTTTTAGTTCTGAGTTTGTTTTTTCTAAGGGAATGAGCTCAGCTCTGGGGACCAACCTAAGCATCTTTTCATTTTACTTTGGGACGTAGAAGAAAAGTGATGAAAAATATTTTGTGTTTCATAAATGTGTAATAACCCAGAAGGCTCTAAAGTCTAAGTCAGGTTTACAGTGTGTGAGGGATATGGCTAGTGGAAATAAAAGTATGAGGCCCATTTTACCCCTCATAGCTAAAAGACATAGCCAGGATAAAAGTGAAAAAGTATATTTTATTAAACGGGTATGTTTAAAATGTATTATGCTTATAAACTAAGATAAGCTGGGACTTTTAAAGCCAGTATTCTGAGTGAGCTAGATGGCTACCAAACTGTGGCGCGCCACTGTGTCTACTCGAGGTCCGGACTTGAAAGCCACAGATGCTGCCAGAGGTGTGAAGAACATTTGGGCAGGATGGCTAGGTGAAAAATACCCACGTCCTGGGATCAATACCAGCCGTTCCGGCTAGTATTCGCCTTCCCAAACCTGGAGGCACCTAACCCAGCGGGTGGCTTCTGCATGACAAGTGGCTAAGGTGGCAAACTCGCACGTGCCCTTGTTTCATTCAGAAGACCCGCTTGCCCAGCTTCGGAAGACTGGCAGGCATTCGATTGGATGGTTGTAAGGTTCCCATCCTGGGATTGGCTGTAGAATTTTGTGAATGAACCCTGCAGCCAATCCGGTGTTGAAATTCTCTAAGATTTCGAGCGCCAAGACAGCAGCGGCAAATTTGAAACCACCAAAAGAGGCTCTTGGAGAAATAGACACGAGCCGTCTTCAGAAGTGTCAAGGCAAGAAATTTTCTAAGTCCCACTTTTCGGGGGCTAAGTTCTGAGAAGAGAACGTAGCGGTCGCGGCTGGAACTACAAGCCGAAAAGAGTACCAGGACGTTTGGTGCCATCTCCCGGTCAAGGGATTTTGATGTCTCTGGAGCGGATACAGCGGTGGTGTCAGGAACTTCATGCCGATTTGAGTTTCAGGACATCTCGGGCTAAGTCCCGGTCAAGTACAAACTTTGTTTTATGGACTGTATGTAGAAGCTAGGAACGTTTTTTCCTCCAGACCCCCACTAAATGTGTTTTTCTCTCATATTTTGTAATCCACTGTGTGTACGTCTGTTTCAATGGAATAAATGATAATTTGTTTTATCATTTGTTTTTGCTCAGTGATATGATCCCGGTATAAAGGTTTAAATGCCTGGTCTCCTGTGACACTGAGCTAGTGCATTACTAGCAAAACACAAATCTATAAATTAAATGCATTTAAGTTAGCAATTAAATTACACACACTAATGTGCTTGGTAAGCAACAGTTTTGTGGGCACCCTTATTGGGATTTTCACTGCAGTAGTAACTTGTTCAAACCAGCTAGCTGTGTAAAGTAATATGCCCTAGAGGAGTCTGAACCTGGCATCAGCAATACCTCACATACACTAGTAACTTTCTCTGTAATACCCGTTTCCCAAGATAGGTCCAACAACATCTCCCCCCCCCCCCCCTCTCTCTCAAAAAAAAAAAAAAAAAAAAAAAAGAAGAGCTAAAATCTTGACCTGTGGTTCCAATAACACCCCCCCCCCCAAAAAAAATATATATTAACAGAGAAATCTCTCAGGCAATGGGTATACAGCACACAGCACATTTGTAATTCTATTGTAAAGCAATCAATTACAGTAGCAAATACATAGTCTTTATAACACTGCATTTGCAGACATATTTGAACTAAATCACATACTTTAAAAATCAAACTGCATATCCTAACAAAATTAATTGGATTACTTACGCAAGCTGTGTTTCTAATAATAGGATGGATTCTAAATTAGTAATTCTGTTGCCGAGTTCTCACACTTACCTATGAAGGCAATGACTTTTGGATTTATGATTCCACTTGGTAGAAGGTGAAAATCATACTCGACAGAGTCCACAACAACTGTGTGACCTGCATTATTTCCTCCCTGCAAGTTAAAAATAAATACATAATTGAACAAAAGCATAAAATAATTGTTAATTGGAACACAAAGCAGCAATCCCACCAAACACTGAAATTAAAAAAGGTAGCATATTCTGAGATAATGTTGTGATCTGTTCTCATCTTTTTTTCCCCCCTTTTTTTATTCCTGAAACTGTAGTCTTGTCTTACATTTTAAACTTTCACTGGCAGTAGATGTTACCTTAGCAACCTGTTCCACTGATGTGTTGCGACTCAAATTACCAGTAAAGAATTTTAGGATGATTTTCTTTTCCAAAGGAAAAACTCCAGTTAACTGGCAGGTCTCCTAAATAGCTAGCAACTGGGAATAGACTAAGATGGTGAGCACAGCTTACTTCCGATGTGCGTTGACGTCAGAGGCTCGGCGCACGCCAGCAGCGAGAGGACTGGCAGCCGGATCCGACTTACAGCCTCTTAGGCCTTTTCTTTTATAAAGGGGATCACTAGTGTAAGCATATGAAACACGCTGATATATTGTAGCTTTTATGATACAGCAAGAGCAGCGGTCTGCATCCAATGGCCTTTAGTCTCCTCCAACTCAATACGGCTTGGGTGGATTCTCTTTCTGCATACCTATTGCAAGAACAGAGAATGGAAAAACCCATGGTTGGGTTGTTAAGGGTTTGCTCATAGGGGCTACTTAAATTACATTGTCTCAAAGCAGAGGTATCTTTAGTGGATTGGGAATGTATATAGTGATCATTAGTACTGTATATAGAAATAGCACTGCAGATTCATTTTCAGACTATGGGGCGCAGACAAGGCTATTACGGGAATTTTCTCTGATTTAAAAGCATTCACTAACGAAACAAATACAGACAGTACAAAATAAAGCGTCCACATGTTCATTTAAATGGAATTACTTGAACCACTTATTTAATTTCAAAACAAAGAGATTTAAAAAAAAAAATAAGGAGGCGCATGCGCGAAGGATCGGGGTATGGAGGCTTAGGTGAATAGCTCCGTCCCGCGCTCAAAGCAAAATACGAATAAATACCCCTATTAATAAAAATGTTGTGTCCTACCTTGAACCCAAAGCAGACTTAATACTCCAGGATGGCCCCAAAGAAGCCAGTAGGGCAGAAAAAACAGAAACTGGCAGATGTCCAGGCTTATTTTGGTGGCGCGGCTGCAAGCGAGCAAGCAGAAGAAATGGCGCCGGTTTTAAACCCGGACACCGATACAGAGCTGGAAGGAGACGACGAAGGATTTAATAGTCAATCTCAGCTCCCAGTGAGGCGCTACGATTTTGCACGGCTATATAAATGACTTAAAAATGCTCCTGCAAGCGGACATTAAGGAAGTTAAAAGGGAGGTTGCAAAGCTGGGGACCCGAACGGACGATTTGGAGACCAAAGTAGATCTCACCATCAGGGCTGGGAAAAAGACTGATAAAAAGACCGCTGACCTACAGAAACAAATTGATAATCTTAAAGAACGGCAGGACGACGCGGAAAACCGCGATAGTAGAAACAATATTAGAATACGGGGGGTCCCTGAAGAGGTAAGAGACTGTGAGGAATACACCGCACGCTGGCTGGAATCCATGCTGCCGGACAGTACTAAGGAAGCCCTGGCAATGGACTGTTGCCACAGGGCCCTGTGCTCCCGGCCGGTCCAAAATGAACAGCCGCGGGATATTATCCTCCGGCTCCATTATTACACCACCAGAGAGGCGGTTTTGTGCCTCACAAGGGTCCTGCCGTTTGTGGAGTTTGAGTCCAACAAGATGCTAATTTTCCAGGACTTATCCCCACTCACCCTTATGAGGCGCCACGCACTGCTTCCAATTACCAAAGTACTTTGCGATAATAATGTGAGGTATCGCTGGACCTTCCCGTTTGGGCTGCAGGTGACGCGGAACGGGAGATCCTTCACCCTAAAAGACCTGGTGGAGGGCCCGGATTTTCTAACTAAACTGGGCCTAGGGGGTGCCCCAGCAGAAGCGGCGAGCGGAGAAGCCTCCCTGGAACCAGAGTGGAGCGGAGGAGCAGGCACGACAAAGCCCAAGGGGAACAAGAGATAACGGCAATAAAAGGCCAGTTAAAGGACACGTACGAGGTTCAGCGTTGATAGTTTAAAGTTGCCTAGTTAAAGGCCCAAGTTGGGGAGCGAGCATAGCCACTTGGCAAGGCTCTCCTGCCACGCTATCCTGGCGTACGGACACCTAAGAGCCCCCAGCCGATGCCCAGCGATCCCCCCCCCCCCCCCAGTCACCTGGCAAAACCGGCGGCATTCCCTGCAAAAGAACGGAAGAAAAACAACCTTTTCGTCGATCCACGAGGCAGTGGGAAGATGGCGGGCGAAATGGCGCTCCTCAGGCTCCACCGTGGGGCGCAGAACCAGGAAGCGGCTATCAAGCGGGAGCAGCGAGCTTCACGTCCTCCACGAGGCAGCAGTGGATCCAAAATGGCGGCCGCCGGAAACCAGAAGTCGTCACCAGGCGGCATCGGGGAAGCGGGCGCCATCTTGAAGGAGGCGGAAGTGACCGGGAACAAATAGAGGAACACCGGAAGACGGCAGCGGAGGGAGGCGGCCCACACATAGGAGGCGGTCCCCGGACATGATCCACTAGGGAATACAGTAGGAGGAGAGGGCCAGGCAGCCACAATAGATGGGGGAGGGAAATAACTAATAGCCACGCAGAGGGAGGCACGGAAAGCAGGGGAAGGATGGCGTTTTTCAACAGGCAAGCTCCAGACGAGAGAGGGGAAGGTGAGGGAGAGTGGAGAGAGGGGGGCATAAGGGAGGGAGGGGAGAATTGGAGCAGCGATAGGGCAGTTAGGGCAGGGGTTTGAGGAGAATCCTAGAAGGAGTACGCCAGGAGGCAAGTTAGGGGGCTCAAGCACGGAGACTAGAGCCAAGGCAGCTTATTTCAGGTTTCTGCGGTTGGGGTAGAAAGGTTAGACAGTTAAAGGGGGTATAAAATAAAATAAAATAAATTGAGTGAGCGCGGGCACGGGGGATGGAGGGAGCTTCATATCCCGAGGTCGGCATGTGCTGCGGGCGGGATCAGGGGGAGGGGACCCCCCTGGATCCTGTCAAAGTCGTTTGGGGGGTGCAGATGGGAAGTGGTCCAGAGGCCACAGGGCTCAACTCCCCAAAGGCATTGGACTTCGCTACGGGACAAAAGTAGTTCTGGAGCAGAGATCATGTTATGGTTAAAATGCTTGTATTTACATGTTGTTTTTTTCTTTGTGTTTCCTTTGTGTCTTCCCTTTTGTCTCACACCCCGCTCTCCCTCACCCCCCTCGGAGGCGACCAAAACAGAAGGGAACATCGTTGGACGAGAAAGAGCTATGTGCAGGGCCGCACAGCATTGGCGAGGTTCAGTCAGGATGGACATGGGAAAAGAACCATACCAAGACGATTCCAATGAATAGAGAAATCAGGTGCATCTCCCATAACGTTAAGGGATTTAACGGCCCCGCTAAACGTAAGTTGGCTTTTAGAGATTATAAAAGATACAACGCAGACATTCTCTTCCTCCAAGAGACCCACTTCTCCAAAGCTAGTTTCCCGAAATACCTTGATAAAGATTTTAATACAATACATCTAGCATCAGCACACGAAAAGAAGAGCGGGGTGGCCATTGTTTTACACAAGAACCTACAGTTTAAACTAGATAAACGGGTGGTAGATGTCGAAGGCAGATTTATCATGCTAGTAGGGTCCATACAGGGTCAAGCCCTCACGCTTGTTTCAGTATACGCCCCGTGCAAGCGAGCAACGAAATTCTTTGCCCTTTTCTTCTGGCGCTTGCAGCAGGAGGCGAAGGGACAGATAATTGTAGCGGGAGACTTGAATAGGACACTTAACCCTAAACTAGACCGATGTACTGCACCTAACCCCCCCCTCAGACGGGACGTACTAACCATCATCAAGGGACTTCGTGACTGTCAGCTAGTGGATATCTGGAGGGAGCAACACCCACAGACGAAGGACTATACATTTTACTCCCACCCCCACGACCGTTATAGCCGGATTGATTACTTCCTGGTATCTAATAGACTGGTTCCAGTGGTCTCCCATTCGGGAATATATGATATTTCGTGGTCAGACCACGCACCTATAGAGCTGCGGTGCACGTTAAGTTGGCTAGATAGACCTGGAGCGGGTTGGAGACTAAATGAGTTGCTCTTAAAAATCCCAAAACTAGAAGCAGAGATTGCGAAAAAGATCAGGGAGTATTTTACAGAGAACGAGGGGAGTGTGTCCTCACCTGCCACGTTGTGGGAGGCCCATAAGGCTACCCTCAGAGGCTCTCTTATGTGGCTAGCAGCTAGACGCAAAAGAGAACAGGAGAGCCAGATCAAAGAACTGCAAGGGAAATTGGCATCCCTCACTGCAAAACACAAAAGCTCCAAAAATGAAGCAGTCCGGGAACAAATTCAAGACACTAAAAAGCAGTTAAATTTGCGACTGGCGTCTCAGGCTGAGAAAGAGATGAGCTGGACAAAGCGTTGATTCTTTGAGAAGGCGAACAAGCCGGACACCCTCCTGGCAAATAGACTCAGGAACAAAATTCCAAATTACCACATTCAATCTATTCGCACGCAGGGGGGGGAAACTTACCTCGAATCCTAAGCGGATCGTAGCGGAATTTAAAAACTACTATGAGTCGCTCTATGATGGAGGTAAGGTCATACATAATCAGAAAACGAGGTACAATCTCCGAGAATTTCTAAAAGAGGCAAACCTACCAACGCTGAGCAGAGCGGAGAGGGAGGCGCTACAGGAAGACTTCTTTTTAGAAGAGTTAACGGAAGTTGTAAAGTCTCTCAAGCCAGCCAAGGCGCACGGCCCAGATGGCTACTCAAACCTCTACTATAAAAAATATCTAAAACTTTTAGCCCCACATTTATTGAAATTTTTCAATTCGGTATTACAAGGGGCCTCGTTCCCAGCACAGATGCTCCAGGCGTCGATCTCGTTGATCCACAAACCCGGAAAGGACCCGGCAGACTGTAAGAGCAACCGGCTCATCTCTTTAATTAACACGGACATAAAAAAAATTTCTAAACTAATAGCCAATAGAGTGGGTACCGTTCTCCCCGGGCAGATACATCCAGACCAAGTGGGTTTTATAAGTGGAAGGCAAGCGGCAGACAACACCCGACGAATAATTGACTTGATTGATCTGGCCCAAAAGAAGAACATTCCGTCAATGGTGTTGAGTCTGGACGAGGAAAAAGCCTTTGATAGGATTGACTGGCCTTACCTGAGAGAGACGCTTGGGGCATTTGGCTTTGAGGGATGCCTATTGGGAGCCATTATGGCACTGTACGAGGGGCCAGCGGCAAGGATGCGGCATCAGGGGTTCCCTTCGGAACTTTTCCAGATTCGCACAAGACAGGGTTGCCCGTTGTCCCCCTTGTTGTTCGCCCTCTGTATTGAACCCTTGGCGGCACATCTGAGGAGTAACCCGGATATCTCGGGAATAGCATTAAACAAACAGTCACATAAAGTGGCCCTGTACGCGGATGATGTGATCCTGACATTATCCCAGCCTCTTACCTCTCTGCCCAATGTGTTCTCAATCCTGGGGAAATTCAATCAAATTTCGGGGTTCAAAATTAACCAGGCCAAGTCGGAAGCCCTCAACCTAAATTTACCTAAACCAGTGGAAAAGCTAATTGGACTCAATTTCAACTTTAAATGGCAGCCCTCCACGATCAAATATCTAGGGGTAAATCTGACAAAAGACTATAAAGCCCTATACAAGGCAAATTATCCCAGGTTATTTAAGACTCTAAGGGAGGATCTAAGGCGATGGGCGGAGTATGGCATCTCCTGGATAGGCAGAATTCATAGCGTAAAAATGAATCTCCTTCCACGGGTGCTGTACCTTTTCCAGGCCCTCCCGATCCCCCTGCCAAAAGATGAGATCCTCTCGCTACAGTCTGCAATAACGAAGTTTATCTGGAATAAAAAAGGCCCCAGAATTAGAAAAGAAATCTTGAGGAGGCCGACCTCAAGAGGAGGGCTAGGGTGGCGTGCCTGCTCGCCTTCTACGAAGCAGCTCAACTAACGCAGATCCTGCAGTGGCACACCAACCCGACCCTTCGGAGATGGGTGGCACTGGAGAGGGAATGTTGCGCTCCGGTAGATTTGAAGAACCTGATATGGCTGCCCAGGAACAGCCGTTCTAGGATGCAAACACCGCTGCAGGCCATGACGAATTCCCTGAAAGTATGGGAGGCCGCCAAATTTAGAAGTTCTCTAACAACGCAAAACTCCCTGTTGACCCCCATATGGGGCAACCTGGACTTCGCTCCAGGCCTAGATAGCGCTAATTTTTCAAAATGGATTCAAGCAGGGTATCTCCGTCTAAAGGATCTGGAAGGTAGTGAGGTTATTAAAACTTTTGCTCATATAAAAAAGGAAAAAAAACATTCCGAACGCAGAATTATTCAGATATCTACAGATCATGGCTTTTTATAACAAGGCCCCTATTCGGCCACGGAGAACAAATTTCGAGCAGATGTGTTCCAGAGAAACGGACACAAGGGGACTAACCTCTAGAATGTATAAGGAAGTGATCTGCCCCGGGACAAAAGACGATCCCAGACATAGCTATATGAGACAATGGGAAACGGACTTAGGGGAGATTCTAGAGGACGAAGACTGGGATAGGATCCTGCAGGCAGCGGCTAAAAGCTCTATCTGTACCACGTTGAAGGAGAACGTATATAAAGTCCTGATACGTTGGTACTACACCCCTACCAAACTTTCCAAATTTGTCAAAGGCTATTCTCCGCTTTGCCCCAAGCAGTGCGGAGAAAGAGCGGACCTGCGCCACATGCTGTGGACTTGCACGAAGGTGGCTCCGATTTGGGCGGAAGTTAAAGAGTGGCTGCAGCGGCTGATTGGGCTGGAGATCCCCCTTGACCCTTGTTTGTTTCTCTTGGGCAGGCGGGTCCGGGGGTTCTCGAACGCAACGCACAAATTGATTGCACACTTTGCCACGGCCACCAGGTGTGAGATAGCAGCGTTGTGGAAGCAACCAGAGATCCCGATTATACCCAAAATTAGAAACAGAATTTGGTTTGTCTGCCGGATGGAGCAGTTGACAAGTTTGGTCAACGACTCCGACACAAATTTTCTAAAAGTCTGGTCGCCTTGGTTGGCACAGACGGACATCCCGGGGGTGGACTGCGCCACTATATTGCAATAATAGATAGAAGATGCGTTCTCCGGTGACGAAACGGATCCTGGACGATAGGGGACGCCACGGACGAAAGGCAGGAGTGAATTTTTATACAAAGGAGTGCCGCAGAGGATCGGAGGCTTAGGCCCGAGTCATTCCCACAGAAAGGAAAACCGAGTCTGACATGGAGGAACAAGCGGAAGAGGCAGTAGCTCTCAGCAACAGAGTCGCCCCCCCCCCACACGCTCCGCCCCTCCCCCCCCTCCATACCCCCACTCTGTCCCTGTTTCCTTGTTAGTCCTGTTCGTCATGTCACTCAGTGTTGGTTTGTTGGAGGTCAAAGGCGGAAATACGGTGATTCTCTGTAAGCCATTGGGCAGTGTTATCTTATCTGTAATGTCTCACCCAATAAAATCAAAGTTATAAAAAATAAAAAAATAAAAATAAAAAATAGCATCTTGACTTTTTCTACTGACTGCTTTTCGGGAAAACAAGGCAATATGAAGACTTGTTAATTTCTTAATGTGAGCTATGATTGGCATGGGACATAGAGGAGCAAACAGCGCTGAGCCGCGCTCCTGCTCTGTCTCACCTGCTCCAAAATGGGGCTTTTCCCTGTCCTTGCAGGCGAGGCAGTGAGCGCGCTCTGGGGGCGGGGCGGAGGCGTGCCAGGAGGCGGGGCTAGTCCCCCGCTCCCATTGGATGGGAGCGGTCACGTGACCGCTCCTCCGCTTCCCCGAGCGGCAAATTTCAAAACTGCCTGTCTCGGGAAAGTTTCTCAGCCTCCGCACGCATCAGCGCGCATGCGGAGGGAGAAACTATAGCCGCGCTGATGACAGATGCAGGGGCTTTGTGCATCTGCTCAGCGCGGCTCAGCCCGCCTCAGCGAGCTTAAAACCACTATGTCCCAGGCCGGTTCAGAAGCTACGATCTCCAAGATCCAAGAGTATGCAGAAAACTGGCAAAGATTTTGCATTCGAGAGTGGTTGTGTGAATTAGTAGCAGGCATTTTGGCAGTCTAAGAATATGAAGGTCTAGCCATACCTACACAAATAACTAGTTTTGAAACAGTTTTATGCCAATAAAAGTTTACACAGTCATCACCTTTAAAGTAGGCCTCTTTTTTTCCCCTTACTAAATTAATTTGTTGCATACATTACAAGGGTAAAAACTTGAGTCAAATATAGGTTTAGGAGTACCGTAACCAGTGTACAGATTAAATACAAATATATATTTAGCAACATACCAGTTCTAGCCAAGTCAATTGTTTATACAATACCTGTAAATAAGACACTGCCTAAACTGTTCTAATCACGTCAACAGATTGACTTGTGCTAGAAAGATTAACAGATAAATAAGACAACACAAAAGATGTATTTTTTTTTTTACAAAAATGTCTATTTGATTTTGTATCATTTTAGTGCAGCATTCAAAATAATTAAATAAATAAAAAACATTGGGTACTGTATTTTATACTCCATTCAAAGGCAAAAGCAGGAACCAATATGCCTGTTAGGAGTGAACAAAACAGCTATACAGTACCTTCAAAAAATA
This sequence comes from Ascaphus truei, assembly GCF_040206685.1. NCBI lineage: Eukaryota > Metazoa > Chordata > Amphibia > Anura > Ascaphidae > Ascaphus > Ascaphus truei. The sequence continues at coordinate 210,690,034 of NC_134486.1, read as the reverse complement.
TAAAGGTTTGTAAGTCTTTTTAGTCTTATAACCGGTAAAATATTTGTTATTGTATTGTCTTCTTTCAATTGTTTAATAGCCAGATATTGTTTTTGATTTAAATTCTTTTTTATATATTCTGCTTAGATAACTTGTCCAGATCTTCCTGAACTAACTTCTCAAATGTATCCAAATATCCACCCTTAACACATTGAGAAGTTAGTTCAGGAAGATCTGGACAAGTTTTCTAAGCAGAATATATAAAAAAGAATTTAAATGAAAAACAATATCTGGCTATTAAACAATTGAAAGAAGACAATACAATAACCATAAAAGCAGGGGACAAGGGGGGAGGATTAGTAATCCTAAACAAAGATGACTACATAAGAGAGTCCCTAGGGCTGCTTGACGATGTAGACCAGTGGTTCCCAAACTTTTTCCGCTCAAGGCTCCCCAAGGCGATCAAGATTTTTCCGCGGCACCCAAAGTAAAAACAAAGTTGTATATACATACCTAACAGTTGCAGTGCGCAGTTGGTGTCTCTCTCAGACACCCTCCCTCCCTCACCCACACTCCCTCACCCACACTCCCTCAAATATGAACAACAAGCAGAAAATATACTTTAAAAAATTCAGATCTAAAAATTATAAAGAAAGCACCCTAAAACAAGCGTATTCCAAAACCCAGAAAATAGATAGGAATAATCTTTTAAAATATAACTCAAACAAAGGTAATAGTGCTGACAATATGGAGGATAAGGTTAATGTTCCCCTTATTACACAATACAATCCATTAGCATCTCAAATTAAAAAAAGTTAAAAAAAAGCATTGGCCTTTAGTTTTGAAAGATCCAATTCTTCAGGCCCATCTCCCTCAAACACCAAAAATACTTTTCACTAAAGCAGATACTATTAAAACACATGTTGCACCTAGTTGTATAAAATCTATACATAAAATCACTTCTTCAAGCACATATTTGGACACCAAAGGCTTTTTTAAATGCCTTAAGTCTAAAATGTGCAAATTACATCCGCATGGGCCAAAATATACTAAAGACTTTTCCTCAACTCATACAGGAATAAAACACAATATAAAACATTTTATTAATTGTGATTCTACAAATATTGTCTCTCATATACAGTGCCCCTGCAAGAAACAATATATAGGGTGCACAACCAGAAAATTGAAACTTCGTTTTGCAGAACACATCTAATATTCAGAAAGGTTTTCTGCAGCATAACTTGTCCAGACATTTTTATGAACACAAAGATCCATCAGGTATTTTTTGCATAGGTATAGATAAGTTAATACCCAATTGGAGGGGTGGGGACAACATAAATGCTATTTCCAAACTTGAAACTAAGTGGATTCACACTGTAAAAACATTAGTTCCTACTGGTCTCAATGTAGACATAGACCTGGGAGCATTCCTGGTATAAGATGCTCCGGAGGCACGTCACAGAGTTAAAATGTAGAATCAATTTATTTATATGTACCAATGCAAAAAAAAACCTGTCCTGCTCACACAGCCATGACACTGATCTAACTCTTCTTAATTTCACCATCATTACCTTAGACGCTGATATTCTTTGCATTATAGTCATTTTATCTAAATATTCATTGTATATACATTTTTATTATATAATTTGTGTTTATATTTAGTATATGTATTAAGATTCTGTTTTTATAATTGATCTATGGTTCAAGCAAACGTTATCCAGCTGAATTATAATTTTATGTAATGATGTGATCCGCTATTGGTTGGTGAATTAGCCTATCCGTGTTATCTACCACCTATATAGGATCAACATCAAATTATAATTTTACATCCCTGAAGAAGTCCATCTATAGGACGAAACGTGTAGGGTTAAGAACACTACGGCAACACTTATTTAGTCTTTATCCCTCCTAACTCCTTGCCCAGATAGTTAAAGCTTAGCACCTTTTGGTGCAATAACATTTACTATCGCCGCCCTCCATTAAGCCACGGAACTCAGATCGGTGTCTGACGTCACTGTCCCATATATCGCGAGATTTGGAGAGGTGGGGAGCAAGAGAGCAGAGGCAGCAGCATAGGTGTTTGGAAGCAACTCAGCATCTGGGCGTTCCATGTGGATTCCAGAGGAAGCAGAGACAACACTGCAGCTTGGAGAGGACTTGATTCCTGCATGCCTTTAAAATCAGCTACATTGTAAGTAGCTGTCTTCGTTTTGCGTTGTAGACCAATTCAAACGTACTTCACCATATCTGCCTTTCTGTTTATTTCACAGGATTCCAATCATCATTTCCACCAATTAAACTTTCATTGATATCCATATATTAACTTGATATAGTTAATTTAACTGACTTTGCACCCGTGTGTTTTTCTCCTTACCTATTTCCCTTAACTATTGTGTATAGTTAGTACACTGTGGCAGGATTTTTTGGTTACATTATATACACCTACATGATATAAATTGCGCACCTAATTATCCTTTTCTGTCCATACATACATATATATATATATGTTAATTACAAGCCTGTCACGGTGACTTTATGGCAGGCTGTAATTTACACCAAATATATATAATATAATATATATATACAGGCATACCCCGCTTTAAGGACACTCACTTTAAGTACACTCGCGAGTAAGTACATGTCGCCCAATAGGCAAACGGCAGCTCACGCATGCGCCTGTCAGCACGTCCTGAACTGCAATACCGGCTCCCTACCTGTACCGAAGCTGTACGCAAGCAGGGAGACTATAGAGCCTGTTACACATGTGTTATCAGTTATGCACTTATATGACGATTGCAGTACAGTACATGCATCGATAAGTGGAAAAAAGGTAGTGCTTCACTTTAAGTACATTTTCGCTTTACATACATACTCCGGTCCCATTGCGTATGTTAATGCGGGGTATGCCTGTATATAACTGGGTTGAACTGGGACGAGACTTAGATATGATAAAATATCTATAGGGAACCATGTTAAAAATGGTTTTTGAAGCAAAAAGTGGCACTGTGTGCTCATTTGCATGTCATTTCCCAGAATCCCTTGCTGCAGTGGAAATGCTGTGTGCTGGGTGATAATGTGGAAAGGCGGGGTTGCAGACCTGCCTAAGACATGCAGATGAGCATACAGTTGTATTTACATTTGTGTGTGTGTGTGTGTGTGTGTGTATATATATATATATATATATATATATATATATATATATATATATATATATATATATATATATATTTGTTATGGAGTTTATGATACCAAGATCTTGACTATTGTTTCTAAAAGTAACATTTCCTTTTTTTTTTTTTTAAACCTTTATTTAGACCAAGTTCCATTGATTGCTATTAATGCATTCCTACATCTCTTGTACAGCTTGTTTCTCATATGCTTCGTGGAACAAAAAAAGTTATTCATACATTTTACATTATCTTTCCCATTTGGTCACTTTTGAACAAAAGAAAAGTTGCAAATGTAGTTTTGCAAGACTCTGGCACAATTAGTTTTTTTGCCACAAGTCTGTAAATGTTTGCAAATCAATGGAGTTAGAAATATCTCAAAACAAAAAGGATAAAAGATTTTGTATCTAAGAATGTTGTTTGTGTGCCAGCTCTCCCTTCCAATAACCATGACAGTCCAAACAAAGCATTTATTGTAAGCAGCTAAAAACAATGACTGGTGAGCCAAGCCAAGATATTTCAATACAGCTTAATATCCAGCCGCTAGCTGCTAATCCAAAAATATCCAAGTTATTTGACATTCCGCCAGCCACATGGCTAAAGACAGTCACAACAAGTAGAAAGTGCACAATATGAAACACCATTACAAGAGGCATGCCAGGAACACCAAAGTAATTTGAATTGCAACATAGACGTAAAAATGTGAGCAATGCAAAACTTATTATCGATCCAGTAATTCATAACTGATTTGGCAAAGAGTAATTTTTGGCTTCCTGCTGCATAAACCTGGGGGCTATAATGACTGCAATTATACCAAGCACAATTAAGTTAGCCACATGCACACCAAAAACTCTCCAAAAACAGTTTTTATGTCCATCACTTTAAAAGCAGCAAAACATTATCAATCTGTTTATTTATTTTTAATAAATCAGTTCCCTAATTAGATAACTTACTGTTTTTATTATTATTAAACTCGTAATGCCATTTTTAATTAGTTATACAACATCCCTTGATTTCAATAGCAGGCTTTTAGCGCACCTCCCAAGCAGTGCAAGATATTTGCAACAATTTCCTGTTTGTGATCATTTGTTCCCAATATTTCCAGCTGTTTGAACTGTAAACTGTAAGGCCGCGTACATGCTGCTTGCGCCATTGGTTTGGCACATCTCTCCTTATTATCTTGACAATACTAGGCCCATTGTGGATCCTAGCTGCTCCTGTATACATAACCCAATACCTTGGTCTTTATGGTAACTGCCACTTTCACTTCAGCCTGAATAGAACATCAATACAGATCCGCGGTTAGAGCCGATCCGCCAGCATCCAGGACTCCGCATTACTGAGACCCTCTATCGCATGCCGTTTCACTTAGCAACTATAATGGAATCATTTAGTCTTCTCTAAGAAACCTGAATAAACAATGTTACTACTGTACAGTATACCTGTCTATAACTCTCAAGGCTCCTTCTAGAACAGTCCCTCCTCTTTAAATACCCCTTCGTGACCTCTGGACCCCAATAGCAACCAGGGTGGGGCCTAGCAAACACGAACACTGACAGTAAAGCTTTAGGAGGGGGGGGGGGTGGAATTCATATATAAATAAGAAAAAAAAAAGGGGGTGAATAAAGCTTGCTGCTTTAAGATAAGAAATGCAGATTGCTACAAATGGCAACTTGGACCTTTTCGGAAACCGTATGCAACCCTATTTTACAAGGTAAAAGCAATAGCCCAAGCAATAATATGGGTGTAATAAAGTAGGATAGAAAAGAACTCTCATCAGTATATACCTTGGGTAATAAGTACAAAAGAAATTAGTCAAAACCAATGTGGCTAAATAAAAAGGTAGGGGAGGAAATGGAAAAGAAGAGGAAGGTGTTGAGATTCAGAAGGGACGGAGGCATCGTATCAGAATTATAAGGAATGTAACAAAAATTGCAAAAGGGGAATCAAACTAGCAAAAATGAATAATGGAAAAAAGGATTGCAATAAAAAGTAAGATCAACCCTTAGGCTGCGCTTATAGTGCCGGCGACGTCACGCTGCGGTCGCTGGAAAAATCTTATTGACTTGACTTCCAGAGACCGCGACCAATACGTCGTGTGCGCTTATAGTATATAGTGTATAGCAATACATTTGTTTTGAAGCGACGTCGCGTCGCTATCACCGGCACTATAAGCGCAGCCTATGGCTGCAGCCAGGGTGCCGCTGAGCAGGCGGGCGCGCTTACACTGGCCACAATGAAACACATTGCGGCAATGTGTGTGGCCAGCGTGAGCAAGCGCCTGAGCATGCAAATTTGAATTTGATGCTTGCTTGCGCCGCGCATGAGTGCCTGCACGCTCAGCACCACCCTGGCCGCAGCCTAAGAAGTTCTTTAAGTACCTTAATAACAAAAAAAATGAGAAAAGAAAATATAGGACCCTTTCAGTGTGAGATGGGCAGGCAGATTATTGGAGATAAGGGAAAAGCAGGGTTATTAAACAAATTATTTGCCTCTGTGTTTATCAGGGAATAATCAATTTCAATTGTAGTGCCGCAGGAGGAAGCCACAACCTCCATATTAATGAACAATTAGTTAACTGAGTAAGAAGTTCATAGGCGGCTTGAAAAAATTAACGTAAATAAGGCACCTGGCCCCGATGGCATAAATCCAAGAGTTCTCAAGGAGTTAAGTTCAGTAATAGCCAAACCATTACATTTAATATTCAAGGACTACATTTCCAGAGGCTCAGTACCACACAATTGGAGTAAAGCAGATGTGGTGCCTATATTTAAAAAAGGGAGCTAGATCACAACTGGGAAATTACAGACCTGTAAGCCTGATTTCAATTGTGGGGAAACTACTTGAAGGTTTAAGATAGGATAATATTCAGGAATACCTATTGGAAAACAAAATTATTAGTAATAATCAGCATGGATTTATGAAGGATAGTTCATGCCAAACTAACCTTATTTGTTTCTTTGAGGAGGTAAATAGAAATTTAGACCAGTGTAATGCAGTTGATGTGGTCTACTTAGAGTCTGCAAAGACTTTTGATATGGTACCACACAAGAGGTTGCTGTACAAAATAAAGCAAATTGGACTTGTAAAAATATATGCACCTGGATTGAAAACTGGTTGAAGGATAGAGAACAGAGGTTGTCATAAATCAAACTTTTTCAGGTTGGGCTAAAGTTGTGAGTGGAGTACATCAGGGATCGGTACTGGGACCCCTAATTTTTTACTTGTTTATTAATGGCCTTGAGGTTGGCATCGAGAGCAAAGTCTCCATCTTTGCTGATGATACTAAATTGTGTAAGGTAGTAGAATCAGAGCAGGATGTAATTTCTATCCAGAAGGACTTGGAGAGACTGGAAACTTGGGCAGGTAAATGGCAGCTGAGGTTTAATATGTACGGTTATGCATTTGGGAAGCAAGAATAAACAGGCAACATACAAATTAAATGGGGATAAATTGGGGGAATCCTTGATGGAGAAGGATATAGGAGTGCTTGTAGACAGCACAGCAATAGTGCCCAAAGTCATGCAGTAGCTGCAAAGGCAAACGATCTTATCTTGCATTAAACGGGCAATGGATGGAAGGGAAATAAATATAATAATGCCCCTTCACAAAGCATTAGTAAAACCACACATTGAATATGGAGTACAATTTTGGGCACCACTCCTTAGAAAAGACATTATGGAACTAGAGAGAGTGCAGAGAAGAGCCACCAAATTAATAAAGGGGATGGCAAATCTAACTTATGAGGAGGCGCTAGCTAAATTAGATTTACATTAGAAAAAGGTGTCAGAGGGGATATGATAACTATATAAAAATATATTTGGGGACAGTAAAAGGAGCTTTCAAAAGTACCATTTAATCCCAAGGGAAGTACAAAGGACACTGGATCATCCCTTAAGGATGGAGGAAAGGAGATCTCACCAGCAACAAAGGAAATGGTTCTTTACAGTAAGGGCAGTTAAAATGTGGAATTCATTACCCATGGAGACTGTGATGGCAGATACAATAGATTTGTTCAAAAAAAAGGTTGGACATCTTTTTAGAAAAGAAAGGTATACACCAAATAAGTAAACATGGGAAGGCTGTTGATTGATTACCAATTCTTGGAGTCAGGAAGGAATTTATTTTTCCCCTTATGAGATATCATTGGATGATATAACACTGGGTTTTTTTGTTTGCCTTCCTCTGGATCAAAAAGTAGAGATATAGGATAAAAGTATCTGTTGTCTAAATTTAGCATAGGTTGAACATGATGGACGTACGTCGTTTTTCAACCTCATCTACTATGTAATTATGATATGAGGTATAGTGATATTCTTAAATAATGTGATTGCTAGTTATCCAAATGAATGGGAACATTTCCTGATTTGGGAATCAGTAAGGGAGTTGTGTCCACTAATCATAATATATAAATATATATTTATTTTTTGCCATGCGTATTCTTTACATTTTAAAATCCTAATTTTTACAAAGTATTTCAATAAAGCTTCTAAAATTATTAGAATGTATTAAAAGATAGTGAAGCAGCATTTACATACCAAAACTGGCAGCTCCATTGCCTTTAAACAAAGTTGTTTTTTCATTGTTCTCTTTTTTGCAGTCAGTGACTAGTCACCTGCTTCATATCAGCTACCACACACACACAACAAAAAAAAGGTACAAATTGTTACAATTGGTGAATTGGAAAGGTCTGTAGATTGAGAAAACCCGGCTCGAGACACAATGTTAATTACTTGGCCAAGTCATTTCATGCAGAAATGTTAACCTAACCATAACCTTATCCAAGAATTCATTTACAAGCAGCAATTACTGGCACTTAATCATGTTATGGAGTAAAACCCCACGAAAAAGCATTTTAGGAAGAGAACATGATAAAGTATCAACACATCAGAATATATCTATCTATCTATCTATACGTCATTGGGAAGGCCTACATCCAGCAGTGGATTGACAAGAGCTAAAGAGGATTATAATTATAAAACCATACATTACGATCGCATTAAAGGATTTGCATTTTCTTCTTTTCAGACATTTCAACGTAATTGGCAAGAAAAAAAATATTTGGTGGTTCACGTTTCCCTGTCGATCAGTTGCACTTACACTGCGAGCAACAGGTGGACTGTGAACTTTACTGCCTACTGTAACATATCTTTCCAATGTCCTGGCAAAAGCAACATCCTTTCCCATTAATCTTTACCAGGGTTCGGGTTACTCAAAGAAGAGTTACTCAATATCTCATGCAGAGAAGGAATGGTCTGCTTTCTCTGCATAATGCGCATGCATCAAGATTGTAACACTAAAGTGGCTACAGATCTATAGATGACAAAATCAAAAGACAGCACACCAGAAATTAATGGTAATGTGTAATATATATTACAGTGACGGCCGCCTTTAGCCTCCTGCGGCCGTTTCAGTGCGAATTTTAAAACCGCGGGCAGATGCAGTGTTTGATGCGGAATGTTCCGGCATTTAAAGCCGCGGCCACGTGCATTGTACAGTTTTAGCGCTGTGCTTATTTAATTGTAGGTACACAAGCAAGCTATTTGCACAAGGTATTTAATTGTAGGTTTAATTAGAGGTACACAAGCAAGCTACTGTAACATTATGGGCGGCGTGCGTACAACTTTATGGGCGGCGTGCTGTATCCAAACTTTCACTGTACTATTGGCACTGTCTCGGCATGAATGCAGCATGAACGCGGTGAAGTGCGTGGCATTCGGGAAAAAAATACCCAAACAAACCGGAGATGTTGGAGAATAAAAGGGGCCATGACAGTATAATAAATAAAAAATAAAAAATAAAAAAAACACAACAAATACATGAACTTACATTTAAGAAAATAAGTGGGTTCCTCTAGGTCCAAGTGAGAGCTGAGAGTCCAATGATTTTCTGTTTGGACACAGTGCACCAAGTCGCTGGACTAACTGCTCGCGGCACCTGGGGACTGTAGAAGCCACGCAAAAACCAGCTAGTCAGCTGATCCACTGCTAGAGCATCTCAGCCACAGAGCCGCACCAAGCTCACAGATCAATGTACAGAGTAACTTGGAACCTGCCTCACTGCCTTGTTTTTTCCCAACGGATTGTGAGAACAATGTCTCTGCAGCACTGCGCATGCGCTCTGCTGCTCGTGAGCGGGACCCACAAACAGCTGATCGGCGCGGCAGCTCAGAGAACACCATGCATGATGACTGGCTTTGCATCTAATTGCATGCTGTGCTTAAAAGCTGTGTGAACAGCAGAGCATTTGCTTATATGGGTTCCATGTATATGGATTTCAGTCAAAAGGTGACAGTGTGTGCTCAATTCCCAGAATCCCTTGCTGCAGCTGGAGCACTGTATGCTAGGTGATAATGGTTGAAAGGCCGGGTTGCAGACCTGTCTAAGACATGTAAATGTGCTCACAAGTGATTGTCTCCCCGATTCACTAAGCAGTGAGCTTTTGCGCCCGATTGGGAAATTCCTAATCCCACGATCAAAAATTACGCCAGGTGCGGGACTCACTAAGAAGTGAAGCGCATTTGAGTAGGTGCGGGCAAAAAAACATGCCCGATCATGCAAGGTGTTTTTTTCCCCCCTGCTATCGTGCTTAAAAATCTAAAGCGCGGGAGACTTCCGGTGACGTCACAGAGCATGGTCGGGTTGTAGAGGAGATCCCGAAAATCCTCGCCGATAACCCACCTAATATAGCACCCTCCGCCACCAAAATTTTCCAAAAACACCCCCAAAACATTTAAGAACAGGGGACCATGCCATCAAAAGGCAAAGCGACCCAGAACCAAGGGGTTACTAAATACTTCACCCCCGCATAGCGCCTGCCGCAGCCGAGCTGCGACTCACAAGATGGCACCGAGGAAGCTATGCAAGCTTCAAACGCGGATCAAGCGCCAGACACAGATAACCGCGAACCGCCGGAATTCGGCCTTAATAAACAATATTTTGATGCACTATTCCTCCAAATGAGGAGGGGAGTCCAGGAGGACGTGAACGCTGCCCTGGAGAACCTAAGGGCAGATATCAACGGCCTCACGAAGCGCACAGACAAAATAGAACATAAAATCAGAGACATCATAGGATCACAAAATAGCACAGAGGAAGAGGTGATCAGACTAGGCCAGGTCATAGAAGAGCTAAAAGACGCCCTCGAGGACCAAGAAAACAGGGACCGTAGTCAAAACCTACGGCTAAGAAACATCCCTGAAGAAGTTACCCCTGAGGTCCTCCAGCCGTACTTCCACAAGCTGTTCCGGTCCCTGGTTCCAGACCTAACGGAGCATGGCATACAAATGGACAGGGCCCACCGAGCGCTAGGCCCTAAATCCACTGATCCAAACCACCGCAGGGATGTAATCATTAAATTTCACATGTATTCCGCCAAAGAAAGAATCATGTCTGCGAGTAGAAGAGCAGGAGATCTTCACATAGAAAATAACAAAATCCAGATTTTCAGTGACCTGTCGAGGGTCACCGTAGCTAGGAGGAAGGAGATGAAGCCCTTCATTAACATTCTGAAGGAATGCAATATCACCTACCGCTGGGGCTTCCCCTTCAAATTGATCGTCCTGAGAAATGGCCGCCATCACACCATCTCCAGGCCAGAAGACTCCCCCTCATTCCTCAAAGCGCTGGGGATCACCCCACCTCCAGACAGCAGAGGGCCCTCTAAGGCTACAGCGCGCCAAGATGAAGTGGAAACGCCCCGAGCCTCTGAACGCATAGCGAACCAAAAGCTCCCCAACGCCTCAGACCAGGATCAGAGCCTCCAGTCACGGTCATAATCGTCTTGGGGCTTCCCCCCCCATCCAGTTTCCATCCGCGGAGCGAGAGAAAGAGGCGGAACCGACCCAGCTGAGTACCAACCCAGGACGCCAACCGTCACCCAGCCAACGTTCCCCAGCCCAGGAAGGAAGACTGCAGCACCTTGGATGAGGCGCTCGTTTTCCCTCTCCTCGCCGCAGAGACCATTGACCGGCAGATGACAACTTGACCAGCAGTGATCCTCAGCCCTCATCTATCCCCCCTCCCCGGCTCACCCCCCGCCCCCATCCCTCCCCACCCTTTATCCCCCCCACTCTCTCTCCCCCCTCCCCCACGACCCCCCCTCACCCCCACTACTCCCCCTCTGGAGCACCCGCACTGCCCCCTCCACTCTCCTTCCCCCTACAACCGTCAACCTTCTCAAAACCCTTCCCTCTGGCTACCTAACCACCACCCCCAAGGACTCACCTTGTTCCCGGTTTGTGGCGCCCCCCTCCCAGCATCCCCTCTAGGAACAGCTCTACTCCCAAGACTCGCTCCGGCAGCTTCGGGAGCCCGGGTTCCAGTTTGGGGCAGCCCGCGGGTCACACCCGTCTCACCGCTTTTTCGGCGGCGTCGCCTCGCAGAGCTGACGAGCGACGAACAAGCACAGCAACCAGAGGAGACACACATCTTTGGCCTGCTTCCCTTGAAAGCGTTGGTAGACATCGTCGCCACCCCCTCCGTGATCCACAGAGTGCCCCTTGCGGACTGCCTACCTGGGGACCGGGAGAGTAAGGTCGTATATGCCTCCCCCCCATCCACCCTTTGCCCCCCCCCCCCTCCCCCAGAGTTCACGGTGTGCCCCCTCCCACCCAACAGCTCCACACTACATGCACACACAAATCTAGCAGGACCCTGTCCCCCCCAACCCCCCCTGCTCCCAGCACCCCTCCCTCTCTAACACCCCCGACCACACCCCCACAGTCCCCCCCCCTCTCTAACCCCCCCGACCACGCTCCCACAGACCCCCCAGATTATCAAGATGCAGACCCGGTAAAAACGCTGGATAGCGTGTCAGCAAAAGAACCAGGGGCAGGCATATTCCCACTCAGGTCTCGCCACAACATCTCACCCCACACGTTGAATTAAGATAATGAGGCAGCGAACAGGTCTTAAAGCAAAAGAAATGTATAGATTTTTCTATAATGCAAAAGCTCGAAACAATTATGTATGCAAATACCATAGCAGAAACAACAGTCGTATATGAAAAATGTCTGCAAACTGTCTCGTAATATTCATAAGCTCTAAATCCACACCTGCCACCCCCCCACCCCCCTGGAACGGAGAGTCAGGATTCCTAGGCTCCACATAGGACTCATAAGTAAATGTACTGCACGGTTTTTTTATTAACATACAGAAACTGCTAATGTTCTCCGCAACAGTGAATGTCTTTTCTACCCAACCGTCACATCTACAAAGGTTATATAGCTCTCATAAGAACAAAACCCTTGTCTGCCTCCCCCTCCCCTCCCCCCTCTCTCCCAACCCTCTCCCCCCCAATCCCCTCCCACCCCCCAACCTTCTCCCCCCCCTCAACCCTCCCCCCTCCTAACCCCTCTCTCTCCCCCTACCCTCGTCCTCTCCCCCCCCCCCTCCCTGGTCCACTCAAACCCCCCCACCCCTACGAGTCAAGAAAGTAAAGCGGCATACAGGTTTCAAAAGAAAAGGAATGTATGGTTCTGATTGACATGCAGGGGTCTCTAATGTTTCATATAAATGTGAATGTAATTTTCAACTCAGTTTCAACTGTTGCATTTACAAATGTCTTGTAACACTAATAGGGTATAAACACATACCTACCCCCTCCCTCCCCCACCCCCCTGCCCTCTCCCCCTCCCACCCCCCTTCCCCGATACCAAACAGAACGTGTCACACTAACACGCCCGAGTCAAAATCCCCCCCCTCCCCCCGCTCCTCCCCCCCCCGCTCCTCCCCCCCCTATCTGCACCAGGTTCAGGTCCCAAGACTATACCCAACACTCAGACCCACAACATTTTCACTGAGAAATGTTACCCAATCCCGCCGGTCTAAGCTTACCTGAAAGCGGTATTACTGTTACATTTCAGAGAGGGTGCTCGACCCTCTGTCCGATCCTAATCCATGTTCTGTGTCCCGGAAGCCTCTCACGGGGTGTTCAACCCCCTTACCTTTCTCATCCCAATGAGTAAGGTTATCTCTTTAGGGCTCGTTGAAGGCCCGCTCAACCCCCCCCCCCCTTCCCTCATGTGTCCACCCTCCCCCCCCACCCCTACTCGGAAAGAATGCTCCGACACCTTTTTCTCCGTTCACCAGATCCTCTTCAGCCCTTAAGAACTTGGTGCCGGGCCTACGCATCCTCCACCCCGGACCTCTTCAGGGGCCCCTGGTCTACCAGCTCTTGTCATGGGAAATCCAAGAGCCTCTGAGCTTTTAGCTTCGAAAAAACTGCTAAACCCCAAATGTCTGCTATAAAACTAATCTCGCTCAATGTAAAGGGTCTTAACTCAGTCAAAAAAAGAAAACTGGCACTTCTGGAGTTTAAAAAAACAAAAGGTGACATCATCTTTCTCCAAGAAACCCACTTTAATTCCCCTGTGCCACCAAATACATTTAAAAGTGTATTCCCCCAAGCATTTTTCGCGTCCTCCCCAAGTAAAAAAAGAGGGGTCGCTATTTTAATAAGGAATAATGTCCCCTTCATCCTTACCAAAACCCAATCTGACCCAGATGGACGATACCTGATAATACAAGGTTCCCTCGCGGGCTCCCCCATAACACTGGTCAACATCTACGCCCCTAACGAAAGCCAAACCCTGTTCCTCCAGAAACTACTTGACTCTTTAGAGCAACAGACCCTCTCTTCCCTAATAGTTGGAGGGGACTTTAACATGGTTGCCTCCCACACGCAGGATAAATCAGCAAACCCTGGCAATCTCCCCTCCCCCCCCCAGCACCTCCAGTCTCTACCCACCATACTCAAGCTAAAAAGAAAAGCCACAAAATTTAGGGACATAATGGCAGAATTTTCCCTCATAGACATATGAAGGGCTCAGCACCAGGGTCAAAGAGATTATACTTTTTTCTCCACCCCTCATCAGTCCTACTCGCGGATCGACTACTTTCTAGGCACCAATAACATCCTCCAGGCCTCCTCCCACTCAAATATAGGCCCAATCACCTGGTCTGACCACGCCCCCATTGAACTCACTCTCTCTCTGCCCTTCGTAAAGAATAACCCATACAAATGGAAGCTAAATGACTCCCTGCTCCACTGCCCAGAAACAGAGCTGTTAGTCAGAAAAAAAACTTTCTACCTTTTTTCAAATCAATAAGGGTTCAGTATCAGCCCCGGCAATGCTGTGGGAGGCCCACAAAGCCTCGATCAGGGGCGACCTAATCTCAGTTGCGGCCTATAAAAAAAAAACAGAAACTCAAGCTCCAAAAAGACCTTACAGATAAGATTGCGCAACTTGAACAGCAGCATAAGCACACAGCCTCCAAAAAAAATATATAAAACAACTAAACCAAACCAGTGCAGCCCTTAAACACACCGAACTCGAAGAGGTAGAGAAAGCACTGAGATGGACCAGACAAAAATTATATGACAAGGGCAACAAGGCTGATAAGCTCTTGGCCACAAAACTCAGAGGGACCCAAGTCAAATCCCAAATCTCCAAAATCCGTATTAAAAACGGACAAATCTGATACATAGAGAAAGAGATAGCATAGGAATTTGCGGATTTCTACTCCAACCTCTACAACCTACACCCCCTAACCAGGACCCAGTATCCCTCGAGACAATCACACATTACCTGGAGCAATGTAACCTCCCATCCCTTTCTGACGAGGAATTAGACAACCTAAACAAAGAAATCTCCCAGGAGGAACTATCAGGAGCCATTGGTTCCCTTAAATTAGCTAAAACACCCGGCCCGGACGGATTCTCCAACGCTTACTATAAAACATTCTTGCCGATTCTATCGCCCTACCTCCTAGATATGTTCAACTCTTTCCTGCAAGGGGATCCGATCCCCTCCACAATCACAGCGGCAAACCTGGCGATTATTCACAAAGAGGGTAGAGACCCCCTCCTTTGTGGCAATTATAGGCCAATCTCCTTCTTAAATACCGACCTTAAACTCTACAGCAAGATCTTGGCAAACAGGCTCAACCCAATTCTCCCACGTTTCATTCATATAGATCAAGTAGGATTTGTGTCAGGCAGACAGGCCTCTGACAACACCCACAAAATAGTGGATATCACAAACCATGTGCACCTCACAGGAACCAAAGCAATGATCCTTAGCCTCGACGCAGAAAAAGCGTTTGACAGAATCAAATGGTCCTTTTTAGATCAAACAATGCTGAAATTTGGATTCAGCGGTCCCTTCCTGCATGGGGTTAGAGCCCTATACCAAAACTCAACAGCACATGTTACAATTTCGGGCGGATATTCAGACCCAATTAAGATCAGAAATGAACCAGGCAGGGTTACCCCCTTTCCCCTCTGTTATTCGCCCTAACAATAGAACCACTAGCGGCCACAGTAAGAGAGGATAAGAGTATTAAGGGTATTTGAATTGGCAAAACAGAATACAAAATCTCTCTATTTGCCGATGACGTGATCCTGACCCTCGCGAACCCCCACACCTCCCTCTCCAATCTCCAAAGATTACTATATCAATTCGGCACGGTATCTGACTACAAAGTCAATATGACACGAAGCAAGGAAAAAAGCAGGCACTGATTATCAAGAAAACAAAAAAAATAGAGATTGAATGAAATCCAGGAGAGCGTGTGCCCATAAAAAGAATAATTTAATGGAAACCAGCAAAAAAATATACAGCTACATTACGGGGTACACAGACCCCCACCTGTGTACCCCGTAATGTAGCTGTATATTTTTGCTGGTTTCCATTAAATTATTCTTTTTATGGGTACACGCTCTCCTGGATTTCATTCAATCTCTATTTTTTTTGTTTTCTTGATAATCAGTGCCTGCTTTTTACTTGCTTCGTGTCAATTTCACCTATAGAAAAAACGGAAGCACACCCCCCATTGGGAAAGAAGAATTTTGGACATCCTTAAGGACATCATCTACTCCAAATGTGAGTTATTTTATCACTAGCATATACTCCATTCTGATATCATATGCTGGGACACTATTATTGTGTGGCCCCTTACTACATTGTTCGTGGAGGTCCTAGCCCACTAGTCAGATTACAATGGAGGAGTGATCAATGCAAGATTGTTTTGTGTCCTGTGGATTGGCTATCCCTTATTCATTACCGGGGGGTTTCATTTCAAGAAACATTATATGCATCCATTGAACTTTGCCATTTTTTGTATAATATTTTGAGGCTTTTTTTCAGAGCACCACCCATTTTTTCCATTTTACAAAGTCAATATGGACAAATCAGAAGCCCTCAACGTATCCCTACCTGACCAAGAATGGCAACTCCTACAAGTTAACTATAAATATAGATGGAGCACCACACATACCATATACCTAGGAGTTAGAATCTCTAATACCTATAGCTCCCTATACCATTACAACTACCCTCCCTTGTTTGACCAAAACAAGAAAGACCTGGAAACATGGAAAAGGTTCCAAATTTCCTGGTTCGGAAGAATTGTCTCAATTAAAATGAACGTCCTTCCGAGACTACTCTACATTTTCCAAACACTCCCTGTCCCCGTCCCCTTAGCAGCCCTGAAAAATATCCAGACCCTCATGTTCCAATTCATTTGGAACGATAAACGACCAAGAGTGCCCAGATCTGTGATTTTGTCCCCTAAAAGGAGAGGAGGTGTGGGGGTCCCCGACGTATTCAGATACTATTCTGCGGCCCATCTAAAGCAGGCTGTAGTTTGGAATTACGACCCGGCCTCCACAAGGCTGGCGATCGAATCACATCATGCTGCGCCTGCCACCCTCCAGGTCCACCTCTGGTCCCCGGCAGGAAGGGAGGGAGGACCACGGCGATTTGATCTGGGGGCAATGAGGTGCACATGGGATGTTTTGCTCAAAAAATAAAAATGGTGGCAACACTGGCATCCAATGCCCCATACTGGGGCCTGTAACTCGGGAAGCAGGAGGTTCCTGAGCCAGAAATTAAAGTGGTTCAGCTCAGGGGACCCCCTGCTCCCGCAAAGTATTAAAAAAAACAAAAAAAAACATTAAAAGCAGCTTCATTACCTTAGCGGCTAGCCTCTAATGCAATGAAGGGGTTAAAGCCCAATAGCAGCTTTATTGGTGGCAATTGCCCCAATAAACCTTGCAATATGTGCTACTCACCCCCTATGCCCCAACAACCCCAATACCCCCCTAACATACATTTTTTTTTTTTTTTTTTTTAGGAGCATAGGAATGTTACTATAGGCCGACGGGGTCCCCGCTGGTCTGCGGTACCAATCCTGTGCTTTTATAAAAAATAAAAAAAGAGAAGGGGGAAAATAAATACACCCTCCTTCATCCCCTAACACATACAGTACAGTAATGGGCAAAATTACTATTATCCAGACATGGATAATAGTGCATTTGCCCATTTAAAATAAAACATTAAGCTGCAGAAATAAAATAATTAAATCTTGCACTCACCCTTGCCAGGCTGCCACGTTGAAGGCCGTCCTCATCCCTGTCCATGTCCTCCATTGCCACAAACAATACAGTACAATCAAAAACACAATCTAATGTCCCCTAACCCCTTAATCACCTTAGCGGTTAGTAATAGATATAGTAATTAAGGGGTTAATCATCCCTCACCCCCTACCCACCCAGGAGGCCTAACCACCCTCCCCAGGCAACTATCCCCACCCTTCACCCATTCATTGTTATAGTGGGTACATTATGCCCATACAATATGGGCATCATTTACCACTATAGCAAGAAATGAAGGAATAAAAAAATAAAAAATAAAAAAACCCACACAGGCCCAATTAAAACAATATTACATTGCAAAATGAACATATTACTAATGCCAAACAATCGAATGGCACAGTGGATACATTATGCCCATATAATATGGACATGATTTAACACTATGCAAGTCAATGGTCAACCTAAAAAAAAAAACAAAAGCCATCACAAACAACATCCAATGTCCAAGATCCAATACTCTCAAACTAAAAACAAATAAATAAGTAAACCGAATTTAAAAAAAATAAATTACCACCAATCAATTAATCCAATCCAAAATAAAGACTAGAACAATTAAAACACCAAAACAAAACCATGAATAAATAAAAATATCTAAATAAACTGAATCATTCCAAATGAAGTAAAAAAATAATCCAACATTAAAAAGCAAACACCAATCAAAATCTGGAGAGAAAATTTAAAACACCACCAAAAATGCCAGCATACAAAACCCAAACACAAAATAAATAGCAATACAAATACAAAAAAACTAAGTATCAAAATACATAAAAGCAAGCATTTGGCAAAACAACCATTGCTTGTCCCTGTAAATGTATGTATATCCATAAGGCTGAGTCCTTTGTGTCACTGAGCGCATTGACCGCGCTGTGCTTGAAGAGGAGAGAGGAGCGGGGACGGGAGAGAGAGAGCGGGGGGGACGGGAGAGAGAGAGCAGGGGGGGACGGCGGGAGAGAGAGCAGGGGGGGACGGCGGGAGAGAGAGCAGGGGACGGGACGGCGGGAGAGAGAGCAGGGGACGGGGACGGCGGGAGAGCAGGGGGGACGGGAGAGAGAGCAGGGGACGGACGGACGGGAGAGAGAGCAGGGGACGGACGGACGGGAGAGAGAGCAGGGGACGGACGGACGGGAGAGAGAGCAGGGGACGGACGGACGGGAGAGAGAGCAGGGGACGGGACGGCGGGAGAGAGAGCAGAGGATGGGACGGCGGGAGAGAGAGCAGGGGACGGGACGGACGGGAGAGAGAGCAGGGGGGGACGGGAGAGAGCAGGGGGGGACGGGAGAGAGCAGGGGGGGACGGCGGGAGAGAGAGCAGGGGGGGACGGCGGGAGAGAGAGCAGGGGGGGACGGCGGGAGAGAGAGCAGGGGGGGACGGCGGGAGAGAGAGCAGGGGGGGACGGCGGGAGAGAGAGCAGGGGGGGACGGCGGGAGAGAGCAGGGGGGGACGGCGGGAGAGAGCAGGGGGGGACGGCGGGAGAGAGAGCAGGGGACGGGACGGCGGGAGAGCAGGGGGGACGGGAGAGAGAGCAGGGGACGGACGGACGGGAGAGAGAGCAGGGGACGGACGGACGGGAGAGAGAGCAGGGGACGGACGGACGGGAGAGAGAGCAGGGGACGGGACGGCGGGAGAGAGAGCAGAGGACGGGACGGCGGGAGAGAGAGCAGGGGACGGGACGGACGGGAGAGAGAGCAGGGGACGACGGACGGGGAGAGAGAGCAGGGGACGACGGACGGGAGAGAGAGCAGGGGGGGACGGGAGAGAGCAGGGGGGACGGGACGGCGGGAGAGAGAGCAGGGGGGGACGGCGGGAGAGAGAGCAGGGGGGGACGGCGGGAGAGAGAGCAGGGGGGGACGGCGGGAGAGAGAGCAGGGGACGGGACGGCGGGAGAGAGAGCAGGGGACGGGACGGCGGGAGAGAGAGCAGGGGACGGGACGGCGGGAGAGAGAGCAGGGGACGGGACGGCGGGAGAGAGAGCAGGGGACGGGACGGCGGGAGAGAGAGCAGGGGACGGGACGGCGGGAGAGAGAGCAGGGGACGGGACGGCGGGAGAGAGAGCAGGGGACGGGACGGCGGGAGAGAGAGCAGGGGACGGGACGGCGGGAGAGAGAGCAGGGGACGGGACGGCGGGAGAGAGAGCAGGGGACGGGACGGCGGGAGAGCAGGGGGGACGGGAGAGAGAGCAGGGGACGGACGGGAGAGAGAGCAGGGGACGGACGGACGGGAGAGAGAGCAGGGGACGGACGGACGGGAGAGAGAGCAGGGGACGGACGGACGGGAGAGAGAGCAGGGGACGGGACGGCGGGAGAGAGAGCAGAGGACGGGACGGCGGGAGAGAGAGCAGGGGACGGGACGGCGGGAGAGAGAGCAGGGGACGACGGACGGGAGAGAGAGCAGGGGACGACGGACGGGAGAGAGAGCAGGGGACGACGGACGGGAGAGAGAGCAGGGGACGACGGACGGGAGAGAGAGCAAGGGGGACGGGAGAGAGCAGGGGGGGGACGGGAGAGAGCAGGGGGGGGACGGGAGAGAGCAGGGGGGGGACGGGAGAGAGAGAGCAGGGGGGGACGGGAGAGAGAGAGCAGGGGGGGACGGGAGAGAGAGAGCAGGGGGGGACGGGAGAGAGAGAGCAGGGGGGGACGGGAGAGAGAGAGCAGGGGGGGACGGGAGAGAGAGAGCAGGGGGGGACGGGAGAGAGAGAGAGCAGGGGGGGACGGGAGAGAGAGAGCAGGGGGGGGACGGGAGAGAGAGAGAGCAGGGGGGACGGGAGAGAGAGAGAGCAGGGGGGGACGGGAGAGAGAGAGAGCAGGGGGGGACGGGAGAGAGAGAGCAGGGGGGGACGGGAGAGAGAGAGCAGGGGGGGACGGGAGAGAGAGAGCAGGGGGGGACGGGAGAGAGAGAGCAGGGGGGGGACGGGAGAGAGAGAGCAGGGGGGGACGGGAGAGAGAGAGGCAGGGGGGGACGGGAGAGAGAGAGCAGGGGGGGACGGGAGAGAGAGAGCAGGGGGGGACGGGAGAGAGAGAGCAGGGGGGGACGGGAGAGAGAGAGCAGGGGGGACGGGAGAGAGAGCAGGGGGGACGGGAGAGAGAGAGCAGGGGGGGGACGGGAGAGAGAGAGCAGGGGGGGACGGGAGAGAGAGAGCAGGGGGGGACGGGAGAGAGAGAGCAGGGGGGGACGGGAGAGAGAGAGCAGGGGGGGACGGGAGAGAGAGAGCAGGGGGGGACGGGAGAGAGAGAGCAGGGGGGGACGGGAGAGAGAGAGCAGGGGGGGGACGGGAGAGAGAGAGCAGGGGGGGACGGGAGAGAGAGAGCAGGGGGGGGACGGGAGAGAGAGAGCAGGGGGGGACGGGAGAGAGAGAGCAGGGGGGGACGGGAGAGAGAGAGCAGGGGGGGACGGGAGAGAGAGAGCAGGGGGGGACGGGAGAGAGAGAGCAGGGGGGGACGGGAGAGAGAGAGCAGGGGGGGACGGGAGAGAGAGAGCAGGGGGGGACGGGAGAGAGAGAGCAGGGGGGGACGGGAGAGAGAGAGCAGGGGGGGACGGGAGAGAGAGAGCAGGGGGGGGACGGGAGAGAGAGAGCAGGGGGGGGGGACGGGAGAGAGAGAGCAGGGGGGGACGGGAGAGAGAGAGCAGGGGGGGACGGGAGAGAGAGAGCAGGGGGGGACGGGAGAGAGAGAGCAGGGGGGGGACGGGAGAGAGAGAGCAGGGGGGGACGGGAGAGAGAGAGCAGGGGGGGACGGGAGAGAGAGCAGGGGGGAGGGAGAGAGAGCAGGGGGGAGGGAGAGAGAGCAGGGGGGGAGGGAGAGAGAGCAGGGGGGAGGGAGAGAGAGCAGGGGGGAGGGAGAGAGAGCAGGGGGGAGGGAGAGAGAGCAGGGGGGGAGGGAGAGAGAGCAGGGGGAGGGAGAGAGAGCAGGGGGAGGGAGAGAGAGCAGGGGGGAGGGAGAGAGAGCAGGGGGGAGGGAGAGAGAGCAGGGGGGACGGGGAGAGAGAGCAGGGGGGACGGGGAGAGAGAGCAGGGGGGACGGGGAGAGAGAGCAGGGGGGACGGGGGAGAGAGAGCAGGGGGGACGGGGAGAGAGAGCAGGGGGGACGGGGAGAGAGAGCAGGGGGGACGGGGAGAGAGAGCAGGGGGGACGGGGAGAGAGCAGGGGTGACGGGGAGAGAGCAGGGGGGACGGGGAGAGAGAGCAGGGGGGACGGGGAGAGAGAGCAGGGGGGACGGGGAGAGAGAGCAGGGGGGACGGGGGAGAGAGAGCAGGGGGGACGGGGAGAGAGAGCAGGGGGGACGGGGAGAGAGAGCAGGGGGGACGGGGAGAGAGCAGGGGGGACGGGGAGAGAGAGCAGGGGGGACGGGGAGAGAGAGCAGGGGGGACGGGGAGAGAGAGCAGGGGTTTTGTATGCTGGCATTTTTGGTGGTGTTTTAAATTGTTTCATTCCGGCTTTTGATTGGTGTTTGCTTTTTTGATTATTTTGTTACTTTATTTGGAATGATGAAGTTTATTTAGATATTTATTTTATTTAGTCATGGTTTTGTTTTGGTGTTTAAATTCGTTATTCTGGTCTTTATTTTGGATTGGATTAATTGGTGGTAATTTTGTTCGGTTTACTTCATAATTTGTTTTTATTTTGTGATTGTTTGGATTGCATTGGATCTTGTTTGCGGTTTTTTTTTTATTTGACTGGCATAGTGTTAAATCATGCCATATTATATGATCAAGATGTAACCACTGTGCCATTCTATTGTTTTATGACATTTGTTATGTGTTTATTTGGCTATAATGTGTTTTATTTGGGCCCGTTTTTTTATTCCTTCACGATTTCTTGCTATAGTGGGAAATCATCCCCATTATTATATGAAAAAGTGCCCTTTTAATTATTTTTCGTTTTGGGTCCTTCCTGCTCCGTTTGTGCTGGTGCGCTTTTGGTCTCCTTTTTCCCTGTATTGCAATTAGCAGCTGCACAGCCTGCCTACCTACCCTACCAGGATGTGAGTATTTGCATATTTTTCTGGGGAACCTGCCAATGAGACTGATGGTAAGTGGGTTACACAATAAACCACCTGTCTTCAGGAGGATAGTACCCCATACTATTACACATTAGGTACTATATCAATTGTTAGTACCCCGGTTTAGTGGTTTGGCTTATTTTTGTTATTATACCTGCATTTGAGCGCTTCAGCTATTTTCCACATTCCATTATTATATGAGCATGATGTACCCACTGTACCAATGAATAGGTGAAGGGTTGGGGTAGTTGCCTGGGGAGGGTGGTTAGTCCTCCCGGGTGGGTAGCGGTAGAGGGTGGGTTAAGCCCTTAATTACTATAGCGGTTACTAAACGCTAAGGTGATTAAGGGGTTAGGGGACATTAGATTGTCTTATTTTATTCTTCTGTATGTCTGTATTGTTTGCAGCAACGGAGGACATGGACTGTGATGAGGATGAGGATGGCCTTCATCGTGGCAGTTTGGCAGGGGGAAGTTCAAGTTTTATTTACGCTGCTTAATGTATTTTAAATGGGCAAATATGTGGATAATAATAATTTGGCCCATTATTGTACTGTATGTGTCACGGGAGGGGGGGAGAGTATTTATTTTAAATTATTGGCCTTTGTGGGTTTTTTGGCACACGATTGACCGATATACCGGCCTGTTGTATTAAGGCGTGCTGAAAAAAAAGGAAAACAATGATTTTCTGACTGTCTGCAGCTCTTTTGCGCTGTGCAAAATTCCGGGAGAGGAGAGGATGGAGGGGGGGGGGGTAGGAAGATGGGGGGGGAGAGGAAGGAGGGGGGGGGGGAGAGAGGAAGGAGGGGGGGGGGGAGAGAGAGGAAGGAGGGGGGGGGAGAGAGAGGAAGGAGGGGGGGGGGAGAGAGAGGAAGGAGGGGGGGGGAGAGAGAGGAAGGAGGGGGGGGAGAGAGAGGAAGGAGGGGGGGGGAGAGAGAGGAAGGAGGGGGGGGGAGAGAGAGGAAGGAGGGGGGGGGAGAGAGAGGAAGGAGGGGGGGGAGAGAGAGGAAGGAGGGGGGGGAGAGAGGAAGGAGGGGGGGGGGAGAGAGGAAGGAGGGGGGGAGAGAGAGGAAGGAGGGGGGGGAGAGAGAGGAAGGAGGGGGGGAGAGAGAGGAAGGAGGGGGGGGAGAGGAAGGAGGGGGGAGAGGAAGGAGGGGGGGGAGAGGAAGGAGAGGATAAAGGATGGAGGGGGAGAGGAAGGAGAGGATAAAGGATGGAGGGGGGGGAGGACGGAGGGGGGGGAGAGGACGGAGGGGGGGAGAGGACGGAGGGGGGGAGAGGACGGAGGGGGGGAGAGGACGGAGGGGGGGAGAGGAAGGAGGAAAGGAGGGGGGAGAGGATGAAGGGGGGAGAGGATGAAGGGGGAAAGGAGGGGGGAGAGGATGAAGGGGGAAAGGAGGGGGGAGAGGATGAAGGGGGAAAGGAGGGGAGGAGAGGAAGGAGGGGGGGAGAGGAAGGAGGGGGGAGGAAGGAGAAGATGGAGGGGGGAGAGGAAGGAGAGGATAAAGGATGGAGGGGGAGAGGATGGGGAGGGGGGAGAGGAAGGAGAGGATGGAGGGGGAGGGGAAGGAGAGGATAAACGATGGAGGGGGAAAGGGTGGAGGGGGGGAAACGGTGGAGGGGGGGGGGGAAGGGTGGAGGGGGGGGAAAGGGTGGAGGGGGGGAAGGGTGGAGGGGGGGAAAGGGTGGAGGGGGGGAAAGGGTGGAGGGGGGGGAAAGGGTGGAGGGGGGGAAAGGGTGGAGGGGGGGAAAGGGTGGAGGGGGGGAAAGGGTGGAGGGGGGGAAAGGGTGGAGGGGGGGGAAAGGGTGGAGGGGGGGAAAGGGTGGAGGGGGGGAAAGGGTGGAGGGGGGGAAAGGGTGGAGGGGGGGAAAGGGTGGAGGGGGGAAAGGGTGGAGGGGGGGAAAGGGTGGAGGGGGGGAAAGGGTGGAGGGGGGGGAAAGGGTGGAGGGGGGGAAAGGGTGGAGGGGGGAGAGGAGAGAGAGGAGAGGATGGAGGGGGGAGAGGATATGGAAAGACGAGAGGATATGATGGAGGGGGAGAGGATATGATGGAGGGGGGAGAGGAGAGGATATGATGGAGGGGGGAGAGGAGAGGAGAGGATATGATGGAGGGGGGAGAGGAGAGGATATGATGGAGGGGGAGGGGAGAGGATAGAGAGGAGAGAGTAGAGGATAGAGAGGAGAGAGAATGAGGGGGAAAAAAGCAAAAAATAAATAAAACAGGGGGGGGTGCAGTTTGATGCAATTTGTTTTTTTAACTATTTTTTAATGTGTCCCGTTTTTTACATTTGAAAATCTGGTCACCCTACAGTGAGGTCACAAACAAAAAGTTGTTATATTATCCTGATGTCATTGCAGCCATCTATTTATTGGTGGCTCCGGTCCTGCAGCCATTTTGTTCACATAAAGTTGTGCCTGTAGACGGTACCATAGGAACCTGAGGGGGCGAGTAGCTCTGGGTGGGTATATACTAGGCACTCCCAGGTTACTTCTAATAATATATAGGATTTAATCACTACATCAATGTTTCGGTCCTATTCTACTCCTTCAGGATAATTTATTTATGATTAAGAATCATTCAATATAGTGCACCCAGGCAAGTTACTGCTGTTTGCATCTAAAAAAGCAGGGGATCCGGGGACATATAACCAAAGGAGAGAGAAAATGGACATAAGACAGTATTGTAGAAGTAGGCTTGCAGAGGAACTGTAACCTCCAATGGTTGTACTCACCCGCCACACAAGCGCGCATGCAAGGACAAGAAAAAGCTCCTGCTTTTGCAGGAGAGCATGAGCGTCAGCACTGCCCAGCGCTCTTCCCTGCACCATGTCCCAGGCCTTATAAGGGCATATCCCAAAACAGTGGCAAACGTGGATGGATGTGTACTTGGTTCAACAGGACCCAGGGAAAAGAAGAGACCAGGATAGTGCCGATGGTACTATTAAAATGAATTTATCACAAATAGACCCCCTTACAAATGCTTGCTTACATAAGGGTAGTCAATATAAAAAAACCATCAGGAACAACCGGTGCACAGCCGAAATAAGAAACAAGGACCTAGTGACCAAAAAAGGTTTTTAATTAATAAAATTAATAAAAAAACATGAAAGAGTGGTGCTGGGTAACCTCTAGAGCAGTGGTCTATTTGTGATACAAATAATCACACTTCTAATAAAATTCCAGATTATTTAAAATATTATTATTTAAAATATATATATATATAAATGTTTTTTATGTACACAATTTATAAGTTTCTCTTACATCTAACATATATATGATTTCCTTGATACATCCGATGTCCTGCACACTGCGCAGTAATCAGCCCTGCATTTACATTCACTTCCGCTGTGAGCCCCAGCTGGAGGGAGGCGCCCCTGCAGCTGCAGCGGGTTCTCACTCATGAAGAAGCCGGGTTTCAAGCCCACACAGGGAAGCGCTGTGTGGGAGGGGGGGAAATCCACCACTTAAAAATAAAAAAACATAACACTTTTCTTTATGAAGGTTTTGCATACAAATCTCTCCAGATATTGCAGCACATACCAGAGCAGTAGCACTCGCTCGATTTCAAGTGCTGGAGAGGGTGAAAAAATGCGGGAAAAGGGGCGGTATACCATTTATTTCCTGTCAGTTTCCAACTGTATTTTCAGTTTCGTTCCATGCTTTTTAACTCCTTCAGTACTAGCCCACTTTATTAGAGTTTAAATTATCATGTTTGTGGTGCGGTTATTGTAACTATATGTGGTCATTGAAATGTGTTTCTCTCCATATAGAGTGGGCTTAAACAAAAATGTGCACGGGAGTGATTTATCACTACTTTTACAAGTAATAAAACAGCTTAAACCGAAACGTAGAAAAGAGGTTTAGGAATCCGGTGGTGTAAATATTATTGTATCCTTTCATCATACCGGCTGTGTCATCCTCATGGTGAGGTATCACCCTTTTCAATAACTCCATCTTATCATATTAAACTTTAAATACTTCAATTCATGAGAATAGTTTTACAGCACTATCAGGAAAATATGGGATGGGAAAACTGGAATGGAAATTTGTTTTTTGCGGAATTTGTCTTAGATATACTTTGTAAAGGGGAATTTTTATCGGGAAGGGGAATTTTTCTTTTATTTAAATTTTTTTAAAAAAAAGCTAATAAATACCAGGGATTCTCCTGATAACGAGGTAGACCTGAAGTGCATATTTAATGCCACTCAAAACATCAGAAAGGGCTCCAATGATATTTGGGAATTGTGGACCTCAAAAAGGTGACCGTTCCTGATAAAGAACAAATGCCTGCAAATATCTTAAGTAGATATACTGAAAACACATTTAGATAAAGATATAGCAATACTGTACTTACTGTTGCAGACAATTACAGTGAAGGTCCATGCTTTTCTGAATGTGGCGCACCCCCCACCCCCCAAAAAAAAACCAGTCAATCTGGCTACATATGTAGGTAGTCCAAACCAGACTTCTTGTTACCAAGGCCTATGGGAATCTTGCAGCCCAATATACATTCCACAATAATGGCTCGGTTTTTAGAAAACGGAGTACCTCCAATGGAGTCACACAAACACCAAAAAAAAAAAAGTTATTTATATACACAAGGCTTGTCTGGAAGCTTCCCATTATATTTCTGCCTGACGGAAACTAATGATGTATATAAATAAGTTAGAGGTTTAAAAATCAAGAATCTCTACTAGTAATCCAAAACCAGGATATCACTTTTTTGGAGGCAGCTATCAATGTGCATCTACTAGTCGCCTACTTAAATGACAACATAAAATGGTAGTTGTATTATTTATCTGCATGTCTTTACTCACATTGATTTTTTTCTACTTTAGTCATCCTAAACGTTTCTGTACTTCTGTGAGAACCTACACTGAATTATCCAAGAGGAACTCGCATAAAAAAAAGCCGGGAAAAATGTGTTCACAGCAAGTCTGTTATTTAGCAATCTCGAACACTGATTCTGCAGAAAACTGACACTCAAAACTATACACAAGCTTAGGCACAGAGATATTATACAGTACATTGGCTTTGGTGGTCTGTGCCTCCAAAGCATTAACTATAAGCCTTTATTATTGGGGAGGAGAGGGAGAGGTTAAGACAAAGTGGGGCTTTGTTTGCCCTTCTGTCATCAAATACGTTTAAATGTGTTATCCCTGACAAAAGAAAAATAAACATGTTTTGGGGTACACAGCACTTGCTTATTTCTATGCTCTAAATTAAATATTAGATGGTGGTAAACACATTTATTTACACATGGTGATTCATAAAGCAGCAGACCCGAACAGCCACAATATGCCGAGTCTATGTAGTACTGGAGACAGCCAGGGAAGCATAATGTGGCCACAAGAGAAGAAAAAACATGTCTGGAGAGCAAGCATAATGTGGCCACAAGAGAAGAAAAAACATGTCTGGAGAGTAAATGACTCCACTTTTCCCATCATGCCTTGTCAACAAACACAGATCTTTTATCTGCAAACTACAAATCAATGTTAGTAAGTTCTCTCTTAAAATAATATTTTTTTTTGTTTATAAATTTGGATGCTTTACTCACCACCTTAAGTCATCATGTGGTTATTTAAAGAGAAACATGGAACCAAAGCAGCAGTACACAAAAGTGGTGTTAGTCTCCAATATGTATGTTTTTTAATGTAAACATAACTGAAATTGTTTATTTTTGTTCTGGATAAAGTGGGCCTCTCTGGCTATCCCAAAACAAGAGACAGTCCTGAGCAGAATTCAATAGCAGGTGGAAAGGTGGCGATTGCAGGCGTGTGCTTTCTGCCCCTGAACAACATTGCTTTTATTATCATCAAGTATTTAGAGTGTACTCCGCCCTTTAGAATTGAAACTGAACTTTGCAAGCACAAGATTACATAAAATCAGGGAGTATAATGTTACCATTGCCACCTATTGTTGTGGTTGTATGAAGAATGTGCCCTTAAGCAAATATTGCTGGATATCAATATTCCACTTGTACTGAGGTACCCATTAATGGCAAGACTCCGTGAGGATTAGATCTGGGCAGTCTAGGACTACATAAAAGCACTCTGAAATGTTTTTCACTGAGACCATGGTATGTACTGCAGGGGCCGGTGTGGTTATAGAATCTGGAGTCCCTTCAGTGTCACACTCTTAGGCCTCGTCCAGGGTAGAAACAGGCACGCTGGCGCTCCAGCGCTGCGCTCGGCCGGTCGATTCCTGGCCGGCTAGGTGGGCGCTGCCACGACGTCACGGAGCTCACGCTTGCGAGCAGCAAAATCAATTTTGCTTGCTCGGCAAGCGGCTGAGGGCCGAGCAGGCGCACCCGCCCGCTCACGCAGGCCACGTGCATTGTTGCAACGTGTCTAGCGTGAGCTCACGCGCCCGCTCAGCACCACCCTGGACGAGGCCTCGGGCCGCACTGATCCGGAGCTTTTTTGCATCCTGGCAGGCGAGGTAGTGAGCGCGCTTTGGGGGCGGGGCGAAGGCGGAGCGGAGGCATGGCTAGTCCCTCGCGCCCATTGGCTGTTTTCGATCACGTGACCGCTCCTCCGCTCCCCTCAGTGCCGAAATTCAAACAAGCCTGTCTCCTCAAAATTTCTGAGCCTCCGTACGCATGCGGAAGCGGCTGCTAAAGCCGCGCTGATCACTGATGCAGGGGGGTATGTCCCAGGCCTAAGGTCTCACTCAGGCAGGCTGCTACATGGACATGCGCCGGCGAGCCTGTCTGCTGGGCGATGTGTTTACATCCCCAGCAGACAGAATGCCGCAATTGGGGGCGTAACTCAAGGGAAAAAAAAAAAAGCTGTGTGTGCTGTGCACGCGCATAGTAAGTGAAACTTCTTTGACTTTTGTCACAGAAATTGACTTATAACGCGCGTGCTCGGCACACGTGTCAGTCAGTGTGTCAGTCAGTGTGTGTATGTGTATCAGTCAGTGTGTGTATGTGTGTCAGTCAGTGAGTATGTATGTGTGTCAGTCAGAGAGTATGTATGTGTGTGCGTATGTGTGTCAGTCAGTGTGTGCGTATGTGTGTCAGTCAGTGTGTGCGTATGTGTGTCAGTCAGTGTGTGCGTATGTGTGTCAGTCAGTGTGTGCATGTATGTGTGTCAGTCAGTGTGTGCATGTATGTGTGTCAGTCAGTGTGTGCATGTATGTGTGTCAGTCAGTGTGTGCATGTATGTGTGTCAGTCAGTGTGTGCATGTATGTGTGTCAGTCAGTGTGTGCATGTATGTGTGTCAGTCAGTGTGTGCATGTATGTGTGTCAGTGTGTGCATGTATGTGTGTCAGTGTGTGCATGTATGTGTGTCAGTGTGTGCATGTATGTGTGTCAGTGTGTGCATGTATGTGTGTCAGTGTGTGCATGTATGTGTGTCAGTCAGTGTGTGCATGTATGTGTGTCAGTCAGTGTGTGCATGTATGTGTGTCAGTCAGTGTGTGCATGTATGTGTGTCAGTCAGTGTGTGCATGTATGTGTGTCAGTCAGTGTGTGCATGTATGTGTGTCAGTCAGTGTGTGCATGTATGTGTGTCAGTCAGTGTGTGCATGTGTGTCAGTCAGTGTGTGCATGTGTGTCAGTCAGTGTGTGCATGTGTGTCAGTCAGTGTGTGCATGTGTGTCAGTCAGTGTGTGCATGTGTGTCAGTCAGTGTGTGCATGTGTGTCAGTCAGTGTGTGCATGTGTGTCAGTCAGTGTGTGCATGTGTGTCAGTCAGTGTGTGCATGTGTGTCAGTCAGTGTGTGCATGTGTGTCAGTCAGTGTGTGCATGTGTGTCAGTCAGTGTGTGCATGTGTGTCAGTGTGTGCATGTGTGTCAGTGTGTGCATGTGTGTCAGTCAGTGTGGGCATGTGTGTCAGTCAGTGTGGGCATGTGTGTCAGTCAGTGTGGGCATGTGTGTCAGTGTGTGCATGTGTGTCAGTCAATGTGTGTGTGTGTGTGTGTGTGTGTGTCAGTCAATGTGTGTGTGTGTGTGTGTGTGTGTGTGTGTCAGTGTATGTCTCTCTCTCTGTGTTGTGTGAATGTCTCTCTGTGTCGGTCAGTGTGCGTATGTGTGTCAGTCAGTGTGAGTGCGTATGTGTGTCAGTCAGTGTGCGTGCGTGTCAGTGTGCGTGCGTGTCATTGTGCGTGTCAGTCAGTGTGTGTATGTGTGTCAGTGTGTGTGTGTGTGTGTGTGTGTGAGACAGTCAGTGTGTATGTGTGTCAGTCAGTGTGTGTGTGTGTGTGTGTGTGTGTATGTGTGTGTGTGTGTATGTGTGTGAGTCTGTCAGTGTGTGTGTATGTGTGTCAGTCAGTGTGTGTATGTGTGTGTGTGTGTGTCTCTCTTTCTGTGTCCTGCCCCCTCTCTCCTGACTCCCCCCCACCCCAGGCGGAGCTGCGGCTCTGTCTGAGTCTCTCCCCCCCCCTCCTGTCCCCTCCCCTGCTCTCCTCCCCCCCTCCCCCACGGAGACGCGGCCGCACCGGGCCCGCCGTATGTGAGGGGCTGAAACCGTGATTAAGAGCCCCCCCCTCCGGCAGTGCTGCGTGGGGAAGCGGCGCGCTAAAACCCCCCGCTTCCCGCGTTACCGGAGCAGGAGCCAGGAGCGCACGATAACGTCTGTGCGCGCATGCGCGGCACATGCTGACAGCGCAGCGGCCGTCATGATCCCGGGGCTCCTCTCCTCCTCCGGCACCGGCGGCACTCAGTCAGCGGGATTCGGGGAAGCAAGAGGGAGGAGAGAGGCTGAGCAGCGGCTCCTCCTCTCACAGCCGGAGGACATGCGGGGCTTCCGCCATCTTGGTACACCCACAGTACCGGAAGCTCTGCGCACGTCTAGGGGTAACGGCGGCCGTTAGGAGCGGCACCGGCGGCGATACAGCGGGTGGGGGGGGTGCGTGGAGGGGGGGGGGTTTGCGGCCGCCGTTAGGAGCGCCGCCGCCTCGTGTCAAAGCAGGCGTGGGGGGGGGGGGGGGGGAAGGGGAGTCACGTCACTTCCGTTTAATTTTCGTCTCCTTCGCTCCAGTTTTGCCCCATGAGAATAGGTGCCACTAAAGAAGTTTCACTTCAAAAGTGTGTTTCTGATTGGCTGGAGAAGTGCATGTGACGCGGCTGTCGCTTGAAATTTCAACTTTAGTTGAAAGCTTGAGCTACAGCCGCGACAACGCAGCACTTCGCCGCCTGGGGTCATTTTCCTTTTGAAAATTCCCACAGAATACAGCGAATGAGTGGCGAACGTGCACGCGCACGTTGCATTGCGTTCTGTCCGAGATCAGCCTAAGGGCTTGCTCAGAAAGGCTGCTACGGCAGCTTGCTAGCGTTCGTGTCCTGCAGCACAGCGATCTGTGCTCAAAAAGCAGGAGCCAGATCGCGGCGTTTGGGGGCGTGTGACGAACGCGTCACGGAGCTGGTTCGCCTCTATTGGCTGAACCAGCTCGCGTCACGTGACTGTAGCCCCAAATTAGAATTTGGGTTGTGCCGGCAAAATGTCGCGGCGACAACGCTGCACTTTGCCGCCGGTGGAGTTTTCAGTTTGAAAACTGCCACCGCACAACCCAAATTTGCGACGGACATCCGCTGCATCGGTTGCTGTCTGAGCTCAGCCTCAGGCTGCGTCCCCGCTAGCACTGAGCGGGCGGCGCTTGCCGCGGTTACTTACATACAGCTATATAAGTCCCCACTCACGCGCGGGCACACTCAAGCGCGGGCACACACTCACCGGCGCTTATGTAAACAAATAAAACCTAACTTTCCAGCAAGCTCAATGCCGCCCCCACCCAGCACGCACATAAATGACAGGACACCCGACACTCATGCTTGGAGCGCTCTCCAAGCATGAGCACGCTCAGCGCCAGCGGGGACTCAGCCTAATTAATGAAAAAGTTCCCTAGGAAGTGGTACCTTGGTTGTTCTTTTATCATTACGGTAATAGGACAGTGTATACAGTGCTGTACATAGAATTTTACACTCACTAGTCCCTGCCTGTACAATATACAATGTAATTTTAGTGCCTTAGGCACACAGGGAGAGATAGCTCTCCTTGTGACCTTGGGCAAGTTAAGAGATTAAAAGCAAAATTTTACCTGCTTCTAAAGCAGTGACATTACTACTTACTCAATATTGAAATACAAATACATATATCAATATTAAATGCCAGCAGTATCCCGTGCCAGTCAATTTATTAGAAAAGAGGAATTCCCACTCCCGTGGTTGTCCATCTAGCGGCAGCCTATGACCCCCTTAGGCCGTGCCTATAATGCCGTCGATGGCGACACGGCGAGTGACGTCACCCGTCTCCACCGGCAAAAGTTATGTTTCGCAGGGCGGCGGGGTTGCGTGATTCCGGCAATTTGATTTGTTCAAGGGCCATCACGTGACGCGACAGCCCTTAAAATCAAATTTTGCCGGCTTCCAGTTTCCGCGACGGTGGCGCACTATAAGCGGCAATGTATTTGTTTTCGGGCGGCGGCGCCAGCACTATAAGCGAGGCCTTAGTTACAGAGAGGCTTATAATGCATTGCATGTCACACTGTTAATGAAGAGGATGTAATAATTTCAGTATGAAGTAGAGAACAAAAAACAAAGAAGCCCAAAGCTACATCAAATGACAAAAAAAATACACAATGAAATACATACTGTACGTGTATATATCTTGAGAAGGGGTCATTTAGTTCAACACTTTGGCCGAAGGATTTTAAGCCTGCAAGCCACATCAAGGCACGACCCAACACTGATTAAAATTCTTATTTACCTTTGTGTGTGTGTTTTTTGAAGTAGAGGAGAGCCATATGTAGGCTCATAAAATGATTGCTGGACTGGAGAAAGATTAATAATACAATTTATTAGGGAGGCCTGTGCGGAACATAAACACTTCCTGCCTTCCTTGGTCTTTATAGGTGTGTTATACACATGCAGTCGTAGACATTACACACACCCGAGCTGAAAGGAGGAAGAGGAAGCACATGGCTGCTCCCTGTCAAGGTTACTGCAGCTCCATTTCTATACCCCACCTCAGTCTCACTCGGCTCTTGTATGTGCCTGGGCCGGCTTATACAAATAATATACTGTATTGTATTTATTCAAAGATGGCAGCACCGCACATTAAATGCACAGGCATGACAAATCCCTGCCCAGCAGACCTATCAATCTTTTTGTATTTTGGATGACAGAGAGGTAAAGTGAGCCATGCACAAGGTCAAAAAAAGCGGTACACTAAGGGGCCTGTGGCAGTGTCCCGCAAAAGACCATGTGTTAAAGGCCATCCGCATCCTCGATCTCGGCAGTTTCCTCGGGGCCCTATCCCCACAAACCAGCATCTAATGCCCAACATCTAGTTCACTACAGTAATATCCCGCCTGAAGTCACACAGATCTATGTAAATTGTGTCACTCCACAAAGGCTACACATCTCCACCAACTTGCAAACAGATGCAAGGGGTTAAAAATGCAGCTTATATTGTGTCGATATATAATACATAGATAATCTTGATTCAAAGTATATGTACATATTCCTTCCCGGCCCCTCTCCTCACCTGACAGCGGCACACAATATCTGCATCCTGCGCCAGTAGATCCACCACTTTTCCTTTCCCTTCGTCTCCCCACTGAGCTCCGAGCACCACAGTCACTTTGTTGCCCACAACGGGGGAACGTGCAGGGGAGCAGCATCCTTCCCCGTTTGGGATCCTTGGTGGCAGAGGCGATTCGCTTTCCGAGGACATGTTGCTTGAACGTGGCTTGGTTTGCACAGCGATGGCCGCGGAGGTGAAGGAAGCAGAGCGAGGGAAAGGCAGAGCAATGCAACGCTATGTCTTTCCTGGGGCTCTCAATGCACCACTGCACAAAAGACAAACTACCCCTTCCTACTCCGCCTCTTCCCACCTCAAGTCCTGTTTGTGTGCTTTTTTTTTTTTTTTTTTTTTAATGTATTTTAAAGCTTGCTTGGCGCCACCTGCTGGGCTCATACCATAAACATACCATTCGATTTTCCTTGTTTTAAAAAAAAATAAAAAAAATGATCATCTTCTTGTAACCACAAGTGGTTCTATTATGCATACACAAGCTTAAAGAGTTGCTCAAAGTCTCCAGCAGTGTAAGATGCCACCATTTCATGGCCACAGGAACTATTCTTCATTTTTTCGGTTGTAATCTACCTATGTAGGTATCTTAACATTCAGTAAATCCAGTGACCACCCTGGCTTAAAACTGTAGTGCCACTGAGTGACTTCAAAAGATTCAAAATGCGTTATTCATTAAACTCTGATAGTGCCGATCAATGTTAGGGTCCGTGCGATAGTGTCATGTTTGGCACTATCGCAATTTAAAGCTGCAGTTCAGTCTTTTTTTTTTTTTTTTTTACATTTATTTTTTTACTTCAATAGTTTCATGTGTGCAATCTCTAATTACCTAAAGAACTGTATAGCTGCAGCTCAATTCGTTTTCCATGTATTGATAGGTCGAAATTTGGTGACATATTAAAAGCTGGCATTTGTTTATAATCTGCTTGACTGGCAGTGGAAGCTCATGAATATCCATGAGCATTCCTGAACTGACAAGTGCTAGAGGGAGGGCAGGGCTGACAAAGGGGTGTGCCAGAGCTTGTGACAGGACATGAAGGGGCAGTGCCTTAGCAAATGGCTGTTAAAATAGAATACAAGAAAATTGGTCTTTCAAAGTTGTTTTTTTAAAAACAGAAAAAGCTAAAAGTATTTTTTCTTACTACAGAACTGATTTATTAAAAAAAAAAAAACATGCAGGATATTGACTGAACTGCAGCTTTAATGGATAACCTAAATGTATTTCCCATTGTAAAATAGATCAGGATAGATTTTAACCAAATATTTATACACAATTTATGCTTAAAAGGTAAAAAGGTTGAGAGGCTTCCTAAAATAAATGCAATTTTCTTTAAATTTAAAGTGGTTATATAATCTTGGTAAAACAAAAATTGTGGGGTTGTATCTTAAAAAGTAATTGTAGTAACTCCATACTGTATATTGTTTTAATAAATATTATTATGCCATGGATTTTCTTCTATTTCCTAATTAAGAACCAGTGTGCCACTATGCATCCTTAAAGACCATAATAGGAGTATTACCTTACTGCAACCATCTCTAACATGAAGTCAACACTGCATTTACAGTAAGTTAAGTTTGCCTCAATAACTGCATGATCGATACCGTTATAGAGCCATGATTATATCTGCTGTTTTTTCTCCCCCATATATAAAGCACACTCAGGCTATGGCCCCAGTATCAGCTGCTGCGACCCTCAATGGGGGCGGGCTCAGATCCGCCCCTCAATGGGGGCGGGCCCAGTAACTTTCTGCTCACACTTTCTGCTTACACTTGTTGCAATCGTGATGCGCGGCCACATTTTCTTAAGACAAAGATTTTGTCACGTGGTTCCCTGTAAGCCAATGATAGCGCTGATGTGTTAAAGCAAACTAAAGTGAAGAAAATTGCAACCAATGAGAGCGAAGACTCTTCTGCCTGGTGATACAGGCAAATTTCTGTTTCTGTAGAAAGGTATTACTTGTGATAAAGGCAAATGACTGTTTCTGTATGTAGTCATTCTTCCTGTTATTACACAGGTTATTAAGAATTTATATTAGCGTTAGGGACCCCTGATATGTGGTCTGCCGTGCCGTTGGCTCAGGGGCTTACAACAATTTTGGCCAAAAATGTCAAACTAAAAGACCATTTACTTATTAGATATTTATACATATATATTTAGGCACTGTACCGTGTATGAGTTTCACTGGATGTGCTAAAACTGAGCTTTGTCTGTGTTTCATGTTCTGTGTCTGGTTTTAAATATATATTGCCATGCTCAGTAGCACTCCTCTGTGACACTCATATGCTTAGATATATGTTGTGGTTATTTTGGGGGTTTAATAGGAGCTTGTTACACTGGCGACACACTTTATTCGAGCTCGGCTAGTCCCACGAATTCGGGTATACCCGGGTGTATTGAGGTTTGTGACTGTTTTCTGCCCGAGTGCATTGGGTTATTTTACAGGCAGGGATTGAAGCATTTTATTCCCGCTGGCTGCAATACTGCACAGTATATATATATATATATATATATATACTGCATTACAATTCATGAATTTATGCCATCTGGTAGACACGCGAAGCATTGCAGCCTATTAAATCCTAATCATTATCATTTAACAGATCAGCCGCCCGTCAGCCAGGCATGAACCCAGGCTGGGATGGCAAACGCAACGGGGCTTGTCAGAGGTGAGGAGCGGCGCATTCCAGGTATCTGCCAGGTACATACTGGGTATTTGCTCGAATAAAGTGTGTCGGTGCAGTAGGTGTCCAGTATGTTTTACAATTCTTGTCCAGCTAGTCATGGCTGATTGGAGGTTGGCAACCTCCTTCCTAATTGAAGCTCACCCCCTCCCACATTTAAATGGTTATGGGCTCACTCCATAGCATCTTCCACTCAGGGGAACTTGCCTGCTTGCAGTTTGGCTGTGACATATCTAATACAGAGTGCTTTTCCTGGTAATGTACAGGTTAATAAAAGCTTCAGTCAGACGTAGAACTTTGCAACTAATATTGACAGATTTACTATAAATCATTCTTCCTGTTATTACACAGGTTATTAAGAATTTATATTAGCGTTAGGGACCCCTGATATGTGGTCTGCCGTGCCGTTGGCTCAGGGGCTTACAACAATTTTGGCCAAAAATGTCAAACTAAAAGACCATTTACTTATTAGATATTTATACATATATATTTAGGCACTGTACCGTGTATGAGTCTCACTGGATGTGCTAAAACTGAGCTTTGTCTGTGTTTCATGTTCTGTGTCTGGTTTTAAATATATATTGCCATGCTCAGTAGCACTCCTCTGTGACACTCATAGGCTTATATATATGTTGTGGTTATTTTGGGGGTTTAATAGGAGCTTGTTAGGTGTCCAGTATGTTTTACAATTCTTGTCCAGCTAGTCATGGCTGATTGGAGGTTGGCAACCTCCTTCCTAATTTAAGCTCACCCCCTCCCACATTTAAATGGTTATGGGCTCACTCCATAGCATCTTCCACTCAGGGGAACTTGCCTGCTTGCAGTTTGGCTGTGACATCTCTAATACAGAGTGCTTTTCCTGGTAATGTACAGGTTAATAAAAGCTTCAGTCAGACTTAGAACTTTGCAACTAATATTGACAGATTTACTATAAATCATTCTTCCTGTTATTACACAGGTTATTAAGAATTTATATTAGCGTTAGGGACCCCTGATATTAGGCACTGTACCGTGTATGAGTCTCACTGGATGTGCTAAAACTGAGCTTTGTCTGTGTTTCATGTTCTGTGTCTGGTTTTAAATGTAGCAGGGTCCCCTTACCCTGCCTCTAGGTCGGGGAACCGCTCCGGGGCAGGTGGTGGCCATTTTTAAAGCTATGGCGCATGCGCAGGACGCAATGAGTGCAGTGGCCATCTTGCAGGTGGCACCGGAGGGTACATTGCGCATGCACAGGACATGGCCAATGCGGTGGCCATCTTGTAGGTGATGCCACAAGGAGAATGCTCATGCGCGAGAGCCAGGAACCAGAAGAGAGGAGAATATCCTCCGCAGGACTAGAGCCTGCGAGTCAGTCGAGTGAGAGCGAGGACAAGATTAGGTAGTGTCCGGGGAGCAAGTGGCTTCCTGGACTAGGACCAGGCTGCAGGTTCAGAGGCACTTGTGTGAGACACTCCGGCTGGAGCTCACCTCACGTGGAGGACTGGACCCTTTATACGAGAGGGTATTATTGTCGGAGGCCCTGTTGTGTGGGACCTTCTTCAGTCCAGGTCTACAAGCTACACCTGGGTACTGGAGTACCCAGGCAGGTACCCAACGTGCACCAACATTCACAGGGGGTAGTGCTACGTCACACTGGGTGGAATTGCTGAGACGGACACCGGGGTTATTGGTGCCACAGCACCCTCAGTACGTTGGGGGGTACACACAGGGGTACTGTGGTATTGTGTATTGCATTGTTGTATTTTTGTGTGTGTTATTGTATGTACTGCATTATTTACTCAGTAAAGAAAGATATACATACCCGATTGTATTAGTGGTTTATTGGTTCCTATGAGGAATACATCCTGCCTACGCTGGGATCCTGAACGGTGGAGACACTGCACCGTGAGATATAGCACCTCATGATCCCCAGGAGCGGGGGCTTTGGCTTCCTGTAAGCCTCACAGGTTTATCAGCACACATAGTCGCTGCGGTTTCCCTTAAACAAGGGGAAATGGGGTTACATTTGGAGGCGCTACTGAGATTCAGACCTGGGTGCCCGATCTAAATTAAAGATGTCAGCTTAAAAAAGGGAACATGTCCCTACCCTCCCGCCAGGGGGTCCGCGAGTGGACCCTGCAATGCAGAGCACCTCCCACCCATGTGGTCGCCATCAGCCATGTTTCAATGTCACTGTCCTTACCTGATATGTGCGCAACATTGAATCAGATCCTGGGGTTTGCTAAAGCCCGCCTCTTAGATCTAAACTTGGGTGCAACTCTCCTGTGAAGTCCGATTTTAGTTAACTGCCGCCGTGATATACCGGAGGAAAATTCTCCACAATTTCTGCAGCTCCCTGGAGCCCCACCCGGCGAATGTCACTCATATACACCGAACTAACCCTCAAAATGAAAACACCTAGTGTCGTCTCTAGCATGGAGGAGTGTCAGGTGGTTACGGCTTTACCTTCTCCCGGGAGTCCTAGCCGGAGTGAGGCCTGCAGCCGAGGGTCTGGTCGGTGCCACCTTAGCTCGGATGGAGCTTAGGTACTCGCTGGAGCCCTACAGCAGCTGACAGGCTGAGCCAGCCGACACCGATGCAGCAATATCGTAAGTTGAAATCTTTTCTGGGGTATTGCCAACGCCCACAGGGGAAGAATCGATTGAGGGATGGAAGGACCATACCGTGCAAGTACTGGAAGAGTGGTCCTGTTCCGAGGCTATCAAGGGACAGCGAATAATGGAATGCCTAAAGCCCCCGGCTTCAACGATGGTAAGAATGCACCGGGACGAGAATGCGGACGTTACGGCCCGGATGCTAGTTGACTTCCTAACTCAGGCCTATGGTCTGGAGGATGATGAAAGTTAACTTTGGTCTAAGTTCTATGCCCTCCGACAGAAAGAAGGGGAGGAGCTGTCTGCATTCCTTTGCCGTATACAATTAGTATTGTGGCCATTACTCTCCTGCAAACTCATCCCAGTCTCTGAAGGGGATGAATTCCAGCGTAAATAGTTCCTGAGAGGATCGAGCCCCACCCATTATATAGCCAACCTGCTATGGTGTGCTCTCATGCAAGGGAGTCCTCCTACATTTACAGGGCTATTGAATCAGGTGAAAGTGCACGAGGCGCATGACAGCTACATACTCCCAAGAAGCCTAAGGATTCTCGCAAGGGAAAGATCGAAAGGGCTTCGGTTGAGATGGTGAATGGGTACCCAGGTTCACTAATAAAGGTTCAGCCCACTTGATTACCCTTGATCCATGTTTTGAGGTTCTAGAGTGTCAACTCTTGGACCTAGATGTCGGAAATGCATTGTTGTGACTGTGTACAAATTATGCGACATTAAAGATTTTTGTGTGTTTTGCCTTTCTCGGGGTGCTGGGACCAAGAGATTTCTAGGCTGTAAGTTTCAGGGTGGGTTTTCTAGAGAAAGTCTTTACAGAATGTGGCTATATATCGGGGTTCCAAAGGTACAGGATACCCCAAAAGATGTATCCGAGAATCAATTAAGATTCTCGGATATATCAAAGTACATTGCTCCGGGCAAACTCCAACCCTGAAAACGTTCTTGCGACTCACCGCCAGGATTCCTGCTGCAGCATGATCCAGACAAGGTAAATGGGGCATAAAGGGGTTAATGTATACCTGCAACATACAGGGTGTCCCTAGTATAAGGGGGGAAGCCCAGGTACATGCCCAGGTACCCTGAACCTAGTATAGGGGTTCAGGGGATGCTCCAGCTATATGATGAAGATGTGAGTGGTTTTTTTGTGTGTAAAAGTTTTTAAGTCATTTCTAGAGTGTGGCAGGGATGCGGCCAGTAAGTGTAGGCAGTGTACCCCCTTATTCCATCCCTGACACCAGAAAAGGGACTTACACCTTTTCATCACACAAGATACAGGTACCAGTATATTTTATTAAATAATTATGTTTAATATGTATAAGTACTGATAACCTGTCAATGAACTGTGGGATTTCCAAGTCCTGGGATCCGAGGGACCAGATGGCTACCAAGCTTGGTGCCTATGGGTCTGTGCGGAGTCCGGACTTGAAAGCCTCAGGGATGCCAAGGTGTTAGAACAGGAGGGGTACTGCAGTTATACTTGAGTACCTCTGTCCTGGGCTAACACAGGGCTATCCGGCCACCATTTGCCCAACCCCAGACTTCGGAGCCTGAACAGCGTGTGGCTCAGTATGCAAAGAGGCAGAGGTGCCAGGTTGGTGCATGCCCCTTAGCAGAATGAGAAAAGGTTCCCACCCGGCTTTAGAATACGGCAAATCGGTGATTGGCTGGCAGGAGAATTCCCACGCATTGATAGGCTGTTGAGGTTTGTGAATGGGACACTGAAACCCATAAGGAGCCTTGCAGCCAATCAGGACGGCAGATTCCAAGTGCCAAACCATCAGTGGCAAATTCAAAGATGCTGTGTGAAGAATAGACGCAAGGCGGCTTCAGAGATTTAGATTCATAAAAGTTTTTAAGTCCTGCTTTTTGAGAACATAGCCGTTGCGTCTGGCATTGCATGTCGAAATCAGTTACATGACTTTCGTGAGTACCTATCGGTCATTGGAAAGGGCTCCTACAGAGGTCATTTTTGTGAATTTCGTTAAGAGGATAGATTTATTCGTTAGCCCCATTCCCAGTAAATGTGTTAACCCTGTAAATTGTGTTACATTGTGTGTATGTGTTGCAGGGTACATGCAACCACACGTGGGTTTTCTTGAGAAGGCTTATTTATTTGAGCCTTAAAAATATGGCACACAAAAACAAAACAGCTTCTTTTCAGCATGTAGAACAAAACAGAAAATAAGTCCTGAGCAGAGCTTGCCCTTTCCCAACAAGGGCTGTTCAATGTCCAGAACAACAGTATTGCAAAAACAGTATAGGCAAGACAGACCTTATAGCAGTAATCCTCCCTCAGCCTTTCAGTATCTCTCACTGGATCAGTTTCACGCCTGTATGCCCGCAGACCTGGCAAGACCCCAATACTGAGGTGGGAACGGTATTACCACACACCCACAGCAGTGGGGGCAAGCCCGGAGTGTGGTATAGCGTTGCTGGGCCTGTAGAGAAAGTAGTTAGGATACTTGCAACGACCTTGATGGTAAACGTAAGAATGGTCATGTTCTTGCGCCAAAGTCCAGGGGATCCAGAGAGTAGAATAGTCAAAGTTCGTAAGCCAAGTCCAAGGGTTCCAGAGGTCAGCAAGGTAGAGTTCGTAGCAAGGTTCAAGGGGTACAGACAGCAGGATGGTCCAGGACGAGCAGGGGTCAAAGCCAGGGAAATCCAAGGATACACAGGAGCAGGTACAGGCTGGAACACAAGGAGAGCAAAGCATACAGTAGGACTGCACACACACAGGGGAAACAGGAACCATGCAGAGCGATGATAGAGAGGGCATACAGGGATTATAAAGGAGGGAACACCAATGGGAGAGAGAGGAGGAGCAGAGAGGGAAGTGGGAGACGATAGGGATAGATCAGGAGGAGAGTGTAATGCCGCCACCCACGGCACCTGCCTCGGCTCTTACCTCTGCCATCGGGGCGCGCGGCGTCCGGTCCCGTGGCCTCTCCTCTCTCCTTGCAGGTCCTACTGCATATGCGCGCCGCCAGGGCAGACCCTCACGCGCGTCTCCCTCCCAGCAGACTCACTCCGCCCCTTCCGTCGCGCGTCGCGTGCAAGCGCCACTATGTCCATCTCCACTGCCGCCAATGTACTTGTTCCTCCCACACCTGTCCTGCATCCTGCCTCAGCCTATCAGCGCTCTACCTTCATCTGACATCACCGTTGGTGGTTCTCATTGGCTCCTATCAGTATATAGTGCTACCAGCCCTGAGCTGAATGCTGAGCATAGTCAGTCTCTGGTTGTGCTTGCTACAAGCTACTTCGCAGTCTGCTCTTGTCTTCCGTTACAGACCCTTGCTCGAATCTGGACTCCCAACCTCTGGCATCCTCGAACCCCGGCTCGCCCTACGGAATTCTTCCTTCTCCTCTCCTCGACTTTGGCTTTGGACTCTGGCAAGTACCTCTACGATTCTACACTCTCCTGCCCCGAACCAGGCTATCCACACTACTCTGCTTACCGGACCCGCTCACGCTGCTGTAGGGCGGTGGTTTTCCTGTATCACCACCTCGGCCTCGCGGTCCAGTCCGGTTTGTGGTGAGCACTCCTATAGTCCTGTGACATTATGCTCAGCCCAACAGACCTGGACTCCGCCGAGGTGGGTCGACGCTTAAGCGAAGACGATGGCCTGTTCAAGGAAGTAGAGACTTGCCTCTCTCAAAATAACCAGCGTATGGAACTGCTCCAAAACTCTTGGGTACCATTTCAGAGCAACTCAAATCCCTTCTGTCCTCTCCCGAGACTGCTGCCGCTCCTCCTGCTCCTATCTTCTCCCCGCCGGTACCTCCAACTCACCCTCCTGAACCTCACCTACCTACTCCCAATCCCTATGCGGGAGAGCCTTCAGCATGTCGTGGCTTCCTGGGGCAGTGTTCCATCCAATTTGAGCTTCTACCCTCTCATTTTCCTACTCCCCGTTCCAAGGTCGCGTACATTATCTCGCTGTTGATCGATGATGCCTTGGCCTGGGCTACACCCATATGGGAGCAACGGCCGGATCTGACTTCCAACCTGGACCAATTCTGTGTTGAAATCCGGAGGGTGTTCGATACACCAGGTAGGAGGGTAACAGCCGCATCTTCTCTCCTCATTGTAATGCAGGGAAATTGCTCTGTGGCTCGCTACGCACTTGAATTTCGCACTATTGCGGCAGAAACAAGGTGGAATGACGAGGCACTCGCCGCAGTGTTCTGGCAGGGCTTAAATGACTCCCTCAAAGACGAACTGGCAGCCCTGGAGCGTCCTACATCATTGGAGGAACTCATCGCGCTGTGTATCCGTATGGACCAGCGGCTCCAGGAGCAAAGAGCAGAGAAAGGGAAGCGTCAAAAAGGTACCCAACACACTTCTTTCTCACATACAGCTCCAGGGGAGTCCGTCGCCGTATCTTCCGAAGAACCCATGCAGCTGGGTGGGACTCGTCTTTCATTGACAGACTACGCCGGCGTCGGGCGGGCCTCTGCCTTTACTGCGGAAATAGTGGACACCTGGTGAGTACCTGTCCTTCCAAGTTGGGAAACGCCAGCCCCCAGTGAGTACTGGGAGAACTACACTGGGCATGGTAACCTCTCCTTCCTCTCCCAAACTACCATCCAAGATACTCCTTCGTATAACCCTATCAGATGCTTTGGGGACATCACCACGAAGGCCTTCCTAGACTCCGGTTCTGGTGGGAACTTTGACGATCAGGCCTTTGCGGAGAAGAATCAAATTCCTCTGGTAGCCAAGGATTGGCCCGTGGGCCTTGAAGCCATTGACGGTAGGCCTTTGCAGCCCACATTCATTTCACAGCAGACCATTCCCCTCCGTCTTAAGATGACTGGTCACCATTCCGAACATATTCAGTTGGATGCCATCCACACGCCGGCTGTAGACGTGATATTGGGTCTTCCCTGGCTCCAGCACCATAACCCCCAGATCGACTGGCTCCAGTCACAACCCATCACCTGGAGAGATCGGTGTGAAGACATTTGTCTTTGTCAGGGTCGCCTAGACCTCCTGCCTAGCCATAGCTTCTTTGTCCACTGGGTGTGCTGCTGCCTTCTGTTTCCTCTGGGTTCCTCTGTCTGCCTGTCTGTCTTCTTGTTGCTCCTGTCTCTGTCCTTTATAGCTCTGATTCCTGTCTGTCCTGACTCCTACAGTATGCACATGCCTCTGTCTTTGATTCCTGATCTGTTCCTGTACCTGTATTTGAGTCTGTTCACAATAAAAGCCCTTGCAAGTA
Organism: Ascaphus truei; assembly: GCF_040206685.1. NCBI lineage: Eukaryota > Metazoa > Chordata > Amphibia > Anura > Ascaphidae > Ascaphus > Ascaphus truei. The sequence goes on along the minus strand of NC_134486.1, from coordinate 210,645,411 downwards.
ATCTGGCTTGTCCCTGTTTGTTCCTGCTCCCCGGTCTCAGTCCCTGCTCCCTGTTCTCAGTCCCTGTACTGACCCGGTTGTCCTGTTCCAGTCTCCTCGTTGCCGACCTCTGCTTGTTACCTGACTTCGCTACCTGCCGCCTGCCTCGGACCCCTGCTTGTTACCTCACTTCTCTACCTGCCGCCTGCCTCGGACCCCTGCTTGTTACCTGACTTCGCTACCTGCCGCCTGCCTCGGACCCCTGCTTGTTACCTGACTTCGCTACCTGCCGCCTGCCTCGGACCCCTGCTTGTGACCCCTACTACGCTCGTGCTGTTCCGGCCACCGAGATCCTACCTGCCACAGGAGTCTCCCGTGACAGTCTGGATTCACCTAAGGCCCTAGTAGGTGCCACACATCCGGAATCCAAGAATCCCCTCCTTCCGGACGCCTACTGGGAGTTCAAAGATGTCTTCGACAAAATTCAGGCGGAGGAATTACCACCCCATCGCGCCTACGATTGCCCGATCGACCTTCTTCCTTGTGCGATTCCCCCCAGAGGTTGTACTTACCCGCTTTCCCCCCCTCCCCCGAGACCAAGGCGATGAAACTTTACATACAGGAGAACCTCCAGAGAGGCTTCATTCGTAAGTCTTCCTCTCCGGCAGGAGCTGGCTTCTTTTTTGTAAAGAAAAAGGATGGCACACTTCGCCCTTGCATCGATTATCGTGGCCTCAACAAGGTGACTGTCAAGAATCGGTACCCACTTCCCTTGATTGCCGAACTTTTCGACAGGTTACAAGGCGCCACTATCTTCTCCAAGCTGGATCTCTAGGGAGCCTAAAATCTGGTTCGGATTCGTAAGGGAGATGAGTGGAAGACGGCCTTCAACACGCGTGATGGGCACTATGAGTACCTCGTGATGCCCTTCGGCCTCTGTAACGCGCCAGCCGTTTTCCAGGATTTCGTTAACGACGTCTTCAGAGATCTTCTGGATCAACACGTGGTGGTCTACCTAGACGACATCCTTATATTCTCCCAGAATCCCCTGGAACATACTCGGCACGTCAAACAAGTTCTTCTGAGGTTGCGTGAGAACCGTCTATTCGCCAAACTTGAAAAATGCCAGTTCCACCAGTCATCCACGACATTTTTGGGTTACATAATCTCGGACACTGGACTCGCGATGGACCCTACCAAGGTGGAGGCTGTCTTGAATTGGCCCCGACCCCTCTCTCTGAAAGCGGTAGAGAGGTTCTTAGGTTTGCCAATTATTACCGCAGGTTCATAAAGAACTTTTACACATTGGTCGCACCCAATACAGCCCTCATTCAGAAGAGCGCCAATCCCGCACTGTGGTCCCCCGAGGCCATCATGGCTTTTCAGGTTCTCAAGGAAGCCTTTGTCACAGCACCTATCTTGGTGCATCCTGATCCAGCACAACCCTTCACTCTCGAGGTGGATGCTTCAGACATAGGGGCAGGGGCGATCTTATCCCAAAGGAAGAACCCACAGGCCAGATTGCATCCCTGTGCATTCTTTTCTAAAAAAATTCTCCGCAGCAGAACGGAATTATGACGTGGGTAACCGCGAGCTCCTCGCGATCAAGATGGCCTTGGAGGAGTGGCATCACCTGCTGGAGGGCGCTGAGTACCCCGTCACCATCCTTACGGACCATAAAAACCTCTTATATATTGAGACTGCCCGCCGTCTGAGTGCCCGGCAGGCACGTTGGTCCCTCTTCTTCACCCGGTTCAACTTCATTATTTCATACCTTCCTGGTTCCAAAAATATTAAAGCTGACGCACTGTCTCGTCAATTCTCTGTAGAAGATAAAACCGAAGACCCTCAAGAGACTATCCTTCCTTCTAAATGTGTCCTGTCTGCCAATACCTTTGACGCACTGTCGGAGACCACCAAGGTTCTCAGGGTCTCAGGGTGCCAGTTGGACGACTCTTCACACTCCCTACCTTCCGCCAGAAGGTAATGCAATGGGGACACGCCGCCAAAACCCAGGGATCAAAAGGTCTATCGACCTCTTGCAACGAACCTTTTGGTGGCCAGGCATGCGCAAGGACATTCAACATTTCGTCTCTGCATGTTCCACCTGCGCACAAAACAAGATACCATGGAATAAACCTCCAGGACTCCTGCAACCCCTTCCCATTCCCGATCGACCTTGGGAAAATCTCTCGATGGACTTTATTGTCGACCTCTCCAAATCTAAGGGTATGAACACTCTACTAGTAGTGGTCGACCGCTTTTCTAAACAAGCGCACTTTATCCCACTCAAAGGCCTACCCAGCGCCCCTAAACTTGCCGAGGTATTTGTGAGGGAAGTCTTCAGGCTCCATGGGTCACCCCAAACCATAGTCTCTGATCGTGGGTCGCAATTTGTTTCGAGATTCTGGAGGGCCTTCTGTAAGAAACTTAACGTGGTGCTTCACTTCTCCTCTGGATACCACCCACAGACCAATGGTCAAACTGAACGAACCAATCAGTCGCTGGAGCAGTTCCTTCGTTGTTTTATATCTGACTCTCAGGACAATTGGCTCGACCTACTCCCCTGGGCAGAATTTGCTCATAATAACCTCTGTCCACACTACAGTCTCCATTCTTTTCTAATTTTGGCTTTCATCCCTCCGCCCTTCCTCAGTCTGGACCTAGTACTGGACTTCCGGCCGCAGAAGAGAGGATTCGGGATCTTCAAGCTTCCTGGTCTAGGATTCAGGATAATCTCAAACGGGCCACGGCTATGCAGAAGAGGCAGGCTGATCGCCATCGTCTGAAACCACCCAATTATGCCCCGGGTCAGAAGGTATGGCTATCCACAAAGAACATACGGTTAAAAGTCACATCCCCAAATCTGGCACCCCGATTTATCGGCCCATTCTCTATATTGGAGAGGATCAATCCGGTTACCTACCGACTGAAACTACCTGTAACTATGAAGATTCCCTCTACCTTTCATTGTTCTCTACTAAAACCATTTATACCCAATTCTCAGATCCGACACAGCGCACCTCTCCCCAGACTGGTCAATGGACAAGAAGAGTTTGAGGTACAGTCCATCCTGGATTCTCGTATCTCAAGAGGAGGTCTCCAGTACTTGGTGCATTGGAGGGATTTTGGACCCGAAGAGAGGGCATGGATTCCGCAAGTCCAGGTACACACTCCCAGGCTGGTCCGGGCATTTCATCTCAAATTTTCGCTTAAACCTGGTATGGATCGTCCGGAGTCCGACCCTGAAGAGGGGGTACTGTAATGCCGCCAGCCACGGCGCCCGCCTCGGCTCTTACCTCTGCCATCGGGGCACGTGGCGTCCGGTCCCATGGCCTCTCCTCTCTCCCTGCAGGTCCTGCTGCACATGCGCACCGCTAGGGCAGACCCTCGCGCGCGTCTACAGTTCCGGCTTTCCCTCCCGGCAGACTCAGTCCGCCCCTTCCTTCGCGCGTACCACTATGTCCATCTCCACTGCCGCCAATGTACTTGTTCCTCCCACACCTGTCCTCAGCCTATCAGCGCTCTACCTTCATCTGACATCACCGCTGGGGGTTCTCATTGGTTCCTATCAGTATATAGTGCTACCAGCCCAGAGCTGATTGCTGAGCATAGTCAGTCTCTGGTTGTGCTTGCTACAAGCTACTTCGCAGTCTGCTCTTGTCTTCCGTTACAGACCCTTGCTCGAATCTGGACTCCTGACCTCTGGCACCCTCGAACGCCGGCTCACCCTACGGACTTCTACCTTCTCCTCTCCTCGACTTTGGCTTTGGACTCCGACTACTCTTGATCTCTCCGACCCCGAATCTGGCAAGTACCTCTACGATTCTACACTCTCCTGCCCCGAACCAGGCTATCCACACTACTCTGCTTACCGGACCCGCTTACGCGGCTGTAGGGCAGTGGTTTTCCTGTATCCCCACCTCTGCCTCGCGGTCCAGTCTGGTTTGTGGTGAGCACTCCTATAGTCCCGTGACACACAAACGAGGAGACAGAGGGGTTGGACAGAGAGATGGCTTGCAAGGCATGGGAGGAGGAGTCCAGAGATTGTCAGGCCTTAGAAGAGGAGAGTGTGCGCGCGCCCTCTGTAACCTGAAAGTGCGCGTGCACAGGCTGCGTCACGAGATGAGCGGAAACAGCGGGATGGAGGAGACCGCCACCGGAGGTGAGGGAATGACAGTAGGCAGTAAGGAGGTCTGAGAGCGGGGAGCGTTGCCACAGGGGCTTGGGGACCTCGCGGGTGCGTGAGACTTGCAGGGCATGCGTTGGGGTAAAGGTACAGCATCAGAGGTAGCCGGAGCGGGACAGGAGTGGGTAAGCGCAGGGGAGTTGGCAAGGGAAGGGACAGAGGGAGTGAAAGAAGGGGAAGGAATCCCCTGAACCGTCACAGTATCCCCCCCTTGAGGATCGATCTCCGAGCGACCCATCCAAGGTTTTTGCGGAAATTTTTGGTGGAATTGTTGGAGAAGACTGGGAGCATGAATATGATGTGCTGGCACCCACAAACGTTCCTCCGGACCATAGCCCTTCCAGTGGACAAGGAACTGGAGTTTGTTTTTTGACCAGTGGGAATCAATGAGAGATTGAACCTCGTACTCCTGTTGTCCTAAGGTGGAGACTGGGTTAGGTTTCCGAGAAGGGTCAGGAAAATGAGAACTTTGTATAAAGGGTTTAAGGAGGGAAGCGTGAAAGACGGAAGGAATCCTCATGGTGGGGGGTAGGTCTAGCCGAAACGCGACAGGGTTAATCTTCTCTAAGATCTTGAATGGCCCCAGGAATCTTGGAGAAAGTTTAGGGGATGGTGTCTTGAGCCTGATATTCCTTGATGATAACCACACCCTGTCACCGGGTTTGAAAGAAGGCCCAGGTTGAAGGTGACGATCCGCCTTGGTCTTTTGTTTGGCAACCGCAGATTGAAGGGATTTGAGGATCTTTTTCCAGGATTCCTGTAGAGTAGCAACATGAGAGTCGGCCGCGGGAACGCCCGAAGGGGAAGAAGAGAGAGGAGGGCTACAGGGATGGAGGCCGAGATTCACAAAAAAGAGGAGAGAAAAAAGGGAGACTCCTGGGTAGACTCGTTTTTGAGAGAATTGATCGCAAATTAGGCCCATGGCAAAAGATCCACCTAGTTGTCCTGTGAGTCAGATACGAAGCATCTAAGATATTGTTCTAGGGTTTGATTCATCCTTTCGGTTTGGCCATTGGTTTGAGGAGAACAAGAGAGAGATTCCAAGTCTCTGGGAAAATGCCCGCCAGAATTTAGAGATGAACTGAGATCCACGGTCCGAGACAATAGAAATGGGAACGCCATGTAGTCTGAAAATTTCTTTGGAAAACACATCAGCCAGAGTAGGGAGACCCTTGAGGGGAATAAAGTGTGACTGTTTCGAGAATCTGTCTACTACGACTAGAATGGTATTCATTCCTTTGGAATTGGGCAATTCGACAATGAAATCCATTGATATATGTTTCCAGGGTTGTTCCGGAATGGGGAGCGGTAAGAGAAGTCCAGATGGTTTGTGATGGATCGTTTTACTCTGGGCACATACAGGACAGGCACTCGTAAAGTCAAAAATATCTTTGTTCATCTTTGGCCACCAATATGTCCGTTTAATGAGATCTGCTGTCCTTTTGAAGCCTGGATGACCGGCTGCTCTCGAAGAGTGACCCCACAGTAAAATTTTATGGTGAAAGCGTGGAGCTGCGTATAAGCGTCCTTCTGGTACCCTGAACCTGCTGGGAATGTGAGCTTGAGCTTTGTTGATTTCGTCCAACACATCGAAGTTGTTAGCGGAAATTATACATTTGGCAGGGGTGATAGGTTCCAGGGTTTCATTAGCTTCGGTTTCTGTGGCGAACTGACGAGACAGGGCGTCGGCTTTGACATTTTTGGTACCCGGAATGTATGAAATAGTATAGTTAAAGTGGGAAAAGAAGAGAGACCACGAGCTTGGCGGGATCCCAGATGTCGGGCCCCTCGATATACAGCAAATTCTTGTGGTCAGTGAGGATAGCAACTGGTTCCTTGGAACCTTCCACAAGGTGCCTCCATTCTTGGAGAGCCAGTTTTATGGCTAAAAGTTCACGATTACCAACATCATAATTCCTTTCGGCAGATAAAAATTTAAGCGAAAAAAACCCACAGGTGTGGACTTTTTCTTGGGGAGAAGCCCTCTGGGAAAGAACTGCACCAGCTCCTACATCTGAGGCGTTCAAAGTGAAGGGGAGGGAGGTGTCCGGATGGCGTAGGATGGGTGCGGAAACGAAAGCTTTTTTGAGCACCTCAAAGGCGAGAATAGCCTCTGGGGACCAGGAAATAATATCGGCACCCTTCTTGGTCAATGCGGTGATGAGAAGAGCAATAGAAGAATTTTTTTTGATGAATTTCCTGTAATAGTTGGCAAAGCCGAGAAAACGTTGCACAGCCTTGAGTGAACTAGGCAGCGGCCAATCGAGAACGGCTTTTAGTTTTTCTGGATCCATGGAGAAGCCTTGGCTGGATATGATGTAGCCTAAGAAGGCAGTAGAGGTCTGGTGGAACAAATATTTCTCCATCTTGGCATATAGGCGGTTAGAACGGAGCCTAGAAAGCACTAGTTTATTATGTTGAATGTGTTCCTCCAGGTCTTCAGAGAAGATAAGAATGTCATCCAGATAGACTATGACGAATGTTCCCAACACATCACAGAAGATGTCATTCATGAACTCTTGAAAGACGGCGGGAGCGTTGCATAACCCAAAGGGCATAACAAGGTACTCATAGTGTCCTGAACGTGTATTAAATGCTGTTTTCCACTCGTCCCCCTCCCTTATGCGAATGAGATTATAGGCACCCCTTAAGTCGAACTTTGAGAAGACGGAGGCCTCCTGAAGACGATCGAACAGTTCAGAGATAAGCGGAAGGGAATACCGATTCTTTACCGTGATCTTATTGAGTCCGCGAAAGTCAATGCACGGCCTAAGTGATCAATACTTCTTCTTCACAAAGAAGAAGCCAGCCCCGGTAGGGGAGGTAGAGTTGCGGATGAATCCTTTCTCCAAATTTTCATGAATGTAGGACGTCATGACCTCGGTCTCCGGAACGGAGAGGGGGTAAGACTTAGATTTAGGCAAGATGGTCCCAGGCATCAGGTCGATAGGACAATCGTACGGGCGATGTGGAGGCAGGACCTCTGCTTGTACCTTGTTGAACACATCCAAGTAATCATGATACACGGTAGGCAGGATCGATAGATTAGAAGGCACGGAATCAACGCCGGCATGCACCGCAACAGGAGACACCGCAGGAACAGAATCTGCAGATGAAGGCCACTGGAGAGGCAGAGTACCGGTCCAATCAATGCGCGGATTGTGGAGTTGAAGCCAAGGCAATCCTAAAATAATTTGGACAGTAGGAGATTGAAAATATCGAAGATTATTACCTCCTTATGACCGTCGGCCAAGGTCTGTGTGAGAGGGATAGACTCCCAAATGATGAACGCAGGCTGGAGTGGTCAGCCGTCGATGGCCTCGAGACCAATGGGAGTTTTCCTTCTGACCATAGGAATTTGATTCTCCGAAGCGAACCTCTGATCCAGGAAGTTACCACCAGATCCAGAATCGATTAAAGCTTTTACCTGCACGAAGAGGTTAGGACCCTCCAAAGTGGCAGGAAGCAAAAACTTCTTTGGGAGAGTTTCAGGGAGAGAGGGGCAAGGAGAGACAGTACCCAGTAGAAGACCCTCTACCTTTACTGGGTGTGCCCGTTTCCCGACTTTAGGGGACAATTCTGGAGACGATGTTCCGGTGACGCACAGTAGAAGCAGAGTCTATTCAGCCGATGTCGCGCTCTCTCCGTGGCCCAAAGTTGCTGACTGCCGACCTGCATCGGCTCCGGAGCCTCCGGTGCCAAGAGGGGTGTTGTAGGCGACCTGTGAGAGATAACAGTGGAAGAGAGAGAGCGAGAACAATGTCTCTCGTGCCGTCGCTCCTGAGTACACTGATCCATGCGTACGCTCAGGGTAATCAACTCCTCCAGGGATGAAGGCCGGTGTCACGGGAGACTCCTGTGGCGGGTAGGATCTCGGTGGCCGGAACAGCAGGAAGCGAAGTAGGGGTCACAAGCAGGGGTCCGAGGCAGGCGGCAGGTAGCGAAGTCAGGTAACAAGCAGGGGTCCGAGGCAGGCGGCAGGTAGCGAAGTCAGGTAACAAGCAGGGGTCCGAGGCAGGCGGCAGGTAGCGAAGTCAGGTAACAAGCAGAGGTCGGCAACGAGGAGACTGGAACAGGACAGGCGGGGCAGGACAGGGACTGAGACCGGGGAGCAGGAACAAACAGGGACAAGCCAGATTACTTGCAAGGGCTTTTACTGTGAACAGACTCAAATACAGGTACAGAAAACAGATCAGGATCAGAGGCATGTGCAATACTGAAGGAGTCTGACTTCAAGCAAAGGCAAAAGCAACAGACAGGAAGCAGAGCTATAAAGGACAGAGACAGGAGCAACAAGAAGACAGACAGGCAGACAGAGGAACCCAGAGGAAACAGAAGGCAGCAGCACACCCAGTGGACAAAGAAGCTATGGCTAGGCAGGAGGTCTAGGTGACCCTGACAGCCGGGCATGAGTAGCAAGATCGTCTTTCAAGGTATCTGAAAGTCCAAGCCAGTACTCGGCGGTGAATGCCTCATCATTCCATTGGGTTTCAGCAGCCAGCGTACGGAACTCAATTGCGTACTTGGCAGCAGATCTTCGGGCCTGAGAAATATGAAAAAGAGAGAATGTGGCTGTCTTGCGCCTCGCAGGAGTATCGAACACTTGTTGAAACTCGTGTCTGAACAGAGGGTAATCTTGAGTTACTTCGCTTCTGCGCTCCCATAGGGGGGAAGCCCAGATGAGGGCATCTCCGATGAGCAAGGCATAGATGTACGCCACTTTAGAACGACCAGTGGGAAACAGGGAGGGGGACATCTTGAATTGCACCTCTCATTGGTTTAAGAAACCGCGGCAGGCGAGAGGGTCCCCATAGCGATTAGGTAAAGGAATACGGGGCCCAGGGCCGGCATAGGTTGTGGCTACTGATGGTGCTGGAGCCACAGGACTCTCCTGAGGGGAGAATTTGGCCAATTGCTGGGAGACAGTAGACAACTGATTGCTCACAAATTGTAAGGCCTCTATAGAAATACCTGTACCCACCTCAGGGGGGTCTGCGTTTGTTGGGCTCTGCATAATGTCACGTCTGTATGCTGCAGACCTGGCAAGACCCCAATACTGAGGTGGGAACGGTATTACCACACACCCACAGCAGTGGGGGCAAGCCCGGAGTGTGGTATGGCGTTGCTGGGCCTGTAGAGAAAGTAGTTAGGATACTTGCAACGTCCTTGATGGTAAACGTGAGAATGGTCGTGTTCGTGCGCCAAAGTCCAGGGAATCCAGAGAGTAGAATAGTCAAAGTTCGTAAGCCAAGTCCAAGGGTTCCAGAGGTCAGCAAGGTAGAGTTCGTAGCAAGGTTCAAGGGGTACAGAGAGCAGGATGGTCCAGGATGAGCACGGGTCAAAGCCAGGGAAATCCAAGGAGCAGGTACAGGCTGGAAAACAAGGAGAGGAAAGCATAGGACTGCACACACACAGGGGAAACAGGAACTATGCAGAGCGATGATAGAGAGGGCAGACAGGGATTATAAAGGAGGGAACACCAATGGGAGAAAGAGGAGGAGCAGAGAGGGAAGTGGGAGATGATATTGATAGGCCAGGAGGAGAGAAGGAGGAGACAGAGGGGTTGGACAGAAAGATGGCTTGCAAGGCATGGGAGGAGGAGTCCAGAGATTGGCAGGCCTTGGAAGAGGAGCGTGTGCGTGCGCCCTCTGTAACCTGAGAGGGCGCACGCACAGGCTGCGTCATGAGACACACGGAGCGCCGTACCGCGGGCACACCAGCGGAGGGAAACAGAGGTTTGGAGGAGACCGCCACCGGAGGTGAGGGAATGACAGTGGGCAGTAAGGAGGTCTGAGAGCGGGGACCGTTGCCGCAGGGACTCGGGGACCGCGTGGGTGCGCGAGACTTGCGGGGCATGCGTTGGGGTAAAGGGACAGCATCAGAGGGAGCGGGACAGGAGTGGGTAAGCGCAGGGGAGTTGGCAAGGGAAGGGACAGAGGGAGTGAAAGAAGGGGAAGGAATCCCCTGAACCGTCACAATCAGACAGGCTGCATGTGTGTGCAGTCTGGGTTTTTTAAAGCTCCATTATGAGGCAGCTGGGACCAGACTAATTGACCAGAGCTTCCCAGCTGACCTAAACAGGTCTGACAGGCATAGGGCAGGTGATGTTTCTTCACCCTGTCACAGTATGTCTTTCCTGAAATAAATTAAAATTTATTTTACGTCCTTGCTTTGCTCAATCGTAGGATCCCGGTATAAAAGGTGTTGATAAACCTGGTCTCTCATGACATCGGCTCAGAAGCCTAACGAGACGGAAAGTGCTGAGGATAACCCTCCTTCAGTGGCACCTGTCTCCGTCTCCAGGGTGCCCCAGAAACGAGTCATGATGCCTAGTGCCGGTGCGACCCGAGGCACCTGCTGCTATACCTGCAACCAAAAAGGTCACTTTGCTGTCCACAGTCAAGGACCCCCACTCCTGGGGCCATGGCCTTCATCGTTCAAACGGCGGAACAGCCGTCCCTATCCTCGGATAGCGCTCCTGCTCCTAGCCCCAAAAAGGAACCCAAACCGGATGCCTACATTTGAGTAGGACCTGCGGCCATAGTACGAGTACTAGTGGAGGGAACCTACTCCTCTGCATTGCTGGACACTGGGTCTCAAGTGACCATCATCTACCGGCCATTTTACGATCTGCACCTCAAGCCTATGCAGTCAGTAGAGAAAATAAAGTTGTGGGGCCTCAGTAGCGAAGACTTCCCCATTGATGGCATGATTCAAGTACGGTTGGATATACCGGAGCTTAACACCAACAAGACTCACCCCATGGAAGTGGAAGCCTTGATGTGTCCCGAGCCCCGGGAACATCCAAATTCCCCTATCATATTGGGGACCAACGAGGATGTGGTGCGAGCCCTAAGCTGGGCTTATCTGTAAGAAGCTGGAGAATTACATCTATCATCGCTGCGGGTTCACCCAGTATTCAAAGAGGAGTGCTACAGGATCTCTGCCCAATAAGGATTTAGACAATTCTTCAACCCGGAGAAGGGGTTGACAGAGATTTCACCAGGGGGAGTGAGGCACATGGCCGCTGTACCTAACTACCCAGGCCACAACAAAGCCGACTGATACTACGCCTGAAGAGGATGCCAAGAGAGGGTTCAAAGTGGTGCCAGAGATGGAGTGGAAGTCTTCACTTCTTCAGCGGTTAAAGTTGACCATCCACAACATCTCGCCTTATCCTATACGGTTTGACGTTGGTCAAGCACTGGATCAGACATACCCGGTTACTCAAATAGAATCCCTGACTCATGTAAACGCGGCTACCGTTCAAGAAGCCCTTCCAGGATTACAGTTCGACTTCGGGGGATCGTCCTTGCCAGTGGAGTGGAAGAAACGGCTAAGCGACAAGCTGGCAGAACGCAAGGAGGTGTTCTCCACCAGTGAGATGGATGTGAGCTGCAGCAAGAGTGCTCAACACACAATCCGATTGGGCGACACCACTCCATTTGGGGAGCGTTCCAGATGCATAGCTCCCAGAGATGTGGAGGATGTGAGGGACATCCTGAAGGAGATGGAGACGGTGGGTATCGTAACGGAGTTCCGTAGCCCATATGCCTCTCCTATTGTGGTAGTACGAAAGAAGAACGGATCTGTGTGCCTATGTGTGGAGTACCGCACCCTGAACCGCCGCATGGTCCCAGACCAATACACCTTGCTGCGGATTGACGAGATCCTCAGCACCTTATCTGGCAGTCGGTGGTTCAGCGTGCTGGACCTGAGGTCTGGATACTACCAGATACCCATGAGCCTTGAAGACCAGCAGAAGACATCGTCTGTCTGCCCCATTGGGTTTTACCAGTTCACTCGGATGCCCGAAGGCATATGCGTTGCACCTGCAACATTCCAGAGGTTAATGGAAAAGACCATTGGTGATATGAATCCCCGGGAATGTCTGGTCTATCTGGACGACATCATCTTGTTCAGAAGACTGTTAGAAGAGCATGAAGAATGCCTTCTGAAGGTTCTGGATCGACTGGGTAAAGAAGGCTTGAAGTTGTCTCTGGACAAATGTTGCTTCTGCCACACTTCGATTACCTATGTGGGCCAGATAGTGTCCACTGAAGGAGTGGCAACAGACCCCACTAAGGTCGAAGCCGTAGTGAACTGGCCCAGACCAGATAATGTGAAGGAGCTACGCTCCTTCCTGGGATTTTGTGGCTACTACCGAAGATTCGTAGAGGGATACTCCAGCAAGGCCAAAGTCCTCAACATACTGTTAAATTCAATATTGAAGAACCCCGCTTCAGCTGGATATAAAGTGATTGTATGGGGGTAAGGTGCTAATGGGTAATGTATTAGGTGAATAATGAAGAAGCAAGAACCCACTATGAGCACTCAATACCTCCTAAATGTATAATGTGATTATTAAAAATAATTTTTAATGCTATACTAATTAAAATAATGGGTGTTAAAATTCTACAAATGACACACATATATGTTAACCCTATGGTGAGTATATATGATACTCCGGGTCAATAAATAGAGGGACAGTTTGAGGTCTATTAGAGCAAAATGTCCCAGGGAGCCGGTACACAGTATTCCCTATTAGTGGTAATTAGGTATGCGCTAGGATTGGGAGGGGCTGTTCGATAGCCTGTCTCAGGTGTCAGACAGGTCCCAAGGTGGTAATGGTGAAAATGTGAGACTGATCGTAATTGCTAAGTGCAAGCAAAAAGATCAATACTAGTAACCAGTGTGTGCTCACTTAGCATAAAGTAAATCCAGTAGTGGAAAATAGTTATTATAGACTCTATATAAAAACCAACATATTGCCACCTAACAGCATCTAATTAACTCCAAAATGGTGAGGGAGTTGGCTGTCAAACACAGAACACGAAGTGCAGAGGCTCATAGATTCCTATAGACAGTGTGGTTGTAAGTATACCTGTGCACATATTCATGAATGTGCTTCCACTGTCAGGAATGCTAATACCACTATAAAACTGTGTTTAGTATAGTGAGACCTTTCTAGTATGTCAAAAAAGGTTCCATGGTAGATAATGGGTGAGAATAAGAGACTGTATGTACTGTAGGAATGCCACTAAGCAGCATTAAACACACTGATAATAGATTACTCACTGAGCATATGGTATGTAGACCTAGTGATGGCTAGTCAGTCACATATGCTCCATATAAATTCACACATAAATCACCTTAATTATAGCTAGTAAACTCCATATACATAGAGAGCTATTGTCACTCATAGACACAAACGCCGTGGCTAATATACCCCTGGAAACGGTGTGGCTGTTGGTATACCTATGCACATATTAATGAATGTGCTACCACCGTTAGGAGTACAAATAACACTAATGCAACAAAATATCAGAGGAAATCAAGCAGCCCTCGCCTCACCATGTGTCACCGAGTCACCACAAAGACTCCTGCCCAACATAGAAGGAAGTACACGCGTGCCGTCTGGCAGCTGTTTGCTCTGCAACTAAAAATGCTGCCACGTGAGTACTGACGGCGCGCGTGCACGTGACAGATGCCGACGCACGCGTTTCGCGATTAGAAACGCTTTCTCAAGGCTTAGTGTGAGGGGGAAGTCCCATAGATCGTAGTTAAGTTTATATATGCAATGATGTGTTTCTATTGGCTGGGAGTTTCACCCTGGAGGTGTGCCTATGCAGTGCTATTGCACAGGCACTAATACAGCACTAACTGATAAACATAGGCTCTCCTCAGATAAATGGAATTGATATATTCACAAGCAAACTGCAGCAGTGCATAAATAAAAGTATACAGCATTGCTGCACTTGATCCCTGCTTTCAGTGTATAATACACCTGATGGTCAGCGAGTGTGAACATAGTGATGGGGTGTAAATAAAGTATTAACCCCTGAGATGAAATGTAATAAAGACTCTCTATCAACACGGATGAAACATATGAAGTACATTTAATCAGGTTATAGCATAATCATCTTCTGTAAATGGTACATACAGAATTAAGATGTAGTAGGATACATACCTAGCCTATTATAAGGAATATATAGTAAAACTAATAAAAATGGCAGGTGAAGTGAGGCCCCGTAGCATAATGTGGGTGGGTGTATCATGTACTCAATGTAACTACCTATGTCACACTGTGTACATTGTGAATGACCGAGATCATGTAAATATATAGTATGGAGTCACAGTGTGTAACAAAATGTGATTGCTGGGTAACACAGTTCTGTACACTAAGGGAGGTGACTACCAGGTAAGTATATATACAAAGGATGGAATACATACCCCTGTAATATAAAGGGGTAGACACTCGTAAGCAATTATCAGTATATGTAATTATACTGGTAAGTGCATAATAGGTCAGTTAACGTGATCTTAAATGAACGGGGTGAACACAAACCCCTCGTTCAAACCTTTGGACGATAGTGTCTGTAATGTATATATCCATCTTGTCTCTTTTTGTAACAGAACTGTGTCCCAGTCCCCATGTCGTCGGTCCATTGAGAATTGGTCCATACCAATTAATTTAACAATTGTATGTTTATCTTGGTGAACAGAGTTACTGCACCGACACACTTTATTCGAGCAAATACCCAGTATGTACCTGGCAGATACCTGGAATGCGCCGCTCCTCACCTCTGACAAGCCCCTTTGCATTTGCCTTCCCAGCCTGGGTTCATGCCTGGCTGACGGGCGGCTGATCTGTTAAATGATAATGATTAGGATTTAATAGGCTGCAATGCTTCGCGTGTCTACCAGATGGCATAAATTCATGAATTGTAATGCAGTATATATATATATATACTGTGCAGTATTGCAGCCAGCGGGAATAAAATGCTTCAATCCCTGCCTGGAAAATAACCCAATGCACTCGGGCAGAAAACAGTCACAAACCTCAATACACCCGGGTATACCCGCATTCGTGGGACTAGCCGAGCTCGAATAAAGTGTGTCGCCAGTGTAATATGTCTCGCTAGAGGTTTATCCGTTTTATTGCGTATGGAACCCATATGTTCCAAGACCCTTACCTTAAATGGGCGATGGGTCTTGCCAACATATACTTTACCACAGTCGCAAATGGCTTGATAAATGACGCCAGTGGTCTGACAAATGATGAACTTTCTGATGTTATAAGTCTGGGTTCCATTCCAGTTAGAAATTGTACTGATTGTAAGTATGTGATCACACTCTTTACATTTGCCACATTTGAATGACCCCTGTGGTTTAGGAGGTATCCAGGTCCTCTTGACCTCTTCGTCAAAGTGGCTATGAACCAGAACATCATTTAGATTTCTCGCCCTCCTGCTGACCATGGATGGATGGTCCAGCAAAAATTCACCAATAATGTTGTCTGCCCTCAAAATGTGCCAGTGCTTATACTGTATATAATATCCCTGGCATGGTTCCATTGGTTGTTAAATGAGCCAATAAATCTTACTATTTTGTCATCTGTTTTTGTGATCTTATCTTGTAACAATGAACAGCGTGGAGTATACTTGGCCCTTTTATATGCCAACTTCGCTTACTATAGCAACGTTCGCAGAACCTCTTAGCCATCAAACCTGCCTGTATCTCAAAGTCGGTATTGTTACTACAGTTGCGTTTTAATCTCAGAAACTGGCCAACTGGAATACCGTTGATGAGAGATCTAGGGTGATGACTATTGGCAGTAAGAAGGCTGTTTGTGGTTGTGGCCTTACGGTGGATGGTGGTATCAATGTTGTTGTCAGTGCCTCTGGAGATACACACATCTAAGAACATTACTTTATCATGATCATGTTCTAGAGTCAGAAACAGATTAAGTTCATTGCTGTTGAGAATGTCAACGAACTCCAGAAGTTTATCAGTGGTGCCATTCCATAACATCATCACATCATCGATATAGCGTACCCATATATCGATGTGTGATGTGTATGGCTCCATTTCTTCTGAGAAAACCAGCATAGTTTCCCACCACCCTAAATATAGGTTGGCGTATGATGGAGCACACTTTGTACCCATGGCCGTGCCTTGGATCTGATGGTAATATGTGTTTGCAAACAAAAAATAGTTATGTGTAAGTACAAACTCAATCAGCTCGGCCATGAATGCATTGTGTGCTTTATAAAACGTACCCTTTGTATTAAGGAAATACATAGCTGCCTTTATACCAGCATCATGTTTGATGCTGGTATAGAGTCCTTCGACATCCATAGTGACAAAGATGGTTTTGTCTGTTACAGTGATGCCATCAAGTCTCCTCAGCACATCCTTAGTGTCTCTAAGGTAGGATGGCAGAGATTGTACAAATGGTCTCAAGATACAGTCTATGTAGGAGCTAGTTTTTTCAGTTAAGCTCCCAATCCCCGAAACAATTGGCCTACCTGGTGGGGGTCTCTTGGGTTTAGAAGGTAAAGGAAAGATTCCTTATAAACAGTGCTTCAGCAAAATGGGGTACAATGACAATGGTTGCTCAAAAATGTAAATAAACAGGTTAGGACAAGGTTAATTGAGTAATAAAGAGTATTGGACACAGTGCATCATAAAGCAGGGAGTGGTATGAAAGAGTAATCTGTCTTTAGTGAGGACACATTTATAATGCTAGAAAAGCACCTCACCAGACTAGAAAAAATATCTCTTACCTGCGGCACTGTTACTGGTCAGCAACTCCCCCTGAATCCATGAGTGGGGAGAATCAAAACTCTTATTGAAACCTTGGTCCATTTTGTGCGTGCATCACGCTGAATAGGTAAGTATAATAAAGATTATCCAAGGATAGCAGCGGAGCACAGCTGAAGGATGGGGTCAACATCAGCAATGAAAGGGTTAAAATTCTTCTTTATTGAAACATGGTGCAGAGGGGGAGACAGCAAAAACTCTGTCTCCCCCTCTGCACCATGTCTCTTGGGTTTATGTAATTTAGGGAGGCTGTAAAAGGTGGCTGTTTTTGGGAATTTGACCAACATGTAGTCGTACTCCTTTTGACTGATGAGCTCGGTGTTTAACCCTTTCTGTTTCTGACTCTAGAACATGATCATGATAAAGTAATGTTCTTAGATGTGTGTATCTCCAGAGGCACTGACAACATCATTGATACCACCATCCACCGTAAGGCCACAGCCACAAACAGCCTTCTTACTGCCAGTAGTCATCACCCTAGATCTCTCATCAATGGTATTCCAGTTGGCCAGTTTCTGAGATTAAAACGCAACTGTAGTAACAATACCGACTTTGAGATACAGGCAGGTTTGATGGCTAAGAGGTTCTACGAACGTGGCTATAGTAAGCGAATAGTGAAGTTGGCATATAAAAGGGCCAAGTATACTCCACGCTGTTCATTGTTACAAGATAAGATCACAAAAACAGATGACAAAATAGTAAGATTTATTGGCTCATTTAACAACCAATGGAACCATGCCAGGGATATTATATATAAGCACTGGCACATTTTGAGGGCAGACAACATTATTGGTGAATTTTTGCTGGACCATCCATCCATGGTCAGCAGGAGGGCGAGAAATCTAAATGATGTTCTGGTTCATAGCCACTTTGACGAAGAGGTCAAGAGGACCTGGATACCTCCTAAACCACAGGGGTCATTCAAATGTAGCAAATGTAAGGCGTGTGATCACATACTTACTACCAGTACATTTTCTAACTGGAATGGAACCCAGACTTATAACATCAGAAAGTTCATCAATTGTCAGACCACTGGCGTCATTTATCAAGCCATTTGCGACTGTGGTAAAGTATACTGCTGCGGCAGCATTTATTCTTACTAATCACTGGCATGTACCTGGCATGTTCCTGGAATGCCACTCTGTTCACCTGGAGCATGCCGGGCTCCTTTTGCCTTCCCAGCCAGGCGCATTACACGGCAGACGCGCGGTTGATGTGTTAATTGATAATAGTTCAGGATTTACTAGGCTGCAATGCTTCGCGTGTCCGCCAGGCATAAATTCATGACTTGTAATGCGCCGAATCAGTAATGTGTCGGCTTGCAGGTGTTTCGTTTAAAAAAGATACTGTACCACAGTGTGCCATTGTAACTTGGCCTTGGCCTTGAGACTGAAGGAAGAGTTGCCAAAATGTATCAATTTAGAATTTTCATATTAAAGAAAGACAAAGACCAGTTTCAGTTTGTACACTATTCTCCAGAGACCCACCCGCCATGAGTGTTCAAGTGCAGCCTGCTTTCCAAAAACCTGACAGAAGTTACGCGTATTTGATATGGGCCGCGATTAATGCAACAGAGGATAAGATGGCAACAGTTGCTCAAATTTATCAGTATTTTATCGAAAAATATGACTTTTACAAATTTTCGCCAACTCCTCATACGTGGAAGCGTGCAATAAGGAAAAGGTTATGTAGTGACCCCTGTTTTCACTGTATTGAGCCCCAATTTGTTGGAGGGTATTGGTGTGTATCACCGGGTTTTTCCCGTATCTATGATCATGGAGGCGGCAAAAGGCAAAGGGTCGTGTTAAAACCAACTAAGAAGTGACAGTCGCTGCCAAGCAATGCATCAGCACCAGCACCGGCTTCCAATGACGGTCCCACTGTCAGTGACAACCCTGAGCGTGAGCCTGAGGCTGAGCTGGATTTGGCGTGCAGTTTTGATGAAGCTTGCATGTACCTAAGCGATTTCCAGCCTCACCTGCTGACTACAGATGGACTAGTCCCGCTGCCAACTATCGACGTGGATGATGAAGAAAGCTGGACCGGCAGTGGACCGGCGCTGGCGCAAGCTGAATGGGAAATTCAATGGTGAGTGCTGTCTTGTTGCCGTATTATTTTGGTGGGGCTGGCTGGGTACTTCTTTAGGGGGCTGACCATTACTGTACTGTACATTAAAACTTTTCTTTTTTTTTCCTTAGAAAAGAAAACGGCTAATGGGGGGATTTCGATGGATAATATTGTACTGTACTGTATGCTGATGTTTTCCGGCCGTACAGTATACTGTGTAATAAACCCTGATTAAATAAAACTATGCATTTATTCTACATACAGTATTCAGTATCGTTTCATTATTTGTCTTCCACAGTATACTGTACAGTGGTATACAGTGCCTAACATCTATGGGCAAAAATAATTTTATTCCTAGGTGCCCTACAACAGAAGTTCCCACGCCAATTGCCCGTGAACTTGACCGTGGCCCTAAGTAGTTCCCACGCCAATTGCGCGAATATAATGTAAAATAACCCGTTCTGTAGGTCTGAGCGTGTTGAAATTTACCTGGTCCCCATGCGGGGGGACCCTTGCCATAGTGGCAAAATATCAGCCTCCCAAGACCCCCGGAACCAGAGGTACCAAAAGACAATTTAAAAGCACATTACCAAAGTGGTTTTTTTTTCTGCCATGCAAGTCAATGGCAGAAACCTGAACTTTAACATCACCCTGACTCCGTTCTGTTGCCACGAGAGGGTCGCAATTTGCCATGCAATCCTGCCGCAACTAGGACTACATGGTGTCCGAATATGAGCCCTCTAGCTCGAACAGAACCGGAGTTCTGGGTTCCAGGTTTCTGCTCATTGTGACTAAGCCGCTTCAAAGCTTTCTCCGCCATTTGCGCTCAATGGTAGGACCCTCCTCGCCGGCGTGACCCTTTCTCGCCGCCATTACTGCTCGGACCCTGTTGGGGTCAAGTGAGGGGGTTTCTAACATCTAGGGGGCAAATAAATTTTATTTCTAGGTGCCCTAAAACAAAAGTTCCCACGCCAATTGACCTAGTTCCCACGACAATTGCCGTAGCTCCTACGCCAATTGCGCGACCTCACCTTTTATTGGTGGAGTCAGTACAAAAACATTTATTTACAATATTGAAACATTTAAAGTGCACAGCAATTCAAAACATCAAGAAAACACAGGGAGTTAAAGTGACTTGCTTTTTTTAACCATCCATACATAATAATACATTCTGCAGCCTTTATTATTACAGTACATTCTTCTGCCTGCCACAAAACATTTTTGGTGCATGGGGCACAGGGAGTTAAAGTGGCTTGCTTTTTATGTACTATATTTGGGGGTTGTCTTTGGGGTCTAATCACACCATCCCCCTCCCCCAACCCTTAGAGGCCTGTTCTTTGAACGGTACTGTAATGCTTTCAAAAGTCCCTCTCGAATTTGGAAAACCTTTGTGAAACATGGGGAAACATGAGTATATACTGTATAGTAAAATTAATTTTTCTTTAGTCTTTCTTTATCTTTTCCTCATTCTGTCTGCAGTACAGTAGTTCATTGAGAGAGGAGAGGTTTTGTGTACATCATTGCTGCTGTTTATATACTGTACATTTGACTGTACAAGCAGATTTACTGGACACAACGCCCCCATCCCCCTAGGCCACCGTTTTTCCTGGAACGACAAGAAAACCAAAAATTAGTGCAGTTACTGTACTGTATTATGGCAGAACTACTGTAGTAGGTGGCTGGTGCAGCTTTCTCTGGAAAGAAAAAAAATGGGGCAGTTAGTAGGCAGTTACTGTAGTACTGTTCAACTAGTGTACTGTATACCGTACTGGAACTACTGTATACTCTGACTACTGTTAAATTCTATGTATCTGTAACCTAATGGCTGGTGCTGCTCTCTCTGTCTCTGTAAAGAAAAAACTAACTACTGTATACTCTTACTATCTGGAAAGAAAAAATCTGTGCCATACTTACCTGTAACATACTGTACTGTACTTACAATACTACAGCACAGTACTACTTTCCTGATGCTTGCCCATTACGCGCGATGACAATGGGCAACAAAGTGGCAATGTGGTCTATATATTTATTGCAGCGTTCCACGGTGAGTACATCCTTCCAAAAACTCAGTATGCCTTTCAACAATTCGTCCTTTTTGGAGGGTTTCACCACTTTCCGGATATGGTCCTTCAGCTGATGCCAGACCATTTCGATCGGATTGAAGTCTGGCGACCTGTCATTGGAAAGAAAGGACAATTGGTTTAAGAGCTAAAAACAGTGGGGAACAAAAATGGGACACGGTCTACTGCACTTACTCCGCTGGCGTCTTCACCCAGTTGATGCCGCGCTCAAGGATATGCGCCATTGACGCGGTGTGCTTGGGATCGTTGTCCTGGTAGAAGCGGTGACCATTGGGAAAGTCTCATGTGATGTATTGCACTATCTCGGGCACAATGTTGTCTTGGAAGTAAACTTTATTCATGATTCCTATAGCAAGAAAAGAAAAGTGCTCAAAAAACTGCACAATAGTACAGTACAGTGCATACGGTAAGGCAACACTAGTCAAGTACAGTGCATTAGGCGACATTATATTTGATACATTTTACCTTCAAAGATGACAATGCATCCCGGTCCACGCCTAGAGATGGCACCCCACACATGCAGCTTCACAGGGTGTTTTGGCCGCGGCTTCAAAGATAAGCAACCTTTTTTGTGGAACGCAAATCGTGCAAATCTCTCCAGCGACACAGTAGATTCATCAGTGAAGATGCAATCCTGGAAAGTCTCCCCGCTGTCGATCCATGCCTGGGCCTGGAGCACTCTTTTGATTTTGTTTTCGTCCTGTATCATGGGGTACGCTCTGTAATGACAAGAAATGAAAAAAATTTGCGGCACAGTGCAGTACAGTTTGCGAAACAACACTTTTACCTCCTGTACTGTCCAGTACTAACCTCACATGTCCATATTTCCATCCAATGCCGCGTCTCATCTTCTTTATGCTGCTCTCGGATACAGTCAGATTGTGCTTTTCCTGCAGAGTGTATTTGACCCTTAATGCACTCCTCTCATCATTCTCCTCACTTATTTTGTCCACCAGAACAGTTGTCTCCCTACAATGTAAAGAAATTATATTGTTTTATTAATATGCAGCAATATAAAATGTATATAAATGCAATGTTGTAATATACTGTACAGTACTGTACATTAAATATAAATAGACAAAATATATATACTGTTGTAATATTAATTGAAATATACAAAAAATGTATACTGCTGTACTATAAATATAAATATACCAAATAAATCTACTGTTGTAATATAAATATAAATATACAGTACATCCTATTCAGTATATACCGTTGTAAGATTAATTGAAATATACAAAAAATGTATACTGCTGTACTATAAATATAAATAGACAAAATATATATATTGTTGTACATACATATAAATATACCAAATAAATCTACTGTTGTAATATAAATATAAATATACAGTACATCCTATTCAGTATATACCGTTGTAAGATTAATTGAAATATACAAAAAAAAAAATTTTTCTTAAGTTTTATAAATATACTTACTGTACGCGTTTGTTACCCTTGGTGCCTTTTTCCGGTCTCTGTTTTTTCCTTGTGCATGCTATCTCACGGTGGTTAATGGCACAACGAGGTCAGAAGTAGCTAACCAGCGTTGGATAGCAGCAATTCGGTGTCCGCTCCTGTACATCTCCTTAATTCGCATGCTGAGATCGTTTGAAATCTTTTTAACAGGCATTGCTGCGAGTAGAAAGAAATATAGACACAAGAATGTATATTCGATGTTTAGTCGATGTGTATTCTATGTGCAGTCAATCCACAAAATGGATGGTGTATTTATACGTTAATGACTCACATTAGAGTACGCCCACTTTCAACACCTGTACCTGGCCAACAAACAATTATAAGCCCTCTTAAAAGCGCTGACCTACACACAAACAATTGTCAAAAAGTGATAACAAAATATGTGATTAACAATAAATTGATATATAAATAAATAAATAAAGCAGCCTAATGGAACAAAAAAACAACAGACTATTCCAAATCTGTAAATACAAATAAACATACAAATTAATCGTTCCTGGCGCTGTGAAAAAAGTCCAAAATACCAAAATACCGTGAACCAACAAGGCAGTCTCTAGTACAGGCTTCCTTAGCCAGATTGATGGTCTTGATAGTGGTTTGTCAGACAGGGGTGTTGTCTTTTAATGATGTTCTGCTGCCTCTGAAATTACAGAAAAAACAGCAGGGCACGCCAATTGCGTAGTATGTTTCATCAATTGTCCCCTATCTAAAACCCACACAGACATCTGCTGTGCTGACAGCGGACCAAGCCTTGGGCCAGGGATGTGAGAGCGACAGCCAAGAGCAGATTTCCGGGATCGAGTGTAGCGTGCGGCGATCCTCTCCTCGGCGGTATTAGGAGCTGTGCAGGTTGCGGACGGCATTGTGAGCTGTATTTGATACCCTGTTTTATGTAAGTGTGATTTTAACGTTTTACTTGTGTCATTAAATCCTGTACATTATCACACTAGTATTGTTTCATATTCCACACCCTTTCCCCCCCGCCCCCCCACACCTACACCTGTGGGAGCGTTGGAGTGAATTATCTCTATCAACATCACTGCTGAGTGAGGGAGACTCCTGCAGACCAGACCACGTGGGATCCGTGAGACGATCTGAGGAGAAGGGACGTGTGGCACAGATTCTCTCCACTGTACTTTGCGAGCCCTTATCCTGTAAGTAGGATTTCAGGGTTTTAGATAGGGGACAATTGATGAAACATACTACGCAATTGGCGTGCCCTGCTGTTTTTTCTGTAATTTCAGAGGCAGCAGAACATCATTAAAAGACAACACCCCTGTCTGACAAACCACTATCAAGACCATCAATCTGGCTAAGGAAGCCTGTACTAGAGACTGCCTTGTTGGTTCACGGTATTTTGGTATTTTGGACTTTTTTCACAGCGCCAGGAACGATTAATTTGTATGTTTACCTGTACCTGGCCTCCATGCATAAAAGGTCACACACTTTGCATAGGCCACCACTCCAGGATCTTTATCTGAACTTGCCCTTGTCCAGATACTGTACTGCATTGTGCCGAAGAAATATGTGAGAAAGAATAAAGTGCGCAACTAATGTTATAAAGTGACGTGATGAATATAAATGTAAATTACGTGACCTTGAACAGAGCGTCTGCAGCTGCGATAGAGGGGGGGGCTCAGGGACCCCCTAGGCTAGCAGATAAAAACAGAAAAGACACAGCGCACAACGCTCATAGTGCATTAAAAATTATATTGACATAAATTATAATAAGGTGAGTATTGTGCGTACATCAATATGGTATATAACAAGCAGTTTCGGGATATTGTTACCCAACGCCACAGAAAACCGGAACAGATGTCCTCACATGGATCTGGACGCTGGTGCCTCTGGTACAGGGTAGGTAAGAAGCCTTTGGCAGTTCTACTCCCAAAACTCGAGTGGGACGTGTGCTATTGTCCCATACAGTGCTGTTACACAGCGGAACTCCACGCCAGCTGAATATTCTCTCTCTCCCCTCCGGGCAAGCACTTCCGGGTTGGTGACGTCACCGCGGGGAAAATCGCCGGTTTTTGCGCTGTTCTCGCTGGGTCAGCTCGCGTGATGGGGTATCAGTGAAAGGTAAGACTCTTGTCAGTTCTTCCAACGCGTTTCGAAACCCGTGGGTTTCTTCATCAGGGAATAAAGTTGAGTGGTGTTGAAGGGAATCTAAATACCCCGCGACCTTGCCTCATTGGCTTAGCCTGCGGCTCTCACAGCCAATAGGAGAGCTGCAGGGGAGGGATAAACGTCCCGGTAGCGCACGTCACTGATTGTCAGTAGCCTCATTGGCTTAGCCTGCGGCTCTCACAACCAATAGGAGAGCGGCAGGGGAGGGATAAAAGTCCCAATATCGCACGTCACTGGTTGTCAATAGCAACATGACAACAATTAAAATAAACTTTATTAACAATCAAATAACAATAACAAACGCGATTGT
This sequence comes from Ascaphus truei, assembly GCF_040206685.1. Classification (NCBI taxonomy): domain Eukaryota; kingdom Metazoa; phylum Chordata; class Amphibia; order Anura; family Ascaphidae; genus Ascaphus; species Ascaphus truei. The sequence goes on along the minus strand of NC_134486.1, from coordinate 210,620,571 downwards.
TGATACTAAAACAAAGAAAAAAATGTTAAACACTGGAATAAGGCATAGCACAGGAGTGTACCAATTACTGACACACTAAGATAACTATCCTAATACCTATTTTTACATAGTGATATAGAAAAGGAACACGAAAAGTTCTCAAAGCCGGTCCATCTTAAAGGACAACATACAAGATAAATGTGCAACCTTTGCAAGTAATAAAAAAGGGGGAACCTAGCAGCAATAGTGCAATAGACAAAAAAGGACATAGAGACAAAGTCTAAAATTTGATGAATATCTCAAATGAGTTAAAAAGAGAAAAAAGGTAAATAATTAGTTATATATAAAAAATATATTTATATATATATATATATATATATATATATAAAAGGGTCTTGGACAAAAGATCATACAGAGACATCAATACAGGGACCATATATCTATGTCTTCATTTTGACCCCCTGGATACAAGGTGTTCAATTTGTGTATCCAGAAGGTTTCCTGCCTAGAAAGTTCTTTTACTCTGTCCCCTCCTCTCCTATTTTTTGGTATATGCTTAATACCTTTAAATAATAGAGAGGAGGGGTCACTATTGTGGCATTGTGCATAATGTTTTGAAAGGCTATGCTTCATAAACCCTATTTTGATGTTGCGCAGGTGTTCTTGAATGCGCACTTTTAATGGACGTTTGGTGCGTCCTATATAAAATAGGCCACACGGACACTCTAATAAATAAACTACATGGTCAGTATTACAATATATAAAATCTTTAATATCGTGGATTTCTCCATCTGAACATCTAAAAGTTTTCTTATCAGGGTGCAAATGCTTGCAAGCTGAGCACTTACCACACTTGAAATTCCCAATTGGTTTAGTGCTTAACCATTTTCTATCCCCACTATGGTAATCTGTTGTTTTGATATCACTTGGGGATAGTGTATTTTTTAAGTTTTTGGCTTTTCTGTATATAAATTTGGGGAATTTCGAGAGGTGAGCACTCAGCAGCGAGTCATTTGAGAGAATTGACCAGTGTTTTTTTATAATTCTCTCGATTTGCCCCGTCATTTAATTAAAATTTGTGATAAAAGATACATTGCATTTATCCTTGTTCTCCCGGAGACTCTTACTCTTTTTATTTTTTGGTAATAACATTGTTTTTCTATCTAATTTTCTTATTTTTTCCAGATCTTTAGTGAGTTTCTCCAATCGATAACCTCTCTCCAAAAATCTTGAGGTCAATTTTTTGGCCTGTTCTTCAAAATCTAACTCTGTGCTGCAGTTTTTCTTCAATCTGTAGTATTGGCCACTGGGAAGTTCCCAGTGGCCAATACTACAGATTGAAGAAAAACTGCAGCACAGAGTTAGATTTTGAAGAACAGGCCAAAAAATTGACCTCAAGATTTTTGGAGAGAGGTTATCGATTGGAGAAACTCACTAAAGATCTGGAAAAAATAAGAAAATTAGATAGAAAAACAATGTTATTACCAAAAAATAAAAAGAGTAAGAGTCTCCGGGAGAACAAGGATAAATGCAATGTATCTTTTATCACAAATTTTAATTAAATGACGGGGCAAATCGAGAGAATTATAAAAAAACACTGGTCAATTCTCTCAAATGACTCGCTGCTGAGTGCTCACCTCTCGAAATTCCCCAAATTTATATACAGAAAAGCCAAAAACTTAAAAAATACACTATCCCCAAGTGATATCAAAACAACAGATTACCATAGTGGGGATAGAAAATGGTTAAGCACTAAACCAATTGGGAATTTCAAGTGTGGTAAGTGCTCAACTTGCAAGCATTTGCACCCTGATAAGAAAACTTTTAGATGTTCAGATGGAGAAATCCACGATATTAAAGATTTTATATATTGTAATACTGACCATGTAGTTTATTTATTAGAGTGTCCGTGTGGCCTATTTTATATAGGACGCACCAAACGTCCATTAAAAGTGCGCATTCAAGAACACCTGCGCAACATCAAAATAGGGTTTATGAAGCATAGCCTTTCAAAACATTATGCACAATGCCACAATAGTGACCCCTCCTCTCTATTATTTAAAGGTATTAAGCATATACCAAAAAATAGGAGAGGAGGGGACAGAGTAAAAGAACTTTCTAGGCAGGAAACCTTCTGGATACACAAATTGAACACCTTGTATCCAGGGGGTCTAAATGAAGACATAGATATATGGTCCATGTATTGATGTCTCTGTATGATCTTTTGTCCAAGACCCTTTTATATATATATATATAAATATATTTTTTATATATAACTAATTATTTACCTTTTTTCTCTTTTTAACTCATTTTAGATATTCATCAAATTTTAGACTTTGTCTCTATGTCCTTTTTTGTCTATTGCACTATTGCTGCTAGGTTCCCCCTTTTTTATTACTTGCAAAGGTTGCACATTTATCTTGTATGTTGTCCTTTAAGATGGACCGGCTTTGAGAACTTTTCGTGTTCCTTTTCTATATCACTATGTAAAAATAGGTATTAGGATAGTTATCTTAGTGTGTCAGTAATTGGTACACTCCTGTGCTATGCCTTATTCCAGTGTTTAACATTTTTTTCTTTGTTTTAGTATCAACAATCGCGTTTGTTATTGTTATTTGATTGTTAATAAAGTTTATTTTAATTGTTGTCATGTTGCTATTGACAACCAGTGACGTGCGATATTGGGACTTTTATCCCTCCCCTGCCGCTCTCCTATTGGTTGTGAGAGCCGCAGGCTAAGCCAATGAGGCTACTGACAATCAGTGACGCGCGCTACCGGGACGTTTATTCCTCCCCTGCCGCTCTCCTATTGGCTGTGAGAGCCACAGGCTAAGCCAATGAGGCAAGGTCGCGGGGTATTTAGATTCCCTTCAACACCACTCAACTTTATTCCCTGATGAAGAAACCCACGGGTTTCGAAACGCGTTGGAAGAACTGACAAGAGTCTTACCTTTCACTGATACCCCATCACGCGAGCTGACCCAGCGAGAACAGCGCAAAAAACGCCAATTTTCCCCGCTGTGACGTCACCAACCCAGAAGTGCTTGCCCGGAGGGGAGAGAGAGAATATTCAGCTGGCGTGGAGTTCTGCTGTGTAACAGCACTGTATGGGACAATAGCACACGTCCCACTCGAGTTTTGGGAGTAGAACTGCCAAAGGCTTCTTACCTACCCTGTACCAGAGGTACCAGCATCCAGATCCATGTGAGGACATCTGTTCCGGTTTTCTGTGGCGTTGGGTAACAATATCCCGAAACTGCTTGTTATATACCATATTGATGTACGCACAATACTTACCTTATTATAATTTATGTCAATATAATTTTTAATGCACTATGAGCGTTGTGCGCTGTGTCTTCTCTGTTTTTAACTGCATTGTGCCACCTGCTTCCATGGAGCATCCCCGGTTCTATGGACACAAGAACCCTCTCACCTGTGCCGTGCCTGTCATGCTGAAAAAGCGAAAGGCGGTTGCCGTTTCCACGCCAAGGGCAACGCGACAGGCTAAGGCCAATAAAGAAAACCTTCTGCTGACCCCAAAGGCTAAGGGTTTTCTTAAACGTAAGCCTCATTATGTGAAGAAGATATACGCTAATACGCTCTCTACACAAAACGAATGGCAGCCAACCCATCGGACCCGCAGACCACTTCCTCCCATATGCTTCGACGACTCTGCTGTAGCTGTCCCGGAAATCTTCATCCTGTCTTCTCCACACCCATCTTCTCCGGTTCCATCTGACGACGCTGCCGCCTCTGAAATCCACGGGTCACTGTCTCCTTTGCGCTTAGATGACTCTGCTTCTCGCCCGGAAATCCAAAGGTCACCTTCTCCATCCCTCTTCGACGATGCTGCCGCTTCTCCTCTACCGGGTATCCACAGGTCACCTCCTCCACTCTCCATCGATGCCGCTTCTCTCCATGGAACCCCCATCTCATCCTCCGTTGCACCCATCCCCCCAGATGTCCAGACGCCATGCACAAGAAGCAGCTTGTTGGACCGGATGCTGAATGGGATAAGTTTGGATCTCCCTGGGAATTCTATTGTGCTGGCAAAGATAGATCTGCTTCTGGAGACAATGCTAAATGTGGAGCAACGGATGCTACAAATGGAGCAAGGGATGGATCAACGGATGCTACAAATGGAGCAACGGATGGATCAACAGATGGAGAAGATAGAGGCTGACATTGCGGGCATACATTATTTGCTCGGTGCTAATGCCCCTGTTTCCCCGACGCCGGAGCAGGAGGGTGACATGGATGTGATGAATGGGACCTTGGACCCCCTTCCATCACCAAGCGCCCCCCCTCCACCACAAGATGTAGTGTACATGTATGCCGTTGAGGAGGACATGACAACCCCATCAAGACCACGCCAGGAGACAACACGGCGACCACGACCGGAGGAAAGCTTCCTCCCAGACATCCTACCATCGCCCGTCGCCTCAAGCACACCCGTTCCCAAAAGACCTACACCTGCTCACATAGAAACAGTGCCCGACATCACCCTGCGCGATCTGCCACCGGGGCTCAGGGAGAAGTATAGGGGGATGAGTGCTGGTGTACCCCACAAGTATGCCTTGATCATTTTTAAGCACCATGTTCCCTACACGTTGTACTGCGACTGGGTGTTCAAAGTGAACTACGATGGGAATCGCGTAAAAAAGGCCCTTCCTGCCAATTTAAGGAAAAACATTCTGGATGAAATGCGGCGCTTTTATACAGTTACAGATCCTGTAATGAAAGGCGTTAGAGACTGCATTAATGGCGTTTTGCGCCATGCAAGGAATCGGCCATGGATGGACAATGTGGAGGACTGTCAGTGAGACCATACTGTTGTGCTGAACTGTATTGTACTCTCCATGTTTTGCTCTACAGTACCTGCTGTACTTAAACAAAGGAGATGTTGATGTGTGTTTTTTTTCACAGGACATGCACAACTCCAGTCCCTGAGGGCCGCAAACAGGCACGGTTTTCAATGTTGCCCTGAAAACCTGCCCTGTTGGCTGCCCTCTAGGACTGAACTGGTGCAGGTCTGACTGACAGTGTTGGGCACCATCCCACTGTACTGTATACAGTACAGGCATACCCCGGTTTAAGGACACTCACTTTAAGTACACTCGCGAGTAAGTACATCTCGCTCAATAGGCAAACGGCAGCTCACGCATGCGCCAGTCAGCACGTCCTGAACAGCAATACCGGCTCCCTACCTGTACCGAAGCTGTGTGCAAGCGGGGAGACTATAGAGCCTGTTACAAATGCGTTATTTACATCAGTTATGCACGTATATGACGATTGCAGTACAGTACATGCATCGTTAAGTGGGGGAAAGGATGTACGCGCTGTGTACATTAATGGCGCTATATAAATAAAGACATACAATACAATACAAAAGGTAGTGCTTCACTTTAAGTACATTTTCGCTTTACATACATGCTCCGGTCCCATTGCATACGTTAATGTGGGGTATGCCTGTACTGGGTTTCTTTAATAAAGGAGATGTAACTTAAAATGTCACTTTTACTCCCTTTGCCCCATGCACCAAAAATGTTTTGTTTTCTTGATGTTTTGAATTGCTGTGCACTTTAAATGTTTCAATATTGTAAATAACCAATAAAAGACCATGTTGAATTGCCTCACATTGTTTCCATCTGCTGCTTTGCCAGTGTAACAAATGTACTGTGGACTGTAGAGGCTTGCTGCACTGTTTTTTTTACTGGCTGGTCGCGCAATTGGCGTAGGAACTACGGCAATTGGCGTGGGAACTAGGTCAATTGGCGTGGGAACTTTTGTTTTAGGGCACCTAAAAATAAAATTTATTTGCCCCCTAGATGTTAGGAACCCCCTCACTTGACCCCAACAGGGTCTGAGCAGCAATGGCGGCGAGAAAGGGTCACGCTGGCGAGGAGGGTCCTACCATTGAGCGCAATGGCGGAGAAAGCTTTGAAGCGGCTTATTCACAATGAGCAGAAACCTGGAACCCAGAACTCCGGTTCTGTTCGAGCTAGAGGGCTCATATTCGGACACCATGTAGTCCTAGTTGCGGCAGGATTGCATGGCAAATTGCGACCCTCTCGTGGCAACAGAACGGAGTCAGGGTGATGTTAAAGTTCAGGTTTCTGCCATTGACTTGCATGGCAGAAAAAAAGCCACTTTGGTAATGTGCTTTTAAATTGTCTTTTGGTACCTCCGGTTCCGGGGGTCTTGGGAGGCTCATATTTTGCCACTATGGCAAGGGTCCCCCCGCATGGGGACCATGTAAATTTCAACACGCTCAGACCCACAGAACGGGTTATTTTACATTATATTCGCGCAATTGGCGTGGGAACTACTTAGGGCCACGGTCAAGTTCACGGGCAATTGGCGTGGGAACTTCTGTTATAGGGCACCTAGGAATAAAATTCTTTTTGCCCATAGATGTTAGGCACTGTATACCACTGTACAGTATACTGTGGAAGACAAATAATGAAACGATACTGAATACTGTATGTAGAATAAATGCATAGTTTTATTTAATCAGGGTTTATTACACAGTATACTGTACGGCCGGAAAACATCAGCATACAGTACAGTACAATATTATCCATCGAAATCCCCCCATTAGCCGTTTTCTTTTCTGAGGAAAAAAAAAAGAAAAGTTTTAATGTACAGTACAGTAATGGTCAGCCCCCTAAAGAAGTACCCAGCCAGCCCCACCAAAATAATACGGCAACAAGACAGTACTCACCATAGAATTAAAATTCATTTCCCCCCAGATGTTAGGAACCCCCTCACTTCACCCCAACAGGGTCCGAGCATGTACAGTACTGTACTTTAAAATAAATTAAATATGCAATTTTACTATTACTGCGCGCACACGCACAGACTGTGTACAGGTACAATACTGCAGGTTTAACCGCGAAGGTATTAGACTTCAGAGACAACAGCTCGCAAGCGCCCCCATGCGTTTTTACACGGCATTGCAGTATTGCAGCCAGCCGGAATAAAATGCTTAAATCACAGCCGCGGAAATAACGCTATACACCCCGGGAGAAAATGACACAAAACCGCACATCACCGGGATACTCTGAAATTCGCGGAGCTAGCCAAGTAAGAATAAATGTGGTCGCCAGTGTATGTTGGCAAGACCCGTCGCCCATTTAAGGTAAGGTCTTGGAACATATGGGTTCCATACGCAATAAAACGGATAAACCTCTAGCGAGACATATTAACTCTGTTCACCAAGATAAACATACAATTGTTAAATTAATTGGTATGGACCAATTCTCAATGGACCGACGACATGGGGACTGGGACACAGTTCTATTACAAAAAGAGGCAAGATGGATATATACATTACAGACACTATCGCCCAAAGGTTTGAATGAGGGGTTTGTGTTCACCCCGTTCATTTAAGATCACGTTAACTGACCTATTATGCACTTACCAGTACAATTACATATACTGATAATTGCTTACGAGTGTCTACCCCTTTATATTACAGGGGTATGTATTCCATCCTTTGTATATATACTTACCTGGTAGTCACCTCCCTTAGTGTACAGAACTGTGTTACCCAGCAATCACATTTTGATACACACTGTGACTCCATACTATATATTTACATGATCTCGGTCATTCACAATGTACACAGTGTGACATAGGTAGTTACATTGAGTACATGATACACCCACCCACATTATGCTACGGGCCTCACTTCACCTGCCATTTTTATTAGTTTTACTATATATTCCTTATAATAGGCTAGGTATGTATCCTACTACATCTTAATTCTGTATGTACCATTTACAGAAGATGATTATGCTATAACCTGATTAAATGTACTTCATATGTTTCATCCTTGTTGATAGAGAGTCTTTATTACATTTCATCTCAGGGGTTAATACTTTATTTACACCCCATCACTATGTTCACACTCGCTGACCATCAGGTGTATTATACACTGATAGCAGGGATCAAGTGCAGTAATGCTGTATACTTTTATTTATGCACTGCTGCAGTTTGCTTGTGAATATATCAATTCCATTTATCTGAGGAGAGCCTATGTTTATCAGTTAGTGCTATATTAGTGCCTGTAAAATAGCACTGCATAGGCACACCTCCAGGGTGAAACTTCCAGCCAATAGAACCACATCATTGCATATATAAACTTAACTACGATCTATGGGACTTCCCCCTCACACTAAGCCTTGAGAAAGTGTTTCTAATCGCGAAACGCGCGCGTCGGCATCTGTCACGTGCACGCGCGCCGTCAGTACTCACGTGGCAGCATTTTTAGTTGCAGAGCAAACAGCTGTCAGACGGCACGCGTGTACTTCCTTCTATGTTGGGCAGGAGTCTTTGTGGTGACTCGGTGACGCATGGTGAGGCGAGGGCTGCTTGATTTCCTCTGATATTTTGTTGCATTAGTGTTATTTGTACTCCTAACGGTGGTAGCACATTCATTAATATGTGCATAGGTATACCAACAGCCACACCGTTTCCAGGGGTATATTAGCCACGGCGTTTGTGTCTATGAGTGACAATAGCTCTCTATGTATATGGAGTTTACTAGCTATAATTAAGGTGATTTATGTGTGAATTTATATGGAGCACTAGCTGAGAGACCCGGCGTTGCCCGTGAGTTAAATTTCCCGCTAGGAAAGGGGGGGGGAGAGGGGGGGAAAAGGGTGGGGGACAATGGACAGGAGGAGGGGAGGGGGGGGACAGTGGACAGGAGGGGGGGAACAGTGGAGGGGGGGACAGTGGACAGGAGGGTGGGGGGGCAGTGGACAGGAGGGGGGGGAGACAGTGGACAGGAGGGGGGGGAGACAGTGGACAGGAGGGAGGGAGACAGTGGACAGATGGGGGGGGAGACAGTGGACAGGAGGGGACGGGACAGTGGACAGGAGGGGATGGGACAGTGGACAGGAGGGGATGGGACAGTGGACAGGAGGGGACGGGACAGTGGACAGGAGGGGGACGGGACAGTGGACAGGAGGGGGACGGGACAGTGGACAGGAGGGGGATGGGACAGTGGACAGGAGGGGGACGGGACAGTGGACAGGAGGGGGACGGGACAGTGGACAGGAGGGGGATGGGACAGTGGACAGGAGGGGGACGGGACAGTGGACATGAGGGGACGGGACGACAGTGGACAGGAGGGGGAGGGGACGACAATGGACAGGAGGGGAGGGGATGACACTGGACCGGAGGGGACGGGACGACAGTGGACAGGAGGGGGACGGGACAGTGGACAGGAGTGGACGGGACAGTGGACAGAAGTGGACGGGACGACAGTGGACAGGAGTGGATAGTGGACAGGAGGGGACGGGACGACAGTGGACAGGAGGGGAGGGGACGACACTGGACAGGAGGGGACAGAACGACAGTGGACAGGAGGGGACGGTACGACAGTGGACAGGAGGGGACGGGACGACAGTGGACAGGAGGGGGACGGGACAGTGGACAGGAGGGGGACGGGACAGTGGACAGGAGGGGGACGGGACAGTGGACAGGAGGGGGATGGGACAGTGGACAGGAGGGGGACGGGACAGTGGACAGGAGGGGGTGGTGACAGTGGACAGGAGGGGGGGTGACAGTGGACAGGAGGGGGTGACAGTGGACAGGAGGGGGGGTGACAGTGGACAGGAGGAGGGTGACAGTGGACAGGAGGGGGAGGGGACAGTGGACAGGAGGGGGGTGAAAGTGGACAGAGGGGGGTGACAGTGGACAGGAGGGGGGGTGACAGTGGACAGGAGGGGAGGGGGACAGTGGACAGGAGGGGGGGACAGTCGACAGGAGGGGGGCAGTGGACAGGAGGGGGGGGTGGGTTGCTTAAAATTTCCGGGTCCCTCCTCTCCACTCCCCCTGTATGTTTCTCGGCTCCCCCCTCTCTCTACGCTCCTGACACCCCCCCCCCGTAGCTCCGGTCCCCACCCTACAGTGCCTGACACACACACAGTGTCCCACACAGTGTCACACACACACAGTGTCACACACACACACACAGTGTCACACACACACACACACACACAGTGTCACACACACACACACACAGTGTCACACACACACACACACAGTGTCACACACACATACACACACACACACACACACACACACACACACACACACACACACACACACACACACACACACACACACACACACACACACACACACACACAGTGTCCCCCCCACACACACAGTGTCCCCCACACACAGTGTCCCACACACACACAGTGTCCCACACACACACAGTGTCCCACACACACACAGTTTCCCACACACACACACAGTGTCACACACACACAGTGTCCCACACACACACAGTGTCACACACACAGTGTCACACACACACACACACACACACACACACAGTGTCACACACACACACACACACACACAGTGTCACACACACACACACACAGTGTCCCCCCCACACACACAGTGTCCCCCACACACAGTGTCCCACACACACACAGTGTCCCACACACACACAGTGTCCCACACACACAGTTTCCCACACACACACAGTGTCACACACACACACAGTGTCCCACACACACACAGTGTCACACACACAGTGTCACACACACACACACACACACACACACACACACACACAGTGTCACACACACACACACACACACACACACACACACACACAGTGTCACACACACACACACACACAGTGTCCCACACACAGTGTCACACACACACAGTGTCACACACACAGTGTAACACACACACACACACACACACACACACACACACACACTGACACAGTGACACACACACACACACACACACACACACACACACACAGTGACACAAACACACACACACACACACACACACACACACACACACACACACACACACACACACTGACACAGTGACACACACACACACACACACACACACACAGTGACACAAACACACACACACACACACACACACACACACACACACACACACACACACACACACACACACACACACACACACACACACACAGTGACACAAACACACACACACACACACACACAGTGACACACACACAGTGACACACACAGTGACACACACACACACACACACACACACACACACACACACACACACACACACACACACACACACACACACACACACACACACACACAGTGACACAAACACACACCCACACACACAGTGACACAAACACACACACACACACACACACACAGTGACACAAACACACACACACACACACACACACGTCACCTCTCGTTCCGGCCGCCGCCATTTTAGTTACTCCGCGAGGGAGGAAGTGGGTCCTTCCGGCCGCCGCCATCTTAGGGGGGGAGGTGAGTGGAGCATCGGGCGGGGGGGAGGTGAGTGGAGCATCGGGTGGGGGGGAGGTGAGTGGAGCATCGGGCGGGGGGGAGGTGAGTGGAGCATCGGGCGGGGGGGGAGGTGAGTGGAGCATCGGGCAGGGGGGAGGTGAGTGGAGCATCGGGCGGGGGGGAGGTGAGTGGAGCATTGGGGGGGAGGTGAGTGGAGCACCGGGGGGGGAGGTGAGTGGAGCATCGGGGGGAGGTGAGTGGAGCATCGGGGGGGAGGTGAGTGGAGCATCGGGGGGGAGGTGAGTGGAGCATGGGGGGGAGGTGAGTGGAGCATCGGGGGGGAGGTGAGTGGAGCATCAGGAGGGAGGTGAGTGGAGCATTGGGGGGGGGGAGGTGAGTGGAGCATCGGGGGGGAGGTGAGTGGAGCATCGGGGGGGAGGTGAGTGGAGCATGGGGGGGGGAGCTGAGCGGAGCACCGGGGGGGAGTTGAGCAGGGAGCTGAGCGGAGCACCGGGGGGAGCTGAGCGGGGAGCTGAGCGGAGCACCGGGGGGGGAGCTGAGGGGGGGAGGTGAGTGTGATGGGGGGTGGGAGAGGACAGAGAGAGAGAGTGGTGTGTGTGTGTGTGTATGTGTGTGTGTGTGTGTGTGTGTGTGTGTGTGTGTGTGTGTGTGTGTGTGTGTGTGTGTGTTGTGTGTGTGTGTCGTCACTCCGCCTCAGGCCAATCAGAGGTGCGGGGGCGGGCGGGCCAAGGGACCAATGAGATTTCCCCTAGGGACACAGGGAGATGCAGACAGGCATACAGTGCTTTCATTTTTATTATATAGGATATGTGACTGACTAGCCATCACTAGGTCTACATATCATATGCTCAGTGAGTAATCTATTATCAGTGTGTTTAATGTTGCTTATTGGCAGTACTACATACAGTCTCTGATTCTCACCCATTATCCACCATGGAACCTTTTTTGACATACTAGAAAGGTCTCACTATACTAAACACAGTTTTATAGTGGTATTAGCATTCCTGACAGTGGAAGCACATTCATGAATATGTGCACAGGTATACTGACAACCACACTGTCTTTAGGAATCTATGAGCCTCTGCACTTCGTGTTCTGTGTTTGACAGCCAACTCCCTCACCATTTTGGAGTTAATTAGATGCTGTTAGGTGGCAATATGCTGGATTTTATATAGAGTCTATAATAACTATTTTCCACTACTGGATTTACTTTATGCTAAGTGAGCACACACTGGTTACTAGTATTGATCTTTTTGCTTGCACTTAGCAATTACGATCAGTCTCACATTTTCACCATTACCCCCTTGGGACCTGTCTGACACCTGAGACAGGCTATCGAACAGCCCCTCCCCGATCCTAGCGCATACCTAATTACCACTAATAGGGAATACTGTGTACCGGCTCCCTGGGACGTTTTGATCTAATAGACCTCAAACTGTCCCTCTATTTATTGACCCGGAGTATCATATATACTCACCATAGGGTTAACATATATGTGTGTCATTTGTAGAATTTTAACACCCATTATTTTAATTAGTATAGCATTAAAAATTATTTTTAATAATCACATTATACATTTAGGAGGTATTGAGTGCTCATAGTGGGTTCTTGCTTCTTCATTATTCACCAAAGTCCTCAACAATCTGTTGAAAATCTACCCTGAAGAGCCTTGGCAAAAATCCCCAACTTTGTAAACACCTTTCGGGGACAAATAGACGTCAACCTGCAAGAAGGCATTCACTGGGCTCAAGAAAAGTCTCACTGAAGCCCCTGTCTTGGCCTATGCCGATTCGGAGCAACCGGTAATCCTGAATGTGGATGCCAGCTTCAACGGGCTGGGAGCCGTGTTACATCAAAAATACCCTGCCGGCCTCCACCCAGTAGCGTATGTGAGTGGCAGCTTGACGCCAAGTGAACAAAACTATCCAGATCACAAACTGGAATTTCAGCGCTCAAGTGGGCTGTAGTCGATAAACTACACGATTATCTATATGGGGTCTCCTTAGAAATGTGAACTGACAATAATCCTTTGACATATATCCTGACCTCCGCCAAGTTGGATGCCACTGGCCACCAATGGTTGTTGCCCTGTCTAACTATCAGTTCACTCTGAAGTACAAGCCCGTGCCCTTGAACATCAGATCCGATGCTCTGTCCAGACGGCCTGGACTGAGTTCAAAACCAGACGATGGCCAGTGGGAAGAAATTCCTGGCCCTGGGATTCGGGCCATGTGCTCAACCGCAGCAATGGTGGAGGATAAGGTCGCTTTCTCCGAACTCAGAGTGGTGGACTGTCACGGTAAGACCAGCTTATTACAACTTTTAATTACCGGGATCATTGATTGAGCAAGCAGAGAGATAAAAATAAATTGCGTTTATTCACCTAATGAATGCACACCACTATGTTACACAAAAATACAGTAAAAAGGCACACTTACTTTGGAAAACTGGGATAACAAAACTAATATTTCCTAATTGCAAACACACAGCAAAATATTCCAGGCCACTTCTCCAATGGGACTGAATCTCAGGTGAATCACACAAGATGGAACTGATGAAACTCTTAGATGGATCTCTTAGAACACTTAGAACTGAAAAATCAGGCCTGTGTCAGGGCTTTTCAAACCTCTGGTGTCCAGGTCCCAATCAAAAAACCTTAGCAACCGCCTAGCAACCAATCAAAAACACTCATACAGGGTTTCCCATCCATGAGCCTTTTCCCCGGGCAGGTGAAATAGCCCCCTCTGCCCCTTCGCCCCCCCCATGGTGCGAGGCTCCACAGTGGCTGGCTGTTTAGCAAAGGGTGTTAGGTTGCCTTGTTTCATGCCAGGATATGGCTGCTCTATAATAATTAAAACCAGAGACAGAACATAAAATACAGACAAAGCTCAGTTTTAGCACATCTAGTGAAACTCATACACGGTACAGTGCCTAAATATATATGTATAAATATCTATTAAGTAAAATGGTCTTTTAGTTTGACATTTTTGGCCAAAATTGTTGTAAGCCCCTGAGCCAACTTCACGGCAGACCACAATTCAGGGGTCCCTAACGCTAATATAAATTCTTAATAACCTGTGTAATAACAGGAAGAATGATTTATAGTAAATCTGTCAATATTAGTTGCAAAGTTCTAAGTCTGATTGAAGCTTTTATTAACCTGTACATTACCAGGAAAAGCACTCTGTATTAGAGTTGTCACAACCATCCAGCAAGCAAACAAGTTCCCCTGTGTGGAAGATGCTATGGAGTGAGCCCTTAACCATTTAAATGGTTAACCATTAATTTAAGCTCACCCCCTCCCACATTTAAATGGTTAAGGGCTCACTCCATAGCATCTTCCACACAGGGGAACTTGTTTGCTTGCTGGATGGTTGTGACAACTCTAATACAGAGTGCTTTTCCTGGTAATGTACAGGTTAATAAAGGCTTCAATCAGACTTAGAACTTTGCAACTAATATTGACAGATTTACTATAAATTATTCTTCCTGTTATTACACAGGTTATTAAGAATTTATATTAGCGTTAGGGACCCCTGAATTGTGGTCTGCCGTGAAGTTGGCTCAGGGGCTTACAACAATTTTGGCCAAAAATGTCAAACTAAAAGACCATTTTACTTAATAGATATTTATACATATATATTTAGGCACTGTACCGTGTATGAGTTTCACTAGATGTGCTAAAACTGAGCTTTGTCTGTGTTTTATGTTCTGTCTCTGGTTTTAAATATATATTGCCATGCTCAGTAGCACTCCTCTGTGACACTCATATGCTTATATATATGTTGTGGTTATTTTGGGGGTTCAATAGGAGCTTGTTAGGTGTCCAGTATATTTCACAATTGTGTTTCAGCTAGTCCTGGCTGATTGGAGGTTGGCAACCTCCTACTTAATTTAAGCTCACCCCCTCCCACATTTAAATGGTTAAGGGCTCACTCCATAGCATCTTCCACTCAGGGGAACTTGCCTGCTTGCAGTTTGGCTGTGACAACTCTGGTACAGAGTGCTTTTTCCTGGCTGCATCCTGCTTCTCCTTCCATTCAGAAGCGTATGTGCAGAACTCCCAGGCATTTGGTAAGGAATAGGCTTTATTCTTTCTTTATTTGTTATTTTTTTTGTTGTGGATCTGTGGGGGAGTATACTGTGAGCATACTGGGAGTTTATAGAGGGTTTTGGGTGCATTTTCAGGATTAAAAACCGTTTTTGGTTTTCACCCAGGGGCTGCAGTGTTTTAACCCAGCATAGCTGCAGTTTAGCTGGCTGGAAAACTGCAGTCTCACCCCCTCTCTCCTCCCTCACTACTGGAGGTTTTTACTGGTTGTTTAAACTTCCAATTTCACTCTTTTGTTTTTCTTAAGCATGATTCCTTTCTCACTTGCAATTGAGAGCTCTGTGTCTTTTCTATAAAGACTTGTAAAATTGTGGTGATTGCTTATTACAACAGAGAGAGAGAGTAACTAATAAGGGGAAAAAGATTTAAAACTGCAGCAGGTTTTTAAAAGCTGCTGTTTTTTCCCCTTGCAGAGAGATCTCTTCTTAAAGAGAGTTTTCCTCTCTGTACCTCTCTCCCTAAGCAATACCCTCCCCTGACTTAGAGGCTTATTTGTTATCATATCATATGGGAGAAAAAAGAACCCAGTCTTCCAGCACTCAATCACAAACAAATGTAGAGTTGTAAATTTAAAATACTTTATTAATGCCAAGAATAAAAAAATGGGTGTTAAAACGTAATTAAACGGTGTATTGTAACAGCACGTGACTGTGTCCAAATGTTACCCACCTAGAGCTGGGTGGGTGGATGTAGTAATAAAACCCCTTATGGATATTCGGGATTTGGACTGCTATATGTTATAGCTTCCTAAAAGGTATAGGAAAGGAGCCTATAAAAACTCACCCAGAGGTTTTGTCAATGTAAGTGTATCCGGGTATGTAGTGCACACTCACAAGATACACTTATGGTGCAATAGTATTAGTATACTATGCAAGGTCAGACCGTATCCACCCCTATTGTGGGAATAAACTGCTCCCTGCGTGATATCTTAGTTGGCGCTAGATCTTTTGCGGATTCATATTACGCCCACATAATAAGGTAAAACACAGGCTTATAAGCAGGTATGAGGTGAGGTATATATTAGCGTTTATCAGGTATATTTACTGCAGAGTGTTGATTCACCATAGGTGGTAGTAATAATGCCGTGGTGTTTCTATTTGTACTATAAACCCTGAGGGCTCACCTATGGTAGTGTCAGTGAGGTATAGGTAATCTCAACTCAGTATAGAGGTCTGTGTGTATTTATAATAGCCTGTTGAAGCAACCTCCACTATATTTGTGGTTGCTGCAGCTGAGGTCAGCACTGGTTATAGGGCTAATAAATACACATAACAACTGACAGAATATATGAATCTCCTGAGCAGATGAACACACTGACAAAATGCAGCTAATACCAGCTAATGGGGTATGTGTGGGGTTAATGATGGGATGGAATAAGTGTTCACTCACCCCACCCCCCTTTTCCTGTAGAGCAGCTATATACCAATTGTCAGTTTAAATAGGGGCCGGTCTAGCTATAAGTCGCATAGTCCCCTATATCAGCGCTGATCTTGGTTATATCAGCGCTGATATGTTCGAGGACATGCCTGTCTGTAGGTGGGTTGAATAGACCCCTAAAGGTAAGAGGATCACGCTGTATGGTTACAGAGCGCGATCCCGGCTTCACATGCACGCCGGGGGGAGCCGTAAGTCACTCAACGCGGATCAATATCCATCTGCTGTTGAATTTCAAATGAACAGGCTTCCCGCGTGTGCAGGAGAGGATTGCCTGGGTAAGAGGATCGCGCTGTATGGTTACGAAGCGCGATCCCCACTGAACATGCACTTTGGGGGAAGCCACAAATCTTTTAACGCGGATCAATATCCCTCTGCTGTTAAATTTAAATGAACTGGCTTCCCGCGTGTGCAGGAGAAAAATGCCGACGCGCGCGTTTCACGTAGTGAACGCTTCTTCAGGGCACGTAGGGGGAGGTCCCTGCGTGTGGAGGCAAGTTTATATAGCCAACGTGAGAGTGCCTGTTCCTACACTTAACCCCTTCGTTACTGCTGATAGACAGATACAATATCCCATTGCCATAGATGCACTAATTGTGGTCTGCAGACTAGTAACTGCCTTATTGCCAGATTCAATATGCCCATTAGGTCGTTGCATAAGTGGCAAACTAATTACAACTTTTATAATGGGCTGAATGGCTATGGCTGCAATACTGGTAATATATGTGATGTATTACTGTTGTATTTACTCACAGGAGCTGGGGTGTTCGTGTTGTAAATTTTTATATTCATGGTGAGGAGTGATGGTTAGTCACTGATATTGAAGGTAAGTCTATGATTCTAGATCATACCAAGAGCAAATACACTGTATTCCATTGATGGAAATAAAATGAAATAAACTAAAAGTCCACTATGTCCTTGTTTTATTTGTACTCAATTCATTGTCAGAGTGTAGGTGTGTGATGGCGGCCGAATGGTTGTCAGTATACTGCAAATAGTGCAGGGGAAGGAACATGGGGGATGTTTTACGTTCAAATTAGTGGGTACGGTGTTGTAAGTGTAGTTCCTGGATTACAGGAAAGTTCGGGATTCATTTCTTAAAATGGAGGTGGTAACAGGGGATAAGGGATTTATATGAAGGGGCTGAACACGAAGCCCTCATTGAGTCCAAGTGGATTTAATGTTCCCAAGGTATAAATCCATCTGGCTTCGATCTTTAATAGCTCATTATCCCAGTCCCCACGTCTTATTCCTGGAGAGAATTGATCTATCCCCATGAAGGTCATGGCTTTGAGGTCTCCAGGTTGGCACCTGTTGGCATGATTGGCCACTGGAGTATCTAGCTTATTCCGGATAGAGCCCACATGCTCGAGTATCCGTATTTTAAGTGGGCGGCGGGTTTTGCCCACGTACTTTTTCCCACATTTGCATGTTCCCATGTAAATTACTCCCACTGTATTGCAGTTGATAAATTTGCGTATATCGAAATGCTTTCTGTTGTTGTGATTGCTGAAGGTTTTAGAAACAGTCATATACTGACAGGCTTTGCACCTTTGGCAATGGTAATTGCCGTTTATACGGGGTGGTAGCCAAGTGGCCCTTGGTATTGCCACATTGTAGTGGCTATGGACCAGATGTTTCTGTAGGACTTCCCTAGCCACCTTCCATTGTTTGTTGAAGGTGCCTATGAATCTTACTGTTCTTTGTTCTGGCTGAGTTGTTTTATCCATAACCAGTTCTGATCTGGCTTTATGCTTTGCCCATTTATATGCTCTTTTATATGCTCTTTTAATGGTTGTTTGACTGTATCCCCTTTCGGTGAACCTTTCCTTCATGTCCCTCGCCTTTTCCTCGAAATCTTGATCCTTACTGCAGTTTCTTCTTAAGCGAAGAAACTGCCCCACTGGTATCCCCCTGATAAGGGATTTGGGGTGATGACTGCTGGCTAGGAGTATGCTGTTTGTGGCTGTCTTTTTACGATATATAGTCGTTTCAAGATTGCCAGTGTCATCCTTCGTAATCAGTAGGTCAAGGAAGCAAATTTGTTTAGGGCTGTATTCAAGAGTCAGGCGGAGGTTGAGGTCATTTTTGTTGAGAATTTCAATGAAGTCTTTCAACAAAGCCTCAGTTCCGCGCCACACTATCAGCACGTCGTCAATGAAACGCAACCACATTTCCACAAAGGTGGTTAGATATTCCAATTCCTCAGAAAAAACTATCTCTGATTCCCACCATCCCAGATACAGGTTCGCATACGTAGGGGCACATTTAGTGCCCATAGCCGTGCCCTGTATCTGGTGGTAAATGGTTTTGTTGAACCAGAAATAGTTTCTTTTAAGAACGAATTGTAGTAATTCCACTGTGAAGCTATTATGTTTATGGTGGTGTTGACTGCGTGTGCTGAGGAAGTGGTTGACTGCCTGTATTCCCTGATCATGCCTGATACTGGAATACAATCCCTCTACATCCAAAGTAACCAGAATACAGTCATGTGCCACCGATATGCCGTCCAGCTTAGTAAGAACATCTTTAGTGTCCTTAATAAATGACGGCAAGGTGGTGACAAAAGGCCTTAGAATCCTATCCACATAGGCACTAGCTTTCTCTGTAAGGTTTCCAATTCCAGAGACTATGGGTCTACCTGGGGGTGGTTGTTTGTTCTTATGTACCTTTGGAAGGCTATAGAATGTGGCGATTTTGGGTGTACGAACCAGTATATAATTGTATTCTTTCTCTGAGATGAGCTTCGAGGACAGTCCCCCATTTAGAATATTGAGCAATTCTTTAGTGAATCTCTGGGTGGGGTCTGTCTGGAGAATCTCATAACAGGTCCTATCCGACAGGATTCTGATGTTTTCTTTCTCATAGTCTTCAGATCTCAAAATGACAAGGTTGCCACCCTTGTCTGATGGTTTGATCACAATGTCTTTAGCAGTGGCTAATTCTTCAAGGGCTAGAGTCTCATCTGCACTCATATTGTCAAGTTGTTTAGTCCTCGGTAGAGATTCAAGATCTTTGGTAACTAAATTTACAAAGGTATCAATATGGGCATATTGTTCCCCATAAGGCATAAATTTAGACTTTGGTCTGAGGTCAGTAAAAGGACCTTCGCCTGGAGTTCTGTCAGACTCTACCTGTAAGGATAAGAGATCCTCAATGGCTTCGGTTTCTCTTATGTCAGGTATTGGGGCCCCCTCCCGATTCGCCAGTCTCCTATCTCTTGATCTGTACATTTTGTGTAATTTGAGCTTTCGTGCAAATAGGTTCACGTCTTTAACCCACTCAAATGTGTTTAGATTATTGGACGGCGAAAAGGACAGGCCTCGTTTCAAGACTCGTATATGATTTTCATTGAGGATTTTATCAGTTAGGTTTATAATTTGGAGCTCATCCCTTCCTAATATCCCTGGTAACCTCTCCCTTTCTTGTTTCTGGGTTTGTTTCTGGATGTACTCATGTTTCCGCTTCTTAAAGCCCATACCTTTCCCTCTCCTGGTTTTTCTTTTTCCCTCTCTTTTTCTTTTGGTCGTGTTTCTACTGACTGTCTCTGCTCTAAAAAAGAAACCTGGGGTAGGTAATGTGCAATTGAGGACCTGCGTCCTGGTGTAGTACTTTCTGAGGTTGTTGGTCTCTCCTCCTCACTTTCTGATATCTCCCACTCTGTTGAGGACTCCTGGATATTAGATTTGGGTTTGGTTTGTTTACGGCCTTTAGATGTAAATTTATATCTATAAATCTTCCCTGTTTGATAGTCTTCAGTGTCTCTCATAAATTTCTTGTGTTTTCGGTCCTTTAGGTCACTTGTAAATTTATCTATGTTGTTTTTTAGACGGCCTTCTAAATCAGTGAACTTGTCATTGGTTTTCCATACTTCTACTTTAGTCAGTAAAGTATCAAGTTCAGAGTTGGTCTGTTTCAGTTTGTCTTTTTGATAGGTGATCAATAGTTCCATTAACAAAATCGAGCACTGATTAAGTACTAACTCCCAGGATCTGGTAAAGTCTTCATCTACTATATCATACGCTGGTGCAATATTAGCCCTTAGACCTCTAGGTATAAATCCAGCCTTGAGATATTTCTCGAAGCTAAATATCTCCCACCAGGCTTTCCTCTGGGCTTTGTAGACTTTATCCAGTTCTCTAAAGAAGTCACTTATGTTCGGTGTAGATGAGGATTCTGGGGCTACATAGTCTGTTGAAAACATTCGTTCCGCCTCTGCCTGCCATTCATTAAAGTCAGTTGTGTTTGATAAGAAACCAGACATAGTGTGCTAGACAATGGATGGTATTGTCGCGTGCTGGGTGTAGTAATGGGTCAAGATACCCCAAATGAAATTGCTATACACAAAGAAAAACCCGCACAGCTGATGATAACCACAGTGAGGTGCTGACTGGATGGAGACTGATTGTATCATATGGGAGAAAAAAGAACCCAGTCTTCCAGCACTCAATCACAAACAAATGTAGAGTTGTAAATTTAAAATACTTTATTAATGCCAAGAATAAAAAAATGGGTGTTAAAACGTAATTAAACGGTGTATTGTAACAGCACGTGACTGTGTCCAAATGTTACCCACCTAGAGCTGGGTGGGTGGATGTAGTAATAAAACCCCTTATGGATATTCGGGATTTGGACTGCTATATGTTATAGCTTCCTAAAAGGTATAGGAAAGGAGCCTATAAAAACTCACCCAGAGGTTTTGTCAATGTAAGTGTATCCGGGTATGTAGTGCACACTCACAAGATACACTTATGGTGCAATAGTATTAGTATACTATGCAAGGTCAGACCGTATCCACCCCTATTGTGGGAATAAACTGCTCCCTGCGTGATATCTTAGTTGGCGCTAGATCTTTTGCGGATTCATATTACGCCCACATAATAAGGTAAAACACAGGCTTATAAGCAGGTATGAGGTGAGGTATATATTAGCGTTTATCAGGTATATTTACTGCAGAGTGTTGATTCACCATAGGTGGTAGTAATAATGCCGTGGTGTTTCTATTTGTACTATAAACCCTGAGGGCTCACCTATGGTAGTGTCAGTGAGGTATAGGTAATCTCAACTCAGTATAGAGGTCTGTGTGTATTTATAATAGCCTGTTGAAGCAACCTCCACTATATTTGTGGTTGCTGCAGCTCAGGTCAGCACTGGTTATAGGGCTAATAAATACACATAACAACTGACAGAATATATGAATCTCCTGAGCAGATGAACACACTGACAAAATGCAGCTAATACCAGCTAATGGGGTATGTGTGGGGTTAATGATGGGATGGAATCAGTGTTCACTCACCCCACCCCCCTTTTCCTGTATAGCAGCTATATACCAATTGTCAGTTTAAATAGGGGCCGGTCTAGCTATAAGTCGCATAGTCCCCTA
This sequence comes from Ascaphus truei, assembly GCF_040206685.1. NCBI lineage: Eukaryota > Metazoa > Chordata > Amphibia > Anura > Ascaphidae > Ascaphus > Ascaphus truei. The sequence goes on along the minus strand of NC_134486.1, from coordinate 210,598,340 downwards.
TATCAGCGCTGATCTTGGTTATATCAGCGCTGATATGTTCGAGGACATGCCTGTCTGTAGGTGGGTTGAATAGACCCCTAAAGGTAAGAGGATCACGCTGTATGGTTACAGAGCGCGATCCCGGCTTAACATGCACGCCGGGGGGAGCCGTAAGTCACTCAACGCGGATCAATATCCATCTGCTGTTGAATTTCAAATGAACAGGCTTCCCGCGTGTGCAGGAGAGGATTGCCTGGGTAAGAGGATCGCGCTGTATGGTTACGAAGCGCGATCCCCACTGAACATGCACTTTGGGGGAAGCCACAAATCTTTTAACGCGGATCAATATCCCTCTGCTGTTAAATTTAAATGAACTGGCTTTCCGCGTGTGCAGGAGAAAAATGCCGACGCGCGCGTTTCACGTAGTGAACGCTTCTTCAGGGCACGTAGGGGGAGGTCCCTGCGTGTGGAGGCAAGTTTATATAGCCAACGTGAGAGTGCCTGTTCCTACACTTAACCCCTTCGTTACTGCTGATAGACAGATACAATATCCCATTGCCATAGATGCACTAATTGTGGTCTGCAGACTAGTAACTGCCTTATTGCCAGATTCAATATGCCCATTAGGTCGTTGCATAAGTGGCAAACTAATTACAACTTTTATAATGGGCTGAATGGCTATGGCTGCAATACTGGTAATATATGTGATGTATTACTGTTGTATTTACTCACAGGAGCTGGGGTGTTCGTGTTGTAAATTTTTATATTCATGGTGAGGAGTGATGGTTAGTCACTGATATTGAAGGTAAGTCTATGATTCTAGATCATACCAAGAGCAAATACACTGTATTCCATTGATGGAAATAAAATGAAATAAACTAAAAGTCCACTATGTCCTTGTTTTATTTGTACTCAATTCATTGTCAGAGTGTAGGTGTGTGATGGCGGCCGAATGGTTGTCAGTATACTGCAAATAGTGCAGGGGAAGGAACATGGGGGATGTTTTACGTTCAAATTAGTGGGTACGGTGTTGTAAGTGTAGTTCCTGGATTACAGGAAAGTTCGGGATTCATTTCTTAAAATGGAGGTGGTAACAGGGGATAAGGGATTTATATGAAGGGGCTGAACACGAAGCCCTCATTGAGTCCAAGTGGATTTAATGTTCCCAAGGTATAAATCCATCTGGCTTCGATCTTTAATAGCTCATTATCCCAGTCCCCACGTCTTATTCCTGGAGAGAATTGATCTATCCCCATGAAGGTCATGGCTTTGAGGTCTCCAGGTTGGCACCTGTTGGCATGATTGGCCACTGGAGTATCTAGCTTATTCCGGATAGAGCCCACATGCTCGAGTATCCGTATTTTAAGTGGGCGGCGGGTTTTGCCCACGTACTTTTTCCCACATTTGCATGTTCCCATGTAAATTACTCCCACTGTATTGCAGTTGATAAATTTGCGTATATCGAAATGCTTTCTGTTGTTGTGATTGCTGAAGGTTTTAGAAACAGTCATATACTGACAGGCTTTGCACCTTTGGCAATGGTAATTGCCGTTTATACGGGGTGGTAGCCAAGTGGCCCTTGGTATTGCCACATTGTAGTGGCTATGGACCAGATGGTCTCTCAGGTTTTTTGCACGTCTGCTGACCATTGCTGGAAAAGTTGGTATGGAATCGCATAAGTCTTCATCCGCCCTTAGTATGTGCCAGTGTTTCTGTAGGACTTCCCTAGCCACCTTCCATTGTTTGTTGAAGGTGCCTATGAATCTTACTGTTCTTTGTTCTGGCTGAGTTGTTTTATCCATAACCAGTTCTGATCTGGCTTTATGCTTTGCCCATTTATATGCTCTTTTAATTGTTGTTTGACTGTATCCCCTTTCGGTGAACCTTTCCTTCATGTCCCTCGCCTTTTCCTCGAAATCTTGATCCTTACTGCAGTTTCTTCTTAAGCGAAGAAACTGCCCCACTGGTATCCCCCTGATAAGGGATTTGGGGTGATGACTGCTGGCTAGGAGTATGCTGTTTGTGGCTGTCTTTTTACGATATATAGTCGTTTCAAGATTGCCAGTGTCATCCTTCGTAATCAGTAGGTCAAGGAAGCAAATTTGTTTAGGGCTGTATTCAAGAGTCAGGCGGAGGTTGAGGTCATTTTTGTTGAGAATTTCAATGAAGTCTTTCAACAAAGCCTCAGTTCCGCGCCACACTATCAGCACGTCGTCAATGAAACGCAACCACATTTCCACAAAGGTGGTTAGATATTCCAATTCCTCAGAAAAAACTATCTCTGATTCCCACCATCCCAGATACAGGTTCGCATACGTAGGGGCACATTTAGTGCCCATAGCCGTGCCCTGTATCTGGTGGTAAATGGTTTTGTTGAACCAGAAATAGTTTCTTTTAAGAACGAATTGTAGTAATTCCACTGTGAAGCTATTATGTTTATGGTGGTGTTGACTGCGTGTGCTGAGGAAGTGGTTGACTGCCTGTATTCCCTGATCATGCCTGATACTGGAATACAATCCCTCTACATCCAAAGTAACCAGAATACAGTCATGTGCCACCGATATGCCGTCCAGCTTAGTAAGAACATCTTTAGTGTCCTTAATAAATGACGGCAAGGTGGTGACAAAAGGCCTTAGAATCCTATCCACATAGGCACTAGCTTTCTCTGTAAGGTTTCCAATTCCAGAGACTATGGGTCTACCTGGGGGTGGTTGTTTGTTCTTATGTACCTTTGGAAGGCTATAGAATGTGGCGATTTTGGGTGTACGAACCAGTATATAATTGTATTCTTTCTCTGAGATGATCTTCGAGGACAGTCCCCCATTTAGAATATTGAGCAATTCTTTAGTGAATCTCTGGGTGGGGTCTGTCTGGAGAATCTCATAACAGGTCCTATCCCACAGGATTCTGATGTTTTCTTTCTCATAGTCTTCAGATCTCAAAATGACAAGGTTGCCACCCTTGTCTGATGGTTTGATCACAATGTCTTTAGCAGTGGCTAATTCTTCAAGGGCTAGAGTCTCATCTGCACTCATATTGTCAAGTTGTTTAGTCCTCGGTAGAGATTCAAGATCTTTGGTAACTAAATTTACAAAGGTATCAATATGGGCATATTGTTCCCCATAAGGCATAAATTTAGACTTTGGTCTGAGGTCAGTAAAAGGACCTTCGCCTGGAGTTCTGTCAGACTCTACCTGTAAGGATACAAAGAAAAGACAGCGCAAAAAAACCATAGTGTAGTAAATTCAATTAATATTTATAAAGTGAAGGTGAGTATTGCACGTACATCAAAATAAAGGGTTAATAGCATGACATGTTTAGGGACATGTTACCACTCAGCAGGAACAGCCAGACACCAATGCAGAGATCTTTACACGTTCACCCTCTTTGCTGCCAGCATCCAGGGAGACTCTGTGTTGCTCTGTGGTGGCGAGTCGTGTTGAAGGAGCTCCAGGCAGTGGATCGGCAGAGATGATCTCAGCTCACTTCCGTATTACTCCACGCTGGCGTGTGACGTCATCCGGCGGCGTCTCTCAGCCTCTCGCGTCTCACACGTGTGGATCAGGAGAGATGGTCTCAACTTGCTTCCTTGTTACTCCACGCTGGCGTGTGACGTCATCCGGCGGCGTCTTACAGCCTGTCGCGTCTCGAACGTGTTAATTCTTTAGCGATATTCTTTCTAATGGTGGCAAATTGTCCCAAACAAGTCCCGCAGAGAACTAATGTTCAAAATAGTAGCCACAATGGGAATAGTAGGAACGCGCCCTCTCCTACGCGTTTCGTACTTTCGTACTTCGTCACTACGAAACGCGTAGGAGAGGGCGCGTTCCTACTATTCCCATTGTGGCTACTATTTTGAACATTAGTTCTCTGCGGGACTTGTTTGGGACAATTTGCCACCATTAGAAAGAATATCGCTAAAGAATTAACACGTTCGAGACGCGACAGGCTGTAAGACGCCGCCGGATGACGTCACACGCCAGCGTGGAGTAACAAGGAAGCAAGTTGAGACCATCTCTCCTGATCCACACGTGTGAGACGCGAGAGGCTGAGAGACGCCGCCGGATGACGTCACACGCCAGCGTGGAGTAATACGGAAGTGAGCTGAGATCATCTCTGCCGATCCACTGCCTGGAGCTCCTTCAACACGACTCGCCACCACAGAGCAACACAGAGTCTCCCTGGATGCTGGCAGCAAAGAGGGTGAACGTGTAAAGATCTCTGCATTGGTGTCTGGCTGTTCCTGCTGAGTGGTAACATGTCCCTAAACATGTCATGCTATTAACCCTTTATTTTGATGTACGTGCAATACTCACCTTCACTTTATAAATATTAATTGAATTTACTACACTATGGTTTTTTTGCGCTGTCTTTTCTTTGTATCCTTACAGGTAGAGTCTGACAGAACTCCAGGCGAAGGTCCTTTTACTGACCTCAGACCAAAGTCTAAATTTATGCCTTATGGGGAACAATATGCCCATATTGATACCTTTGTAAATTTAGTTACCAAAGATCTTGAATCTCTACCGAGGACTAAACAACTTGACAATATGAGTGCAGATGAGACTCTAGCCCTTGAAGAATTAGCCACTGCTAAAGACATTGTGATCAAACCATCAGACAAGGGTGGCAACCTTGTCATTTTGAGATCTGAAGACTATGAGAAAGAAAACATCAGAATCCTGTGGGATAGGACCTGTTATGAGATTCTCCAGACAGACCCCACCCAGAGATTCACTAAAGAATTGCTCAATATTCTAAATGGGGGACTGTCCTCGAAGATCATCTCAGAGAAAGAATACAATTATATACTGGTTCGTACACCCAAAATCGCCACATTCTATAGCCTTCCAAAGGTACATAAGAACAAACAACCACCCCCAGGTAGACCCATAGTCTCTGGAATTGGAAACCTTACAGAGAAAGCTAGTGCCTATGTGGATAGGATTCTAAGGCCTTTTGTCACCACCTTGCCGTCATTTATTAAGGACACTAAAGATGTTCTTACTAAGCTGGACGGCATATCGGTGGCACATGACTGTATTCTGGTTACTTTGGATGTAGAGGGATTGTATTCCAGTATCAGGCATGATCAGGGAATACAGGCAGTCAACCACTTCCTCAGCACACGCAGTCAACACCACCATAAACATAATAGCTTCACAGTGGAATTACTACAATTCGTTCTTAAAAGAAACTATTTCTGGTTCAACAAAACCATTTACCACCAGATACAGGGCACGGCTATGGGCACTAAATGTGCCCCTACGTATGCGAACCTGTATCTGGGATGGTGGGAATCAGAGATAGTTTTTTCTGAGGAATTGGAATATCTAACCACCTTTGTGGAAATGTGGTTGCGTTTCATTGACGACGTGCTGATAGTGTGGCGCGGAACTGAGGCTTTGTTGAAAGACTTCATTGAAATTCTCAACAAAAATGACCTCAACCTCCGCCTGACTCTTGAATACAGCCCTAAACAAATTTGCTTCCTTGACCTACTGATTACGAAGGATGACACTGGCAATCTTGAAACGACTATATATCGTAAAAAGACAGCCACAAACAGCATACTCCTAGCCAGCAGTCATCACCCCAAATCCCTTATCAGGGGGATACCAGTGGGGCAGTTTCTTCGCTTAAGAAGAAACTGCAGTAAGGATCAAGATTTCGAGGAAAAGGCGAGGGACATGAAGGAAAGGTTCACCGAAAGGGGATACAGTCAAACAACCATTAAAAGAGCATATAAAAGAGCATATAAATGGGCAAAGCATAAAGCCAGATCAGAACTGGTTATGGATAAAACAACTCAGCCAGAACAAAGAACAGTAAGATTCATAGGCACCTTCAACAAACAATGGAAGGTGGCTAGGGAAGTCCTACAGAAACATCTGGTCCATAGCCACTACAATGTGGCAATACCAAGGGCCACTTGGCTACCACCCCGTATAAACGGCAATTACCATTGCCAAAGGTGCAAAGCCTGTCAGTATATGACTGTTTCTAAAACCTTCAGCAATCACAACAACAGAAAGCATTTCGATATACGCAAATTTATCAACTGCAATACAGTGGGAGTAATTTACATGGGAACATGCAAATGTGGGAAAAAGTACGTGGGCAAAACCCGCCGCCCACTTAAAATACGGATACTCGAGCATGTGGGCTCTATCCGGAATAAGCTAGATACTCCAGTGGCCAATCATGCCAACAGGTGCCAACCTGGAGACCTCAAAGCCATGACCTTCATGGGGATAGATCAATTCTCTCCAGGAATAAGACGTGGGGACTGGGATAATGAGCTATTAAAGATCGAAGCCAGATGGATTTATACCTTGGGAACATTAAATCCACTTGGACTCAATGAGGGCTTCGTGTTCAGCCCCTTCATATAAATCCCTTATCCCCTGTTACCACCTCCATTTTAAGAAATGAATCCCGAACTTTCCTGTAATCCAGGAACTACACTTACAACACCGTACCCACTAATTTGAACGTAAAACATCCCCCATGTTCCTTCCCCTGCACTATTTGCAGTATACTGACAACCATTCGGCCGCCATCACACACCTACACTCTTACAATGAATTGAGTACAAATAAAACAAGGACATAGTGGACTTTTAGTTTATTTCATTTTATTTCCATCAATGGAATACAGTGTATTTGCTCTTGGTATGATCTAGAATCATAGACTTACCTTCAATATCAGTGACTAACCATCACTCCTCACCATGAATATAAAAATTTACAACACGAACACCCCAGCTCCTGTGAGTAAATACAACAGTAATACATCACATATATTACCAGTATTGCAGCCATAGCCATTCAGCCCATTATAAAAGTTGTAATTAGTTTGCCACTTATGCAACGACCTAATGGGCATATTGAATCTGGCAATAAGGCAGTTACTAGTCTGCAGACCACAATTAGTGCATCTATGGCAATGGGATATTGTATCTGTCTATCAGCAGTAACGAAGGGGTTAAGTGTAGGAACAGGCACTCTCACGTTGGCTATATAAACTTGCCTCCACACGCAGGGACCTCCCCCTACGTGCCCTGAAGAAGCGTTCACTACGTGAAACGCGCGCGTCGGCATTTTTCTCCTGCACACGCGGAAAGCCAGTTCATTTAAATTTAACAGCAGAGGGATATTGATCCGCGTTAAAAGATTTGTGGCTTCCCCCAAAGTGCATGTTCAGTGGGGATCGCGCTTCGTAACCATACAGCGCGATCCTCTTACCCAGGCAATCCTCTCCTGCACACGCGGGAAGCCTGTTCATTTGAAATTCAACAGCAGATGGATATTGATCCGCGTTGAGTGACTTACGGCTCCCCCCGGCGTGCATGTTAAGCCGGGATCGCGCTCTGTAACCATACAGCGTGATCCTCTTACCTTTAGGGGTCTATTCAACCCACGTACAGACAGGCATGTCCTCGAACATATCAGCGCTGATATAACCAAGATCAGCGCTGATATAGGGGACTATGCGACTTATAGCTAGACCGGCCCCTATTTAAACTGACAATTGGTATATAGCTGCTATACAGGAAAAGGGGGGTGGGGTGAGTGAACACTGATTCCATCCCATCATTAACCCCACACATACCCCATTAGCTGGTATTAGCTGCATTTTGTCAGTGTGTTCATCTGCTCAGGAGATTCATATATTCTGTCAGTTGTTATGTGTATTTATTAGCCCTATAACCAGTGCTGACCTCAGCTGCAGCAACCACAAATATAGTGGAGGTTGCTTCAACAGGCTATTATAAATACACACAGACCTCTATACTGAGTTGAGATTACCTATACCTCACTGACACTACCATAGGTGAGCCCTCAGGGTTTATAGTACAAATAGAAACACCACGGCATTATTACTACCACCTATGGTGAATCAACACTCTGCAGTAAATATACCTGATAAACGCTAATATATACCTCACCTCATACCTGCTTATAAGCCTGTGTTTTACCTTATTATGTGGGCGTAATATGAATCCGCAAAAGATCTAGCGCCAACTAAGATATCACGCAGGGAGCAGTTTATTCCCACAATAGGGGTGGATACGGTCTGACCTTGCATAGTATACTAATACTATTGCACCATAAGTGTATCTTGTGAGTGTGCACTACATACCCGGATACACTTACATTGACAAAACCTCTGGGTGAGTTTTTATAGGCTCCTTTCCTATACCTTTTAGGAAGCTATAACATATAGCAGTCCAAATCCCGAATATCCATAAGGGGTTTTATTACTACATCCACCCACCCAGCTCTAGGTGGGTAACATTTGGACACAGTCACGTGCTGTTACAATACACCGTTTAATTACGTTTTAACACCCATTTTTTTATTCTTGGCATTAATAAAGTATTTTAAATTTACAACTCTACATTTGTTTGTGATTGAGTGCTGGAAGACTGGGTTCTTTTTTCTCCCATATGATACAATCAGTCTCCATCCAGTCAGCACCTCACTGTGGTTATCATCAGCTGTGCGGGTTTTTCTTTGTGTATAGCAATTTCATTTGGGGTATCTTGACCCATTACTACACCCAGCACGCGACAATACCATCCATTGTCTAGCACACTATGTCTGGTTTCTTATCAAACACAACTGACTTTAATGAATGGCAGGCAGAGGCGGAACGAATGTTTTCAACAGACTATGTAGCCCCAGAATCCTCATCTACACCGAACATAAGTGACTTCTTTAGAGAACTGGATAAAGTCTACAAAGCCCAGAGGAAAGCCTGGTGGGAGATATTTAGCTTCGAGAAATATCTCAAGGCTGGATTTATACCTAGAGGTCTAAGGGCTAATATTGCACCAGCGTATGATATAGTAGATGAAGACTTTACCAGATCCTGGGAGTTAGTACTTAATCAGTGCTCGATTTTGTTAATGGAACTATTGATCACCTATCAAAAAGACAAACTGAAACAGACCAACTCTGAACTTGATACTTTACTGACTAAAGTAGAAGTATGGAAAACCAATGACAAGTTCACTGATTTAGAAGGCCGTCTAAAAAACAACATAGATAAATTTACAAGTGACCTAAAGGACCGAAAACACAAGAAATTTATGAGAGACACTGAAGACTATCAAACAGGGAAGATTTATAGATATAAATTTACATCTAAAGGCCGTAAACAAACCAAACCCAAATCTAATATCCAGGAGTCCTCAACAGAGTGGGAGATATCAGAAAGTGAGGAGGAGAGACCAACAACCTCAGAAAGTACTACACCAGGACGCAGGTCCTCAATTGCACATTACCTACCCCAGGTTTATTTTTTAGAGCAGAGACCGTCAGTAGAAACACGACCAAAAGAAAAAGAGAGGGAAAAAGAAAAACCAGGAGAGGGAAAGGTATGGGCTTTAAGAAGCGGAAACATGAGTACATCCAGAAACAAACCCAGAAACAAGAAAGGGAGAGGTTACCAGGGATATTAGGAAGGGATGAGCTCCAAATTATAAACCTAACTGATAAAATCCTCAATGAAAATCATATACGAGTCTTGAAACGAGGCCTGTCCTTTTCGCCGTCCAATAATCTAAACACATTTGAGTGGGTTAAAGACGTGAACCTATTTGCACGAAAGCTCAAATTACACAAAATGTACAGATCAAGAGATAGGAGACTGGCGAATCGGGAGGGGGCCCCAATACCTGACATAAGAGAAACCGAAGCCATTGAGGATCTCTTATCCTTACAGGTAGAGTCTGACAGAACTCCAGGCGAAGGTCCTTTTACTGACCTCAGACCAAAGTCTAAATTTATGCCTTATGGGGAACAATATGCCCATATTGATACCTTTGTAAATTTAGTTACCAAAGATCTTGAATCTCTACCGAGGACTAAACAACTTGACAATATGAGTGCAGATGAGACTCTAGCCCTTGAAGAATTAGCCACTGCTAAAGACATTGTGATCAAACCATCAGACAAGGGTGGCAACCTTGTCATTTTGAGATCTGAAGACTGAGAAAGAAAACATCAGAATCCTGTCGGATAGGACCTGTTATGAGATTCTCCAGACAGACCCCACCCAGAGATTCACTAAAGAATTGCTCAATATTCTAAATGGGGGACTGTCCTCGAAGCTCATCTCAGAGAAAGAATACAATTATATACTGGTTCGTACACCCAAAATCGCCACATTCTATAGCCTTCCAAAGGTACATAAGAACAAACAACCACCCCCAGGTAGACCCATAGTCTCTGGAATTGGAAACCTTACAGAGAAAGCTAGTGCCTATGTGGATAGGATTCTAAGGCCTTTTGTCACCACCTTGCCGTCATTTATTAAGGACACTAAAGATGTTCTTACTAAGCTGGACGGCATATCGGTGGCACATGACTGTATTCTGGTTACTTTGGATGTAGAGGGATTGTATTCCAGTATCAGGCATGATCAGGGAATACAGGCAGTCAACCACTTCCTCAGCACACGCAGTCAACACCACCATAAACATAATAGCTTCACAGTGGAATTACTACAATTCGTTCTTAAAAGAAACTATTTCTGGTTCAACAAAACCATTTACCACCAGATACAGGGCACGGCTATGGGCACTAAATGTGCCCCTACGTATGCGAACCTGTATCTGGGATGGTGGGAATCAGAGATAGTTTTTTCTGAGGAATTGGAATATCTAACCACCTTTGTGGAAATGTGGTTGCGTTTCATTGACGACGTGCTGATAGTGTGGCGCGGAACTGAGGCTTTGTTGAAAGACTTCATTGAAATTCTCAACAAAAATGACCTCAACCTCCGCCTGACTCTTGAATACAGCCCTAAACAAATTTGCTTCCTTGACCTACTGATTACGAAGGATGACACTGGCAATCTTGAAACGACTATATATCGTAAAAAGACAGCCACAAACAGCATACTCCTAGCCAGCAGTCATCACCCCAAATCCCTTATCAGGGGGATACCAGTGGGGCAGTTTCTTCGCTTAAGAAGAAACTGCAGTAAGGATCAAGATTTCGAGGAAAAGGCGAGGGACATGAAGGAAAGGTTCACCGAAAGGGGATACAGTCAAACAACAATTAAAAGAGCATATAAATGGGCAAAGCATAAAGCCAGATCAGAACTGGTTATGGATAAAACAACTCAGCCAGAACAAAGAACAGTAAGATTCATAGGCACCTTCAACAAACAATGGAAGGTGGCTAGGGAAGTCCTACAGAAACACTGGCACATACTAAGGGCGGATGAAGACTTATGCGATTCCATACCAACTTTTCCAGCAATGGTCAGCAGACGTGCAAAAAACCTGAGAGACCATCTGGTCCATAGCCATTTCAATGTGGCAATACCAAGGGCCACTTGGCTACCACCCCGTATAAACGGCAATTACCATTGCCAAAGGTGCAAAGCCTGTCAGTATATGACTGTTTCTAAAACCTTCAGCAATCACAACAACAGAAAGCATTTCGATATACGCAAATTTATCAACTGCAATACAGTGGGAGTAATTTACATGGGAACATGCAAATGTGGGAAAAAGTACGTGGGCAAAACCCGCCGCCCACTTAAAATACGGATACTCGAGCATGTGGGCTCTATCCGGAATAAGCTAGATACTCCAGTGGCCAATCATGCCAACAGGTGCCAACCTGGAGACCTCAAAGCCATGACCTTCATGGGGATAGATCAATTCTCTCCAGGAATAAGACGTGGGGACTGGGATAATGAGCTATTAAAGATCGAAGCCAGATGGATTTATACCTTGGGAACATTAAATCCACTTGGACTCAATGAGGGCTTCGTGTTCAGCCCCTTCATATAAATCCCTTATCCCCTGTTACCACCTCCATTTTAAGAAATGAATCCCGAACTTTCCTGTAATCCAGGAACTACACTTACAACACCGTACCCACTAATTTGAACGTAAAACATCCCCCATGTTCCTTCCCCTGCACTATTTGCAGTATACTGACAACCATTCGGCCGCCATCACACACCTACACTCTGACAATGAATTGAGTACAAATAAAACAAGGACATAGTGGACTTTTAGTTTATTTCATTTTATTTCCATCAATGGAATACAGTGTATTTGCTCTTGGTATGATCTAGAATCATAGACTTACCTTCAATATCAGTGACTAACCATCACTCCTCACCATGAATATAAAAATTTACAACACGAACACCCCAGCTCCTGTGAGTAAATACAACAGTAATACATCACATATATTACCAGTATTGCAGCCATAGCCATTCAGCCCATTATAAAAGTTGTAATTAGTTTGCCACTTATGCAACGACCTAATGGGCATATTGAATCTGGCAATAAGGCAGTTACTAGTCTGCAGACCACAATTAGTGCATCTATGGCAATGGGATATTGTATCTGTCTATCAGCAGTAACGAAGGGGTTAAGTGTAGGAACAGGCACTCTCACGTTGGCTATATAAACTTGCCTCCACACGCAGGGACCTCCCCCTACGTGCCCTGAAGAAGCGTTCACTACGTGAAACGCGCGCGTCGGCATTTTTCTCCTGCACACGCGGGAAGCCAGTTCATTTAAATTTAACAGCAGAGGGATATTGATCCGCGTTAAAAGATTTGTGGCTTCCCCCAAAGTGCATGTTCAGTGGGGATCGCGCTTCGTAACCATACAGCGCGATCCTCTTACCCAGGCAATCCTCTCCTGCACACGCGGGAAGCCTGTTCATTTGAAATTCAACAGCAGATGGATATTGATCCGCGTTGAGTGACTTACGGCTCCCCCCGGCGTGCATGTGAAGCCGGGATCGCGCTCTGTAACCATACAGCGTGATCCTCTTACCTTTAGGGGTCTATTCAACCCACCTACAGACAGGCATGTCCTCGAACATATCAGCGCTGATATAACCAAGATTAGCGCTGATATAGGGGACTATGCGACTTATAGCTAGACCGGCCCCTATTTAAACTGACAATTGGTATATAGCTGCTATACAGGAAAAGGGGGGTGGGGTGAGTGAACACTGATTCCATCCCATCATTAACCCCACACATACCCCATTAGCTGGTATTAGCTGCATTTTGTCAGTGTGTTCATCTGCTCAGGAGATTCATATATTCTGTCAGTTATGTGTATTTATTAGCCCTATAACCAGTGCTGACCTCAGCTGCAGCAACCACAAATATAGTGGAGGTTGCTTCAACAGGCTATTATAAATACACACAGACCTCTATACTGAGTTGAGATTACCTATACCTCACTGACACTACCATAGGTGAGCCCTCAGGGTTTATAGTACAAATAGAAACACCACGGCATTATTACTACCACCTATGGTGAATCAACACTCTGCAGTAAATATACCTGATAAACGCTAATATATACCTCACCTCATACTTGCTTATAAGCCTGTGTTTTACCTTATTATGTGGGCGTAATATGAATCCGCAAAAGAACTAGCGCCAACTAAGATATCACGCAGGGAGCAGTTTATTCCCACAATAGGGGTGGATACGGTCTGACCTTGCATAGTATACTAATACTATTGCACCATAAGTGTATCTTGTGAGTGTGCACTACATACCCGGATACACTTACATTGACAAAACCTCTGGGTGAGTTTTTATAGGCTCCTTTCCTATACCTTTTAGGAAGCTATAACATATAGCAGTCCAAATCCCGAATATCCATAAGGGGTTTTATTACTACATCCACCCACCCAGCTCTAGGTGGGTAACATTTGGACACAGTCACGTGCTGTTACAATACACCGTTTAATTACGTTTTAACACCCATTTTTTTATTCTTGGCATTAATAAAGTATTTTAAATTTACAACTCTACATTTGTTTGTGATTGAGTGCTGGAAGACTGGGTTCTTTTTTCTCCCATATGATACAATCAGTCTCCATCCAGTCAGCACCTCACTGTGGTTATCATCAGCTGTGCGGGTTTTTCTTTGTGTATAGCAATTTCATTTGGGGTATCTTGACCCATTACTACACCCAGCACGCGACAATACCATCCATTGTCTAGCACACTATGTCTGGTTTCTTATCAAACACAACTGACTTTAATGAATGGCAGGCAGAGGCGGAACGAATGTTTTCAACAGACTATGTAGCCCCAGAATCCTCATCTACACCGAACATAAGTGACTTCTTTAGAGAACTGGATAAAGTCTACAAAGCCCAGAGGAAAGCCTGGTGGGAGATATTTAGCTTCGAGAAATATCTCAAGGCTGGATTTATACCTAGAGGTCTAAGGGCTAATATTGCACCAGCGTATGATATAGTAGATGAAGACTTTACCAGATCCTGGGAGTTAGTACTTAATCAGTGCTCGATTTTGTTAATGGAACTATTGATCACCTATCAAAAAGACAAACTGAAACAGACCAACTCTGAACTTGATACTTTACTGACTAAAGTAGAAGTATGGAAAACCAATGACAAGTTCACTGATTTAGAAGGCCGTCTAAAAAACAACATAGATAAATTTACAAGTGACCTAAAGGACCGAAAACACAAGAAATTTATGAGAGACACTGAAGACTATCAAACAGGGAAGATTTATAGATATAAATTTACATCTAAAGGCCGTAAACAAACCAAACCCAAATCTAATATCCAGGAGTCCTCAACAGAGTGGGAGATATCAGAAAGTGAGGAGGAGAGACCAACAACCTCAGAAAGTACTACACCAGGACGCAGGTCCTCAATTGCACATTACCTACCCCAGGTTTCTTTTTTAGAGCAGAGACAGTCAGTAGAAACACGACCAAAAGAAAAAGAGAGGGAAAAAGAAAAACCAGGAGAGGGAAAGGTATGGGCTTTAAGAAGCGGAAACATGAGTACATCCAGAAACAAACCCAGAAACAAGAAAGGGAGAGGTTACCAGGGATATTAGGAAGGGATGAGCTCCAAATTATAAACCTAACTGATAAAATCCTCAATGAAAATCATATACGAGTCTTGAAACGAGGCCTGTCCTTTTCGCCGTCCAATAATCTAAACACATTTGAGTGGGTTAAAGACGTGAACCTATTTGCACGAAAGCTCAAATTACACAAAATGTACAGATCAAGAGATAGGAGACTGGCGAATCGGGAGGGGGCCCCAATACCTGACATAAGAGAAACCGAAGCCATTGAGGATCTCTTATCCTTACAGGTAGAGTCTGACAGAACTCCAGGCGAAGGTCCTTTTACTGACCTCAGACCAAAGTCTAAATTTATGCCTTATGGGGAACAATATGCCCATATTGATACCTTTGTAAATTTAGTTACCAAAGATCTTGAATCTCTACCGAGGACTAAACAACTTGACAATATGAGTGCAGATGAGACTCTAGCCCTTGAAGAATTAGCCACTGCTAAAGACATTGTGATCAAACCATCAGACAAGGGTGGCAACCTTGTCATTTTGAGATCTGAAGACTATGAGAAAGAAAACATCAGAATCCTGTCGGATAGGACCTGTTATGAGATTCTCCAGACAGACCCCACCCAGAGATTCACTAAAGAATTGCTCAATATTCTAAATGGGGGACTGTCCTCGAAGCTCATCTCAGAGAAAAAATACAATTATATACTGGTTCGTACACCCAAAATCGCCACATTCTATAGCCTTCCAAAGGTACATAAGAACAAACAACCACCCCCAGGTAGACCCATAGTCTCTGGAATTGGAAACCTTACAGAGAAAGCTAGTGCCTATGTGGATAGGATTCTAAGGCCTTTTGTCACCACCTTGCCGTCATTTATTAAGGACACTAAAGATGTTCTTACTAAGCTGGACGGCATATCGGTGGCACATGACTGTATTCTGGTTACTTTGGATGTAGAGGGATTGTATTCCAGTATCAGGCATGATCAGGGAATACAGGCAGTCAACCACTTCCTCAGCACACGCAGTCAACACCACCATAAACATAATAGCTTCACAGTGGAATTACTACAATTCGTTCTTAAAAGAAACTATTTCTGGTTCAACAAAACCATTTACCACCAGATACAGGGCACGGCTATGGGCACTAAATGTGCCCCTACGTATGCGAACCTGTATCTGGGATGGTGGGAATCAGAGAGAGTTTTTTCTGAGGAATTGGAATATCTAACCACCTTTGTGGAAATGTGGTTGCGTTTCATTGACGACGTGCTGATAGTGTGGCGCGGAACTGAGGCTTTGTTGAAAGACTTCATTGAAATTCTCAACAAAAATGACCTCAACCTCCGCCTGACTCTTGAATACAGCCCTAAACAAATTTGCTTCCTTGACCTACTGATTACGAAGGATGACACTGGCAATCTTGAAACGACTATATATCGTAAAAAGACAGCCACAAACAGCATACTCCTAGCCAGCAGTCATCACCCCAAATCCCTTATCAGGGGGATACCAGTGGGGCAGTTTCTTCGCTTAAGAAGAAACTGCAGTAAGGATCAAGATTTCGAGGAAAAGGCGAGGGACATGAAGGAAAGGTTCACCGAAAGGGGATACAGTCAAACAACAATTAAAAGAGCATATAAATGGGCAAAGCATAAAGCCAGATCAGAACTGGTTATGGATAAAACAACTCAGCCAGAACAAAGAACAGTAAGATTCATAGGCACCTTCAACAAACAATGGAAGGTGGCTAGGGAAGTCCTACAGAAACACTGGCACATACTAAGGGCGGATGAAGACTTATGCGATTCCATACCAACTTTTCCAGCAATGGTCAGCAGACGTGCAAAAAACCTGAGAGACCATCTGGTCCATAGCCACTACAATGTGGCAATACCAAGGGCCACTTGGCTACCACCCCGTATAAACGGCAATTACCATTGCCAAAGGTGCAAAGCCTGTCAGTATATGACTGTTTCTAAAACCTTCAGCAATCACAACAACAGAAAGCATTTCGATATACGCAAATTTATCAACTGCAATACAGTGGGAGTAATTTACATGGGAACATGCAAATGTGGGAAAAAGTACGTGGGCAAAACCCGCCGCCCACTTAAAATACGGATACTCGAGCATGTGGGCTCTATCCGGAATAAGCTAGATACTCCAGTGGCCAATCATGCCAACAGGTGCCAACCTGGAGACCTCAAAGCCATGACCTTCATGGGGATAGATCAATTCTCTCCAGGAATAAGACGTGGGGACTGGGATAATGAGCTATTAAAGATCGAAGCCAGATGGATTTATACCTTGGGAACATTAAATCCACTTGGACTCAATGAGGGCTTCGTGTTCAGCCCCTTCATATAAATCCCTTATCCCCTGTTACCACCTCCATTTTAAGAAATGAATCCCGAACTTTCCTGTAATCCAGGAACTACACTTACAACACCGTACCCACTAATTTGAACGTAAAACATCCCCCATGTTCCTTCCCCTGCACTATTTGCAGTATACTGACAACCATTCGGCCGCCATCACACACCTACACTCTGACAATGAATTGAGTACAAATAAAACAAGGACATAGTGGACTTTTAGTTTATTTCATTTTATTTCCATCAATGGAATACAGTGTATTTGCTCTTGGTATGATCTAGAATCATAGACTTACCTTCAATATCAGTGACTAACCATCACTCCTCACCATGAATATAAAAATTTACAACACGAACACCCCAGCTCCTGTGAGTAAATACAACAGTAATACATCACATATATTACCAGTATTGCAGCCATAGCCATTCAGCCCATTATAAAAGTTGTAATTAGTTTGCCACTTATGCAACGACCTAATGGGCATATTGAATCTGGCAATAAGGCAGTTACTAGTCTGCAGACCACAATTAGTGCATCTATGGCAATGGGATATTGTATCTGTCTATCAGCAGTAACGAAGGGGTTAAGTGTAGGAACAGGCACTCTCACGTTGGCTATATAAACTTGCCTCCACACGCAGGGACCTCCCCCTACGTGCCCTGAAGAAGCGTTCACTACGTGAAACGCGCGCGTCGGCATTTTTCTCCTGCACACGCGGGAAGCCAGTTCATTTAAATTTAACAGCAGAGGGATATTGATCCGCGTTAAAAGATTTGTGGCTTCCCCCAAAGTGCATGTTCAGTGGGGATCGCGCTTCGTAACCATACAGCGCGATCCTCTTACCCAGGCAATCCTCTCCTGCACACGCGGGAAGCCTGTTCATTTGAAATTCAACAGCAGATGGATATTGATCCGCGTTGAGTGACTTACGGCTCCCCCCGGCGTGCATGTGAAGCCGGGATCGCGCTCTGTAACCATACAGCGTGATCCTCTTACCTTTAGGGGTCTATTCAACCCACATTCAGACAGGCATGTCCTCGAACATATCAGCGCTGATATAACCAAGATCAGCGCTGATATAGGGGACTATGCGACTTATAGCTAGACCGGCCCCTATTTAAACTGACAATTGGTATATAGCTGCTATACAGGAAAAGGGGGGTGGGGTGAGTGAACACTGATTCCATCCCATCATTAACCCCACACATACCCCATTAGCTGGTATTAGCTGCATTTTGTCAGTGTGTTCATCTGCTCAGGAGATTCATATATTCTGTCAGTTGTTATGTGTATTTATTAGCCCTATAACCAGTGCTGACCTCAGCTGCAGCAACCACAAATATAGTGGAGGTTGCTTCAACAGGCTATTATAAATACACACAGACCTCTATACTGAGTTGAGATTACCTATACCTCACTGACACTACCATAGGTGAGCCCTCAGGGTTTATAGTACAAATAGAAACACCACGGCATTATTACTACCACCTATGGTGAATCAACACTCTGCAGTAAATATACCTGATAAACGCTAATATATACCTCACCTCATACCTGCTTATAAGCCTGTGTTTTACCTTATTATGTGGGCGTAATATGAATCCGCAAAAGATCTAGCGCCAACTAAGATATCACGCAGGGAGCAGTTTATTCCCACAATAGGGGTGGATACGGTCTGACCTTGCATAGTATACTAATACTATTGCACCATAAGTGTATCTTGTGAGTGTGCACTACATACCCGGATACACTTACATTGACAAAACCTCTGGGTGAGTTTTTATAGGCTCCTTTCCTATACCTTTTAGGAAGCTATAACATATAGCAGTCCAAATCCCGAATATCCATAAGGGGTTTTATTACTACATCCACCCACCCAGCTCTAGGTGGGTAACATTTGGACACAGTCACGTGCTGTTACAATACACCGTTTAATTACGTTTTAACACCCATTTTTTTATTCTTGGCATTAATAAAGTATTTTAAATTTACAACTCTACATTTGTTTGTGATTGAGTGCTGGAAGACTGGGTTCTTTTTTCTCCCATATGATACAATCAGTCTCCATCCAGTCAGCACCTCACTGTGGTTATCATCAGCTGTGCGGGTTTTTCTTTGTGTATAGCAATTTTATTTGTTATCATGCCTGGAAAGGGGAATAGGACAAGTGCGGCAACGGGGGCGACGCCCGGATACAAAACACTCTTAGTCACAGCCCTAGGCCTGGTCCTTCCAGTGCCCTGGCCACGCCTCCCCCAGCACCTGTTAGCAGCGTAACCCCTGCAGTCCCAGTTCCAACATGGGCGCATGTGGCAGTTGCAGGCAATGGCCCCAGCAACAACAATGCTGGGGCCACGCCCTGTCTGAGCAGGAAGCTTGGGGTGAGGTGCCCAATGTCTTCTGGCCTAAACATGGAGATATATGTGAGGGCTGTGGCTGATGTGGTGGGTCCCTCTGATGTGGTGGCGGCCAGCAAAATGTATGGGAGGGGCATTTTCTTCCTCCGTACGCTGGCTGCCACTCACACCCTGGTGCAGAAAGGCTTCAGTGTAGGGGGGAAATACATCCCTATAGAACCCATGGAGGGGTTAGGCACAAAGGTCATTCTGTCAAATGTGCCCCCCTTCATCCCAGATAGCCTCATGAAGCCATACCTGCAAGCCCTGGGAGACATTAAGTCCCCCATAATAAAATTATCTTTGGGCTGCAGAGATAGGGCGCTGAGGCATGTGCTCTCATTTAGGCGGCAGGTACAACTGCTGCTGCCGGGGAGCACTGAATCTGTGGAGGGTTCTTTTGGGGTACGCTACGAGGGCATAACATACACCGTGTACTATGGCACGGAGGGGGTAAGGTGCTATTTGTGCAAGGAGCTGGGGCATACTCGCAGGAGTTGCCTCAAAGGGAACAGAGGACCTATCCCAACTCCTACACCCACCCCTCCCTCTGCCAAGACACCCGTACCGCTGTGCCCACCACAGCGGGGCCCTCAGGGGCCCAGGTCCGTCCTGGGGCCACAAGAGATGTCGCTGTCCCATCTGGAACAGTGACGTCTGTACCTCTCCCCAAAGAACAGAGGGAGAAGGAAAAGCCCTTGAGAGCCAGGTCCCCCCTGGGACCACAGAAGATGTCACTGCTCCATCTCAAACAGTGACATCTGAACCTCTCCCCCAAAAAAAGAGGGAGAAGAAAAGAG
Organism: Ascaphus truei; assembly: GCF_040206685.1. Taxonomy (NCBI): domain Eukaryota; kingdom Metazoa; phylum Chordata; class Amphibia; order Anura; family Ascaphidae; genus Ascaphus; species Ascaphus truei. Next base: position 210,577,922 of record NC_134486.1, on the reverse strand, counting down.
TCACCCCAGAACAGTCACCCTCTGTTGTCACTGTCCCCCCCCCCAAGAACACCTTACCCCCAATGTAAGCACCGTACAGGGTGCGGGGGAGAAGGAGGAAGCTCCGGCTGGAGAGACAGTGGCACCCTATTCTGGGGAAATACCCCCCAGGAAGAAGCCTTTTAAAACCAAAAACAAAAGGGTGATTGAGGAGGTCGAGGAGGGTGAACCGTATTACGTTCACCCTCGGATGTCTCCTAAGCGGAACGAAACATCAGTTCCGCACAAGGTGGCTCCATCCGGCCCACTGGTTAGGATTAGCCAGTGTGAGCCGGAATCCATAAATATGCAGCCCCCCCCCTCGAAGATCTGGAGGGAATACAAGGGGAAGAGGAGGTACCCGGCGTCCCTGGGGTGGAAGATCAAAGTGCTCAACAACATGAGGCTTTGCCCCTAGAAATGGACGTTGGGAAGCCTTCCAACACTCCTCCCAGTTGGAGAACATCCCCCGGGGACTTGTGCTTCGGTGAACCTATCACACCGAAAGTAGCTGTCTTCGGAGACTCGGGGGTCGACCAGAATCCCCCTCCGGCTGTACCACCTTCGGGTGAAGCACCTGAGGCCGAGTCAGGTTTTATGTCACCGGAAGGAGGGGATTGGCTAGGGCTGACCCCTATGGTTGAGGATTTAGAGGATGGAGCGGGGAAGGCAGGTGTAGGAGAGGAGGCTTTAGCGAGCAATTCGGGATACACCTGGAGGGTGTCTGACGTGAGCCCTCTTCGCAGAGAGTTTTGGTCTTTGTCAGAGATGACTGCCAAGCTGGACTCTCTCCTTGGGGTGCATGCTGAGGAGTGCCCTCCCGCGGTTGGCGAGTGCCCTCCCGCGGTTGGCGAGTGCCCTCCAGCGGTTGGTGAGAACACCTGTGGCTTCCCATTTATCCACACGGCGATAGAGGAGATTAGGAGGGCACTGGGTGCCTCTGTGGCCCCCGAGGACACTCGGGAGACCGCTGCCTCCATCATACCGCCTCCAGATACCCCTGAAGATTCTACCCCGGGGTTGGATGTGGAGGATATAGTGGACCCCCTCGTGGAAACACCGAAGAGGGGACCCACTCTAGGGCTGAGAAAGGCTCCCACAGAGAGGGGCGGGGGTATTGAGTTCTTCAGCCAAGAGGAGCTTGGGGAGTTGGGGCTCAGTGAGGCGTCCTCTGCACCGCAGAGTCGGTGGGCTCCTTGAGCCCCGTTATCCCTGCCCAGGAGATACCCTTCACAAGCAAGGAAAAAAGAAGGTGAAGTTGGCCCTCAAGAAGTGGAAGGATGCTTCGTTCATTCTCCACTCTCTTTTTGTATAGACCAGGGCCAACCGCAAGGCCAGAATCTCAGGGTCTAATGAACATGTTCGTGCCCTGAAGTTCTACAAATTGATGCGAGAGCACGTAAAAGCTTCTCGGAGTATAGCACCCTGAGCGCCTGTGGGACGGAAAAAACTCTTTGACTACCAATGGCTTTGAGCATCGGTACGCTTAACGTAAACGGCTGTAAGGACGGGCTGCGCAGGTTCCAGGTACTCTCCTTTTTACAGAAGGGAAAGTATTCTGTGAGTTTTCTGCAGGAAACCCATACCACTCCAGAGGCTGAAGCCAGCTGGCATTTGGAGTGGCGAGGCAGTGTTTTCTTCAGCCACCTCACTTCATCATCTAGTGGGGTGGTGACCCTGTTCTCTGAGTCCTTTCAACCAGAACTGCTGCTTACCAAAGTTGTTGTTCCAGGTCGCCTGTTACATATCAGGGTCCGACACGAGGACTACACGTTTAATTTCCTGAACGTGTATGCTCCTGCCACCGGACCCCTGAGAAGGCAGTTCTTCGTCAGAATGTCTGAATACCTGGAGACAGTCGACGCGAACGAATACGTGGTGCTCGGGGATGATTTTAACTGTACCCTCGAGGCTCGGAAAGACCGGAATGGTCCGGAGCCACACCCGTGTTCTGCGTCGGCCTTGCGGGAGGTCATCACCCGCTACTCCTTGGTAGACGTCTGGCGAGAACAACATCCTGAGGCATCCACTGAGTTCACACATGTTAGGGTGTTTAGGGGTGAACGGATGTCCTGGTCCCGGATAGACAGGCTGTATATTTCCAGCCACAGCCTGTCGCGAGCCCAGTCCAGTGCCATTAGGCTGGCACCGTTTTCGGACCACAATTGTGCGTCCGTGACGGTGACGCTGCTACCTGCAGCACCTTCAGCCGCTTATTGGCACTTCAACAATACTTTGTTGGAGGACAAGGGGTTTGAAATGTCAGTCCGAGACTTTTGGATGGCCTGGAGAGGTTGCAGGTCAGACTTTGCCACGTTAGAGCAGTGGTGGGACGTGGGCAAGGTTCATCTGCGCCTCGTGTGTCAGGAGTACACCAGAGGTGCCAGCGGGCAGCGCGATGCCGAGATTGGGGCCCTCAGGGAGGAGGTGCTCGATCTCGAGAAGCGGCTGTCTGTGGAAGGAGACCAATACCTGCAGAGTATGTACGTGGAGAGGAAGTACGCTCTCCGGGACTTGGAAGATCGGAGAGCTCGGGGGGCGTATGTGCGATCCCGCATCCACTTCCTTCGGGAGATGGATCGCGGGTCGCGCCTCTTCTACGCGCTGGAGAAAAAGAGGGGAAACCGTAAACATATCACCTGCTTGTTGGCAGAGGACGGTCCTCCTCTGACTGACCCGGAGAGCATCCGGGACAGAACCCGGAGATTCTATGTAGATCTTTTCTCTCCGGAGTCAATCCAGCCAGATAAATGCAGGGTCTTATGGGAGGGGCTTCCCACGGTCGGTGAGGATGGAAGGGAGCAGCTTGAGTTACCTTTGACCCTGGCCGAGCTCTCTGAAGCCCTCAATCTCATGTCCCGTGGAAAAACGCCGGGTCTAGACGGGCTGACTGTGGAGTTCTTCCAGTTTTTCTGGGAGATGCTGGGACCTGATTTCACCGAGGTCCTAGCCGAAGCCCTGGAGACCAGTGAGATGCCCCTTTCGTGTCGGCGGGCAATACTGTCTCTGCTGCCGAAGAAGGGGGATCTCCGCTAGATTTCCAACTGGCGACCGGTATCACTGCTCAGCACGGACTATAAGATCGTAGCCAAAGCGCTTTCGCTGAGGCTCAAGTCCGTGCTGGCAGAGGTAATTCACCCCGACCAGTCCTATACTGTCCCGGGCCGGAGTATTCATGGCAACATCTTTCTGGTCCGGGACCTGATGCACTACGCACAAAGGACTGGTCTATCACTCGCCTTCCTGTCCCTAGATCAAGAGAAGGCGTTTGACAGAGTGGTTCACCGTTACCTTATGCAGACCCTGCAGGCGTTTGGCTTCGGCCCACAATTTGTGGGCTTTCTCCAGATGCTGTACGCCTCTGCAGAGTGTCTGGTGAAGATCAACTGGTCCCTGACGGCACCTTTTGTGCTTGGTCGGGGAGTACGTCAAGGGTGCCCCCTGTCTGGGCAACTGTACGCGCTGGCCATTGAGCCCTTCCTCTGCCTACTAAGGAATAGGCTTTATTCTTTCTTTATTTGTTATATTTTGTTGTGGATCTGTGGGGGAGTATACTGTGAGTATACTGGGAGTTTTATAGAGGGTTTTGGGTGCATTTTCAGGATTAAAAACCGTTTTTGGTTTTCACCCAGGGGCTGCAGTGTTTTAACCCAGCATAGCTGCAGTTTAGATGGCTGGAAAACTGCAGTCTCACCCCCTCTCTCCTCCCTCACTACTGGAGGTTTTTACTGGTTGTTTAAACTTCCAATTTCACTCTTTTGTTTTTCTTAAGCCTGATTCCTTTCTCACTTGCAATTGAGAGCTCTGTGTCTTTTCTATAAAGACTTGTAAAATTGTGGTGATTGCTTATTACAACAGAGAGAGAGTAACTAATAAGGGGAAAAAGATTTAAAACTGCAGCAGGTTTTTAAAAGCTGCTGTTTTTTTCCCCTTGCAGAGAGATCTCTTCTTAAAGAGACAGTTTCCTCTCTGTACCTCTCTCCCTAAGCAATACCCTCCCCTGACTTAGAGGCTTATTTGTTATCATGCCTGGAAAGGGGAATAGGACAAGTGCGGCAACGGGGGCGACGCCCGGATACAGGACACCAAAAACTGTGGCCCCTAGGAGCAACACTCTTAGTCACAGCCCTAGGCCTGGTCCTTCCAGTGCCCTGGCCACGCCTCCCCCAGCACCTGTTAGCAGCGTAACCCCTGCAGTCCCAGTTCCAACATGGGCGCATGTGGCTGTTGCAGGCAATGGCCCCAGCAACAACAATGCTTGGGCCACGCCCTGTCTGAGCAGGAAGCTTGGGGTGAGGTGCCCAATGTCTCCTGGCCTAAACATGGAGATATATGTGAGGGCTGTGGCTGATGTGGTGGGTCCCTCTGCTGTGGTGGCGGCCAGCAAAATGTATGGGAGGGGCATTTTCTTCCTCCGTACGCTGGCTGCCACTCACACCCTGGTGCAGAAAGGCATCAGTGTAGGGGGGAAATACATCCCTATAGAACCCATGGAGGGGTTAGGCACAAAGGTCATTCTGTCAAATGTGCCCCCCTTCATCCCAGATAGCCTCATGAAGCCATACCTGCAAGCCCTGGGAGACATTAAGTCCCCCATAATAAAATTATCTTTGGGCTGCAGAGATAGGGCGCTGAGGCATGTGCTCTCATTTAGGCGGCAGGTACAACTGCTGCTGCCGGGGAGCACTGAATCTGTGGAGGGTTCTTTTGGGGTACGCTACGAGGGCATAACATACACCGTGTACTATGGGACGGAGGGGGTAAGGTGCTATTTGTGCAAGGAGCTGGGGCATACTCGCAGGAGTTGCCTCAAAGGGAACAGAGGACCTATCCCAACTCCTACACCCACTCCTCCCTCTGCCAAGACACCCCGTACCACTGTGCCCACCACAGCGGGGCCCTCAGTGGCCCAGGTCCGTCCTGGGGCCACAAGAGATGTCGCTGTCCCATCTGGAACAGTGACGTCTGTACCTCTCCCCAAAGAACAGAGGGAGAAGGAAAAGCCCTTGAGAGCCCAGGTCCCCCCTGGGACCACAGAAGATGTCACTGCTCCATCTCAAACAGTGACATCTGAACCTCTCCCCCAAAAAAAGAGGGAGAAGAAAAGAGTCACCCCAGAACAGTCACCCTCTGTTGTCACTGTCCCCCCCCAAGAACACCTTACCCCCAATGTAAGCACCGTACAGGGTGCGGGGGAGAAGGAGGAAGCTCCGGCTGGAGAGACAGTGGCACCCTATTCTGGGGAAATACCCCCCAGGAAGAAGCCTTTTAAAACCAAAAACAAAAGGGTGATTGAGGAGGTCGAGGAGGGTGAACCGTATTACGTTCTCCCTCGGATGTCTCCTAAGCGGAACGAAACATCAGTTCCGCACAAGGTGGCTCCATCCGGCCCACTGGTTAGGATTAGCCAGTGTGAGCCGGAATCCATAAATATGCAGCCCCCCCCCCCTCGAAGATCTGGAGGGAATACAAGGGGAAGAGGAGGTACCCGGCGTCCCTGGGGTGGAAGATCAAAGTGCTCAACAACATGAGGCTTTGCCCCTAGAAATGGACGTTGGGAAGCCTTCCAACACTCCTCCCAGTTGGAGAACATCCCCCGGGGACTTGTGCTTCGGTGAACCTATCACACCGAAAGTAGCTGTCTTCGGAGACTCGGGGGTCGACCAGAATCCCCCTCCGGCTGTACCACCTTCGGGTGAAGCACCTGAGGCCGAGTCAGGTTTTATGTCACCGGAAGGAGGGGATTGGCTAGGGCTGACCCCTATGGTTGAGGATTTAGAGGATGGAGCGGGGAAGGCAGGTGTAGGAGAGGAGGCTTTAGCGAGCAATTCGGGATACACCTGGAGGGTGTCTGACGTGAGCCCTCTTCGCAGAGAGTTTTGGTCTTTGTCAGAGATGACTGCCAAGCTGGACTCTCTCCTTGGGGTGCATGCTGAGGAGTGCCCTCCCGCGGTTGCCAAGTGCCCTCCCGCGGTTGGCGAGTGCCCTCCAGCGGTTGGTGAGAACACCTGTGGCTTCCCATTTATCCACACGGCGATAGAGGAGATTAGGAGGGCACTGGGTGCCTCTGTGGCCCCCGAGGACACTCGGGAGACCGCTGCCTCCATCATACCACCTCCAGATACCCCTGAAGATTCTACCCCGGGGTTGGATGTGGAGGATATAGTGGACCCCCTCGTGGAAACACCGAAGAGGGGACCCACTCTAGGGCTGAGAAAGGCTCCCACAGAGAGGGGCGGGGGTCTTGAGTTCTTCAGCCAAGAGGAGCTTGGGGAGTTGGGGCTCAGTGAGGCGTCCTCTGGCACCGCAGAGTCGGTGGGCTCCTTGAGCCCCATTATCCCTGCCCAGGAGATAGATGAGTTCCTAGGAGATACCCTTCACAAGCAAGGAAAAAAGAACGTTAAGTTGGCCCTCAAGAAGTGGAAGGATGCTTCGTTCATTCTCCACTCTCTTTTTGTATAGACCAGGGTCAACCGCAAGGCCAGAATCTCAGGGTCTAATGAACATGTTCGTGCCCTGAAGTTCTACAAATTGATGCGAGAGCACGTAAAGGCTTCTCGGGGTATAGCACCCTGAGCGCCTGTGGGACGGAAAAAACTCTTTGACTACCAATGGCTTTGAGCATCGGTACGCTTAACGTAAACGGCTGTAAGGACGGGTTGCGCAGGTTCCAGGTACTCTCCTTTTTACAGAAGGGAAAGTATTCTGTGAGTTTCCTGCAGGAAACCCATACCACTCCAGAGGCTGAAGCCAGCTGGCATTTGGAGTGGCGAGGCAGTGTTTTCTTCAGCCACCTCACTTCATCATCTAGTGGGGTGGTGACCCTGTTCTCTGAGTCCTTTCAACCAGAACTGCTGCTTACCAAAGTTGTTGTTCCAGGTCGCCTGTTACATATCAGGGTCCGACACGATGACTACACGTTTAATTTCCTGAACGTGTATGCTCCTGCCACCGGACCCCTGAGATGGCAGTTCTTCGTCAGAATGTCTGAATACCTGGAGACAGTCGACGCGAACGAATACGTGGTGCTCGGGGGTGATTTTAACTGTACCCTCGAGGCTCGGAAAGACCGGAATGGTCCGGAGCCACACCCGTTTTCTGCGTCGGCCTTGCGGGAGGTCATCACCCGCTACTCCATGGTAGACGTCTGGCGAGAACAACATCCTGAGGCATCCACTGAGTTCACACATGTTAGGGTGTTTAGGGGTGAACGGATGTCCTGGTCCCGGATAGACAGGCTGTATATTTCCAGCCACAGCCTGTCGCGAGCCCAGTCCAGTGCCATTAGGCTGGCACCGTTTTCGGACCACAATTGTGCGTCCGTGACGGTGACGCTGCTACCTGCAGCACCTTCAGCCGCTTATTGGCACTTCAACAATACTTTGTTGGAGGACAAGGGGTTTGAAATGTCGGTCCGAGACTTTTGGATGGCCTGGAGAGGTTGCAGGTCAGACTTTGCCACGTTAGAGCAGTGGTGGGACGTGGGCAAGGTTCATCTGCGCCTCGTGTGTCAGGAGTACACCAGAGGTGCCAGCGGGCAGCGCGATGCCGAGATCGGGGCCCTCAGGGAGGAGGTGCTCGATCTCGAGAAGCGGCTGTCTGTGGAAGGAGACCAATACCTGCAGAGTATTTACGTGGAGAGGAAGTACGCTCTCTGGGACTTGGAAGATCGGAGAGCTTGGGGGGCGTATGTGCGATCCCGCATCCACTTCCTTCGGGAGATGGATCGCGGGTCGCGCCTCTTCTACGCGCTGGAGAAAAAGAGGGGAAACCGTAAACATATCACCTGCTTGTTGGCAGAGGACGGTCCTCCTCTGACTGACCCGGAGAGCATCCGGGACAGAACCCGGAGATTCTATGTAGATCTTTTCTCTCTGGAGTCAATCCAGCCAGATAAATGCAGGGTCTTATGGGAGGGGCTTCCCACGGTCGGTGAGGATGAAAGGGAGCGGCTTGAGTTACCTTTGACCCTGGCCGAGCTCTCTGAAGCCCTCAATCTCATGTCCCGTGGAAAAATGCCGGGTCTAGACGGGCTGACTGTGGAGTTCTTCCGGTTTTTCTGGGAGATGCTGGGACCTGATTTCACCGAGGTCCTAGCCGAAGCCCTGGAGACCAGTGAGATGCCCCTTTCGTGTCGGCGGGCAATACTGTCTCTGCTGCCGAAGAAGGGGGATCTCCGCCAGATTTCCAACTGGCGACCGGTATCACTGCTCAGCACGGACTATAAGATCGTAGCCAAAGCGCTTTCGCTGAGGCTCAAGTCCGTGCTGGCAGAGGTGATTCACCCCGACCAGTCCTATACTGTCCCGGGCCGGAGTATTCATGACAACATCTTTCTGGTCCGGGACCTGATGCACTACGCACAAAGGACTGGTCTATCACTCGCCTTCCTGTCCCTAGATCAAGAGAAGGCGTTTGACAGAGTGGATCACCGTTACCTTATGCAGACCCTGCAGGCGTTTGGCTTCGGCCCACAATTTGTGGGCTTTCTCCAGATGCTGTACGCCTCTGCAGAGTGTCTGGTGAAGATCAACTGGTCCCTGACGGCACCTTTTGTGCTTGGTCGGGGAGTACGTCAAGGGTGCCCCCTGTCTGGGCAACTGTACGCGCTGGCCATTGAGCCCTTCCTCTGCCTACTAAGGAATAGGCTTTATTCTTTCTTTATTTGTTATATTTTGTTGTGGATCTGTGGGGGAGTATACTGTGAGTATACTGGGAGTTTTATAGAGGGTTTTGGGTGCATTTTCAGGATTAAAAACCGTTTTTGGTTTTCACCCAGGGGCTGCAGTGTTTTAACCCAGCATAGCTGCAGTTTAGCTGGCTGGAAAACTGCAGTCTCACCCCCTCTCTCCTCCCTCACTACTGGAGGTTTTTACTGGTTGTTTAAACTTCCAATTTCACTCTTTTGTTTTTCTTAAGCCTGATTCCTTTCTCACTTGCAATTGAGAGCACTGTGTCTTTTCTATAAAGACTTGTAAAATTGTGGTGATTGCTTATTACAACAGAGAGAGAGTAACTAATAAGGGGAAAAAGATTTAAAACTGCAGCAGGTTTTTAAAAGCTGCTGTTTTTTTCCCCTTGCAGAGAGATCTCTTCTTAAAGAGACAGTTTCCTCTATGTACCTCTCTCCCTAAGCAATACCCTCCCCTGACTTAGAGGCTTATTTGTTATCATGCCTGGAAAGGGGAATAGGACAAGTGCGGCAACGGGGGCGACGCCCGGATACAGGACACCAAAAACTGTGGTCCCTAGGAGCAACACTCTTAGTCACAGCCCTAGGCCTGGTCCTTCCAGTGCCCTGGCCACGCCTCCCCCAGCACCTGTTAGCAGCGTAACCCCTGCAGTCCCAGTTCCAACATGGGCGCATGTGGCTGTTGCAGGCAATGGCCCCAGCAACAACAATGCTTGGGCCACGCCCTGTCTGAGCAGGAAGCTTGGGGTGAGGTGCCCAATGTCTCCTGGCCTAAACATGGAGATATATGTGAGGGCTGTGGCTGATGTGGTGGGTCCCTCTGCTGTGGTGGCGGCCAGCAAAATGTATGGGAGGGGCATTTTCTTCCTCCGTACGCTGGCTGCCACTCACACCCTGGTGCAGAAAGGCATCAGTGTAGGGGGGAAATACATCCCTATAGAACCCATGGAGGGGTTAGGCACAAAGGTCATTCTGTCAAATGTGCCCCCCTTCATCCCAGATAGCCTCATGAAGCCATACCTGCAAGCCCTGGGAGACATTAAGTCCCCCATAATAAAATTATCTTTGGGCTGCAGAGATAGGGCGCTGAGGCATGTGCTCTCATTTAGGCGGCAGGTACAACTGCTGCTGCCGGGGAGCACTGAATCTGTGGAGGGTTCTTTTGGGGTACGCTACGAGGGCATAACATACACCGTGTACTATGGCACGGAGGGGGTAAGGTGCTATTTGTGCAAGGAGCTGGGGCATACTCGCAGGAGTTGCCTCAAAGGGAACAGAGGACCTATCCCAACTCCTACACCCACTCCTCCCTCTGCCAAGACACCCCGTACCGCTGTGCCCACCACAGCGGGGCCCTCAGGGGCCCAGGTCCGTCCTGGGGCCACAAGAGATGTCGCTGTCCCATCTGGAACAGTGACGTCTGTACCTCTCCCCAAAGAACAGAGGGAGAAGGAAAAGCCCTTGAGAGCCCAGGTCCCCCCTGGGACCACAGAAGATGTCACTGCTCCATCTCAAACAGTGACATCTGAACCTCTCCCCCAAAAAAAGAGGGAGAAGAAAAGAGTCACCCCAGAACAGTCACCCTCTGTTGTCACTGTCCCCCCCCAAGAACACCTTACCCCCAATGTAAGCACCGTACAGGGTGCGGGGGAGAAGGAGGAAGCTCCGGCTGGAGAGACAGTGGCACCCTATTCTGGGGAAATACCCCCCAGGAAGAAGCCTTTTAAAACCAAAAACAAAAGGGTGATTGAGGAGGTCGAGGAGGGTGAACCGTATTACGTTCTCCCTCGGATGTCTCCTAAGCGGAACGAAACATCAGTTCCGCACAAGGTGGCTCCATCCGGCCCACTGGTTAGGATTAGCCAGTGTGAGCCGGAATCCATAAATATGCAGCCCCCCCCCCTCGAAGATCTGGAGGGAATACAAGGGGAAGAGGAGGTACCCGGCGTCCCTGGGGTGGAAGATCAAAGTGCTCAACAACATGAGGCTTTGCCCCTAGAAATGGACGTTGGGAAGCCTTCCAACACTCCTCCCAGTTGGAGAACATCCCCCGGGGACTTGTGCTTCGGTGAACCTATCACACCGAAAGTAGCTGTCTTCGGAGACTCAGGGGTCGACCAGAATCCCCCTCCGGCTGTACCACCTTCGGGTGAAGCACCTGAGGCCGAGTCAGGTTTTATGTCACCGGAAGGAGGGGATTGGCTAGGGCTGACCCCTATGGTTGAGGATTTAGAGGATGGAGCGGGGAAGGCAGGTGTAGGAGAGGAGGCTTTAGCGAGCAATTCGGGATACACCTGGAGGGTGTCTGACGTGAGCCCTCTTCGCAGAGAGTTTTGGTCTTTGTCAGAGATGACTGCCAAGCTGGACTCTCTCCTTGGGGTGCATGCTGAGGAGTGCCCTCCCGCGGTTGGCGAGTGCCCTCCCGCGGTTGGCGAGTGCCCTCCCGCGGTTGGTGAGAACACCTGTGGCTTCCCATTTATCCACACGGCGATAGAGGAGATTAGGAGGGCACTGGGTGCCTCTGTGGCCCCCGAGGACACTCGGGAGACCGCTGCCTCCATCATACCGCCTCCAGATACCCCTGAAGATTCTACCCCGGGGTTGGATGTGGAGGATATAGTGGACCCCCTCGTGGAAACACCGAAGAGGGGACCCACTCTAGGGCTGAGAAAGGCTCCCACAGAGAGGGGCGGGGGTCTTGAGTTCTTCAGCCAAGAGGAGCTTGGGGAGTTGGGGCTCAGTGAGGCGTCCTCTGGCACCGCAGAGTCGGTGGGCTCCTTGAGCCCCGTTATCCCTGCCCAGGAGATAGATGAGTTCCTAGGAGATACCCTTCACAAGCAAGGAAAAAAGAAGGTGAAGTTGGCCCTCAAGAAGTGGAAGGATGCTTCGTTCATTCTCCACTCTCTTTTTGTATAGACCAGGGCCAACCGCAAGGCCAGAATCTCAGGGTCTAATGAACATGTTCGTGCCCTGAAGTTCTACAAATTGATGCGAGAGCACGTAAAGGCTTCTCGGGGTATAGCACCCTGAGCGCCTGTGGGACGGAAAAAACTCTTTGACTACCAATGGCTTTGAGCATCGGTACGCTTAACGTAAACGGCTGTAAGGACGGGTTGCGCAGGTTCCAGGTACTCTCCTTTTTACAGAAGGGAAAGTATTCTGTGAGTTTCCTGCAGGAAACCCATACCACTCCAGAGGCTGAAGCCAGCTGGCATTTGGAGTGGCGAGGCAGTGTTTTCTTCAGCCACCTCACTTCATCATCTAGTGGGGTGGTGACCCTGTTCTCTGAGTCCTTTCAACCAGAACTGCTGCTTACCAAAGTTGTTGTTCCAGGTCGCCTGTTACATATCAGGGTCCGACACGAGGACTACACGTTTAATTTCCTGAACGTGTATGCTCCTGCCACCGGATCCCTGAGAAGGCAGTTCTTCGTCAGAATGTCTGAATACCTGGAGACAGTCGACGCGAACGAATACGTGGTGCTCGGGGGTGATTTTAACTGTACCCTCGAGGCTCGGAAAGACCGGAATGGTCCAGAGCCACACCCATGTTCTGCGTCGGCCTTGCGGGAGGTCATCACCCGCTACTCCTTGGTAGACGTCTGTCGAGAACAACATCCTGAGGCATCCACTGAGTTCACACATGTTAGGGTGTTTAGGGGTGAATGGATGTCCTGGTCCCGGATAGACAGGCTGTATATTTCCAGCCACAGCCTGTCGCGAGCCCAGTCCAGTGCCATTAGGCTGGCACCGTTTTCGGACCACAATTGTGCGTCCGTGACGGTGACGCTGCTACCTGCAGCACCTTCAGCCGCTTATTGGCACTTCAACAATACTTTGTTGGAGGACAAGGGGTTTGAAATTTCGGTCCGAGACTTTTGGATGGCCTGGAGAGGTTGCAGGTCAGACTTTGCCACGTTAGAGCAGTGGTGGGACGTGGGCAAGGTTCATCTGCACCTCGTGTGTCAGGAGTACACCAGAGGTGCCAGCGGGCAGCGCGATGCCAAGATCGGGGCCCACAGGGAGGAAGTGCTCGATCTCAAGAAGCGGCTGTCTGTGGAAGGAGATCAATACCTGCAGAGTATGTACGTGGAGAGGAAGTACGCTCTCCGGGACTTGGAAGATCGGAGAGCTCGGGGGGCGTATGTGCGATCCCGCATCCACTTCCTTCGGGAGATGGATCGCGGGTCGCGCCTCTTCTACGCGCTGGAGAAAAAGAGGGGAAACCGTAAACATATCACCTGCTTGTTGGCAGAGGACGGTACTCCTCTGACTGACCCGGAGAGCATCCGGGACAGAACCCGGAGATTCTATGTAGATCTTTTCTCTCCGGAGTCAATCCAGCCAGATAAATGCAGGGTCTTATGGGAGGGGCTTCCCACGGTCGGTGAGGATGGAAGGGAGCAGCTTGAGTTACCTTTGACCCTGGCCGAGCTCTCTGAAGCCCTCAATCTCATGTGCCGTGGAAAAACGCCGGGTCTAGACGGGCTGACTGTGGAGTTCTTCCGGTTTTTCTGGGAGATGCTGGGACCTGATTTCACAGAGGTCCTAGCCGAAGCCCTGGAGACCGGTGAGATGACCCTTTCGTGTCGGCGGGCAATACTGTCTCTGCTGCCGAAGAAGGGGGATCTCCGCCAGATTTCCAACTGGCGACCGGTATCACTGCTCAGCACGGACTATAAGATCGTAGCCAAAGCGCTTTCGCTGAGGCTCAAGTCCGTGCTGGCAGAGGTGATTCACCCCGACCAGTCCTATACTGTCCCGGGCCGGAGTATTCATGACAACATCTTTCTGGTCCGGGACCTGATGCACTACGCACAAAGGGCTGGTCTATCACTCGCCTTCCTGTCCCTAGATCAAGAGAAGGCGTTTGACAGAGTGGATCACCGTTACCTTATGCAGACCCTGCAGGTGTTTGGCTTCGGCCCACAATTTGTGGGCTTTCTCCAGATGCTGTACGCCTCTGCAGAGTGTCTGGTGAAGATCAACTGGTCCCTGACGGCACCTTTTGTGTTTGGTCGAGGAGTACATCAAGGGTGCCCCCTGTCTGGGCAACTGTACGCGCTGGCCATTGAGCCCTTCCTCTGCCTACTGAGGAGGAGGCTCACCGGGCTGGTGCTGCGGGAACCCGACATGCGGGTAGTCCTGTCGGCTTATGCCGATGACGTGCTCCTCGTGGCCCAGGACCTAGATGATCTAGAGCGGGCACAAGTGTGCCAAGAGGTCTATACCGCGGCCTCTTCTGCTCGGATCAACTGGTCCAAGTGCTCCGGCATTCTGGTGGGTCCCTTACAGTTGGACTCCTTGCCCCCCGCGTTTTTGAATGTCTCGTGGGAGAGCGATACTCTCAAGTATCTGGGAGTCTACCTGTCGTCTACCTGTCTGCTGCGGAGGTCCCGGCCCCGGAAAAATTCAGTGATCTTGAAGAACGGGTCGTTGCTCGTCTGGGGTCATGGGTGTATCTGTTGAGAATGCTTTCCCTCAGGGGAAGAACCCTGGTGATTAATCAGCTGGTGGCCAGTCAACTTTGGCACCGGCTGATAGCCATGGGTCCGACCCCCGAATTTATCAACAAGATCCAGAGGAAGTTGATGGATTTTCTCTGGATAGGGAAGCATTGGGTCTCTGCGGGAGTTGCGTGTCTCCCTTTGGAGGAGGGTGGACAGGGAGTGGTGTGTGTCCGCTCCCAGTTACACACTTTCCGCCTCCAATACCTGCAGAGATACCTATTCGCAGATCCGTCTCCGCAGTGGTGCCAGCTGGCAACCAGTTTCTTTCGCCAGCTGCGCAATATGAGGTATGACCGGCAACTGTTTATCATCAGGCCCGAGGGTTTAGGTAGAGACCTCTCGGCGCTGCCGGCATACTATCGGGACTTACTTAAGGCCTGGAAACTGGTCTCCGCGACCAGGAAGGAACAGACGGTGGGGGTTGATTTCCTCGTCGAGACCCTGCTGTATAATCCGGCAGTGGGGGCTCGGATGTTGGATTCACCCTCTATTTGCCGCCGGCTAATCCTGGTGCAGGTGACCAGAGTCGGGGATCTCCTGGACTATGGGCGGCGATACTGGGTAAGAGAAGAGGTGCTCTCGCCCCGTATGGGTCTGCGTACTGCCCGCGTCCCTCGTCGCTTGATCCAGGAGATTACGGATGCCATCCACCCCGACTCACGCACCTTCATTGAGGGGGTATTGCAGACCGGAGAGCCTTGTCAGCCTATCAACTTCAGCTCTCCGGATCTTTGCGTGGAACCGAAGCCACGACAACCCCCTCGGGCTCTTCTCTCCCCCAACCTCAGCAAGTTGGGGGATATGTCCCCGGCGTGTTTCCGCGGCATGCCGAGGAAAGTCCTGTATTCTCTTGTGCTCCATATAGTGCATTACCTCGCCCTTGTCACCCGCCCAGACACCATCTGGAGGCGGGTATTCCCTGCGAACGAGGGCGAGAGACCCCGGTGGAGGGAACTCTATTCATCTTTAGTTCCCGGTCCCGCCGGGGATTTGGGTTGGAGGGTCCTCCACGGTGCACTGAGCACAGGAGAGTATTTGGCACACTTCACGGACTCCCCCGCCGCCTGTCCCTTCTGTGGCGAGCGGGAGTCCGTATATCACATTTATTCAAGTTGCGCTAGACTGCAGCCCCTCATGTCTTTCTTGAGGAGCCTTCTCCTGCAGTTCTGGCTGGGTTTTTCAAATCATCTTTTTATTTTTGGGTGCCCAGTGTCCCGGAACGAAAAGCCTAGGGATCTGCTGGTCAACCTGCTCCTGGCATTGGCTAAGGTAGCCATTTGTAAAACCAGGAAGCAGTGTTTGGAGGGGAGGGTCCCAACAAACATCGTGGCCATGTTCCGGGCGCTGGTGCACTCCCGTATTCGGGCAGAGTACTCGTACGCCGAGTCCACTGGGACGGTTTCAGAGTTTGCCTCCCAGTGGGCGTTAGGCGGGGTGCTTTGCTCGGTATCCCCCATCAAGGGTTCTTTAGAATTAACCCTTCTGTTTTAAGTGCACTTTAACAGTGCACTTGTTGGATTCATTTACATTTTTGTTTGACTGGTTTTTCTTTGTTCTACTTGGTAACAAGTAGAATTGTTGTTTAACTGAATTGGCCGGCTTCGCCGGCCAATCAGTTTCAAACCAGATCAAAATAGGTCCACACAGGGGAACTTGTTTGCTTGCAGGATGGTTGTGACAACTCTAATACAGAGTGCTTTTCCTGGTAATGTACAGGTTAATAAAGGCTTCAATCAGACTTAGAACTTTGCAACTAATATTGACAGATTTACTATAAATCATTCTTCCTGTTATTACACAGGTTATTAAGAATTTATATTAGCGTTAGGGACCCCTGAATTGTGGTCTGCCGTGAAGTTGGCTCAGGGGCTTACAACAATTTTGGCCAAAAATGTCAAACTAAAAGACCATTTTACTTAATAGATATTTATACGTATATATTTAGGCACTGTACCGTGTATGAGTTTCACTAGATGTGCTAAAACTGAGCTTTGTCTGTGTTTTATGTTCTGTCTCTGGTTTTAAATATATATTGCCATGCTCAGTAGCACTCCTCTGTGACATTCATATGCTTATATATATATGTTGTGGTTATTTTGGGGGTTCAATAGGAGCTTGTTAGGTGTCCAGTATATTTGCTCTATAATAATGGCAGGGCCCATATGACCTCACACCTAGGCATCTCTGAGCCCTTTCAAGTATGGCCCCTGGACAGACACACCGGAGCCGAGCTTGGTAACCATCTGTGTTATTTCCAGAGTCTATAACTTAGAAAGCCCTCAGCTCATATACAGATCAGCAATATCTATACATATTAAACTATTCCCGTTTAATAAAAGATGTGGTGTCCTGTCTGCTGCATGCAAAAAGTTGAGAGTTCCTATTCTGGTGTCATGCATGGAGTGTAAATATTCCTCTACAAATCACTAGCCTCATTCCTGACACACATTAGAAATATACTTTTAAACACTGCAAATCTGCTCAGCTTCATAACCTTAGCGTGAGCATCTTCCTGAACCCCACTCTAGGCGCAGGATACCTGGGCATGTACAGTATGGGGGTACCTCTGCTATACTGGGGAGTCCCATGCTATACTAAGGACTCTGTGTATACCTGCAGATATCTTTTAACCCCTTCATACCCATTTACCTTGTCTGGAAGATGCTGCAGCAGGGACTCTGGCAGTGAGTCGTAAGAGCGTTTTCAGGGTACAAGGTTGGCGGAGTAATGCTCTTAGCAGTATCAGAGAATATCACTCAATCTCCGTATACAACTTTTGGGGTATCCCATAACCCGGAACCCCGCTACATAGCCGCATATTGCAAAGACTTTCTCCGCCAAACCCACCCTGAAACTTACAGCCTAGAAATCTCCCGATCCCAGCATCCCCGGAGAGGAAATAAAATCACATAATTCTTTAATGTCGCAAAATCAGTATACAGTTGCAGTAATACATTTTTGACATCTGGGTCCCAGAGCTGACACTCTAAGACCCTAACACACGGGTCAGGGTTAACCAAGTGGGCCTGAACTTCATTACAAGCCCAGTTAACCTCTTCACCGCCACATGGACTCATTGGGATGTCCGTTGAAGGCACTTTCAGCCGCATAATGCTACCCAGAAGGCATGTCCATCACGCAAGATACCATAATGAGATGGAAAGAGTTGGTGATACTGTACACCAGATGCGAGACCCGGTAGCTAGAGCCATACACCGGGCCATCCAAGAAACAACCCCTCCTTAGAGAAGCATGCTCCTACCAACACGGTCGCTGTTATCATGAGGGAATGGGACATGTTCCGCATAGACCGTGGCCTCCTCTACCGAGTTATCCCCAATCACAACCATCCCGATAGGAGATAACTCGTCCTGCCCCAAAGCTTGCAGAACCCATCATACGATCTCTTCACGATGATCATGGACACCTGGGAGTGGACAAAACTTTCGGACTAGTAAGAGATAGGTTCTTCTGGCCCAAGATGCAGGAATCAGTAGAGCGCCATTGCCGGAGGTGTCTGCGGTGCATACAGAGAAAAACACTGCCTACTTAAAGAGCTCTGGTCCCATGGACCTTGTCTGCATGGATTTCCTCTGCATCGAGGCAGACTCAAAGGGTATCGGGAACGTCCTGGTAGTAACAGACCATTACACACGATACGCTCAAGCGTTCCCTACAAAAGACCAGAAAGTTCTCACAGTAGCCAAAGTACTGTGGGAGAAGTACTTTATCCATTACGGGTTACCCAAAAAGATGCACTCCGATCAAGGAAAAGTGTAACGAGTGTTCACCACAAACAGGATGGGACCGCGAGGATGAGGTGGGGATATTGGTACACACCGACCTGAAACCGCGTAACCACATCCGGAGTGCAGAGTGAAGGTTGTGTAGCCGGGTCAGGGTAGGAGAGGTCAGAATATTCGTGATACTCGCCGTTGTCTAGGATTGTGGAAGTCAGATGGTCGTTGTGCATAGCCGGGGTCAGAGAAGGCAGAGGTCCGGGTACAAGCTGAGATCAAAAGGTACAAGAGGGCAAGATATAATGCACAGAGCAACAGCAGGGCAGCAGGATGCTTGAGGCAAGCACTACGTACATGAACAAAGTTTGCCAGTTTGCATCAGGGCTGGCCGAGCATATAAGGAACAGGTAGCCAATGGGAGAGTCCCTCCAGGCTGTGTGCAATGAATACTTAAACTGTGTACTGATAGGCAAGGGCGGAGTGTCTCGCAGGTGTGGAGTAGTTGATGGTATTAACCCCTCGCGGGTCCCAAGAAAATGCGGCACCGGCATGTATGGTGCACAGGCACGTCCTCCGTTGCGTCAGGGGAGGCGGCGAGGTGGCGGAGCCTAGGTCTGATCCTGGTAGGGGTAATGCGAGGAGTGTCACCTGAGATGTCACGGGCGGGGCCTAAGCCCGATCTGTGAGTTGTCCCCCAGGCTGGCAGCACGACCCCTGTGTACACCCTCAGAGTGAGGTGCATCACCCAACATGTCACGGGACGCGTCATGGGGGTGGGACTGAGGTCCAATCCTCACAGTACCCCCCCCTTCAGGCGTTGTGAGCGCCGAAGCCAGTGCTGATTGAAGAAGCGTGGCTGCGGTTGGGAGGTCTGTTTGAAGTATGGGTATCCATTTCTATCCTTTCGACCTCGTAACCGCAAGTCAATTGAATAATTGGCTTGCAGTTAGACTTGAAGTGCTTTTACCGATACAATGTATCCGTACCTTGTTAGCCTGCAGAACTTGTAAGGCAGAAAGTCAATGGCCGTGAGAGGTAGGTCAATTGATGTGGGAACTGGGTGAACTTGAGTTCCCACAAGAAAGCTTTTCAATGAAGCAGGCTAACTTGCAAACGGAGGCAACCAGCACCCTGATTTTTGGTGTGCAAGTGTAAATAAATAAAACACGCACATACATATAAAAATTACAGTTGTGGGGGGATTTCCGGTGACGTCACCTGGTATGGCTGCGTGAAGAAGGAGCTCTGCGGACCCTCACATATAAACACAAAAATCAGCGCTTTTCCCCCCGACTTATTCCCCCCCCCCCCCCCCAGCTTGCCTAGGACGTCCAAGTGATCGACAATATCTAACAGGCTAAAAAAAACACAACAAACCCAAGGGGTTTGGCCGAGGAAACCCAAGATGGCGTCAGCCCACGCGGCCCCACAGCCTCAGGAGGCAATAAAGAAAGATCAAAAGAAAGCCCTGAGCCAGAAAGGGGAATCACCCGGGCGTATATGGAGGAGCTTTTCTCCGCTATGCATGACAAGCTCCATGCCTCCCTACAAGTGGACCTGAGGAACGTGGTCACAGAGATGAAGCAGGAGATCACGGGCCTCACGGAGAGGACCTCTAAATTAGAAACCAGGCTAGGGGAGGCCCTGCATCGTCAAGCAGAAGCAGAGGAGGAAATCATCCGGCTGGGTGAAGAAGTTTCCTACAGTACCTGAAGGATGGGCTGGAGGATCAGGAAAATAGGGACCGATGCCAGAACTTGAGAATCCGAAATATTCCCGAGTCAGTCCTTCCTGATCTCCTCCGCCCATACCTAAATAAGCTACTCAACTCAATCTGTGGGGATATTGAAGAAAGAGACGCAGAGATTGATCGGGCCCACCGCGCCCTGGACCCCAAATCAGATGATCCCCACCGACGGAGGGATGTAATAATTCGCCTGCACAGCTACTCCACGAAGGAGAAGATCATAGGAGCCTGCCGCAACAAGGACTATATACAATTTGAGAACGAGTCCTTGCAGGTATTTAATGATCTATCTAAAAAAACGATTGACCGCCGCCGTGAGCTCCGGCCCCTGACTACCCTCCTCCGCGAGACGGGAGTCAGGTATCGCTGGGGATTCCCATTCAAGCTGACCGTTAGTAGCAATGGTAAATTCCTTACCTTGAGACGACCCTCAGATATGTTCCATATTGCCCGAGCACTCGGCTTGTCTTCCCTGCCCTCCTGGAGTGAGGAGAGGGCAGAGCCCAGGAGCCGGGTCCCCGAGGAGGCCTCAAGCCAATCCGCGGAGCATCGCAAGTGACCACCGCTTCCGAGGAATAGGTAATCCCCAAAGCAACCCTCAACGTCTGTGTCCTGTTGACAACCCACACCAGAAGTGCTGAGAGAAGCTGAAGATCGGACCCACCGCGTCGCTGAGAGGGGATTTCCAACACACCTGATCTGCCCTGGACAAGCTCCCTCAGCTGCGAGGATCCCGGAATAGATGTGGAAAAAGCCTGTCCCTCGCGGCCCCCTCTGCTAACACGGTCTGAGCGTTGGGAGGTGTCCGGGTGGGGGCTGGGGCCCGTGTGTGTGTTTTTTTTCTTCTCCTCTTCCCCTCCTCCCATCAACCCCAAATGCTTCACCTACAACTGTCGTGAAGTTGAAACCAGCGCAGCTACGAGGAAGCACCGACTGACCCGAGACACGGGAGCAGCGAACGGTCTGTGGTGGGGCCCGGGGGGAGGGGTGGTGGGGCCCGGGGGGAGGGGTGGTGGGGGGGATGCCGGACTGAGTTTGGGGGGCATACTCTAGGGAGCATTATAATATCAGTCACATGATTCCCACTGTTTCAGCCTGACCCCGACCCACCCGTAGCTCAAAAACTGTTGAGCTATACCCACTGTTTCCTCTATGGCCACACTCACTGTCACAATCATTGTTATACATACTGTTATGTCTACTGTTATATCTATGGTTAAACCCTAGGCTGCAAATGCCTGTATGTACAGAAGTTTCTCAAAAGCAGTTTCGGAATCACCAGCTAACCCCCCCCCCTCTCCCCATCCCTCCCCTCCCTCCCTCCCCCTCGCCTCCCCCTCCCCTCCCTCCCACTCCCCCCGTGTTGTACCCACTGTTTCCTCTACGGCCACACTCACTGTTGCAATCATTGTTATACATACTGTTATGTCTACTGCTATATCTATGGTGATACCCTATGCTGCAAATGCCTGTATGTACATAAGTTTCTCAAAAGCAGTTTTGGAAAAACCAGCTAACACCCTCTCCCCCCCTCCCCTCTCCCCCCTCCCACTCCCCCCCCTGAGTTGTACCCACTGTCCCATCTACGGCCACACTCAATGTTACAATTATTGTTAGGAATACTGTTATGTCTACTGCTATATCTATGGTTATACCTTATGCTGCGAATGCCTGTATGAACATAAGTTTCTCAAAAGCAGTTTCGAAGCCATCAGTTAACCCTTTGCTACATTCCCTCTCCCCCCAGCTCCCGTCTCCCTCCCCCCAGCTCCCCTCTCCCTCCTTCCTAGCCTCCCCTCCCCCTCCCAGCCCCCCTAGCCTCCCCTCCCCCCCAGCCCCTCCCAGCTTCCCCTCCCCCTCCTTTTACCTCTTCCCCTCCTGACCCTGTCCCAGCAGACTTTCCCCCCCCCTTTCTGTCCCTCCTCTCTCCCTTCCCCCCAACCCCTCGTCGGACCGACCTGAAACCCATATTCAGAACGCATGTCCCAGATGGGATAAAAAGGATTTCTAAACTAACGTATCAGGATGCTCCCGGTGGGAAGGGCGTGATCCCAATGGGAACAAAACTCCAACACCCAAATGGCTAGTCAGTCAGTGATTAAACTTGTATCACTAAACATGAAGGGTTTGAACAATAACAGAAAGAGAAGACTAGCACTCCAGGAGCTGAAAACTTCCAAGGGAGATATCATCTTCCTCCAGGAGACGCACTTTGCATCTCAAGAGCTGCCCAAATTAATTAGCAATGTGTTCCCTACGGGTTTCTTCTCATCATTTAACAGTAAAAAACGTGGAGTAGCTATCCTACTCCGACAAGGAACCCCATTCAATATTATTAAAACAACATCAGACCCAGAGGGTAGATTTCTAATGGTATACGGCTCACTTGCTGGCTCGGCAATCGCTCTGGTCAACATCTATGCGCCAAATGAAAATCAAACAGAATTCCTAAAAGCAGTGCTAGAAAAGGTTGACCCTACCTACCTATCCTCTTTGATTATAGGTGGGGACTTTAATATGGTCGTAAACTCCACGGAGGATAGAGCCTCAACCCTAAATCGCTCACAAAGAGCTTCTTCCCAGAAAATGGAGAAACAATTTAAAGCGATCACTAAGGAATATTCCTTGATGGACATTTGGAGAATCAAACACCAGGGCCAAAAAGACTACACTTTTTACTCGGCGCAACACCAGTCATACTCTCGTATAGACTATATTTTTGCTACCAAAACTATCCTGGAAGCCTCCACAAATTCGGACTTAGGCCCAATTACTTGGTCAGAAGGCAGCAATCAGATGAACCTTTATCTCAATTGCATCCCACAGAAAGAAGGTCAAGGTGAAATTAATAACAGATCTGACAAATAAAATTCTAAAGCTGGAACAACAGCACAAATCCAACCCCTCGAAAAAGATTTACAAACCCTTGACCGCAGCCAGAAATGAGCTAAAACAGTCCCAAATGGAAGAAGTAGAAAAAGCCCTCACATGGACTAGCCAGAAATATTATGACAATGGCAACAAGGCTGACAGACTTTTGGCTAGCAAATTAAGAGGTATACAGAAACGTTCACAAATCACGGCGATCAGGAACAGATCGGGCGAAATAATCTATAATGAGAAGAAAATAGCGGAGGAATTTACCGCATTTTATACCAAACTCTATAACCTCAAGGCTCAGGGCGGGAATGCGGGGATACCAACCTCTGAACTCATTAATAATTACCTGTCCGATTGCCTCCTACCAACATTGATGGAGGAGGAAAATCTGATGCTCAACGCAAAGATCGCCCAAAAAGAACTGTCAGACGCCATAAAAACATTAAAAATCTCGAAAGTTTCAGGCCGATGGCTTCTCCAATGTCTATTTTAAAAGGTTTTCCCCGATCCTATCTAAACATCTACTTTGCCTATTCAACTCATTCATGGAGGGCAACCCAATCCCCCCATCAATGACCCACACCAACCTCGCCATAATCCACAAAGAGGGTTGGGATCCGCTACTCTGTGGGTGCTATCGGCCAATCTCCCTACTAAATAACGATATCAAACTATACAGTAAAATCCTGGCAAATAGACTGAACCCCATTTTGCCGAGATTAATTCACAACGACCAGGTGGGGTTTGTCTCAGGCAGACAAGCCTTAGACAACACCCGCAAAATTATAAATATTGTTGATCATGCCCACCTCACGGCTACCAAAGCGGTTCTGTTAAGCTTGGATGCAGAGAAGGCGTTCGATAGAATTGATTGGCTATTCCTTGACAAAACAATGCAGAAATTCGGCTTCAAAGATACGTACCTAGAGGGAGTCCGAGCTCTATACTGCAGTGGTGAAACTCCCAGGGGGAACTGCAAAGAAATTAGAAATAAAAAATGGAACGAGACAGGGATGCCCCTTGTCTCCCCTCCTTTTCGCCCTAATAATTGAACCTCTAGCGTCTAAAATTCGAGACAACATAAATATACAGGGGGTACCAATTGGCGGGAAAAACTATAAAGTCTCATTATTTGCAGACGATATCATTCTAACATTAACACAACCCCAGATCTCCCTTCCCAATCTCCACAAGGAGCTAACGGAATTTGGCAAAATATCAGGATACAAAATTAATAGTGACAAATCAGAAACCCTCAACCTAAATTTGTCAGAACCAGAGATGCGGACATTGGAACTAAATTTCAACTATAAATGGAGCCCTTCATACATCAAATACTTGGGAGTACATGTATCAAGGAACTATTGCTCCCTTTACCAAAATAACCACCCAAACCTCTTTAGGAAAATTAAAAAAAGATCTGGATAAATGGGAAGGTTATCAGATCTCATGGATCGGAAGGATGATCTCAGTTAAAATGAATATACTCCCCAGATTATTATACTTTTTCCAGACACTCCCGATCCATATCCCTGGTCCTGAAATAAAAACTATTTAAAACAAAATCTCTCAATTTATTTGGAACAGGAAGAGACCCAGAGTAGCTAGGTCAGTTCTTATGGCGCCCAGGACGAGAGGAGGCTTGGGTGTCCCAGACATTGCTACTGCTGCGGCACATCTGAGTCTAACACATCGCCGGTTTTTCCCTGGCTTTTTCCTAGAATGCGACGCACTTCACCTGGAACATGCCGCATTCATTTTGCGTTCCCAGCCGCGGGTCAGGCGCGGGTCATGTGCGGTTGACGCGCGGTTGATGCGTTTATTGAGAATGGTTCAGATTTAATAGGTTGCAATTCTTCGCGTGTCCGCCAGATGGCAGATATTCATGAATTGTAATGCGCATGCGCTTCAGTAATGTGTCGACTTGCAGGTGTTTCATTTAAAAAAGATACCAGTGTGCTATTGTAACTTGGCCTTGAGACTGAAGGAAGAGGTTGCAAAAATGTATCAATTTAGGCTTTTCATATTAAAGAAAGACAAAGACCAGTTTTGGTTACAGTATTCTCCAGAGACCCGCCCGCCATGAGTGTTCAAGTGCAGCCCGTTTTCCAAAAACCCGACAGAAGTTACGTGTATTTGATATGGGCCGCGATTAATGCAACAGAGGATATGATGGCAACAGTTGTTCAAATTTATCAGTATTTTATCGAAAACTATGACTTTTACAAATTTTCGCCAACTCCTCATTCGTGGAAGCGTGCAATAAGGAAAAGGTTATGTAGCGATCCCTGTTTTTATCGTATTGAGCCACAATTTGTTGGAGGGTATTGGTGTGTATCACCGGCTTTTTCCTATATCTATGATCATGCAGACGGCAAAAGGCGAAGGGTCGTGTTAAAACCAACTAAGAAACGACAGTCGCTGCCAAGCAATGCACCAGCACCGGCTTACATTGACGGTCCCGCCGTCAGTGACAACCCTGAGCCGGATTTCGCGTGCAGTTTCGATCAAGCTTGCATGTACCTAAGCAATTTCCAGCCTCATCAGCTGACTACAGGTGGACTAGTCCCGCTGCAAAATATCGACATGGATGATCAAGAACGCTGGACTGGCAGTGGACCCGCACCAGCGCCAGCTGAATGGGAAATTCTACAGTGAGTATTGTTGCCGTATTATTTTCGGTGTTTTTTTTATTTTGACAATACAGTATCAATATCGGTGTGATTCAAAAGTCAAGCGATTCTCCTGTAAGCAATATTATTGGCTGAGCGGCTTCTACAGTACTGTACTGCAGATACTGAACAATTGGTGGAATGCTAGGCGCATGCGCATTGGAACCTTCTTGAAACGCATATGCGTGTCATTACATCGACGGTAGGCGCATGCGCATGTGAACAGGAGACGCCCCCCGAGAAAATTATTGGTGGGACTGGCTGGGAACTTCTTTAGACCATTACAGTAAAACTTTTCTTTTTGTTTTTCCTCAGAAAAAAAAACGGCTAATGGAGGGATTTCGATGGATAATATCGCTTTGTGTAACAATGCCTGCACATTGCTGAATCGGATTTAAAAACCCATGTACCGGAGTCTACATTTTAGTGGCTGATGTACACTATGCTGATGTTTTGCGGCCGTACAGTATACAATACTTTTTTATAAACAGTATACTGTGTAATAAACACGAAAAAATAAAAACTATGCATTTATTCTACATGTATTACAGTACTGTACATACAGTATGTGTCTTCTATACAGTGCCAGTACATACAGTACAGTACTGTATGTGTCTTCTACTTTTTTTAATACTCTTGTACTGAGCATGCTTACAGTATACAGTACAGTGTGTCTGGACAGTAGTGTACATTCTAGAAACACTGTATTTTGTTACAGTAGCAAAGGAGCCAATGGAACAATGTAAAACAAATCAACATGTTCTTTTATTGGTGGAGTAAGTACAAAAAACATTTATTTACAAATACTGTACAATGTAGAAACCTTTTAAGTGCACAGCAATTCAAAACATCAACAGGTGTATGGTTTACTGCTACAGTTGTGAAAACATTTATGTATAGAAAGTAATCCCTAGTGCAATAAGAGCTGATTAGATTGTTTAATAGAGTAATTACTTGATTGAGCATATGCAAAGGGTATATAAGAGCTATCTGTATAACATTACACACACTCCTGACGAAGCCGACAACAGTTCTTGCTAGCTGGTCGAAACGCGTTGAGTGGACCTATTTTGGACTTGGAGGCGACCCGTAGCACACCAGCCCTGCAGCCGTGATGTCACATTTCCTGACGGGCGCAAAGAGGGGAGCTCTGATTCCAGACACCGAGCAGTGGAAGCCAGCCAAACACCTAAGGGAGGCGGTGAGCAGTTCGGCAAAACTCCAATTTCACCATTTGTGTGATACATGTTTGTTTTTTATTGGCACATTGTAAGTGCGCATTTTTATACCTCCGTTTTATACATAAAGATTAATTTATCAATTTGATCGCACTATGTAGCTTTCTCTCTCATCTTATATATAACATAACCATTGTTGACGGAGCATTTGAAGGGGGGTCCTGACCGCAACGATCTGTATGGGTGGCAACCCTATTTGCCAGCTGCCTTTTATTTGCTGACGTCTTGTGAGTAGATCAACCATATGAGCCAAGACACAATTTAATATTTTATTGATATACGTCTGCACTTATTTGTGTATCTTTTGTTTTCTTTTCCCTATATGCTCCCCCTGGATTGTTTGAGAAACTGCCTTAACCTTGGAACCCGTGAAACAGGTCCCACCGGAGGGTTTGAGCTGGGTGTTTAAAACATTATCTTTTTCACTACCTAACGCTTTTATTTTTATTTTTCACACTTTCTTTTAAGTTGTTCGCGCCTTATATCACTTTTTTCACAATGTATAGAAAGTAAAAACATTTACAGTCAGTCAGTATGGTTTACAGTCACATGTTTTAAAAACAAATACTTTATTCATAAAATATACAAAATGCAACATCTCCTTTATTAAAGAACGGAAAGCAAAACATATACAGTGGGATGGTGTGCAAAACAGTCTGCACCAGTACAGTCCTCGAGGGCAGCAGACAGGCCCGGTTTTCAGGACAACCTTGAAAACCGTGCCTGTTTGCAGCCCTCAGGGACTGGAATTGTGCAGGTCATGTGTGTGTGTACAGCAAGTTAAAACATTTCTGTATAAATACAAGTTAAAAAACACACAACAACATCTCCTTTATTTAAGTACAGCAGGTCAAAACATGTACAATACAGTTTAGCACAACAGTATGGTCTTACCTGTGATTAAAAAAATTCTTTATTCATAAAATACAGTATACAAAACGCCTCCTCGAGGGCACAGACAGGCCCGGTTTTCAGGACAACCTTGAAAACGGTGCCTGTTTGCGGCCCTCAGGGACTGGAATTGTGCAGGTCCTTCCTGTGTGTGTGTGTGTGTGTGTGTGTGTGTGTGTGTGTGTGTGTGTGTGTGTGTGTGTGTGTGTGTGTGTGTGTGTGTGTGTGTGTGTGTGTGTGTGTGTGTGTGTGTGTACAGCAAGTTCAAACAGTAAGTTAAATACAGTACAGCAGGTCAAAACATCTCCTTTATTTACAGTAAGTTCAGCAGGTCAAAACATGTACAGTAAATATATAGACCATATTGCCACTGTGTTGCCCATTGTGATCGCGCGTAATGGGCAAGCATCAGGAAAGTAGTACTGTGCTGTAGTATTGTAAGTACAGTATGATACAGGTAAGTACGGCACAGATTTTTTCTTTCCAGATAGTCAGAGTATACAGTAGTTACAGTTTTTTCTTTACAGAGAGAGCAGCACCAGCAATCAGGTTACAGTACATAGTATTTAATAGTAGTCAGAGTATACAGTAGTTCCAGTATAGACTAGTTTGACAGTACTACAGTAACTGCCTACTAACTGCTCAATTTTTTTCTTTCCATACAAAGCTGCACCAGCCATCTACAGTAGTACTACACATCATACAATGCCATAATACAGTACGCACATAACTGCACTAATTTTTTGTTTTCTTGTCGTTTCAGGAAAAAAGGGTGGCCTGGGGGGAGGTGGGGTTTTATGTCCAGTCTAATCTGTTTGTACAGTAAAATGTACAGTATATAAACAGCAGTAATGATGTACACAAAACCTCTCCTCTCTCAATGAACTATTGTACTGTACACAGAATGAGGAACAAGATAAAGATGGAAAAAATAATATTACTATATATATATATATATAATATTATACATTACAGTATATATTATTAAATAATATTCTTATAAATGTGCATTATTCATGTTTCCCCATTTTTTAGAAATGTTTTCTAAATGTTTATCCAATTTCAATCTGCCAAAAGAACTTAATAAAGACTGCATTATGTATTATTCATGATTATTTTTATATTTGTATTTTTTGATTCCTGATAAAATAAAATAAATATTTATTCACATTCCTGCTAGTCATAATCATTTACAACAACCACAACCCCCCCCCTACAGTACACCAATGAATCAGTTAATGGGTTTTTTAACTCTCAATTCTCACAATGCTGTGCAAATCGGATTTACATTTCAAAATCGAGAAGGGATTTTCCAAAGCGTTACCGTAAACAAAGCCTCAAAGGGTTGGGGGTGGGGGGGTGATTACACGCAGGCGCACTGAGGCTTTGTAGCTCGGCTATGGACAGATTAAGAACACAATGGCAATATTCAGAAAATTTATGACTCCGTGGAGAGGGGGGTGGGGTTGGGTGACTCATGCGCAGTAAGCAACAAACTCCCATCTCTAAAAGGATTAGAGTACACGCAGGCGCAGTGAGGCGATTGACGCTCGGCTAGAGACGGATTAAAAACACAATGACTAACTTCAGAAAATGAATGACTCTGTGGAGGTGTCTGTTGATAAGAGTTTGTGTGTGCGTGGGGGAGGGATGAAGGATTAGTTGTGCAGCAGTTCAAAGAAATAACATACTGTACTGTACTGTAGAGTACAGTTATTTCAAAAGGCAGTTCATCATAATACTGTAATTTGATCCCTATACCCCCCAAATACAGTACATAAAAAGCACACAAATAAACCATGTGCAGGCAAACGCACAGATTTAATATCGTAATATCAAAATTGTTTTTGCAGGCTTGTGGATAAAATAACAGTTAAAAAAATCATAGTTAAAAAATTTTGGGGGGGCACTCAAGCAAGCAGTGGTGGGTGAAGTTACAGGAGCATCTCGAAGAGAATTACACGCAGGTGCAGTGAGACTTTGTAGGTCGGCTATGGATGGATTCAGAACACAATGGCAAGATTCAGTAAATTAACGACTCTGTGGAGAGGGGGGGTTGGGTGACTCATGCGCAGTAAGCAGCTAGCTCCCATCTCTGAAAGGATTACACGCAGGCGCAGTGAGGCTTTATAGGTCGGCAATGGACGGATTCAGAACACAATGGCAAGATTCAGAAAATTAATGACTCCGTGGAGAGGGGGGGGGGTTGGGTGACTCATGCGCAGTAAGCAGCTAGCTCCCATCTCTAAAAGGATTACACGCAGGCGCAGTGAGGCTTTGTAGGTCGGCTATGGACGGATTAAGAACACAATGGCAAGATTCAGAAAATTAACGACTCCGTGGAGAGGGGGGGGGGTTGGGTGACTCATGCGCAGTAAGCAGCTAGCTCCCATTTCTAAAAGGATTACACGCAGGTGCAGTGAGGCTTTGTAGGTTGGCTATGGATGGATTAAGAACATAATGGCAAGATTCAGAAAATTAACGACTCCGTGGAATTTCAAATCCTTGAGCTAGCGTTCATGGGGGTGGGGGCTGCAGGGTACAGCTGCATGAAGTTCAAAGCTAAAGACATACTTTGATTTCAAAAGGCAGTTCATCATAATAATACACCCCAAAAATACAGTACGTAAAAACCACACAAATCAACCATGTGCAGTCAAACGCACAGGGTCGCAGTCAAAAGCTACAGCACAGATTGAATATCGTAATACAGTAAGATGGGTTTGCAAGCTTGGGAAGAAAAAAAAATTACAATAATTTTTTTTTTTTGGTCACTCAGGCAAGCAAGCAGTGGTGGGCGAAGTTACAGGCGCATGAGCAGTAAATTCCTGCTGTCAAGCAGGAATGTGATTGAAACCAGAAAGACACACGTTCAAAGGAATGTTGTGGGAGAGATGTACTGCATTGCACAGAAGATAAGAAGTTGAAATACCCTGCAGTGCAGTTAATTATCCTGAGCGAGGGGAGAGCGCTGTATATGCTGAAATGTGACACTGTTACAGTACTGTACACGCCTATGCGTTTCAACAATTTTCAAATGTGACATACCGTACAGCAGCACAGCAAATGCATGTACTGCTGCGGCACAGTTTATTCGAGCATTTGCCCGTTCTGTGCCGCAGCAGTAGCCTGGCGCGCGCCCGAGTGTGACGGGCGCGCGCCGAAGCAGCGGAAGAGCGCCCTCCGATCGGGGCGCTCTCCCTACCGCTGCCGGGTCCGCCGGGTCCCCCGGAACCCCCTGCCGCTGTCCCGCGATCGCGGGACACCAGGGCTCCCTCGGGGAGCCCTTGGACACGCGTGCAGGGGGCGCAGGCTCCCGATGACGCGTGACCGCGCGTCTATGACGCGCGGCACGCCGAGGGGCGGCCACTAGCAAGCCGGGAAATCTCCCGGCTTGCGGATCTGGCCGCACTGCGATAAAGTGTGTCGCCAGTGTATACTTTAAATATGCAAATTTACAATTACTGCGCGCGCACACACAGACTGTGTACTGACGTTGAACCGCGAAGGTATTAGACATCCAAGACAACAGCTCGCAAACGCCCCCCTGAGTTTTTTCACGGCATTGCAGTATTGCAGACAGCGAGAATAAAATGCTAATATCACGAGCGCAAAAATAACGCAGTTCACTCTAGGCGAAAACGACAAAAAAACGCACCTTACCGGGATAATCTGAGAGCCGCGGATCTAGTCGTCTTAGACTCAGATCGGCCGCCACTGTAAATATTACCAAGCAGCCCAATTAAGACAAGCGGTCAAGTGGAACTCAGACCCAGACCAGCTATGTTGGCTAGCAATTGAATCTCAATACTCCAGAACGCCTTCTCTACCAGCTTATCTTTGGTGCGGTGACAGAAACTGATATGGTGCCCAAATTCGAACTGGGAGTGGTGAGACACACATGGGAAATATGGGTGAAAGCCAAAACTAAATTCCAGCTCTCCTCCCCTAGTTCACAACTCACCCCAATATTTAACAACCCTAAATTTCCCCCAGGGTGCGAAACTAGACAATTTGACTTATTCAAATCATTAAGGATCAGAGTGATCGCGGATCTGCTGAGCGATGGACAGTTCCTGAGTCTTCAAGAATTACGCACCAAACTAAAAGTACCTCACCTAGATACATTCAAATTTCTCCAAATTCGACACTTTTTACAAAAAATGTCCCCAACGGTGAAATTCCCTCCTCTCACAAAATTTGAGAAACTGTGCCAAGAAGGGGCACATCAAAAAGGTCTAATAACACAAATATACGCCGACATGGAGAATCCGGAGAAACCTACCGCACACGATTATATGCTCAAATGGGTAGCGGAATTGAACATTGTTATAGACAGAGAGGACTGGGAAGAAATATGGGACGCAGCCTCAGGAACTTCCATATGTACCACGTTGAAGGAAAATATTTATAAAATAATGTTTCACTGGTATCTTACCCCAGTGA
Organism: Ascaphus truei; assembly: GCF_040206685.1. NCBI lineage: Eukaryota > Metazoa > Chordata > Amphibia > Anura > Ascaphidae > Ascaphus > Ascaphus truei. Next base: position 210,546,089 of record NC_134486.1, on the reverse strand, counting down.
GATTAAAACAAATCTACCCTCTGGCCTCGGATTTATGCTGGAGAGGCTGTGGACATAGAGGTGACATGGCCCATATCTGGTGGCTATGTCCAGAGATCCAAAAATACTGGCTTATAACAAAGATTTAATAAAAGAGGTCACAGGCCTCCCAATTCCTATAAATCCACTGACCCTCCTACTGGGCAGACCAGTAGAGGAAATTGATCGCCCAGTATGGAAATTAATCTCCTTTATTCTTACTGCAGCAAGATGCTCGGTCGCATACTCGTGGAAGAAGATAGCGCCCCCCACAAAACAACTAGTGAAAAAAAGACTCAATTAAGTTATGAGAATGGAAAAACTCACGGCCTTCTTAAAGCGTTCAACTGAAGGTTTCTATAAAACTTGGGAACCCTGGCTAATCCATTAATCCGAACCAGAATATAACTCCCTGAGTTACGGGAACGCAGATGAGCCTTGAGTTATGGATGATAGGGCCCTGCCGAACGAGGGGAGGGAGGAACAACTCCCTCTCCCCCCCCTCTCTTCCATTACACTTTTCTCTTCTCTCTTTTTCCACACCCCATGGACCATGGACACCCCCCCACCCCCCCCCACCCCACCCACACCGCATTTGAACAAGGAAAACTGAACCGTATTAGGCCAGAGTTGAATTGTAAGTCACTGTATGTAAAGATAACTATGCCTAATAAAACCGTTTGAAATTTTTTTTTTACAGTTGTGGTACACCCAGAACATGATATTTTAATAAAGTGTGTAATACTGTGAATTTAAAATGTACAGACAGGAACTGTTTTCTGTAAGCCCGGGAAGAAATCCTTTTGCATGTAAATATGCTATGGGTGCATGAGCTGAGGGTATTTTCCTTCCTGCATTTCAAAGAGGTCCCGCTAAGTGGGAGCCTCTAAGTCTATGGAAAATGCAGGGATGAAAAGCCTCAGAGATCCAAGGTGTGAAAATGGCCGGGATGTTGCAAAGTGCCAGATCCTGGCACCCAGCATGAAACATTCGCACCTTGGAGACAAACTCCAGACCCAGGGTCGCCAGGGAAGGGGTGTATTCCAGGTATGCTAAACCGCATGGGTGTCAAGGGAGCACATGCGCTTTGCAGACCGGAAAGCCTTTTTTGCCCGTTTTGCAAACTACGAACAAATCGGGGATTGGTGGATTAAATGTTCCCACGGAGGGGATTGGGTGTACATGTTAAGGATAGGCTTGTGAACCCTATAACTGTGTCCGCCGGACTATCCCCAGTGTGATCCAGATACGATTCAGGATGTGACTACACTTTACGCAGGAGTTCGTTCAAGTACAGCGGTAGCGGTTCCAGGACGCAAGGGGTTAATAACATCACAACCAAGAATTTACCCCAAACTCCAGAATTCGTTAGCCCTGGTGACTCCCGAACGAATTCCTACCAATCTCCATGAAATTCCTTTGCTTGGCAATGTTATTAGATCGGCAACTTGCGATCTAGCCAACTGGACTTTAAACAGAGACTGCATTTCTTGCGCTTTTCTGCAAAGGACATTTTATTTTGTTTCCCCATCCTAGTAAGTGTTGTATTAAGTGTATTCTGAAGTTGTCGTGTGTTTGTCTAGCAAGGAAATAAATCACAATTTATTTTGCCTCCTTGTTGTGTTCAATCTAGAATCCCAAAATATAAAAAGTGTTGATAAGTTCTGGTCCACCGTGACAGAACCTTCAGTCGAATATTTTTAGTGAACAGCCAAACTTTTTGTGCTGGGCTGTATGTTGGAGTTTCACAAGATGCCAGTCGGCCTGTTTCTTCTGTAAAGGGACTGCCTTTCTGAGATTTTTCTGAATCCTTCCCCAAGACGCTTGCAGATGCAGAATCCTGTTATCCGCTGCTGGTACCTCGGAACTAGGTTTTGCGGTAGGAAGAGCAGAGGGGTGGAAGCCGAAGTTGGTGAAAAATGGTGAGTCCTGTGTCAACTCATTACGAAGGTTGTTGTGGGAGAATTCGGCCCAAGGCAAGAGATCTGTCCAGTTGTCCTGGGTATCCGAAATGAAGCAACAGATGAACTTTTCAAGTGATTGATTCGTCCGCTCCGTCTGACCATTAGTCTGAGGATGATAGCCAGAAGAGAAGTGAAGAGAGATCTCTAGTTGTTTGCAAAAGGCCAGCAAAACTTTGAGATAAATTGAGAGCCACGATCAGACACAATAACTTGGGGGACCCCATGAAGGCGGAACACCTCAGATAATTTGAGGGCGTTGGGTAGACCCTTGAGGGGAATGAAATGGGTTGACCACCACCAGAATGGTATTCCTGCCTTTGGATACAGGAAGTTCCATGATGAAATCCATGGAAAGATAAGTCCATGGGCGAGCCGGAATCGGAGGGGATGCAGTAACCCTGATGGCCTGTTATGGGGAGTCTTTTTTTGGGCACATGTCGAACATGCGGTGACAAATTAATTTATGTCCTTACCACCTGGCCACCAAAAGGTCCATTCAGAAGATCAACAGTTCTTATTGTACCTGGATGACTGGAGCTCTTAGACGAATGACCCCATTCCAATACCTTTCGACGATATGCTGGTGCAGTGAAGAGATGTCCCTCTGGAACTTCGAGACCCTCCGGAATATCAGACTGACCGTGCACGATGTCCTCCATAGAGTCAAATGTGTTAGCAGAGATTATACATGATGGGGGAAGTATGGTTTCCTCTCGGTCCTCAGCCTTGTCTTCCACAAGAAATTGACGGGAAAGGGCATCTGCCTTCACGTTTTTAGAACCTGGTAGATATGAAATTGAAACGAGAAAACAAAAGTGACCCTCGAGCTTGTCACGAACCCAAGCAACGAGCGCCTTCGATGTATAGGAGGTTTTTATGATCCGTCAGTATAGTGACAGGATTATCAGTACCATCAAGCAAATGCCTCCATTCTTCCAAGGCCATCTTGATGGCCAACTGTTCACGATTAGCAATGTCGTGTAACGGAGAGCTCACCACAAACAAAGAGTGACCGCGAGGTGGGGTTAGATATACAACACCAACCCACGTGGGCGTGTCTGGAATTTAGATTGGTCGAGGTAGTCAGGTTGGGGTTGAAGAGGTGAGGATAGTCAGGGTTACTTGCCGAGGTCGGGGATGGAGAGGTGCGGAACATTGCAGGTACTTAGCCGTGGTCAGAATTGGAGAGATGCGGATCGTCGTGGTACTTTGCCGAGGTCAGGATTGGAGAGGTGCGGATCGTCATTCATAGCCGGGGTCAGGAGCGGTGTCCAAAAGAGTAGCCGAGGTCTGGTACAAAGGAGCTAGGAACCGGAGTACAAGACTGTGGAGGCAAGGGTAGCAGTGAACACTTTGAACAAACAAAGGTTTATGCTCATCCGAATTACCAGTGTGACGGCTGAGCATATAAGGGAGACAGGATTCAATGAGGAAGAAGCAGAGTTGGGGCACGTCAGCAGCGCCTGCTGTGATTGGCAGTTCCGGTTCAGGAGACAGGTGTGGGAAGAGTCTGTGATGATGGTGAGTGATGCTGTGCTGGTGCGCGCTAACCACACTCTTTCATGTCAGCTTGGAGAAGCATCTTCAGATCTTAATATAATCTAGTGAAATCGCATCTCCTCACATGCATTAGCTGTTGTGTGCCGTCTTCCCCCTCCTCTCCGTCATCTTCTGCCTCTGAGCCTGTGTTGGAGACCGTTGCCATTTCTGCAGCTACTGTGCTGGCTCTGGATCCCCTGAAATATTCAGGTAGCCCCTTCTTCCTTGGGGTTTTATTTGGTTTCCTTGACATCTCTGTATCTTGCTCTTTTTATTGTCGTTATCTGTGATCAGATTGGTGTAAAATTGAAGGTTTTATGTTCGTTATCTGTGGAACGGGACTTGGAGCTGTCGGGTTACACCACCATGCTCCCCACTAATAACTACTTTTACCTAATCATCATTAACCCAAACATCCTGATATTGTATACCCCCTACACTTTCTTTTTTTATTGGAAATCTTAAACTTATACATGTTTTACATTTACATTTTCACAGTTTGTCTACATATAAACATTTGAATCTGTTAACATCTTTGTTGCTTGCATACATTGTTAACAAACACACAAAACCCCAGCAAGCTCTTTTTGGTAACCCCTGAGCCCCCACAAAATATATATGTATATGTGTCAAAAAGGAGAGCTATTGAGCGTGGCATATGTACAGTATACAACAAACAACAGAGAAGCCCAATGCTACATCCAATATGACAAAAATACACAGTAAAATACTTATATATTCTCTTGAAAAAGGGTAATTTAGTTTAATCCTTTGGCCAAAGCAATGTAAGCTTGCGAGCCACGAAAAGGCAGACCCTGTTCGCAAGTCCTAACACTACTAGATAAAATGTGTGTACAAAAAGAAAACGATAACCTAGTTACAGAGCACTCGATTACTAGAATGAATAATGATTGGACTAAAATACTTTATTGTCATCAAAACGAATATAAAATATAGGGGTTTAAAAACAAACAGCACTAACAGTAACTGTGATCATAATTACATCGTTATAAAAGCTCTGTTGATCCACGAGTGTAGTAGATTGGTGACTAGGTGTCAGCAATCTAATGCTGAAAATACTACAGCCTAAGGCCGCACTTACAGTATAGTGACGGCGACGCGACGTCGCCCGAAAACAAATACATTGCCGCCGCATGCGCTTATAGTGCGCACGACGGCGACAAAGCGACGTCGCGGAAACTGGAAGCCGGCGAAATTTGATTTTTCAATGGCTGTCACGTCACATGATGGCCCTTGAACAAATCAAATTGCCAGAATCCCGCGACCCCGCCGCCCGGCGAAACATAACTTTCGCCGGTGGCATAATGGAGTATATATAGTGGAGGGACAGAATAAATTGGTACTGCTGTAGTACATATAAACTGCTCCAAAGCAGGTGAGAAAAACTCTGCACGTAATGATAGCCAAAGATGTACTGGGGATAAATGCTAAGTGTTAGGATGGACACACACACCTAGTAGGGGATGTAGTCTCACTCAGAGATGCACGACTGAGGAAAATCTACGCTTGCCCATTAGAGCACAAAAATCATAGTGAATGTGGGCACCCCCATGATGTACATATAAGTATGTATAACTGCCAGCAATGGTATACTGAGCAGGTGGTGGTCTTATATCCCTGAGCAGAGAGATATTCTCCGATGAGAGAGTGGTATATACCACAATAGGGAGCTATGTAGCCAAAATAATGTATAGTCACCACTGCAAAGCGCTCTTGTGGTGCTAGTGAGGCATTGCTTCTGCATGTAACACACCTAATGTCAAAAGCAGAAGGTTACTATATGAAGGATAGTGTTGGATGATGTCCCTGTATTCGGAATATGGGGTAAATGGAAGGTACTGTATTATCCCGCTATCCTGGTCAAACTGGTAAGTAAACTGGTACGGTACACTGCTACTGATTCATGTCCAATCGCCCGATGTTACCGCAGCTTGTACTCCTAACAGGTATAAACTGCATTCTGTGCAATAGGGGGTATAATGAACAAGCTCATGTACTGTATGTTTTGAGCGCTCAAATGTGTAATCTCAGCAGAGCCCAACCGTGACAATAAATCAGAGTCACTAGTGGAAGGACATAATGTGGGTCTGATAATCAGGTAAATAATTAGAGACCCCTGTGATCAGTTCTGTACTCTCATTTAGAGCACATAGATAGCAAAGTTCAGCCGCGGCCCCTTTTATTCTCCAACATCACCGCATTTTTCCGGGATTTTTTTTCGAATGCAACGCGCTTCACCACGTTCATGCCGCATTCTGACCGCATTCATACCGCATTCATGTTGCAATCACAGCCGCGGTTGATGCGCGGGTGATGTGTTTATTGATAATGGTTCGGATTGAATTGGTTGCAATTCTTTGCGTGTACGCCAGATGGCAGATATTCATGAATTGTAATGCGCATGCGTTTCAGTAATGTGTCGACTTGCAGGTGTTTCGTTTAATACCACAGTGGTCTATTGTAAATTGGCCTTGGGACTGAAGGAAGAAGTTACAATAATGTATCAATTTAGGCTTCTCATATTAAAAAAAGACAAGCACGGTTTCCGGTCTGGTTATTGTCCTGAGCTGAGTGTCCCGCCATGAGTGTACAAGTGCAGCCCGTGTTCCAAAAACCCGACAGAACGTACGCTTATTTAATATGGGCCGCGATTAATGCAACAGATGATAAGATGGCAACAGTTGTTCAAATTTATCAATATTTTATCGAAAACTATGACTTTTACACATTTTCGCCAGCTCCTCGTGTGGAAGCGTGCAATAAGGAAAAAGTTATGTAGCGATCCATGTTTTTTTTGTATTGATCCTGAATTTATTGGAGGGTATTGGTGTGTATCACCGGGTTTTTCCCGTATCTGTGATCATGCAGACGGCAAAAGGCGAAAGGTCGTGTTAAAACCAACTAAGAAACATCAGTTGCTGGCAAGCAATGCGCCAGCACCAGCACCGGCTTCCAATAACGGTCCGACCGTCAGTGACAACCCTTGCAGTCTGTCCACGCACAGATACCTGCAGCCTGAGCAGGATTTCGTGTACTGTTTCGAGCAAGCTTGCATGTACCTAAGCGATTTCCACCCCCATCAGCTGACTACAGGTGAAGTAGTCCCGCTGTCACCTGTCAATGACGTGTACCTGTATGATCAAGAATACGGGACTGGCAGTGGCTCAGTGCCAGCTGATTGGGAAAGTCTATGGTGAGTAATGTTGCCGTATTTTATTCTGTTTTTTTTTTATTTTGAAAATATCAATATCAGTGCGATTCAAAAGTCAAGCGATTGTCCTGTAAGCAATATCATTGGCTGAGCGTCTTCTACAGTAGATACTGAACAATTGGTGGAACGCTAGGCGCATGTGCATTGCAACCTTCTTGAAACGCATATGCGTGTCATCACATTGACGGTAGGCGCATGCGCATGTGGACAGGAGACGCCCCCCTAGAAAATTATTGGTGGGACTGACTGGGAACTTCTTTAGGGGACTGACCATTACAGTAAAACTTTTATTTTTGTTTTTCCTCAGAAAAGAAAACTTTGTCATCTCATGCGGAAAACGTCAAATGGAGGGATTTGGATGGATAATATCGCTTTGTGTAACAATGCCTGCACATTGCTGAATCGGATTTAAAAAACCACGTACCGGAGTCTACAGTTTAGTGGCCGTTGTTATTGATTAGGATAGAATGCTATACCTGAAACAGTATGCTGAGGTTTTCAGACCGTATACAATACTTTTTTTTATACATACTGTACTGTATAATAAACACGAGAAAATAAAAAGTATACATTTATTCTACATGTATTCCAGTACATATGCAGCAGTGGAATTCAGCCGGTTCGCACAGGTTCGTGCGAACCTGTACCTAAAATTTCCTCCGTTCGCAGAACCGGTGCGAGAAGGGAGAGAGCAGAGCTTCTGCTAAGGGGCTGGGCAGCTTGCTCCATCCTGATTGGCTGCATTACACAGCAGCAGCCAATCAGGAGGAGGTAGCAGGAGCCTGGGGGTGGCACCAAAGAGCAGAGAAAAAGCGTGCAGCAGAGAGAGGTGAGGCTGTGTCCTGCGTGTGTCATCTGCCTATGTGCCGTGTGTCCCTGTCTGTGTCTTTGTGCTGTGTGTCTCCTGCCTGTGTGCTGTGTGTCTCCTGCCTGTGTGCTGTGTGTCTCCTGCCTGTCTGTGTGCTGTGTGTCTCCTGCCTGTGTCCTGTTTGCATTGGTTGCAGTCTGCACTTATTTGCAGTGGTTCCCCCTGGTCTCTCTGCTCCCCCCTGGTCTCTCTGCTCCCCCCTCCTATCTCTCACCCCTGTGAGATGTGAGGGGGTCAGGGAGAGATGTGAGGGGGGTCAGGGAGAGATGTGAGGGGGGGCTGGAAGAGATGTGAGGGGGGGCTGGAAGAGATTGTGAGGGAGGGCTGGAAGAGAATGTGAGGGGGGCTGGAAGAGAATGTGAGGGGGGCTGGAAGAGAATGTGAGGGGGGCTGGGAGAAATGTGAGGGGGGGCTGGGAGAGATGTGAGGGGGGGCTGGGAGAGATGTGAGGGGGGGCTGGGAGAGATGTGAGGGGGGGCTGGGAGAGATGTGAGGGGGGCTGGGAGAGATGTGAGGGGGGGCTGGGAGAGTTGTGAGGGGGGGGCTGGGGTAGTTGTGAGGGGGGGGGGGCTGGGGTAGTTATGAGGGGGAGGGGGGCTGGGGTAGTTGTGAGGGTGGCTGTGTTCTGTGTGTGTCCTGCCTGCCTGTGTCTGTGTCCTGTGCTGTTTGCCTGCTTGTGTCATTTGTATTTGCACTGGGTGCAGGCTGCACTTATTTGCACTGGTTCCCACTGGACTCTCTAACACCCCCCCCCCCCCTCCGGTGTCTCTTTCCCCCTGGTCTCTCTCTTTCTCTTCCCCCCATCTCTCTCTCTCTCCTCCCGTCTCTCTCTCTCTCTCTTTCTCTGTCACGGGAGACTCCTGTGCGGGTAGGATCTCGGTGGCCGGAACAGCAGGAGCGTAGTAGGCGTCACAATCAGAGGTCCGAGGCAGGCGGCAGATAGCGAAGTCAAGTAACAAGCAGGGGTCCAAGGCAGGCGGCAGATAGCGAAGTCAGGTAACAAGCAGAGGCCGGCAACGAGGAGACTGGAACAGGACAGGCGGGGAAGGACAGGTCCGGGAGCAGGGACTGAGAATGGGGAGCAGGGACTGAGAACGGGGAGCAGGGACTGAGACCGGGGAGCAAGGAACAAATAGGGACAAGCCAGGTTACCAGCAAGGGCCTTTACTAAGAACAGATTCAAATACAGACAGGTACAGGAACAAATCAGGATCAGAGGCATGTGCAATAGGAGTCTGACTTGAAACAGAGGCAAGGGAGGAACAGGAAATGGAGGTTTATATATACAGGCTGAGAGGGAGCACAGGTGCAGAGGTGTCAGGTATCAGAGTCTGGAATGTTCCTTAGTTTAGCAGCAGCAATCCCGGTGGACAAGTATAGGTACTGCAGGCCAGAACAAGACATTGAGTGTGGCAGCAGTCCTGGTGGCCAAGCATGGGTACAGCAGGCTTGAGAATATGACATTACTCCCCCCTCCCAAGAGCATTCTCCGGACGATCCTCCAGGCTCTTTCCGGAGGCCTTGATGAAAAGTGGACTCAAGGTGACCCACCTCTGGTGGTTTGTCAGTGGGCAGAGGGTACTCCACAGGTACATTGAGTGCTGCAAGGAACCTCCGAATGGGTGCGTTCAACCCAAATGCAGGGGCAGAGACATCAGGAAAGTGGGCATCAAGGTCGGGTGCAGCCTTTCCACATGAGTCAGTGGAGACACAGATTTCGCTCTCCATGGTCTCCTCTTGCGACTGCCGTTTTGTGGCATCACCCAATGAAAGACCAGCTATTTGAGTTTTCAGCTCTTGAAGCTGTCCTTCTGCACTTCTTTTCCCACTCAAAGCAGTTGTCAGTTCAGCTTCCTTCATTTTTAGGTGTTGTTGCAATTTCCACTCCTCAGTAAGAGATCCCTGGTTAAGTGCATCCTGCAATTCTCTTCTCAGGGCTTTTATCTCTTCACTGTGATCATTTTGAACTCGCTTCCATGCATCCCTCATCACGTCTTGGAGCTCTGCAAATTCCTTTGCTATGGTCTCAGCAGCTTGTCTTTTCCAGGTCTCTTTCTCTTGGGCGTACTGGCTGTTAGGGATGGAGCAGAGTTTCTGCTCCTCTAAGTCTTGCTTCAGATCCTGGACCGCCTTGTGCTCCCTCTCATACAGGGTTACCTGGGCTCTAAGCTCCTCCTCAAGTGAGGCAATGGTTATGCTCAGTGTGGCCTTCAGCTCCTCATTCTGCTCTTTGGGGACACACTGGGTACTCAAATACTCTTGCAGCATCTTTACTTTGTAGGCAGTCTGGAAACTTTCTTCCTGCAGAACTCGCTGCTTTTCCTCAGCATGCACCCATCTCTCCTTGGTGTCCTGCAAACGTGTACGCAATTCTTGCAGCTGACTCTGCAGCATATTTTCTGCTTGTGTGCGCTGCTTCAGCGAGACACGTTCTTCTTGCAGAACTCTCTCTGCATTCTGCAGTGCTGTCTGCACGTCTAACTTTTCCTGGGCTAACTGTTTCTTCTCCTCTCCTAATTCATGGAGTTTCTTAGCTCCTTCACTGACTTGGACATAGAGATTCTTGCACTCTTGGGTTACAGTTTCAAAACTGCTATTTAACCCTCCGAAGATCTCTCTCAATGATCATAGTTCTGTGTTTAAGTGGCAACTCTTCTCCTTAGAGGCTTCCAGCTCTGTAGTAAGCCTGTGAACCTCTTTCTGAGATGCTTCCAGTGCTGTGCCAACTTGAGCCATGAAACTCTGGTACTGGGCATTACACTGGCGACACACTTTATTCGAGCTCGGCTAGTCCCACGAATTCGGGTATACCCGGGTGTATTGAGGTTTGGGACTGTTTTCTGCCCGAGTGCATTGGGTTATTTTCCAGGCAGGGATTGAAGCATTTTATTCCCGCTGGCTGCAATACTGCACAGTATATATATATATATACTGCATTACAATTCATGAATTTATGCCATCTGGTAGACACGCGAAGCATTGCAGCCTATTAAATCCTAATCATTATCATTTAACAGATCAGCCGCCCGTCAGCCAGGCATGAACCCAGCCTGGGAAGGCAAATGCAACGGGGCTTGTCAGAGGTGAGGAGCGGCGCATTCCAGGTATCTGCCAGGTACATACTGGGTATTTGCTCGAATAAAGTGTGTCGGTGCAGTATCTGCGTAAGCCTTCTCCAGCTTACTTGACAAGACATCCAGGTCACTCTCCAACTGGTGCTTTTGTTTTTCCTGGAGAACACACTTAGCAATTGCTGAGGATAGACAGCTCTGTGGTGCAGCCTTCGCTTCTTGCGCTTTATCTAAATGTCCATGAAGACAATCAATCTCTTTTCGTGCAGATTTAAGTGTCTGAGTTAGGGCATCTTTTCCTTGATTAAATACTTCTTTTTCTTCCACTATTCTTGGGATAAGTCTGTGAGTTGCCTTAAGCTGCAGCATATCTCTTTCATCAAATGCAGACTCTGGGGTTAAAGGTTCAGCCTTAATTCCTTCTGCAACTTCCACAGTAATACCTCCTTGCTTTTTCTTCTTCCTTGCTTTGAGAAGTTCTGAAGAATCAGTGGTACTGTGTTCACATTTACTGCTCAAGACTGTTTTTTGAGTGGGAGCCATAATTTCAGACATGGGGAAACCACACTTCCCAAGAAACCAGTAAAGAGGAAATGTGTCTTTAAAGCAGAAGCATAAGAATGAACAACATAAATATTAGACACAGAGAGACAAGATAGGAGAGCTGACCCTTTTTGAGACCTTAGCATCAGTCACAGAGATATCATAAAATGCAAAAACATAAACAGAGAAACCTGTAGTTATATCTGCAATTTTAGACATCAGGCGTAGGGATATCATATAGACAGAAAACCTGCAGTTAAATATGAATCTATAGACATCAGGCGTAGGGATATCCTATAGAGAAACCTGCAGTTAAATCTGATACTTTAGAAATCAGGCATAGAAATATCATATAGACAGAGAAAACCCGCAGTTAAATCTGAATCTTTAGACATCAGGCGTAGGGATATCATAGTTTGCAGAGAAACAAACCTCAGGGGAACTTGCAGGTAAACCTGAAACCTTAGAACCAATCACAGGAAGAACTACAGATTGCAGGAAAAATCACAGCATGCAGTAACAAAATAATGGAAACACTCTTGTCTTTTGAAATGGGAACCCTGTGAACAGCAGTTGTCCAACCAGGGATGCAGAGACAAGCCTTGTCCAGGGAATGAAAAGTCAGAATCTAAAAAGGTGGCAAGAGGTACTGCAAGGGTTAACCCAGGCACTGCACAAAAGAAAAAACCTCAAAGAAAGGTGCACTAGACTCTGCAGCAACAGTTCTAGTCTCAGCAAAAATGTTTTTTCTTTATGAACGCAATAATTCTTGCAGAACACTTAGTAGCAACAACAAACAAAAAAACCTTCAGATCCTAACTGGGATTTCCAAAAAAGAAACGAAAGTACTTATCTTCAACCATGCGGATGTAGTCTGCTGCAGCAGGCAGGAAAGGGTGCAGGCAGAAGAATAATCTGTTCCAGCGAGGTCCAGAAGTGGCCTCTGTTTTCTGTCACGGGAGACTCTTGTGGCGGGTAGGATCTCGGTGGCCGGAACAGGAGCATAGTAGGGGTCACAATTAGAGGTCCGAGGCAGGCGGCAGATAGCGAAGTCGAGTAACAAGCAGGGGTCCAAGGCAGGCGGCAGATAGCGAAGTCAGGTAACAAGCAGAGGCCGGCAACGAGGAGACTGGAACAGGACAGGCGGGGAAGGACAGGTCCGGGAGCAGGGACTGAGAACGGGGAGCAGGGACTGAGAACGGGGAGCAAGGAACAAACAGGGACAAGCCAGATTACCAGCAAGGGCCTTTACTAAGAACAGATTCAAATACAGACGGGTACAGGAACAAATCAGGATCAGAGGCATGTGCAATAGGAGTCTGACTTGAAACAGAGGCAAGGGAGGAACAGGAAAGGGAGGTTTATATATGCAGGCTGAGAGAGAGCACAGGTGCAGAGGTGTCAGGTATCAGAGTCTGGAATGTTCCTTAGTTTAGCAGCAGCAATCCCGGTGGACAAGTATAGGTACTGCAGGCTAGAACAAGACATTGAGAGTGGCAGCAGTCCCGGTGGCCAAGCATGGGTACAGCAGGCTAGAGAATATGACACTCTCCCCCCGTCTCTCTCTCTCTCCCCCCCACCTCTCTTCCCCCCCCACCTCTCTTTCCCCCCCCCACCTCTCTTTCCCCCCCCCACCTCTCTTTCCCCCCCCTCCACCTCTCTCACCCCCCCCCTCCGTGAGAAAGAACCTGTTGCTAAATTTTTTGAATCCCACCACTGTACATATGTGTATTCTATACCCATACAGCATGTATTGTTTTAATACTCTTGTGATGTACAGTGCTGAGCATGCCTACAGTATACAGTATACTATGCATGGACAGTACTGTACATTCTAGAAACACTGTATTTTGTTACAGTGTAAAAGGAGACAATGGAACAATTTAAAACAAATCAACATTTTCTTTTATTGGTGGAGTAAGTACAAAAACATTTATTTACAAATACTGTACAATGTAAAAACATTTTAAGTGCACTGCAAATTCTTAACATTTCTTTAAAAAAATTCTTTATTCATAAAAATTTTAAACGCAATATCTCCTTTATTAAAGTACAGAAACTCAAAACATTTACAGTAGGATGGTGTACAGAACAGTCAGGCCTGCACAATTCCAGTCCATGAGGGCCGCAAACAGGCCCGGTTTTCAGGATAGTCTTGAAAACCGTGCCTGTTTGCGGCCCTCGTGGACTGGAATTGTGCAGGTCCTGTGTGTACAGTAAATAAAAACAATTCTTTATTAATACAAGTTAAAAAATGCAACATCTCCTATATTAAAGTACAGAAAGTCAAAACATGTACAAAAACATTTACAAAAAATAAACAACAGTTGAACAGTCATGCAAATGCGATACCCACCAGATTGTCCTTCTAGGGCCGATGCCTTGTATGGCGCAAAATGCCATTAATGGAGTCTCGAACGCTTTTCATTAAAGGATCTGTAATTGAAAAATAGCACCGCAATTCATCCACAATAGTCTTTCTTACATTTTCAGGAAGCGCCCTTTTTTCGTGATTTCCTTCGTAGTTCACTTTGTAGGCCCACCCGCAGTACACCAAGTAGGACACGTGGTGCTTAAAAATTAACATGGCATACTTGTGGGGTGTTACGCCGGTGCTGCCCGCAGATCAGACCCGTCCCCTGAGCTGAAGGGGGAAGTGGTAATACACGCACCCGCAGCTAAGGGAGCGTGTCCGGAGTGGGGTATGAAGCGTTGCCAGGCCAGGTGTAGTAAGGTAGACAATACTTGCCGGTACCGGTTGTAGAGATAGAGTGAAGTCAGGGAGTGGAGAGTGGAGATAGGTCGTAGTCCAAGCCGTGTTCAAGGGGTTACCAGAGTGAGCGTTGTCCAAGGAGTGCCAAGATCGAGAGCCAGAGGGGGTAGTCGTACGAGCTGCGTCAGAAACCTGTGAAAACACTGAGAGAATCCAGAAGTACTTCCATACAGAGACTATGTCGAGCAAAGACTGAGAGCAGAGAGGAGCTAGATAAAGCAGGAAGGTCCAATTAGGAACGGAGGCGGGACAGGAAGTGCTACAGGGAGACACTGCAGATTGGTGCAGGCATAACAGGCCAGGTGAGTCTTGTTAGTAACCTGAGTATGCCCGTGCAGTGTGCGGGGGCGGAGCCTGAGGTCCGGGGGACGGGAATAAGAGTGTGCAGACTGAGCGTGCTCCGTAACTCGTGTACGCGTGTGAACTGAGCCAGTGGATGGTGCAGGTGTGCGTGCAGGAGGGCGTGGGTGCGCCCGGCGCTGAGCAGAGGAATCGCCGAGGGGAGTAATCCCGCGACGGCGGCAGTGGCGAGGAGCCGTGGAGGCCGGTAAGGCAGGATTGTTTTGTGTGTCCAGGGGCTCCCTGCGGGGAGGGAGTGCTCTGTATGTGGAGCGAGGAGAATGCCGATTCCTGACATGGGGTAAACAAGCACTCATCACCCTATACTTCTCCCTGAGTGCCGGTGGCAGCTCGCGCAGGATGATGTCGGGCACCGTATCGATGCAAGTGTATGTAGGTTGGGTTCTGGGGATGGGTGTTCTTCTGTGAGCGGGTGTGCTTGTGGCGGCGGGCGAGGGTATGTTGTCTGGGAGGAAGCTTTCCTCCTGTCTTGGTCGCCGTGTTGTCTCCTGGCGTGGTCTTGACGGGGTTGTCATGTTATCCTCCTCCTCAACGGCATACATGTACACAAAATCTTCTGGTGGAGGGGGTGCGCTTGGTGATGGAAGGTGGTCGAAGGTCCCATTCATCACATCCATGCCACCCTCCGGCGTCGGGGATATAGGGGCATGAACACCGAGCAAATGATGTATCCCCGCTATGTCAGTCTCTATCATCTGCATCCGTTGATCCATAGTTAGCATGGTCTCCAGAAGCAGATCTATATTTGCCAGCACAATAGAGTTCCCGGGGATATCCTCATTTAACCCATTCAGCATGCGGTCTACCGAGCTGGTTCTTGTGCATGGCGTGCTGTGGACATCTGGGTAGATGGGTGCTACGGAGGATGAGATGGGGGTTCCATGGAGAGAAGAGGCAGCATCGCCGAAGAAGGATGGAGGAGGTGACCTGTGGATTTCCGGGAGAGGAGAAGCGGCAGCGTCGTCAAAGAGGGATGGAGAAAGTGACTTGTGGATTTCCGGGCGAGAAGCGGCAGAGTCGTCAAGCATAATGGAGAAAGTCACCCGTGGATTTTCGGGAGACCAGCAGCAGTGTCGTTGAAGAGTAGTGGAGAAGATGGCCTGTAGATTTCCGGGAGAGCGGCGGCAGAGTCGTCGAAGTGTATTGGAGGAAGTGGTCTGCAGGTTCGATGGGTTGGCTGCCATTTGTTTTGCGTTGAGTGTACATCACTGTATTTCTTCTTGACATAATAAGGCTTACGTGTTTTAAAACCCTTAGCCTTCGGGGTCAGCAGAAGGTTTTCTTTATTGGACTTAGCCTGTCGCTTTGGCCTTGGCTGGGAAACGGCTCCTGCCTTTCGCTTTTTCTGCATGACAGGCACGGCAGAGGCGAGTGGCTTCCTGCGTCCATAGAATTGGGGTTATCCATGGAAGCAGATGGCACAATGCAGTATCTGGACAAGGGCAAGTTCAGATAAAGATCATCGAGTGGTGGGCTATGCAAAGTGTGTAACCTTTTATGCATGGCGACGAGGTACAGGTGTTGAAAGTGGGCGTACTCTAATGTGAGTCATTAACGTATAAATACACCATCCATTTTGTGGATTCACTGCACATTGAATACACATCGACTAAACATCGAATATACATTTTTGTGCTTGTATTTCTTTCTATTCGCAGCAATGCCTGTTAAAAAGATTTCAAAGGATCTCAGCATGAGAATTAAGGAGATGTACACGAGCGGACACCGAATTGCAGATATCCAACGCTCTTTAGCTGCTCCTGGCCTCGTTGTGCCATCAACCACCGTGTGCTATCATGCACACGGAAAAAACAAACAACGCACGAGGACACCAACGGTAACTAACACGTAAGTATATTTATATAACTATATAATACAGTATATCTATTATTGTTTATACTGCTCCATATTAATAGAACAATATATTGTGTAGATCTCTCTAATTTTATAGTTATTTCGGTATATTTATATAACAACAGTATATATATTGTTTATACTGCTGCATATTAATAGAACAATATATTGTGAAGATCTCTCTAATGTTATAGTTATTTCGGTATATTTATATAACAACAGTATATATATTGTTTATATTGCTGCATATTAATAGAACTATATATTGTGTAGATCTCTCTAATTTTATAGTTATTTCGGTATATTTATATAACAACAGTATATATATATATATATTGTTTATACTGCTGCATATTAATAGAACTATATATTGTGTAGATCTATCTCATTGTATACTATTTTTACTGCAAATTATGTGCTGTGCTTGTGGCCTACTGCACTGTAACTTACCGGATTGTTGTTTTTCTGTACATTGTAGGGAGACAACTCTTCTGGTCGACAAAATAAGTGAAGAGAATGATGATAAGAGTGCATTAAGTGTCAAATACACTCTGCAGCAAAATCACAATCTCACTGTATCCGAGACCAGCATAAAGAAAATGAGACGCAGAATTGGATGGAAATATGGACATGTGAGGTTAGTACTGGACAGTACAAGAGGTAAAAGAGTTGTTTAAGAAACTGTACTGTATCGCTAAAATTATTTATTCCTTGTCATTACAGAGCGTACCCTTTGATAAGAGACGTTAACAAAATTAAGAGAGTGGTCCAGGCCCAGGCATGGATCGACAGTGGAGAAACTTTCCAGGATTGCATCTTCACTGACGAGTCTACTGTTTCGCTGGAGAGATTTGCCACCTTTGCAATCCACAAAAAAGGTCACATATCTATGAAGCCGTGTCAAAAACACCCAGTGAAGATGCATGTGTGGGGTGCCATCTCTAGGCGTGGACAAGGATGCATCATCATCTTTGAAGGTACAGTAAAATGTATGTCACACGCTTGTGCCTTACGCACTGTACTGTACTAGTGTGCAGTATTTTTAGCCCTTTTCTTTTCTTGTTATAGGAATCATGAATAAAGCTTTCTTCCAAGAGAAAATTGTGCCTGAGATTGTGGAATACATCACACGTGAGTTCCCGGATGGTCACCGTTTCTACCAGGACAACGATCTGAAGCACACCGCGTCAACAGCGCATATTCTTGAGCGCGGTATCAACTGGCTGAAGACGCCAGCGGAGTAAGTGCGGTAACCGTGTCTCATTTTTCCCACTGTTTTTACTGTGTACTGTATTTCTTAAACTAATTGTCCTTTTTTTTTACCTTCCAATGACAGATCGCCAGACTTCAATCCTATCGAAATGGTCTGGCATCAGCTGAAGGACCATATCCGAAAACTCGTGAAACCCTCCAAAAAGGATGAGTTGGCGCACGGCATACTGACTTTTTGGAACAATGTACTCACCGTGGAACGATGCAATAAATATATTGACCATATTGCGACTGTGTTGCCCATTGTGATCGCGCGTAATGGGCAAGCATCAGGAAGGTAGTATGGTATAGTACTGTACTGTAGTATTGTAAGTACAGTATGATACAGGTAAGTATGGCACAGATTTTTTCTTTCCTGGTAGTCAGAGTATACAGTAGTTCCAGTATAGACTAGTTTGACAGTACTAACTGCATACTGTAGTCCAATATGGAGTAGCTATACAGTACACAATGCCATAATACAGTATGCACCTACAGTAACTGCTCAATTTTTTTCTTTCCAGAGAGAGCAGCACCAGCCATCTGGTTACAAAGTATTTAACAGTAGTCACAGTATACAGTAGTTCCAGTATAGACTAGTTTGACAGTGCTAACTGCATACTGTAGTCCAATATGGAGTAGCTATACAGTACACGATGCCATAATATAGTATGCACCTACAGTAACTGCTCAATTTTTTTCTTTCCAGAGAGAGAAGTACCAGCCATCTGGTTACAAAGTATTTAACAGTAGTCACAGTATACAGTAGTTCCAGTATAGACTAGTTTGACAGTACTACACAGCACACAATACCATAATACAGTATGCACATAACTGCACTAATTTTTTGTTTTCTTGTCTTTTCAGAAAAAAAGGATGGACTGGGGGAGAGGGGGGGTATCGTGTAAAGTCTGTGAACTGTTTGTACAGTTAAGTGTACAGTTAAGTGTACAGTATGTAAACTGCAGTCATTATGTACACAAAACCTCTCCTCTCTCAATGAACTACTGTACTGTACACAGAATGAGGAAGAAGATAAAGACGGGAAAAATTATATTACTATATATATATTATTATATATTATTAATTAATATTATTATCAATGTGCATTATTCATGATTATCCACCAGCCATCAATTTCCATCTGACAGAAGAACTTAATAAAGACTGCATTTTGTATTATTCATGATTATTTTTATATTCGTTTTTTTTGTTCCTGATAAAATAAAATAAATATTTATTTACATTCATGATAATCATAATCATAGACAACAACCCCCCCCACCTACACCAAAGAAAAAGAAAGAATGACAAAAAGTGGTAATTTACTGCATCAAGATAAAGAGATGTGCCTAAAGGAGGCACCAGAGGTCCCTTTTAATAGGCGCACAGCAAACCTTTATAGTATAATGTGGTCAGGGGTGAACTAATATACATAAAATAAAAAAGATTTATTTAATAACTTCGTTAAAATCGTGTAGTGTAGTGTGATGTATATAACACAGATAAAAATAGACTGGTAAAGTCTATAGTACTGCTCAGTTATCCATATAGTGTTCTACACAGTGATACTTCGTTTATTATTTTTATTGGAGTATAGGTATCTCTAGGGTTCATAAGAGATGTGCAGCTGTATGGTAAATGCTGTATACCTCCAGGACTGAAGGACAGATAGCCTAGCACTGTTGTGCTTATAGGTAAGAGACTCTCTTACTGCGCATGTGTAGCAATGTTCCGGTGCAACTAAGGTAATGCCTTGCGCTGATGGGGCAGGGTAGGTGGAGTGAACCTGTATGGATAACCTATAGCCCTAGGATATTTAAAGAAGGGGCACAAGACTAGTGCTACTGTGTTAGCAGATGCCTAGTCAGAGTGATGAGTGTCAGAGTAGCTGCTGTATACTTGTCCCTATGGCATATACATTCACTGCCATACCATGTAGGGGATGTAGTTGTAGATGCTTATATGTGAAAGCAGAGCTTGTTCAAGAGCAAATCTAGATCATGAAAGCACAGCTACTTGCTCTGCACATTTGAAAAATTTGGCATTGAAAACGGGACAGGTTTTTCCTATATTTAGTAATTGTAGAGTTGCCCTGTATATCAGATGGAAGGTCCAGCTGGTGTATGTATCATGTGAAGTCACATCACCATATTAAGTGTCAGAGTAGCTGCTATATACTTGTCCCTATGGCATATACATTTACTGCCATACCCTGTAGGGGATGTAGTTGTAGATGCTTATATGTGAAAGCAGAGCTTGTTTGGTTCAAGAGCAAATCTAGATCATGAAAGCACAGCTATTTGCTCTGCACATTAGGAAAATTTGGCATTGAAAACGGGACAGGTTTTTCCTATATTTAGTAATTGTAGAGTTGCCCTGTATATCAGATGGAAGGTCCAGCTGGTGTATGTATCATGTGAAGTCAAATCACCATATTAAGATGTAATCTTATTCAGGTATGCGTGCATCCTGTCTCAGCTGCAGTGCTGGTGTGGATCAAAGTGTCACGATGCACCCTGTTTGTGTGCTAATATTGATCTCTGAGACCCTTTGGTTCAAGAGCAAATCTAGATCATGAAAGCACAGCTACTTGCTCTGCACATTTGAAAAATTTGGCATTGAAAACGGGACAGGTTTTTCCTATATTTAGTAATTGTAGAGTTGCCCTGTATATCAGATGGAAGGTCCAGCTGGTGTATGTATCGTGTGAAATCACATCACCATATTAAGTGTCAGAGTAGCTGCTGTATACTTGTCCCTATGGCATATACATTTACTGCCATACCCTGTAGGGGATGTAGTTGTAGATGCTTATATGTGAAAGCAGAGTTTGTTTGGTTCAAGAGCAAATCTAGATCATGAAAGCACAGCTATTTGCTCTGCACATTAGGAAAATTTGGCATTGAAAACGGGACAGGTTTTTCCTATATTTAGTAATTGTAGAGTTACCCTGTATATCAGATGGAAGGTCCAGCTGGTGTATGTATCATGTGAAGTCAAATCACCATATTAAGATGTAATCTTATTCAGGTATGCGTGCATCCTGTCTCAGCTGCAGTGCTGGTGTGGATCAAAGTGTCACGATGCACCCTGTTTGTGTGCTAATATTGATCTCTGAGGCCCTTTGTAACTGAGGGAATCATTGCCAGCTCGCATATGCTATATATAGTGTGTTTTAGCGTGTGAGCACAGGGAGCACTGTCAAAGTTGTAGCAGTGCTGGACACCTCTTTAAGTGGGTGTATCAAGGAGTGCACGATCTAAATATCAAATAAAGATACCATGAGAAGCACTAAAAGTTTAAGCAGTAATGTTAGGTAATACACAAGTAGTAGTGTGTCGGCAAAGACCCTACATGGTATGGCAGTGAATGTATATGCCATAGGGACAAGTATACAGCAGCTACTCTGACACTCATCACTCTGACTAGGCATCTGCTAACACAGTAGCACTAGTCTTGTGCCCCTTCTTTAAATATCCTAGGGCTATAGGTTATCCATACAGGTTCACTCCACCTACCCTGCCCCATCAGCGCAAGGCATTACCTTAGTTGCACCGGAACATTGCTACACATGCGCAGTAAGAGAGTCTCTTACCTATAAGCACAACAGTGCTAAGCTATCTGTCCTTCAGTCCTGGAGGTATACAGCATTTACCATACAGCTGCACATCTCTTATGAACCCTAGAGATACCTATACTCCAATAAAAATAATAAACGAAGTATCACTGTGTAGAACACTATATGGATAACTGAGCAGTACTATAGACTTTACCAGTCTATTTTTATCTGTGTCTAATGTGCAGAGCAAATAGCTGTGCTTTCATGATCTAGATTTGCTCTTGAACCAAACAAACTCTGCTTTCACATATAAGCATCTACAACTACATCCCCTACAGGGTATGGCAGTAAATGTATATGCCATAGGGACAAGTATATAGCAGCTACTCTGACACTTAATATGGTGATGTGACTTCACATGATACATACACCAGCTGGACCTTCCATCTGATATACAGGGCAACTCTACAATTACTAAATATAGGAAAAACCTGTCCCGTTTTCAATGCCAAATTTTTCAAATGTGCAGAGCAAGTAGCTGTGCTTTCATGATCTAGATTTGCTCTTGAACAAGCTCTGCTTTCACATATAAGCATCTACAACTACATCCCCTACATGGTATGGCAGTGAATGTATATGCCATAGGGACAAGTATACAGCAGCTACTCTGACACTCATCACTCTGACTAGGCATCTGCTAACACAGTAGCACTAGTCTTGTGCCCCTTCTTTAAATATCCTAGGGCTATAGGTTATCCATACAGGTTCACTCCACCTACCCTGCCCCATCAGCGCAAGGCATTACCTTAGTTGCACCGGAACATTGCTACACATGCGCAGTAAGAGAGTCTCTTACCTATAAGCACAACAGTGCTAGGCTATCTGTCCTTCAGTCCTGGAGGTATACAGCATTTACCATACAGCTGCACATCTCTTATGAACCCTAGAGATACCTATACTCCAATAAAAATAATAAACGAAGTATCACTGTGTAGAACACTATATGGATAACTGAGCAGTACTATAGACTTTACCAGTCTATTTTTATCTGTGTTATATACATCACACTACACTACACGATTTTAACGAAGTTATTAAATAAATCTTTTTTATTTTATGTATATTAGTTCACCCCTGACCACATTATACTATAAAGATTTGCTGTGCGCCTATTAAAAGGGACCTCTGGTGCCTCCTTTAGGCACATCTCTTTATCTTTATACCTACACTCCCTTGGCAGCACGCTAACACCATCTAGGGGTTTTTGAGCGAGGTTCCTAACCCACAGTATTTGTAATTTACTGCATCAACAGCATGAATCAGATAATGTTTTTTTTAACTCTCAATTCTCACAGTGCTGTGCAAATCAGATTTACATATCAAATTCGAGAAGGGATTTTCCAAAGCGTTACCGTAATCAAAGCCTCAAAGGGTTGGGGGGGGGTGAGGTGGGTG
Source organism: Ascaphus truei (assembly GCF_040206685.1). Lineage (NCBI taxonomy): Eukaryota > Metazoa > Chordata > Amphibia > Anura > Ascaphidae > Ascaphus > Ascaphus truei. The sequence goes on along the minus strand of NC_134486.1, from coordinate 210,523,599 downwards.
AGACATGCGCAGTAATCATCAGCTACACTAGCTCCCATCCCAAACAGGATTACAAGCAGGCGCATAGGGAGGTGATGCTCGGCTAGGGACGGATTAAAAACACAATGGCAGGCTTCAGAAACTGAATGACTCTGTAGAGGTGTCTGTCGATAAGAGTTTCAAATCTTTGAGCAAGCCTTGTGTGTGTGCGTGGGGGAGGGGGGTACAGGGTACAGCTGCATGAAGGATTAGCTGTACGGCAGTTTAAAAAATTGGCATATTTTCAAAAGGCAGGTCATAATAATTTGATCCCTACACCCCCAATACAGTACTGTACATAAAAAGCACACAAATCATCCATGTGCAGTCAAACGCACAGGGTCGCAGTCAAAAGCTGCAGCACAGATTGAATATCGTAAAATCAAGATGGTTTTTGCAGGCTTGTGGAGAAAATAAAAAAAAAATGAGGAGAAAAAAAAAAATATATATATATATATATATATATATATTTTGGTCACTCACTCTTGAAATTCGCATTGACAACAACCCCCCCACCCCCCACACCTACACCAAAGTAAAAGAAAGAATGACAAAAAGTGGTAATTTACTGCATCAACAGCATGAATCAGATAATGTTTTTTATTAACTCTCAATTCTCACAGTGCTGTGCAAATCAGATTTACATATCAAATTCGAGAAGGGATTTTCCAAAGTGTTAGCGTAAGCAAAGCCTCAAAGGGTTGGGGGGGGGGGAGGTGGGTGAGTCATGCGCAGTAATCATCAGCTACACTAGCTCCCATCCCAAAGAGGATTACACGCAGGCGCATAGAGAGGTGATGCTCGGCTAGGGACGGATTAAAAACACAATAGCAAGCTTCAGAAACTGAATTACTCTGTAGAGGTGTCTGTCGATAAGTGTTTCAAATCTTTGAGCGAGCCTTGTGTGTGTGCGTGGGGGAGGGGGGTACAGGGTACAGCTCCATGAAGGATTAGCTGTACTGCAGTTCAAAGAAATTGCATATTTTCAAATGGCAGGTTATTATAATAATTTGATCCCTACACCCCCAAATACAGTACTGTACATAAAAAGCACACAAATCATCCATGTGCAGTCAAACACACAGGGTCGCAGTCAAAAGCTACAGCACAGATTGAATATCGTAAAATCAAGATGGTTTATGCAGGCTTGTGGAGAAAATAAAAATAAAATCTGAGGAGAAAAAATATATATATATATATATATATATTTTTTTGGTCACTCGCTCTTGAACTTCGCAAGCAAGCAGTGGTGAATTTACAGGCGCATGTGCAGTAATCATCAGCTATCAAGCAGCAATGTGACTAAAACCAGAAAAACACACATTCAAAGGAATGGTGTGGGAGAGGTGTACTGCACTATAGAGAAGATAAGAAGATGAAATACCCTGCAGTGCAGTAAATTATCCTGTGTGTGTGCGGGGGCGAGCGAGGGGAGAGCGCTGTATATGCCTGTAGACGGACGTTCACAGAGGTACACAATTGGAGTCGTTATAATGTGAAATTATAATAGGCTTTATTGTGCCTTTTCCTTTTCATCAGGAAATTATCCAAACACAGGGGGGAACAAAGCTTCCATTCACTTGGGAGTATTTCTAGTGAAATCCTTGCAATTAGTTCACATCTCCATTAGTTAAGCATTTCTCCCAACCCCAAACACATAGCATGAAAATAAGCAGATATAAGCAGTCTCTTAATAATGAAAGTCTTATCTGTTTATCAGCTGTAGAGTAAGCTTCTCTGCTCTCCTGGAACCGCACCCGTGCGTGCAAAGAAAAATATCAGCATCCAGGTTTAGAAGTCTTATTGGGTGTCTTGCAATCAGCTCTGCTCTGTGGCAGGCAGAACTCAAGACATTGTGGTGTCTCCAAATGTCAGCTCTCAGTCAGAGCTAAAGAGAGTCACTTCCTGTCTCAAAGGCAGGCTTTTTGTAAACAATCTAATCCGGCAGGTGGTGTTTAGTAATTAACTACCACACTACTAGATTAAAGGAACATTACTGAACAGGGATAAGTCCCCTGTTACATACCTCCCCTGTTTGTGGGAAGCTCGGGTTTACCACGGCCAAAGCCCATCCTTCCACTCTCATTCTAGATATCTCTGTGACTTGAATGAGAGTGGATGGAGGAAGAGAACCCGCTGTCCCGCTGGGATTGGAGCCCTGTCTCCAGTTTATTTTTGTCTCCTCCCGAAGATGCTTGAGATTAGCACTCCTCAGTCGCTCGAGGAGGACTTTTTCCACGTAAAGTCTTTTTATCGCTTGCGCGGTCTTGAGATTTCTGTTGCGTCGGGCACTCCTCTTTTTGTAGACAAAGTGTATGGCACCAGTTGAAGAGCAGTTAGGACTAGCCCTTAGAGTTTTCTGCTCTTGAAGTGGTCTTTCTGCAGCTTCTCCACACCACGGAGTCGCCAGTTCAGCTTCTTCAGCTAAGGATTCTTCTGGCTTTGGTTCTGCACTCCTACCTCTGTTTGTTGCCTGTTGGGCAGCTGTAGGTTTGGCTAGTGCTTTCTTTGGTGGCTCAAACTTCGTAATTTTGTTTTGAAGTTGCGTGGAGTCCCCAACTCTCACTGTACCCTTGTCCTTACGGGCATTAGTTACTGTGGGATACTGGTGCTTGGGCAGAGCCAATACCTTTTTCCGTATTGGAGGAATCTGTATCAGAGTCTCCTTCATATTCTGGAGCTCTGTAATTTTTGTCGTCAAGGTTGCCGCTGCGTCTGTTTTCTCCTTGGTGTACTGACTCAAGGGAATGGAACAGTCTCTCTGTCTCTCCAGCTCTTGCTCCAGTTTCTGAGCCTTCTCACGCTCCCTCTCATACAGAGTCACCTGGTATCGAAGCTCCGCTTCCAACGATGCTCTGAAGACATCCAGCGTGGCCTTTAGCTCCTCATACTGCTCTGTGGGGACGTACTGGGTATTCAGACGTTCCTGCATCGCTTGTACCTCTTTAGCAGCCTGCAGTTTTTCTTCCTGTAGCGTTTGCTGCTTCTCCTCAGCATACTGGAGGTGTGTACGCAGACCTTGCAGTTGGTTCTGCAGTCGGTGCTCTGCGTCAAACTTTTCCTTGACTTCTTCTGTTAACTGAAAATTTTCTTCTTTCAGTTTTAAGTTTTCTTTTTTTAATCTTGAACTTTCTCCTTTTTCAGTCTCTGTATTCTTCAGGGCTTCTTTGCAGTCCTCCTTCCATTTACGCACATCTGCTTTGAGAATGACAATCTCCTGGTGTGAGACTTCCTTCTCTAGGTTGAGGGTCTGAAGCTCCTTCTGAGAGACTTTGAGAACTGTACCAAGATTACTAATAGTTTCTTTAGCAATGTCCAGCTCCTCAGTGAGACTGTGTAGTTCCTTTCTGTAAACTTCCAGGTCTGTGCGGCAGCTGTAGGTCTCATGATGTGAGGCATCAAGCTCTATACGAAGAGTGTGAACCTCTTGCTGGAAGACTGTCATCTGCTTCAGTGCCTCCTCATACTTCGGCTTTAGCGTAACCACCATTTTAATAGATTGGCTCTGCTTTTCATCCATGGCGGAGATAGTAGCCTTTGCAGTATTTAGCTCAGTCTTGAGATCCTCCAATTCGGTCTTGGCCGCAGAATAAATTGCGAGCACAGTCTTCTGTAGCTCAGCATTATTTTTTCTCTCTCTTCCTAATTCTTCACAGAGCAGATCACAGTCATGCCTGGCAATTTTCAGGGCGTCTTCAGGGCTGGTCAAGGGATCGTCACTCACTGGTTCCGGCTCCGCTTCCCTGGGATTGTTGGTTGAGGGTACCTCACTGTTGGCACCGGACAGACACTTCTTTGGGGTACACGACTTCTGCCTTGGGCCCTCTGGATATTCGGTTAACCGTGGGACGAATTCTCCATTTTCTCTAGGCTGCAGGGCAACTCGGTCCCCCTTTTCCTCCACAGGATCTGCGGACGTGTCTGTTCCTTCCACAGTAAGTGAAGAACTGCTTTTAATTTTCTTCCTTTTTGATTTGGATGACACCGTCCCTTCAGGGATACTGGGGTCTCCATCTTCATTTGAAGTTTTAGCAGCTTCATTATATATGCCAGGCTTTTCTTGCAGCTGCTTTAGCTGACAGAAATATTCGGTGATCCACTGCTCCCGCTCTGTCTCCTGCTGATCATATTTGTCATCAAAGGGAGCGGTCTTTTCTGTTCGTGCCGAGTTCAGGCACCCCCACCATTCTTGGGGTGTTTTGTGGGTGTGACTCGGTTCGGGTTCCCTGTAAGAGATGTCTTCCTCTTTATTGGACTGGAAGGGCCACTCTTCCGTGGGGTAGGGTTCATTACAGGAACGCTGCATCTTGTCCTCCATTTTTAGGCTATCAGGTGTAATTTTCTTCCTGACCTCAGGAGGCGCTATTGCAGCTGTTGCCACTGTATTTGCTAGAACCCCCAATTGTGGTAGTCCTACAGATGGGCATATTTTGCTTGTAGAGGTCGTAGCTCTCACAGGCATCTCTGTAGACTTTTCTTTCTTGGATAATTTTCTTTTTTCAATATCAGCAGTACTATGCATGCATTTTCTTTTATCAGGTATACAAGTTGTGCAGCGGCTAGGTAAAAAAAAGTCTATTTGCTATACACCATTTACTTGCTGGGTGCAATCCCTCCGCTTCAGCAACAGAATTTGGTTTTCTGCCTGAGTTCAGTAATTTTCAGTCTCATCTTTGGGTATTATGGCATTCACACTTCACTCTTTGGGTGTCTGTTTTGCTCCCAAGATAATAGGCAAACTTTTTTACTTGCAGAAAAAAAACATTCTTTGCAGTGGACTATTTCTTTCATTCACGGCAGGGTGACTCAACACTCAGCAATTGGCTTTGAAAAACCTTTTTCCTTTATAGGGCAATTTTACACTCAGCATTTGTTTGCTAAAAATTCCCCTGCTTCAGCACAGTCTTGTATCAGTTTTCACAATTTTCGGCATATACTCCATTCACAGCTGGTAGTCCTATGCGGTGTGGCAACCTTTATCTGCAAAATCAGTACCACTCGTGGGTCACCATCTGTATTCACTGCTTCAGCGAAACTTTTGAAAACAACAAACACCTATCCCTTTTCAAGGGCTGACTCACATCTTGAACCCTGACTATGGCTGGAAGGCAAAACCCCTATTTCAATGACCGTATTACACTTTGTGATAGGCAATTAAAGGTTTACCTGCTTCAGCAGTCTCTTGGGATTGGGGAAAAGAGTCTATCCGTGGTTTTTGTAAGTCTCAGTGCAGTGTAAGTTTCAGTGGTGTGTACCCCTTTAACTCTGCCTCTGCTGCATGAGAGTTTTTTTTTCTTTTCAAGTTGTTTAGACTGTTTGTATGCAAAAAGCATAACAAAAAATTTCACATAAAAACTCCGGTCCTTTTTAACTACAAAGACACCTCTTGTCCCACCTCGGACACCAAATGTAGACGGACGTTCACAGAGGTACACAATTGGAGTCGTTATAAGTGAAATTATAATAGGCTTTATTGTGCCTTTTCCTTTTCATCAGGAAATTATCCAAACACAGGGGGGAACAAAGCTTCCATTCACTTGGGAGTATTTCTAGTGAAATCCTTGCAATTAGTTCACATATCCATTAGTTAAGCATTTCTCCAAACCCCAAACACATAGCATGAAAATAAGCAGATATAAGCAGTCTCTTAATAATGAAAGTCTTATCTGTTTATCAGCTGTAGAGTAAGCTTCTCTGCTCTCCTGGAACCGCACCCGTGCGTGCACAGAAAAATATCAGCATCCAGGTTTAGAAGTCTTATTGGGTGTCTTGCAATCAGCTCTGCTGTGTGGCTGGCAGAACTCAAGACATTGTGGTGTCTCCAAAGGTCAGCTCTCAGTCAGAGCTAAAGAGAGTCACTTCCTGTCTCAAAGGCAGGCTTTTTGTAAACAATCTAATCAGGCAGGTGGTGTTTAGTAATTAACTACCACACTGCTAGATTAAAGGAACATTACTGAACAGGGATAAGTCCCCTGTTACAATGCCAAAATGTGATACTGTTACAGCACATGCCTATGCGTTTCAACAATTTTCAAATGGGACATACAGCACTGCACATGCATGTATAAATATGCAAATTTACAATTACTGCGCGCGCACACGCAAACTGTGTACTGACGTAGGTTGAACTGCTAAAGTATTAGACTTCAAAGACAACAGCTCGCGAGCACCCCCCTGAGTTTTTAGACGGTATTGCAGTATTGCAGACAGCGCTAATAAAATGCTAATATTATGAGCGCTAAAATACCGCAATACACTCCGGACAAAAAACAAACAAACTGCAGCTGCCCGCGGTTATCAGAATTGCGCCGCTACGGCCGCACGAGGCTAAAGGCGGCCGCCACTGTAAGAGTTACATAGTTACATAGTTACATAGTAGATGAGGTTGAAAAAAGACGTAGGTCCATCAAGTTCAACCTATGCTAAATTTAGACAAGAGATACTTTATCCTATATCTATACTTACTTATTGATCCAGAGGAAGGCAAACAAAAAACCCCATTAAGGGAAAAAATTAATTCCTTCCTGACTCCAAGAATTGGCAATCGGATTAATCCCTGGATCAACATCCTTCCCATGTATACTTATTTGGTATATCCCTGTATATCTTTCCCATCTAAAAAGATGTCCAACCTTTTTTTGAACAAATCTATTGTATCTATCCTGAAGCCAGGGTCACGAATGGTGTATGAATGACTCCAGGTAGCTTAACTCGTGTCTCACCTCTTCCAAAGCACAAACAAGTCCTTTTCTCTTTCTTGGTTTTATTGAGGGAAAACACAGGGAGATAGGTGCTTGTAGATGGAGTGTGGGGAGAGAGTGCTTCTCTGTCTGCTGTGCAGTGTATCAATGATGAGACAGTGTAAAACAAAAAGGCCTTGCTGGGGTGATAGCAGGCAGTTACTCACTCAGAGTCCAGGGTCAAAAGGAAATGAGGAGTGAGGGTCACACTAGATAGGAAGTGGGACTATACTAACTGTCAGCAAGGACAGGGGGGTAGGAATAGCCCACTCAGCTAGGAGAATATGAGCTGCAGGCAACCAACACAGGCTGTGTAAACAACGTGTTGCAATAATGTTGCATTTTACATACAGCGTTGCTGCTGGGACAGGGGAAACTGACAGGCAACTAAAGAAGGGAGAAATGAATCCCATAACTAAAGGGGAAGACAGAGGAATATGGAATCTAGTTCCAGGACACTCCCCGTCTGGTATCTGGAGATACCACTATTCTATGTATATGTGGAACATATGTGCAATACAACATAACATGCAAAATTCGTCTCCACATAACGATGGGATACCGTCCGGTACCACCAGCTTGAAGTCCTTGCCATCTCGGTAAGGTAGGTGAATGCACAGCTCTAGGTTAGCTTGATGCACCACAATGTCTCTCAGAGTCCATAGAACTGGTAGCCAGTTCTTCTTTGTTATAGTCCGATTTAGGCATTAGGAGGATAGTCTCTGTGATAGGTCTCAAAAAAGTCTTAACGACCCCGTTCTGGGTCACCCGAACTTCCACTTTGCGGACCCTTTCATCTTCGCTTGGGATAGTTCTGATTATAAGTCCCATGGGCCATTCATTTCTTGCCACCTGTTTATCTTTCAACAAGACCACATCCCCCACTTGGATATCTGGTTTTACTGTTTGCCATTTGTGGCGTTCTTGAAGTGTCACCAGATACTTGCGTCTCCAGCGGTCCCAAAATGTGTTGGCCAAGTACTGCACCTGTCTCCACTGTCGTTTGTACATATCCTTAGAATGGAAGTTTTCGACTGGGGTGGAGATGTTCCCTACTTTCTGGGTTAACAGCATTGCTGGTGTCAAAATACTTGGCGATTCTGGATCTGTTGACACTGGGATCAAGGGCCTAGCATTGACTATTGCTGATATTTCGGCCATGAATGTGGTTAGCACTTCGTGAGTGAGTCGAGTCAGGTCGGTTTTTAGCATTATAGAATCCAAGATACGCCGAACCACTCCGATCATGCGTTCCCATGTTCCGCCCATGTGAGAAGAGTGAGGAGGGTTGAATGTCCACGTGCACTCTTGGTCGCGCAGGTATCTTTGGATACTATTGTCTCTATTGTCCTTAGTGTTTATTTGTAATTCCTTGCATGCTCCAACGAAATTGGTACCACAATCGGAGCGTATTTGTTTAACTGGTCCTCTGACGGCAAAGAACCTTCTGAGGGCATTTATGAAGCTTGAAGCATCCATAGATTCTATAACCTCGATGTGTATAGCTCGTGTGCTCATACAGGTGAAAGTACCGCCCATCGTTTGCTGTTTGCTAGCCTGCCTCTAGTTCTACGCGAGATGACCATCCAGGGCCCAAATACATCAAGTCCTACATAGGTAAAGGGGGGTTCTGTATTAAGTCTGTCGACAGGTAGATCCGCCATCCTTTGGTCTTGGCTTTTGCCTCTCAGCATTCGGCACCTAACACATTTGCGGAGATTACTGGCCACGCACCTTTTCATGCCAACGACCCAAATGCCCGCCGCCCTGATAGCGCCTTCGGTGAAGTGTCGCCCCTGATGCATGACTTGTTCGTGGTAGTGGCGCACCAACAACGTAGCGATGTGATGCCGGCCAGGGATGATAAGAGGGTTGCTTTCCTCCCTGCTCAGTTGGGACTTATTGAGGCGGCCTCCTACTCTCATGAGGCCGTCGTTGTCGATGAAGGGATTCAACTTCCAAAGTGGACTGTTTTTGTGAACACTTCTTTTCGCGAATGCAATTGATCTCTTCCGCATACGTTTCTCTTTGAACATGACCGAGAACAGTTTCCTTAGCCTTTGTAATTTCCTCTACGGTGCGCAGCTCTTTGCAGATGTGCCAGCCGTGGTAGCCAGTAGTTTTACCATCTAGTGTCTGGCGGAAGGTGGAGGCTATATGCCCGAGATGGGCTACTGCTCGCAGAAGGGCCGTCCATCTTGAGAAGCGTTGGAATCGGTGTGATCCGAAAGCGTTTTTGTGCGATACATTGGTGAGTACCACGGATACTTGTGGGGGCCTTATCTCCGTATCCTTTTCGGGATCCACGAGTTCAAAATCGCCAATTGGGGTTGGTAGCGTTTCCGCAGGCTGCGCAAGAAACGTGGGTCCTGTGAGCCACGACGTATTCTGCAGTTGAGATGCGGGTACTGATCTGGTGGCATGATCTGCGGGATTTTGATCTGTGGGCACGTGGTGCCATTGTTCTGGTTGAGTTGATTTCCTGATTCTTTCTACACGGTTAGCTACGTATACGTAGAATCTCCTCTTCTTGTTGTATATGTATCCCAGCACCACCTTGCTATCTGTGTAGAGTTTGACGGCATCTGGTTTGCTGTCCATCTCATTCTCGATAAGCTCCGCCAGTTCTACTGCTAACACTTCACCACACAGCTCTAGTCTGGGTATAGTATGGTCGGGTTGTGGCGCCAGCTTAGCTTTGCCAAGGATGAACCTGATGTGGCAACTTCCATCCACGTCCGTGGTTTTTAGGTAGGCCACCACTGCTATAGCTTTGGTGGAGGCATCTGAGAACACGCAAAGCTCTTTGCTGTGTGCGGCGGTGAGAGATATAGGTGAATAGGGGCGTGGGATTTTAAGTTGCTCGAGGGCCTTCAAGGAGTGTTTCCACGTTTCCCACTCTTTCCGTTTTTCTGGAGGTAGTGGGGTGTCCCATTCCTGTTTTTCGAAGGACATTTCTCTGAGGAGAGACTTCCCTTGTATAGTGACAGGAGCCACGAATCCTAGCGGGTCGTAGAGACTGTTAACGGTGGACAGGACTCCGCGACGTGTGAAGGGTTTTTCTTTGATGGCTACCTGGAACGTAAAGGTGTCTGTTTTAAGATTCCAGCTTATCCCCAGGCTCTGCTGTATGGGAGGCGTGTCGGTCCCCAGATCCAAATTCTTGAGATCTGGTGCTTGATCATCTGCGTGGAACGCCTTCATCACTGTGGCACTGTTGGAAGCTATTTTGTGCAACCTTAGGTTGGCCTTTGCTAACATCTTTTGTGTCCTCTTGAGTAGATCTACGGCTTCTTCTTCGGTGGGAACTGACTTTAATCCGTCGTCCACATAGAAGTCTCTTTCGACGAAGCTCCTGGCGTCTTTCCCGAACTCTGCTTCTCCGTCTTGGGCCGTTCTTCTGAGGCCGTAGGCTGCCACTGCAGGTGACGGGCTGTTCCCGAAGACATGTACTTTCATGCGGTACTCCGTGATTTCTTTTTCTATGTCGTCATCTTGGTACCACAGGAATCTTAGGTAGTTACGGTTGTCTTCTCGCACAAGGAAGCAGTGGAACATCTGTTGAATGTCTGCGGTTACGGCGATAGGTTCCTTGCGGAAGCGGATCAGCACTCCCAGAAGACTGTTTGTCAGATCCGGCCCGGTGAGGAGAACATCGTTTAGGGAGACTCCCTGATGCTGAGCGCTGGAGTCGAATACCACTCGGATTTGGCCAGGTTTCTGGGGGTGGTAGACGCCAAACGACGAGAGGTACCAGCATTCTTCGCCTTCTTTCAGTGGGGGCGCCTAGACATAGCATGGTCTCTGTTGTTTGGGAGGCGTCTTCTTGGTGAGCGGAAAGGTAGTGGGGCCACCCAACTGCCCAATTCGTCCTTGAAGAGCTCCTTATCCATCAACCTCAAGAATTCTTTGTCTTCCATTGATGGTGCCTGTTTGTCGTCGTCCTTTGTGGTCTGGAACACTGTACTCCCTAGGTTGTTGGGGTATTTTCTTGCCACAGGCGCGTCTCCATAGTTCCTTTTGGTCTCGGGCTTCTCGTGGACCTGAAAGTGGTTCGGACACGGTTTGAAGTGGGATATACGACCGTTCTCCAACAAGTTCGTCCGTAGGGCGCCTACGTTGTTGGGTCCTCGTATCCTGTCTATGCATACTTCTCCAACTACCACCCATCCTAGATCGAGCCTTTGAGCGCTTGGGCCGTTGTGGTCCCCATTTCACTGTTCGCGGATCTTGTGTGCTCTCATGATGTCTCTGCCAAGTAGCAGCAGGATCTGGGCATCTTCGTCTAGTGGTGGGATATGATCGGCAATGGTTTTTAGAGGGAATGGTGTCGCGCCACATCTGGCGTGGGGATCTCAGTCCTATCTTCTGCCATGTGATTGCACTCGATGAGTGTGGGAAGGGGCATGCTCACTTTGCCGTCTATTGAGCATATGGTGTAGCCATTCACTCTTCTCCCTGTAGTCTCCATTCGCCCTGCGCACGTTCTGAGAGTGTAAGGAGAAGTACTGTCTTGTATGTCGAACATATCGAAGAATTCTGACCTGACCAGCGATCGGTTGCTCTGGTCGTCGATGATTGCATACATCCGTTTGGCTCTTTGGGGTTGTCCCTCTGGGTGCACTGCTACCAGACATATTTTAGAGCAAGATCTACCGTCGTTTCCTTCTCCGCATACTTCTGTGCATTTGGATGCTACTGACGTCGGGGGGGGGGGGTGTCTCCCACTTCTTCCTCCCCGCCCTGCTTTGTCGGAGGGTTAGGGGCTTTGCTTGCTTTGGGCTTCAGAGCTTCCGGGTGTAGAGCGGCTATGTGCCTGTCGCTATCGCACTCTGTGCATTTCATAGCTTCTTTGCAGTCCTTGAATAAATGAGTTGTGGAAGCACAACATTTGAAACAGGCTCCCCATTCCCTGAGTAGGTTCTTTCGCTCCTCTATGGGTTTCATCCTGAATCCGAAGCACTTGTTAAGTGGATGCGGCCTTTTGTGGATAGGGCATTCTTTGTTAAGGTCCCTTGGTTTTTTGTCCCTGTCGGCCGTCTGGCTGGGACTCGCGTGGGTCGTAGGGGGCACGTCCGTCCTGTGGACCGAGATGGGTGTTCTGGAGTCCTTGTACCTTGCTGTTGACCTTTCGTTCCTCGGGTGGCTGGCGCTGGATGTGGTTTGCGCCCCTAAGATGAAGCTGGGGTCGTTTCTTGTCCTTGCCGCTTCGCGGATGAAGCTCACGAAGAATGAGAATGGGGGGAAGACAACCTGCTTCTCCCTTTTGTATTTGGAACCTTGTGAAAGCCACCTTTCTTGGAGGTTGAAGGGTAGCTTCTCCAGGATGGGTCTCACTCCACGAGCTGAATCTAGGGCGTTGAGACCTATTAAGGAATGGTCTTTCCTTGCGAACTCCAGTTCTTGCAGCAGGTCTCCAAGATCTCGTAACTTCGAGTAGTCTTTATTCGTGATCTTGGGGAAGCTCTCGATTCTTTTGAAGAGTGAATCCTCAACTACTTCGGGGCTGCCATAGGATTCTTCTAGCCTTTCCCACACTAGATCAAGACCTACTTGGGGTTGATGCGCGTTTGCCGTCCGAAGTCTCTGCGCTTGCTCCCTGGATACGTTCCCCAGGAACTTGACTAACAGGTTGAGCTCTTCCCTTGCTGAGAAGTCCAAGCTGTCGATTGCGTCTTTGAACGTGAACTTCCACGTCCGGTAGTTCTCAGGGCGGTCGTCGAAGCTGATGAGTCCTGCGTGCACCAAGTCACGCCGGATCATGTACTTGGCTATGTCTGTCAGACCTGAGACATCGGTGCGTTTGTCCCGTTCTGAGGTAGTTGCTGGGAGGGTCCGTGCGGTCGCCTCTTCCTTGGCATGGACGCGTGATGACTGCTGGCCAGGGTGAGGGGCTGTTTTCTCCCGCGTGGGTGTACCTGGATTGCGAGCCTGTTGTGGTGCATCCGTGTGCGCGCTGGCGTGTGGATCACTGTTGCGGCTGTGGCTATCCCAGGCAGCATGTGCCATTGATGGAGCAGCGTCTTCTCCTCGTGGTCCTAGCGAGTCTTCGGTATCTGTGGAGTCGCTCCATCCGTGTTGAGATGGTGCGCTGGTGTTCACACTGAAGAGGCTCCTGACGTAGTCTTCAGTGCGTTGGACTGGATCCTCTGAGGCAATCCGTCTGTAGGGTTGCTCCCCGCCATCCTGTTGCGCGGCTGCTTCTAGGACTTCAGCTTGGGCTATGGCGGCGGCGGCTTCCTTCTCTTGATTAAGTGCCTCTAGATCCGCGTCCAATTCGGCCTTTTTACGCGCCGCGGCAGCGGCGGCGGCATTAGCAGCGGCGGCGGCATTGTGTTCCTCCTCTTCTATGCGCGCTCTTTCTGTCCTTACGGCTGCCTCTCTGCGACTATATTCAGCCCTGGCACGTGCGGCCTCTGTGGCGGCTCGTGCCTTGGTAGCGTTTGTGCTTGCGCTGGACGCGCTGGACGCGTTAGACTGCGCTGATCTTGCTGACCTTGATGAGTGCCTGGATGTGCTTGAGCGCTGCGATGCGGTTTCCAGCAAAAGGTCTTTCCTCTTACTCTCGGCTTCCGTGATAGAGGTTCGCACGCGGCTGTCACGTGTCAAGTCAATATTGAGCTGTAAGTCCCTTTCTTGCAGGCTCTCGCCGGTATTAGCCCTGGCCAAGTAAGTGACGTATGCCTCTGACAGCTCTTGGTAGCGTGCGTGATCTATCTTTAATTGAGTTATTGCCTGCTCGAGCTGTTGTACAGAATTGCCAGCGCCGGCGACATTGCGTATCCCAAGTGTGGTTGTTTCCCAGGCCAACTCTAATTTAGCGCGGTGCGCTTCAATGTCAGTCTCATATTTTTCGCGGCCCTTTTGTGTCAGTGTGACTGTCCGTTTGGGCCTTGCGCCTGCCTGCGCCTGTTGCAGCTGCGCAGCGGTCTCTGTGTCTGAGAGATCGCTCTCCTGCGTGATGTCTGGTGAGGCTCTGAGTTCTGCCATGCTGTAGGTGTGTGTAGGCCTTTGCCAGTGCGTGTGGCGTGCGGTCTTTTACCTTGTCAGCGATGGGCGTCTGTCTCAGATGATGCCGAGCGGTGTCCTGCAGCGTGCAGCGTTGGGGTAGCTGTACTTACAGGTGTCCGTTGGCTCCTCACTGTGGGGCTGAGCAGCGGGTGGACTCAGACAGAGAAAAAGGCAGTTAGGTTTGTGTGTACAGTCTGTTTGCAAAGCTGCTGCCTTGTGTGCAGGGACTATTCTGTATAGCATAAAGTCTTTGAGTAGTAGCTGCTGTGTGATTCCCTAACACAGGTCTTTGTTTTACTATCCTGAAGCCAGGGTCACAAATGGTGTATGAATGACTCCAGGTAGCTTAACTCGTGTCTCACCTCTTCCAAAGCACAAACAAGTCCTTTTCTCTTTCTTGGTTTTATTGAGGGAAAACACAGGGAGATAGGTGCTTGTAGATGGAGTGTGGGGAGAGAGTGCTTCTCTGTCTGCTGTGCAGTGTATCAATGATGAGACAGTGTAAAACAAAAAGGCCTTGCTGGGGTGATAGCAGGCAGTTACTCACTCAGAGTCCAGGGTCAAAAGGAAATGAGGAGTGAGGGTCACACTAGATAGGAAGTGGGACTATACTAACTGTCAGCAAGGACAGGGGGGTAGGAATAGCCCACTCAGCTAGGAGAATATGAGCTGCAGGCAACCAACACAGGCTGTGTAAACAACGTGTTGCAATAATGTTGCATTTTACATACAGCGTTGCTGCTGGGACAGGGGAAACTGACAGGCAACTAAAGAAGGGAGAAATGAATCCCATAACTAAAGGGGAAGACAGAGGAATATGGAATCTAGTTCCAGGACAGTATCTGCTATCACAGTCTCCATGGGTAATGAATTCCACATTTTAACTGCCCTTACCGTAAAGAACCCTTTCCTTTGTTGCTGGTGAAATTTCCTTTCCTCCAACCTTAAAGGATGGCCCCGGGTCCTTTGTACTGCCCGTGGGATGAATAGGGTAATGCTGTGTTTGTCTGTAAGGCACAGCAATATAAGGCTCATATAGTAAACTACCTCGTAGTGCATTCATCCCCTACATCAGCATTGATCAAGATGTCATGCGTGGCTTAGTCACCACATGTAGGACAATGTCAATAGAGTTGAAAGTGTTTAACGCAGGAATCCGCAACATAGAAGCAATTTCAGTAAGTGTTGCGGTCAAAATGCCGGCGTCCCACGTGTGCAATATAAATAGTCAAATCCAAGAAGTCAAGGGATAATTTACTTATTTCTGACGTAAAAGATAAGTTAAGATTGTTGTCATTAATAAACATTAAAAAATTCTCAAGATCAATTGCAATTGACTATTTATATCGAGAACAATGTGCTTAAAACCAAGACATTTTTTAAAAAGGTGGACTGTAACAATTTTTTAATGAAAAACAGTTGCCACCATAATAGATGGCTGGATAATATCCCCCCAGGCCAGTTCAGACGAATACGGCGTAATTGTACAGAGGAAACTATATTCAAAGAACAAGCAACAGTTTTGAAAAACAGTTTTTTAGAATGGAATTATAACTAAACAGATTTAGACCTGGCAATTACTAAAATTGGGCAATTAGATAGATAGATAGAACCGAACTTTTAAAACCAAAAGAAAGAAGACCGTTCGGTGATTTTTAAGTTCCTTTTATTACCCAGTTTAATAGGGGTCATGGAAGAATCACCGCAGTGATTAAGAGGCATTGGCATCTTCTGCACCAGGATCCCATTTTTAAGGATTTCTTACCGGAGAACCCAAGGATTATTTAAAAAAAAGCTAATAACTTTAACACTCGGTTAGCTCCCAGCACTTTTAATACTAAGAATGTATCGAAACAGACACAAATCCAGGCTTTTGTGGGTGACACAAATCCAGGCTTTTACAAATTTTCAAGTTGTAAAGCCTGCAAAAATGGAGATTCTGAAAGAATTAATTTCAAATTCACAACTGGGGAAAATTTAAAAACTAAAACCTTTATCAACTGCAGAACTACATATGTGGTACTTATGTGGTGCAGTGCCTGTGCGGACTGCAATATGTCGGCCGCACTAGCAGGCCGCTGAGAGTACGGGTACTGGAGCATATTGGTAATATATCTAAAGGTTTGGTTACGCATAGTGTGTCTAAACATTTTTTATTGAAGCACAATAGTAATCCAGAAGGTCTAATCTATAGAGGACTGAAGCATGTCCCTATGAATTGGCGGGGAGGGGATCATTTGCAAACATTAGCACGTAAGGAAACTATATGGATACATAGGATGAAGACCTTGGATCCGCAAGGTTTAAATATTGACATAGATCTGGGAGCTTTTATATGATTTTTAACCCTCTGTGCTACAAGTGTGTTTCTCATCTGATTATTATTATCTTTTGTTTTTATCTCTTAGCTCCATTTGAGATTCCACCATCGCCGTAATCATCATTTTTTCTGTCATCTCATTACGAGTTGGTTAAGATTTGTAAGATTTTGAGTGATCTTTTAATATAGTGTTTTTTTATGTCTACTAGGTTTTAGACTTTTATCCGTATCTTCTCTCGTTTGGATTAACCATTTCATTATACCCCTAGATTCATTTATGACATTCTTTCCCTAGACTCATTTATGTTAGGACATTTGTGATCCATGAGGGATAGGTTGTCACTGTTTTTTCATCCACTTTTTAGTTTGCATTTTTACTTTTTATTTGCATGTATTATTGCAAGATATTAGATCTGATATTGACACTCATGAAATGATCCAGCATTTCCAGACTGTATACTGGATATTACTACAGGTCTCTGTGTTTGTTCGTTATATGGATGTTTATTTTTACCATATACTCATATTTATTATTCCACATATGAGTTTTATTTGATTTCCCCTCTGAAATGTGTAATTTATGTGGTATAGATTATTTATTTGTTAAGAGCCCTTTTTGTAATGTGTTATTTATGTGGATTATCTATCTGATAAGAGCGTCATTTTTCTGTCAGTAAAGCAAGCACTATGTGGAATAGAAATTGCGCATCACCAATGGACATTGCAGCTGCAGAATACTTACGTAATTAAGACCGCATTTAAGGAAGCATCCGTGACACCTCCTCCAGAACCTGACGAAGCTTAACACCGAAACGCGTAGTTCTGAGGAGGATTTTTGGACACAGTGAGCCACCATAGGCGGACCGAAGCAGCCGTTCATTACCAGACCCTCCGGATGCGGAAGTCAGGATACACGTCGAACGAGTCGCGGAGGAAAGCTGTTGTGAGTTCATGAGTGCAGCAGTATTTCTAAGATTGCTCATACCCTTGCATTTTTTGTTGTCACGTTTTGAATAAAGCACTTCATTTTTACTTCTCTGGCATACTATGTGCATGAGGGACACCTGAAGACTTGTTTCCAATCATCAGGCAGTGAGGATTGGATTTTCTCTGAGTGCCCCCCACTCACATATGGCCATTTGAGTGTAACTTCTATCAGCATTTTTATTATGTGCATTACCACTGTCACTTACTAGTGTCATACACCCATTGCGATCTCCTCCCATCTTTTCTTGAGATTACCTAAACAACCAGTGACCTCAGAAGTGACCTTCCAGACGAGGCTGAGTACTTTGTGATGAGCGGTCACTCACACATGGCCGTGTGTTTTTTTATGTTATTTCTTTTATATTACTATTGCCACATCCACTTACGGATATATATCAATTGTGGCTTTTCTCCATTTCCTCTGAGATTTATAAAACCACCAGCCACCAAGGAAGAGGTTTTCCACGATAGACGGAGTACTGTATGATGGGCAGACACCCACACATGGCCGTGTGAGTGGTTTTATGATTATTTGATCACTATCCCCTCCTGGCTCATTCCATCCTGATTGAAATTGTACTATTTGGCTTCATGCCATATTATGCATTTGTACTAATTTTTTTTATCCATTTCTTTGTTTATGCGCTCGCCATATTTTGTCTCTATTCTGGTCTCTGCTGAAGCAGGGAAATGTCCGCTGCTTAACACTCCTCGAATAATAAGACATACATATACAGTTTTATCACAAGACAGTGTTTCTGCCATGATTGGATTGCAGAGCTGACAATCACAATTCCCCAATATGGCTCAGGGGCACCCAGCCGAGCCAAATACCTTTATTTACTGGCCTGGGTACCCCTTCACCGTCACACTGTACATCTTTATAAAAATATAATAATTGTTTGTTCTTGTATAGCACTGCTAGTTTTACAGAGACATTATGCAGACACAGTCCCTGCCCTGTGGAGCTTACAATCTATGTTTTTTTTTGTGTCTGAGAAACAGGGAGATAAAGTGACTTTCCCAAAGTCACAAGGAGCTTTCCTGACAATGGGAATTGAACCAGGTTCCCCTGCTTCAAACTAAGTGCCAGTGTCTTTACTCACTGAGCCGCTATTTCTCCCATGTAAAGAATATATGATCTGTGCGGTGATGATGCTGTGTCTTCATCGTCCTCTCCCTTCCATTTTCTGTAATCCCACCTCCCTCCTCCTCCCCTCATACCTTTATTTTCAATGTACAAACCTAAAAAATTTAAGTGGAAAAAAAATAACCAAGGCACTTAAAGAGCAGATGAGAAAAGCAAGGACCCCGAGGAAAAATGGAACGATGGAGCAATGGGTAGGTTTATATCCTAAAAGAAGCAAACCTTTTGTGGGAAGGGTTTTCGTGGTAGAATTTTGGATACCTTCAGTAGATATTAAAGTTGCAGTTCAAGCTGCCGTTTTAAAAAAATATATATATATTTTCCCCCATTCAATATGTGCATCAATACAATCTGCACATTGACAAGTTATTAGCTAAGCGGCAGATCGATCCGTTCTCCTGTAATCGATCGCTTGCTCAGGGTTATTTAATTCAATTCTTGCACAGCATTGTGGACAATGTAATCCTGGAATATGATTGACTGGGCAGTTACTAGATACAATTGGTTCACTGCTAGAGAGAGGGCGGGGCTCAAGAGCCAGAGCCTGTTAGAAGGGGAAGGGGCTGTTCCTACATTAGAAACATTAAAAATGTCTTTAAAGCTGCAGTTCAGTCTTTTTTTTTAATTTTATTTATTTTTTTACTTCAATAGTTTCATGTGGGCAATCTCTAATTACCTAAAGAACTGCATAGCTGCCGGTCAATTCGTTCTCCGTCTATTGATCGGCAAAGTTTGGCGACATCTTTAAATATGGGGAATGTAAATCGTTGCTATAGGAACAAGCATGCTTGTTAAAATAGAATACAAGAAAATTGGTCTTTCAAAGTTGTTTTTTTTAAAACAGAAAATGCTAAAAGTATTTTTTCTTACTACAGAACTGATTTATTAAAAAAAACACACATGCAGGATATTGCCTGAACTGCAGCTTTAAAGCATTTTTTTTTAAAATGCTACAAGTATTTTTTCATAGTACAGAACTGATTTATTAAAAAAATATACATTGCTTGAACTACTTCTTTAATGTTTGGGTTAATTGTGTGGCCGACCAGGACAATTCAACGGGATCAGGGCATCAGAGAGGACAAAGTAGTTCAACAAAGAAGGTTTACTGTGGCACAAACAGAGCTAAACTCACCAAAACAGGGGTTGTCCTAGCTAGGTGCTGGCGCCGTTTTTTGTTTCTTAATTGGATTCCCCAGTTTCCATCATTCATTGGCAGGGAGCACGCAGCACGCAGCTCAGAATCATCCTACAGACCTTCCATTTTCGTGAGTATTTATTTTCTATATTTCATTACAACCACTGAGCAAGTGGAATATTTTACTTGTGTTTTAGAACCTTTAGAGATGATGTGAAACTCACATTACAGCGGGTCCCCATCCTCACTTTACTTAAGGTCAGACAACACCACATAGCTCCACGTTTATGGGCCATTTTGTTGCTTGTTCTCATGGACTATATATATAGGTTCATGCCTTGTTTCCATGGTTAGCCACTTTTTCATCACGAGGGGCTACTGACAAGGTTTTTTTTGATGCACCAGATATAGGACTGTTTTTTTGGTTTTTCATCTACATTTCAAACTTATCCTGAAACCAAACTTTTTCAACAGTTACATTCTGTACTCTGAATTGTCTAGCCTCAGCATTCATATGTAGCAGATTTACATAATTTTACACATAAATGCATTTTGTTCATCATTACCCAACCAGTTTATAGATTATTTTTTTTCACACCTGATTGCCCTGTGCCACCTCTTGAATGTAACAAAATAAGAACTTTAATAGGTTCACTAATATATTATTTTAATTTAATTGGTCTTTTGGTTATATACTTGGGCTATCAAACAGACTAGAAACACTAGCAACAGAATACAACCTAAACGATGAGCACAGAAACAAGTACTGCTTTACTAAGTTGAGACCCCGGACACGTCCTGGAAGCGCCTACTCAGCTAACCGTCTTTTGGAGGGCGGGTTTACTCGGGGCGTGGCCAACGACCATTTAGAACGCCAAACAGTCGGCCATTTTGTTCCGAGCGTCGCAAACGGCAGCCATAGTTTCCTTCTCTAATATAGCGCTCCTGCTTTTCCATGGGACGAAGAGCGATCATGCTACACACGTTGCCGTGGCTGCTGCTGTTAGTGTATTATAGCACAGGCGTGTGGAGGTAGGAAGGAAAAGAAGTGATTTCACCATCATCGTGGGGGAAATGTCAGTACGGGGGGACGGGACTTAAATTGTTATAGGCAGAGCTCTGATGGTCCAAAGTCAAGGTAAAGCGACACGCATAATGACATTTGGTGGTTGTTGACTAACAAAAATAAAGATTGTATATCTTGTGACTTGAAAGTATGAGACTGATGTCTATACTATACAGAATGAATGTGGTCATACAGTACCGTAGAGATTTGCACGGGACCCTAATGTATCAACACTGTCTAAAGACTGCACTAAAGTTTTTATTTGGTGTTGCAGTGAAGGGGGGTTAAAATAAGTGAGGTGGTAGCAGGGTGGGTAATTGTGGATTCACCTGGAGATGACCATGTGATGCAATTTGGGAAAACTGTGAAACACTAGAAATTTGAACTAAATAATGCTTTTACAGCCCTAGTAATAGGAAGCATAGACCGTTAAAGTTTGGACTGCATTTATTTTTCCAGCAGTACTAAAACTTTGTGAGTAGACATGATTGCACATTTACAGGTCAGGATCAGTCTTGCATGCATTGATGTCCATGTTTTGTTGATACAAAGAATTATGTATGTACAGTATGTAACTGTGTTTCCCCCAGTGTCTGGGAGATCATCTCTTCCCCCCTTTGTTACCAAGTGTATGGTGCATGCTACCTGTTGGCTCACATAATGCTGAGGTGTCCGCTGATAGTTGTGGGGACTGCAGGACAGGCTTTTGGGGTATATACCTGACATTTACTCCATGGTACACAGTGCCTCCATCTCCTGTAAGTCCAGATGTATGGAGGTAATCTCCCACAGTAGAACGGTTTCCTCTCCCCTCAGAAAGATTACACACCAGGCGGGAGATATATATAACGGGAACCGGCTTTATTCTTCTGCTCACAGTCACAAATAGCTCCTGTCCAATACAGTCACTGTGCTCGGGTCCCCAAACTTAAGATTGTCCCTGGACTTTCACAACGGGTCAAGGGCCCCCACAGCAGTCCCCCTGCTCTTCCCCAGCCCTCTGACAGGACCAGGGGGAAAAGGTGATCACTCACTCTCCCCCTTAGGGAAGAGGACCAAGGCCTGCCAGGGCACAGCAGCCTGTGTGATACCTTGTCTCTCTCACAGTAGCGACAACTAAATAATTTAGCATGCAACCACCTTAAGTACAGGCATACCCCGCATTAACATACGCAATGGGACCGGAGCATGTATGTAAAGCGAAAATGTACTTAAAATGAAGCACTCTTATCGATGCATGTACTGCACTGCAATCGTCATATACATGCATAGCTGATGTAAATAACGCATGTGTAACAGGCTCTATAGTCTCCCCGCTTGCGCACAGCTTTGGTACAGGTAGGGAGCCGGTATTGCAGTTCAGGACGTGCTGACAGGCGCATGCGTGAGCTGCCATTTGCCTATTGAGCGATATGTACTTACTTGCGAGTGTACTTAAAGTGAGTGTCCTTAAACCGGGGTATGCCTGTACAGTAGGAGGAAGGTACCAGGTCTGAACCCATGATTGGGTACAACACAGACCTAATCCCACCACCTCCCTTGTCACTCAAGGGTACTGCCTGAGTGGGGAAAACCCATGATCAGTCCTGACACTGCCTGCTCTTACCAGGGATATATATATATATATATATACATACATACATACATACATACATACATACATACATACATACATATACACACACACACACACACCATACAATACCGTTTGAAGCACGAGATTAGGAGACAGCACTCTGATAAGTTTGATCACAAGTTTTTGTATTGAAAAAGACACATAAACCGACGTTTCGGTCCCCCAGTGGGACCTTTCTCACGTCGGTTTATGTGTCTTTTTCAATACAAAAACTTGTGATCAAATTTACCAGAGTGCTGTCTCCTAATCTCGTGCTTCAAACAGTATCGTATGGTTTATTATTGCTTTATGGGACAAGCACCCAATTTTTTCTACTTGCAAGTGGAGTGCCAGCTGCTTCTTTGGATTATATATATATATATATATATATATATATATATATATATATATATATATATATATATATATATATATATATATATAAAAATATAAGAAAAAAAGCGCCAAATCCTAGTGCATTACTGTGCAAAATCGATATATTTAATTCCCAAAAATCTCAATAAAAATGAACTCACAAACATAAAACATTTAAAAGCATTGTATGAGTAATACTCATGCTCCTAGGACCAGGAAACGCTGCTTTGCTGCTGTAGTCCCTCTGTGACTCCACTGGAACAGAATGCTGCCTCCGTTGTTCACTGCCTGCAGGAACTGACGTATCAGGCACTCCATGATGGTCTCTCCCCCGGTGCACACCAAACAGTTGATCTTTAGTTCCCACCGGGGACGGTAGATGCCGCGGAGCAGCGGATGACGTCACGGGAATCGTCCAGGATACCGGACCGGTACAGATTCTCAGCAGTTCAATAGCAAGCGTTGGAAAGTCCACTGCACACCTTCCCTACGCGTTTCATCTGATTTACAGACTTCTTCAGGGGATGGACTCTGGGTGTGTGGTGTCTCATATTATATACCTCCCAAATCCAATTAGCTTAATTAGTTGAAAGGCAAAAAACAATGTGTTGGCAATCTAAATTGTACGTGGAACCAATTCAATACACATGTGAACATCTAATGTTACATCCACATCACTAATTACTTGCCAGCACAAAGAAATATATATAAAATACTGATGAATACCAGTTAAACTATAAAATAAAATTATTAAAACAAACATGTAGTTGATGTCCTTGTCTATATTTATGTTATTATACGGACTACAAGGGTGTATCTAAGGATATCAAGAGAATATACTGTAGTTGCCAACACCTCAATATAAATGATATTTAGCAACAATTGTACATTTCATATGTTAAACAAAAGATTATTCTTATAAAACAAAAATTATTTTATAGTCAATGTCCTTATTTGTTTTAGTTAAATATACTATAAGCGTACATCTCAAGATATCCTAAATACCCCAATGAACAGAAGAGTTAGATATTTATTTAATACAATATAAATGTGGCTTAGAGAGGGTAGATCAATTAATGAACAAGAGAGAACATAATAGTCTCTTAAATACTAGTGGATTTTTATCTTAGTACATTATTTATATTTTACTTGGTATTATTATGGATGAAGATTGAAACCATAATCCCTTGTGAGTGGTTTTACTCTTGATATTACAGAACCATTTGGGATATTAAATGAGTGTTAGTCGGTGTCCCATAAGATGAAGGTTAAAGTATCTTTAAATTTTTGTATATAAATCCAATTTGGATTATAAAATAGAACCCGCGTGGAAAAGAGCAGCATTGAACTCCATAAAGAATATAATATGGAGTTAAGAAATATATTAGGAAGTTTAGACCGGGCATGTATCCTAGGTCACTTGAATCGTCAGCCCAGCAAGATTGCATGGTTCAGCTTACTCCCAACACTCCTTGGTAGGGGGGAGGGGGGGGGTGAAGGTGAATGTGAGAATTCTATGTGTATGTGATACGAGAAATGACAAATATTAATGAATGTGTCCTGGTATGACACTGTGCTATATGTGTATATATGTGCTACCAATAATATGAACCCTAAACTAAATAATTATGTGCTATCATAAATTATTAACACCATAATAGGTGAATTTGTGTTAATAATCACCTGTGTCTGGCGATCACGAAGGGAACATGTGACCATGTTCAACCCAGACCTCCGTGGTCACCAGACTTGTATAGGTACCTATCCTATAGTGACAAGGATCAAAAAGAAAAAGATAAAAGAAAAACAGGAGAAAAATCCGTCCCAAAAGATAGACAGAGATCAAATTAGATGACTGTGCTGACATCAATACAATCATTTAGGCCTTCTGGACTCAGTGTATTTAATTCGTAGATCCAGTATGTTTCTCTCAGATTGAGCAATTTGTGCCTGTCTCCACTCAGAAGTGTAGAATTTATAGCCTCAACCCCCATGATTACTAGTGAGGACGGATCTTTATTGTGCTTCAATTCGTAATGTCTGGATAAACTATGTTTTTAACCCATGAATTATATTGCGTCGATGTTCCAGGAATCTTATACATAGGGCCCTTTTGGTTCTACCAATATACTGAAGCCCACAGGGGCATGTAATGGCATATACAATGTGAGTGGACAGACAGTTGATATGGCCTTTTATTTGATGTACTGATCCATTTGAGTGGGATGTAACACTCTCAGTCTTTTTTAAGTGTTTGCATGTAAGGCATCTTGAGCGATTGCACAGGAAATTACCATTTTTAACGTTCTTATTTGTTTGTACAGCATTTCTGAATTTTTTCAGTCTACTGGGTGCCACGATTGATTTTATATTTCTGGCCTTCTGAAATATCACCGGTATTTTGGGTGGTAGATTTTTGCCTATGATTGGGTCATTAAGCAAAATCCCCCAGTGTTTGTTTAATATATTTTTAATTTTTTGTGAAGAACAATTAAATTGTGTTATAAATTGAGGGACAGTGATCTCATTCTTGTCCCTTGTCTGCCTCTTTTTATTTTTTCTTGAAATTATATTGCCTTTTGACTGGTCTAAAAGTTCTTGTCTATCCAGTTTACCCACTTGTTTAAAAGTTTCCAGGACCTTATGGTGATTGTAACCTTTGGCCACAAACTTTTTTACAAGAGCGTCCCCCTGGACCAAGTAGTCAGAATCAAGAGAACAATTCCTCCTGATTCTGAGAAATTGGCCCCTGGGGACGTTCTCCAACCACTTATGGTAGTGGTTGCTATTAGAATGTAGGTATGCATTTGTGGACACTTTTTTGAAAAATGTTTTTGTTACAATTTCGTTCTTGTTGTTCACCATTAGTTCTAAATCCAAAAAGTTAATATTGTGTTTATTTATATCAAAAGTAAACCTCAAATCCATCTGATTGTCATTAAATGCTGTTAGAATCTCACTCAATGCCTCCTGTTCACCGTCCCAGATAAAAATCAGGTCGTCTATGAAACGGCCATAGTACACCAAGCCAGCCCCCAGCCTAGCATTACCCCACACATGAGTGTCCTCCCATAGGCCCATGTATAGGTTTGTATATATATACACACAGTGGTTGACAAATCACCAAAAAATCTACTCGCCACCTAGTACCAAACGTGTGCTGCTTGGGCCAATATTTACTCGCCCGGGGGTTAAATCCACTCGCCCGGGGCGAGCAAATGTATAGGTTTGTCGACCACTGTGTATATATATATATATATATATATATATATATATATATATATATATATATATATATATATATATATATTTAAAGGCTCCTTACCAGGCAGACCAGAGAGTCCAGGGAATCCAGAGTAGGCACAGCAAGGAAGAGACAGCACACTTGTTAGCAAAAAGAATTGTATTAGAATAGCAGGCACATACACCAACGTTTCGGTCCTAGGAACAGGACCTTTATCAAGGGAGTGCTCAACACAGATAAACCATCACCACCTATATATACCCATAACTAACTACCTTAATTAAAACCACAACTGCACACACCTGTGTGACTGCAGCCATCTCCGGCGAGGAACCGATGACGTCATCACCTCGCGTCTATCACATGTGCTCACTGCAATGAGGAGCATCATGGGTAACTAGGGAACCTAAGGAAACACCCCCTCAGCCAAAAAAACGGGCTCTACTGCGCATGTATGGCGCTCAAGTCCCAGGTTGCCTCGCAATGACAGGCAACAGGAAGGAGAGGGGAGGAGGGAGGGGGGGGGGCAGAGTTCTCTGTGACAGCAGCTAGAGAGCGCATGGAAATAAAGGCAGCAGCCAGAATAGCATGTAAACAATAAAGATGCATAGAACACCACCAAAGTGCAAACATCACGGCTGGGCAAAGGGACAGCAGGGAGAGGGGGAAAGGGGGAGTGTATAGGGGGGGTAGGAGAGGGGGGAAAGGGAGGGGAGGTAGGTGGGAAGCAGGGATATCCTTGCTTCCCACCTACCTCCCCTCCCTTTCCCCCCTCTCCTTCCCCCCCTATACACTCCCCCTCTCCCTGCTGTCCCTTTGCCCAGCCGTGATGTTTGCACTTTGGTGGTGTTCTATGCATCTTTATTGTTTACATGCTATTCTGGCTGCTGCCTCTATTTCCATGCGCTCTCTAGCTGCTGTCACGGAGCACTCTGGCCCCCCCCCCTCCCTCCTCCCTCCTCCGCTCTCCTTCCTGTTGCCTGTCATTGCGAGGCAACCTGGGACTTGAGCGCCATACATGCGCAGTAGAGCCCGTTTTTTTGGCTGAGGGGGTGTTTCCTTAGGTTCCCTAATTACCCATGATGCTCCTCACTGCAGTGAGCACATGTGATAGACGCGAGGTGATGACGTCATCGGTTCCTCGCCGGAGATTGCTGCAGTCACACAGGTGTGTGCAGTTGTGGTTTTAATTAAGGTAGTTAGTTATGGGTATATATAGGTGGTGATGGTTTATCTGTGTTGAGCACTCCCTTGATAAAGGTCCTGTTCCTAGGACCGAAACGTTGGTGTATGTGCCTGCTATTCTAATACAATTCTTTTTGCTAACAAGTGTGCTGTCTCTTCCTTGCTGTGCCTACTCTGGATTCCCTGGACTCTCTGGTGTCTGCCTGGTAAGGAGCCTTTGATTATATTTATTCATATGGGACTAGCACCTGTCCTCATCTGTATTTGTGTGCCATCTGCTCTGTTACACTGTATTTGCTTATTCTGAGATGTGCACCTAAACAATTTTTTGTGGTGGATCCCTGGATCAGTGGATCCTCAACCTTAGACCAGTTACCTATTTTTTCATTTTCCTACACGGAGTGACCTATTGTGGGATGGAAGATTATCCAGATATTACTGGGATTTTGTCTAACATTTCTGATAGTGTCAGCTATAGTGAGGCTGACGTTGCCAAAATCAGATTCACTGAAACATTTGAGGCAGCACTGGGCTCAGACAAAGCCTCTGATGTCTTTAATGACCTTATCAAATTGAAAAAGAGAGAGGTAGATTATTATATGCACGGAGTGACTTTGTCACATTATCATAGGGAAAAATTGATCCCCACAGGGTTCCGCATCAAAAATCAACCAACTATAGGTCGGACAGACACTGAGTTCTGCCGCAAGTGGGTAGGAATCCTCAATAAATGCTCCTATGACCTGATGATCCTTGTTATTGAGCAGTCCAGTAAAGAAATCACGCGACTTAAAAAAGAGATACAGGTGATTAACGATAAGCACGGTGATACACTTGCATTAGATATCTCTACTAACTGGACTGACAAAATACAGACGACCATCGATCTATACCGTGATAATCTCACAAAGTATAAACGGGAGAAACTCAAGCAGGTGACGAGTGATTACCAGGACAAGAGAGTATATAGATGGCTTCTGGGCCTGCACGAACCAGGCACTGGAAGAGGTGGTCGAAGGAGAAACCTTCCGCGGTCCAAAAGAACTCCCGGTACCGGCGCCGGGTACAACACCAGCGACACAGATGCCTCGGATGCCCCAGAGGGAACACATCTGGAGCCTTTTTTAGTATCTGGCACAGAGACAGCACACAAACCGCCCATACCGGACTCCGATGTAGGCGAGCGATCCGGCGAGGCGGCAGGAAGCGTAAGGTACCTGGAAAGAGAAGCCAAGAAGGGGAGATGGCGCCCAAGGACAAGGATGAGGTGATCTTCAATCTTTCAAACCATCAACAGTCAACTGCAGAGACAAGTGTACTGCAGAAGGGACTTTCTTTTGTCCCCACTACCTCCCAAGATCCCTTCCTATGGGAAGTTGATATGTACAAACTTGACCGACAACTGCGTCTCAAAGACTTCTTTCATTCGAGTATTGAGTAGACACTGTGCACTGGTAATAAATTCAAATCCAAGAGCACCTTTGATCCTACGGTAGCTAACCACAGCATTGCCACCTTTATGGGGCTTTTGGGCAACGACACTAGGAAACAAATCAAGACTCACAAGAAAAGCTTTTCAAACCTGACAGCTACAGAAAGAGACGCTATCAAGTCTTTGAAGTCTAATGATGACATTATCATCAAACCAGCCGACAAGGGCGGTGGCATTGTTGTCATGAACTATGGTGACTACAGGGCAGAGATCGAGAGGCAACTGATGGACACTAATTACTACAAAAAACTGCAGAAGGATCCCACTCCAGGCTATAAGGCAGAAATAGACTCCATCATCAGGCTTGGTGTTAACAACTCGTGGATCTCTGAGGAAACTGGCTCTTTTCTATCCCAGGACCACCCCTTGATTCCAGTGATATATGTGCTACCTAAAGTGCACAAGTCCATTATAAATCCGCCAGGCAGACCTATTATTGCTGCTAGAGGTTCCCTTTGCCACCCACTCTCCCAATTTGTTGACTTTTTGCTACAACCAATGGTCATTAATATGGCATCATTTGTCAAGGACACGACGGCCTTTATTAACAAACTGGGCACCATCACCTTTGACATCACTAACATGTTATTGGTGACGCTGGATGTCTCCAGTCTTTACACCAATATTCCACATGGTGAGGGACTGGAAGCAATCCGGGAACATCTTTCCAATTATCTGGAATATGATGGTCCACCTACCGAATTCATCCTATTGCTGATTGAAGTTATTCTTCATAAAATCTTTTTCAGGTTTGAACACGATTTTTACCTTCAACTTACAGGGACTGCCATGGGTTCCAACATGGCACCTGCTTATGCTAACCTGTTCATGGACAGTTACGAACAACTACATCTTTTGAATGATGCACCTTTTGCTGATCACATTGTGCACTATACCCGCTACATTGACGATATCTTTTTGATATGGGGAGGCAGTGAGGATGAACTAGCACAATTCATTTCGTACCTAAACATGATTCCATCTACCATACGGTTCACGGCGAATTATAGTATGGATAGAATTTCATTTCTTGATACCGTGGTATATAAGAAAGGTGGATTACCTGCAACAGAAATCTTTCAGAAACCTACAGATAAAAACACTCTGCTCTGTGCAACGAGCCATCACCCTGAGTCTCTCAAACGGGTTCTTCCCTATTCCCAGATGCTGAGGGTTAAGCGAGTCACTAGCGATCCAGATCTGGTAGAGGGTGCTTTATGCCAAATGGCCAATGGGTTTCTTGATAGGGGATATCCTAGATCTGAAATTGATATGGCCCTCACGAAAGCTAGGGGCGTGGATAGGAATTCTCTCCTCTCACCACACATTGCTGGAATTAAGACCAACCGCATCAACATCAGCAGTACTTTTACTACCGCTTCTAATGTGATCAAAC
Source organism: Ascaphus truei (assembly GCF_040206685.1). Lineage (NCBI taxonomy): Eukaryota > Metazoa > Chordata > Amphibia > Anura > Ascaphidae > Ascaphus > Ascaphus truei. The sequence continues at coordinate 210,493,865 of NC_134486.1, read as the reverse complement.
GGAGTATTAGAAAGAACTGGAACATCCTGAGCAATGACCCCAAAATAGGTAATATTTGTCAGGTACCACCTAGGATGTGCTATCGTCGGGGTAGAAACCTGAGGGACTTTCTCGTGGAGGCTGATCCATCGAACAAATATGCACCTATAACAACATGGCTACATAAAAAACCTGGTGTATATAAATGTCATGGATGTATTAACTGTGGCTTTTTACAGATTGGCCAATCTTATGCCCATCCACACACTGGAAAATCAATACACATTAAAACACCCATGAATTGTGAGACAAAATTCGTCGTGTATTTCATCAGATGTCCGTGTGGGCTGTACTACATAGGCAAAACTAGCCGTATGTTGAAAGAACGCATGGCCGTTCATAGATCTACTATTAGGAAAGCACTGTTGGACTCGAACACAGTGGAGGATTATAAACTGCTCCCGGTGGCAAGACATTTCAAACAGGAAAAACACAGTCTGTCGACTTTAAGGTGTATGCCCATCTTACAAGCTGACACTTCGCCTCGAGGAGGTGATCGCAATAGACTTTTGCTGCAATTGGAGGCTAAAATGATCCACGAACTTAAAACTATGTCACCGTTTGGCCTTAACGAGGACTTCAGACTTGGATGTTTTATTTAAGAATGTCATTATTTCAGTATGCCATTTTCTAGTGTCCCCCCCCCCCCTTTTGTGATCATGCTGTTGGACGTCTCTCTCCTTCTTTTCCTCTTTCTCCTTTTTCTGATTTTTTCTGATTTTCTCTGATTTTTGGCATTCTCCTCTTTTGGCGCTGTCCTCATTATGGACCTGCACGGTTTTGCCCCACACTCTTCTTTGTCATTTTTCTTTTTACCATGTCTTCCTATCCCTGCTCCCCACCTACCTCCCCTCCCTTTCCCCCCTCTCCTCCCCCCCCTATACACTTCCCCTTTCCCCCTCTCCCTGCTGTCCCTTTGCCCAGCCGTGATGTTTGCACTTTGGTGGTGTTCTATGCATCTTTATTGTTTACATGCTATTCTGGCTGCTGCCTCTATTTCCATGCGCTCTTTAGCTGCTGTCACGGAGCACTCTGGCTCCCTCCTCCCTCCTCCCCTCTACTTCCTGTTGCCTGTCATTGCGAGGCAACCTGGGACTTGAGCGCCATACATGCGCAGTAGAGCCCGTTTTTTTGGCTGAGGGGGTGTTTCCTTAGGTTCCCTAGTTACCCATGATGCTCCTCACTGCAGTGAGCACAAGTGATAGACGCGAGGTGATGACGTCATCGGTTCCTCGCCGGAGATGGCTGCAGTCACACAGGTGTGTGCAGTTGTGGTTTTAATTAAGGTAGTTAGTTATGGGTATATATAGGTGGTGATGGTTTATCTGTGTTGAGCACTCCCTTGATAAAGGTCCTGTTCCTAGGACCGAAACGTTGGTGTATGTGCCTGCTATTCTAATACAATTCTTTTTGCTAACAAGTGTGCTGTCTCTTCCTTGCTGTGCCTACTCTGGATTCCCTGGACTCTCTGGTCTGCCTGGTAAGGAGCCTTTGATTATATTTATTCATATGGGACTAGCACCTGTCCTCATCTGTATTTGTGTGCCATCTGCTCTGTTACACTATATATATATATATATATATACAGCTAAACCCCGTTATAACGCGGGTCTCGGGGTCCACCCCGAGACCACCGCGTTACTAACGGGGTCGCGAAAAAAAAAATGGCCGCCGCGCTTTAGCGCATATTCATCCCGCGGGGCAGGAGATGGGAGCGGGGATGTCCCTCCTGTCCCCGCTTCCCCCTGTCACCGCGGGACAGGCCGCGGGGCAGGAGATGGGAGCGGGGATGTCCCTCCTGTCCCCGCTTCCCCCTGTCACCGCGTGACAGCCCGCAGGGCAGGAGATGGGAGCGGGGATGTCCCTCAGGTCGCCGCTTACCTCAGATCCCGCTGCCTGCACGGAGGTGGTAGCGGGGGGTTTCTTCTCCCCACCGCTGTCCCCGGTGCTCCCGCTGCCTGCGCGGGAGGAGGGGGGGGAGCGGGTGGTGGTGCTGGTCGCGGCCTTTCCTCTGCTCCGACCCCACCCCCCGTCTGTGTAGAGTGAGAGAGTGTGTGTGTGTGTATGTATATATGGGAGAGAAAGTGTGTGTGTGTGTATATGGGTGTGTGTATGTGGGTGTGAGTGTGTGTAAGTGTCTGTGAGTGTGTGTAAGTGTCTGAGTGTGTGTGTAAGTGTGTGTAAGTGTGTGTAAGTGTGTGTGAGTGTCTGTGAGTGTCTAAGTGTGTGTAAGTGTCTGTGAGTGTGTGTAAGTGTCTGTGAGTGTGTGTAAGTGTCTGAGTGTGTGTGTAAGTGTGTGTAAGTGTGTGTAAGTGTGTGTGAGTGTCTGTGAGTGTCTAAGTGTGTGTAAGTGTGTGTAAGTGTCTGAGTGTGTGTGTAAGTGTGTGTAAGTGTCTGTGAGTGTGTGTAAGTGTCTGAGTGTGTGTGTAAGTGTGTGTAAGAGCCGGAGCGGGAGGTGGGAGGTTTGACGGAGGGGGGGCGTGGCTTGAGCGGAGGGACCCGCTACTCTCCCCCCCTCCCTCCACGGACTGCAGGAGGGAGCTGCTACTCTCCCCCCCCCCTCCCTACACGGGCTGCAGGAGGGACCCGCTACTCTCCCCCCCTTCCCCGGACTGCAGGAGGGAGCTGCTTCTCTTCCCCCCCCTCCCCGGACTGCAGGAGGGAGCTGCTACTCTCCCCCCCCTCCCCGGACTGCAGGAGGGAGCTGCTACTCTCCCCCCCCTCCCCGGACTGCAGGAGGGAGCTGCTACTCTCCCCCCCCTCCCCGGACTGCAGGAGGGAGCTGCTACTCTCCCCCCCCCTCCCCGGACTGCAGGAGGGAGCTGCTACTCTCCCCCCACTCCCTCCACTGGCTGCAGGAGGGACCCGCTACTCTCCCCCCCCCTCCCTCCACGGACTCGGGCTGGAGCACTCATACATACACACATACACACACACACACGCACTCATACACACACACGCGCGCACACACATGCAGGCACTCGCGCACTCACACACACACACACACAGACAGGCACTCGCACTCACACACACAGACCGCTAACCCCCCCCGCCGCAGTACAGGGCCCGCCGTAGCCGCAGCGCAGGGCCCCGCCACCCCCACAGCACAATGACTTCCCACCCCCTTAACTTTGTGAAACAAAAGTCACAAGACGTTGTACAGGCAAAATACATCTGTTAAAGTGCAGTTGTCTGTTTATTTCTATATAATAATTGTGTGCAGTGTGCAGTGTGTGTGCAGTGTGTCAGTGTGTGCAGTGTGAGCAATGAGCAGTGTGTGTGCAGTGTGCAGTGTGTGTGCAGTGTGAGCTGTGTGCAGTGTGCAGTGTGCAGTGTGCAATGTGTGTGCAGTGTGTCAGTGTGTGCAGTGTGAGCAATGAGCAGTGTGTGTGCAGTGTGCAGTGTGCAGTGTGCAGTGTGCGTGCAGTGTGTCAGTGTGAGCAATGAGCAGTGTGTGTGCAGTGTGTCAGTGTGTGCAGTGTGAGCAATGAGCAGTGTGTGTGCAGTGTCAGTGTGTGCAGTGTGCAGTGTGTGTGCAGTGTGTGTGCAGTGTGTCAGTGTGTGCAGTGTGAGCAATGAGCAGTTTGTGTGCAGTGTGCAGTGTGCAGTGTGTGTGCAGTGTGTCAGTGTGAGCAATGAGCAGTGTGTGTGCAGTGTGCAGTGTGTGTGCAGTGTGGCAGTGTGAGCAATGAGCAGTGTGTGTGCAGTGAGTGTGTGCAGTGTGTGCAGTGTGCAAAAAAAAAATGTAAAAAAAAAAATTTTTTTAATTTTTTTTTTTTTTTTTTTTTTTTAAACGGGAGCCACGGGAAAACCGCGTTATAACCGAATCGCGGTATAACGAGGCACGTTATAACGGGGTTTAGCTGTATATATATATATATATATTATTATTATTATTTTTTTTTTCTCCAAAGAATCCTCCATCTATTTCGAAAGCATAAGTAAAAGATAGATATTGTCAATATCTTTTTCTTATTCAGAATTTGTAAGATCCTGGGGAACGGAGACCCTTAACTTTTTTTTTTTTAAACCGCATTTAACTTTTCCCCCTATGGCAACCTATTTTTTTTCACTGCCTAATTTACCATCAGGACCTGAAGTCTTTGGCCTCCTGTTCTCATGACTGATTCATAAAGCCTCCATTAAAACTACGACAGTGATCACATTGCAACTGTTAAGCCTAATTTTCTTTTTATATCCTCTCAATATTCACCCAAATGCTTTCTGTAGTTTTGATACTTTCACTTTGGCAACTGTTTTCCTGTGTTGCCACAGTGGTCTAAGGCAGAGCTTATACTATCTGCGCGGGCTCGCGCACTCCTGCAGCCCCAGCGATCTGTGCTCTTGGCTGCATGAGATTGGGGAGGTGATGCGGGGCATGGTGAACGCGTCATGAAACTGGTTCGCCCTCATTGGCTGAACCAGCTCACGTGACGCTGACGTCACGCGACTGCAGCCTGAAAAGACAAATTTACTTGTCTAACCAAACTACAGCAGCGTCGACTCGCTACATCGCCACCAGTACTTTGCTACCTTCAATAGACAAGCATAGAAGAGTCCCAGACGTGCGTGCGCATGTAGCGATGCCGCCACCATGAGCGCAGCCTTAGTGCTGATTTTAAAGCCGCAAAACACCTTGCAGTACATCTGTATCTTTAGTTGTAGGATTGAAGCAGGGGGTCTCTGGGGCTGAGCCGTGTTCATTTCAGGTCCAGGAGCCCCTTATTCCAGAGATACTTACCTCTGTAGGGGTGCTGGTATCTTTGGAGTTTAAATGTCCAGGTCACGCGGGCCGATAGGAAGCCACAAGGGATGACGACATGACTTCCTATTTGGACACAGGACATTTAAGCAACCGTTACGTTGGACACACAAGTTCTCTAGCTGCAGACATACCGCCACTCGTGGTGGTAAGTATCTCTGGAAGCAGGGGGTCCCCGGAGCTGAAATGAACACTGTTCATATCCAGAGACCACCTGCTTTAATCCTAGAATTAAATATAATTTGTAGTGGAAAGGTATTTTCATGCTTATTTTGCAACAGAAACACCTTACATGTACTATATAATATATACTACCCTTGGTTCTGGGAAAAGCAGTGCGATCTGAAAAGTTTAATATATAAAGAAAGGGGTTAACCCCGTAACCAGCGCTAAAGGCAGAAACAATGTCTATGAACACAATCGGTGAGGCTATATCATAATCCTTCCGGAGCCCCATATAATGGTGTGAACATTGAAACCAGGTAGGGGGGGAATATAGCGGAGGACGGATAGAGTAGCCAAACGGAACACCCACGGTGAAGTGGGAGACAGGCTGTACCAGATGACTGACACAACACCGAGATCCTTCACCACTGTGGATTCGTATGACTCTGAATACACATTTCCAATTTTCTACACTAGTGTTGTGTGCTTCCTTATGTTCCACTGTGTACAATGGAGTTGGGCATAGTCCCCATAGCATGATTTCGGTGCATTTTCCTTGTTTGGTATTTGGGGGTACAAACATAGATGTCTAGTTAAACACACCATTGCTTTACTCTGGTGTTGTTAACCCCTGTGGTGGCTATCACATTAACCCTTTCCGGTCGAATGTCAGAGTATATCCGACACTAATATTTGCTACTTGCGGTCCAATGTCGGACCGGGTGGAGGGAGGAGGGAGGATAGCTGAAAGCTGTGGAGTGAGGCGCCCGCAGCACATCCCCCGCATTCTCCTTGCACCGCACTGATGCGCCGATCCGTCCCCCCCTCTACGCCGATCCGTCCCCCCTACGCCGATCCGTGCCCCCCCCTGCGCCCATCCGTCCACTCCCAAAGCCCTGCGCCGCTCCGCCCACTCCCAAAGCCCTGCGCCGCTCCGCCCACTCCCAAAGCCCTGCGCCAATCTGAACAACCCCCAGCCCTGCGCCGATCTGACCACCCCCCCAGCCCTGCGCCGATCTGACCCCCCTCCCCAGCCCTGCGCCGATCTGACCACCCCTCCAGCTCTGTGTCGATCCGACCACCCCTCCAACTCTGCTCCGATCCCAGCAGGCAGCCCCACGATGACTCCCAGCAGCTGACACTAGAGGAAGGGGGGTAGGGGGCTGTGAGTGTGGTGTGTGGTGTCAGTGTGCTGTGTGTGCAGTGAGTATGCTGTGTGTGCAGTGAGTGTGCTGTATGTGCAGTGTGTGTGTAGTGTGCGCAGTGAGTGCAGTGAGTGTGTGTAGTGTACGCAGCGAGTGTAGTTGCGCAACGAGTAGTGTGCAGTGCGCGCAGCGAGTGTAGTGCACACAGTGAGTGTCGTGTGGGCAGCGCGTCGTGTGCGCAGTGAGTACAGTGTGCTGTGAGTGTGCGCTGAGAGTGTGTGCAGTGTGTGTGCAAAAAAAACCCAAAAAAGCTGTATGTGGTTTTTTCCCCGATAATTAAATTAGACCTACTGGCGCACTTAATGAAAATTAATTGGACCGCAAAGGGTTAAGCTACTATAAGCCTCATTCCAGATGAGTATATTCTGATTTATTATTAACGACTATCGTTTTTGTACTACTCAGTTAAGCATTATTGTAATTTGTGAGGCGTCTATTCATATTTCAATAAGAATGGTTTGGTTTGAGGTATTGAAGGGAAGTACCATAGCCCTATATGGTCTGTGGGAACGGGCTTGAAGAAGAGGCGTTTGGACCCTGAAATGTTGCCCCCCTTGTATTTATCCTACCAACATTTTATTACGCTTATTTCATTTTTTTCCCTCTTTTTCTTCCCTTGTCTTGTCATTTTTTTTCTGTTTCCTTTCCCTCCCCATTCCCATCCCTTTTGTAGATATTGCATATAATTGGTTAGGCTCTCTATACCATGCTGCTTGGCTCTGCTTGTAGCCTCATCATATGTTCACCCAATACAAATTGTTTAAAGATTTGGCATTCAATTTCTTGTTATTTTTTTCATTATTTTTGTGTGCTGGGACCCCCCCATTTTAATATTGCTTTTTAGGAGGGTTTGAGGTCCCCCCAAGTTTCCTTGCACCATACTTCAACCGTCATCTTCCCTTGATACGGTGGAGTGCTGCCTATCATCCATACTTCCTATATGATAGTCTGGACAATGAAACCAGGTAGGGGGTGAATATAGCGGAGGACAGATGGAGTAGCCAATTGGAAACCCACTGAAGTGGGTGACCAGAGAGCACCCAACCTATTAGCTCCACAACCCCCACTCCTCCTGCTGTCACACACTGGCTCCGGACCTCCGCGTTAGCAAGTACTTAGCTGTTCAGATGCCAGAGGAAAGGGAATCAGTCAGGAATCGGTCGTTGTAAGTAGTGTGCTCCAGCCGAAATGCAGTAGACAAATGTGAAGAGAGGAAGGCAATGTGCAGCGGTGAGGATCCAGCTGTAAGGATCCAAAACGCAATGAATAAAAAAATGGTGGTTTATTGAGTTTAAACTAACAAATGTCAATAGCGCAATCTGACACGTTTCATACCCGGCGGGGTACTTTGTCAGCTATACTCCTCATAATCCTTAAAAACCCTCCTATGTTCTCTAATAGGATAATCTGGCAGCCAATAGGTTGCTCAGAACACACCTGAACTAAAGACTGAACAATTCTATTTATAAACCATAAAGAACATACTGGACACCTAACAAGCTCCTATTGAACCCCCAAAATAACCACAACATATATATAAGCATATGAGTGTCACAGAGGAGTGCTACTGATCATGGCAATATATATTTAAAACCAGAGACAAAACATAAAACACAGACAGAGCTCAGTGCACATCCAGTGAAACTCATACACGGTACAGTGCCTAAATATATGTGTATAAATATCTATTAAATAAAATGGTCTTTTAGTTTAACATTTTGGCCAAATTGTTGTAAGCCCCTGAGCCACTGCACGGCAGACCACATTCTCAAGGGTCCCTAACACTAATATAAATTCTTAATAACCTGTGCAATACCAGGAAGAATGATTTATAATAAATCTGTTAATATTAGTTGCAAAGTTCTAAGTCTTATTGAAGCTTTTATTAACCTGTACATTACCAGGAAAAGCACTCTGTAATAGATTTGTCACAATCATACTGCAAGCAAGCAAATTCCCCTGAGAGTGGGAGATACTATGGAGTGAGCTTTTAACCATTTAAATGTGGGAGGGGGTAAGCTTCAATTAGGTAGGAGGTTGCCACCCTCCAATCAGCTAAGACTAGCTGAACAAGAATTACAAAACATACTGGACACCTAACAAGCTCCTGTTGAACCCCCAAAATAATGAGTGTCACAGAGGAGTGCTACTGAGCATGGCTATATATTTAAAACCAGAGACAGAACATAAAACACAGACAGAGCTCAGTGCACATCCAGTGAAACTCATACACGGTACAGTGCCTAAATATATATGTATAAATATCTATTAAATAAAATGGTCTTTTAGTTGGCCAAAATGTTAAACTAAAAGACTATAAACTTTTGGCCAATAGATTGAGAGGGGTGCGGACGAGAACGAATAAAACGGCAATTAAGAATAAGAACGTTGACATACTGTATCTTACAATGAGAATAAAATAGCGCAAGAATTTACGAAGTACTACACAAAATGATATAATCTAAACTCCCAAAAAGATTCATCGCAGCCCTCAGTACAAGGGGCAGTGTCGAAATACTTAGCAGTACTCTACCGCAGCTCTCTGAGGAAGAAAACTAGACACTGAACGCCAAAATAACACAAAAAGAAATAGCAGACGCGGTCAAAACACTGAAAATATCTAAGGCCCCGGGTCCAAATGGCTTCACCAACGTCTACTATAAGAGATTCTTGCCTATCCTATCCCCCTACATGATGGAAATGTTTAATTCTTTCATAGATGGTAACCCAATCCCCCTGTCCATGACCGCAGCTAACCTGGCCATTATTCACAAAGAAGGGAGAGATCCTATGCAGTGCGGTAGTTACCGACCGATTTCCCTACTGAATAATGACCTGAAGCTCTACAGTAAAATCTTAGCGTGCAGACTGAACCCTATACTACCCAGATTGATCAAAATTGGCAATAGTTTTAGCTGAAGGCCCTCGTTTTGCATTCAGAAAGGCTAAAACTATTGCCAATTTTGTTTCTCCAAGCATGTTCTCCTCGGCAGCCAATACTAGGCATAGTCATTTACTATGGGAAGTTATAGGTGTAGCAAATGCAAATCCTGCAAACATATGACCCCAGGATCCACCTTTTTTCTATAAATATGAGATTAGACTTTCCCATTCGGTCGTTTATCAATTGTAATAACACATTTGTAGTCTATTTATTAGGCTGCAAATGTGGTAAACAATATGTAGGTTGTACTATACGAGCATTAAAAATCCATATAATGGAACACCTAAGGCTTATAAGGAAAGGGGACCTCATACACCCTGTCTCACAACATTTTACACAATGTAGACAAGGAAATATTGATACTTGTTCATTCATGGGAATAGAGCATGTTCCTAATCTAATCAGAGGAGGCGATAGGATTAAATTACTTGATCAGCGTGAATTATACTGGATTTTCACTCTTAATACCAGAGTACCCAATGGTCTCAATACTGATTGGGACTTAGGTCCCTTTTTACAATAATGTACACTTATAGATGTACAGATACTGTATTCACAACTTCAATCTTCTTTTCCTGATCACCCTGGCAGTGGGCACCATTGGGTTAATCCCTTCTCACTCTAGGTAGGACAGGAAATAGACTTTTGCAGGTAGGCCATATAAGGCCCCTCCCTTTACCTGCACCTTAGTCTTTTTCCTGTCCTCACAGCTAGGAGTAGGATTTTTTATTTTCTAACAGGACTCACCTACTGCACCTTGTGCAGATATCCAGGGTCTCAGCCTCTCTGCCCTGAAGCTCCGATCGACGCGCCCTACGGGTGGCAAGACGGAGACCCCTTAGAGTCGGGGGAGCCCCTGTTGGGGCGGGGGGAGCAGCTGCAGCCGCGGGTGGGGAAGCTTAGGTGCAAAGCCCCAGGACCAAACAAAGGCACACAGCAGCTGCAGCTGGGAGCCGTGGAAGCCCAGACTCACCGCATTAGCGTCTGGTACGCTGCGGTAAAGTACCCAGGAGCCCACTACACGCGGAGGGGGGAGCAGCCATAGCTGCGAGCGGAAGGCTCAATGACCGCACTAGCGTCTGTGGATGCCGCGGTAAAACTACCCCAGGAGCCCCGCTACACGCGGAGGGGGGAGCAGCCATAGCTGCGAGCGGAAGGCTCAATGACCGCACTAGCGTCTGTGGATGCGGCTGTAAAACTACCCCAGGAACTCTGCTAGAAGCGGAAGGAGTAGCAGCTTTAGCTGCGAACCGGGAAAGGTTCTTTTGACCGCGTGAGTATTTGAAATACTGCGGAAAAAAGGGTACAGTACACGCGGCCGCTTGGGAGCGCGCGCGTCACGCCGGCAGATACGTGCACAGCACGTGAGCCGTGCACGAGCACTTGATGACGTCAGAGAAGCGACGACCACACTGTGTGTATGTGTGAGGAGAGCTGCAGCATGGAACGCTCAGCAGGGAGAAGCCAAGTGCTGGAAATGGATTCAAAAACGGAAACACCCAAAACTTCAGTTCCCAAGACTAGGTGAGTCCTTAGTTTTAGTTCTACAGGGGAAAGAGAGATGGTGTATATATATACATTAGGGTGTATGTGTAGTATTTATTTTGTTTTTATAAATTAGTTCGGTGGTTACCCTCCCAGAAGCAGGATCTTCAAGGGACGGGGGAATCCCTGCAACATAAATGAAAGGTTGCTAAGAAAACTAAATGGTGTTCAGCTTGTGAGAAACCAGCCCTAATAGGGAAGTAATTATGTGAAGAGTGTCTTAAGACACCTGCAGGTGATACCAATGAACAAATGAGCATTTTCTTTATTGATGAAGGAGGCTGTTAAACAGAGAGTTGATGCGGCAGTACAGCAAGCTGTTAACCCTGCGCAGGAAGATCTAGATCCCAGACCAGTCTGGATAAGGGGAAAAGTTTTTCATCAAATGGGTCTGAAATTGATTGTTTTCATGTGTCAGAGAGTGAAATGGATTCATCAGATCAAGATATTCAGGAAGGAATCTGAATTAGATGTAGAAAGGGTGGATCCACTCATCAAAGCCATGATACAGGTTTGGAACTGGAAGACATTGAGGAGTTAACCCACAAAAAAGATAAAATTTTTGGGGCGAGACAAAAAGTGTCCTGGCTGCTTCAAGAGTTTCTGTACTGGCCTGCTTTGACAGGCTAAGCAGGCTGCTGCTGCTACTGCTACTACTGCTGCTGCTGCTACTACTGCTACTACTGCTACTACTGCTATTATTGCTACTACTGCTGCTACTGCGGCTACTGCTGCTAGTACTGCGGCTGCTTTAAAAAGGTAGAGTCTTTACTATCCATCAAGTAGTTAAGGACCTCATTCAGGTGGAGTTGGCGCAACCAGACGCCAGAGTATTTACGCCTAAAAAGTTTGGGAAGATGTATCCATTCCCACAAGAGGAGGTAAAATTTTGGGATGTCAGCCCAAAGGTGGATACTGCTATTTCCAGAATAGTAGAGAAGACCACAATTCCAATAAGGAACTTGCTTCATTGGAGGACGCTATGGATAGGAAGATGATACGTATGGAAGAAAACATACGTTACCGCAGGAACATCCTCATACCTGCCATAGTTGCCAACATTGAAGAAGCAATACACAAAGGTGTGGAAAGAAGTGCTATTCTTAAGCACTGTCTGAAGTAAAATGAGCAGCAAAATCTATGGTGCTGGCGGTATCAGCAAGAAGGGCTTTATGGCTCAGACAGTGGATGGCTGACACAGCATCAAAGAACAACTTGTGTGGATTACCATTGAAGGTGAGTTCCTCTTCGGTAACAAACTGGATGCAATAATAACAAAAGCATCAGGAGGTAAGAGCATTTTTTACCTCAAGAAAGCAGAAGATTCGGTTTCCAACAGGCTAATAGAAACCAATATAAGGAAGCAAAGGCATATAGACCTGGCAGGTCATCTCCAAGACAAAGAACATGGAGGGACGGCCAGGACCGTTTTTTTTGTGACAGTTGCCAGTAGGAGGGCGACTGAAGCAGTTTTTCGGCAACATGGGCCCAAACGATACAGGACAATTGGGTATTACACCATTCATCAGGGGTACAGTATAGAATTTAGAGAGATGCCAAGAAGAAATATGTTCTTAATAACATGGATACAGTCCAAGGAAAAAAGAAGGCAGAATAATTCGGCTTTAAAGAAATTATTACAAGCAGAAGTAATAAAGAAGGTACCTCAGGAAGAGGAAGTGAAATTTATTCCAGAATTTTTCTAGTAAGGAAACCTACAAGGGAGTACAGAGCAATTCTAAACCTAAGAAGTGTGAACCTGATTATTCAAGAGCTACAACCAGGAGACTGGATGGTGGCAATAAGACTTAGAAGATTCTTATCTACAGGTGCCCATAACAAAGGGACACCAAAGATGCCTAAGGTTTACAGTAAATCAAGATCATTATCAGTATACAGCACTGCCATTTGGTCTGGCGACTTCCCCAAGGACGTTTATAAAGGTTCTAGCCCCTCTAGTGGCAGAAATGAGAAGAGGGGTAGAAATATACCCATACCTGGACGACATCCGGTTAAAATCAGGGAGTCTGGAGAAACTCCAACAAGACCAGAAGATGGTATAACCTTCCTGGAACACCACGGTGGGTTAATAAACAGAAACAAGAGCCATCTCATGCCACTCAGCTGTTAAGATTTCTGGGGGTAGAATTTGATACAGCAAAAGGAGAAGTGAGACTACCAGACGCAAAGAGGCAAGACATAGCCATGCAACAAAGAAGCTCAGGAAAGCTACCAGGACTTCAGCAGAAGAATGCATGAAGCCCCTAGGGAAATTCGCTTCAACATTAAGCGTCACAAAATGGGCAGCACTACATATGAGACCACTGCAAAACAATTTCCTACAACAATGGAATGGGAATCACAAAGACACAAGACAAAGAATCTTGTTACACCCACACACAAAACAGGAATTAAAGTGGTGGGAAGATACCCGAAACCTGGGAAAAGGAAAAACGCTACAACCAGTACACTGGTTAAGAATTACAACAGATGCGAGCAAAACAGGTTGGGGTGCCCAGATGGGAGAAAAGGTGGTGCAAGGAACCTGGGGAAACCAGGAAAAGCACCTGCCATCAAATCTACTGGAATTAAAAGCAGTACAAAGGGCCCTAGAAGCTTTCCAAGACCATATAAGAGGTGGCTGTATAAAAATAGAATCAGACAACAGGTCAGTTGTCAAGTATATAGCCAAGCAAGGAGGAACCAGGAGCAGAAAGCTGATGAATCTCACAGCAGAAATCCTCTTTTGGGCAGAACGCCACTTGTTGGATATTACAGCCATACATATCCCAGGACTAGAAAATGTCACAGCAGATTTTCTAAGTCGGAACATCATACACCCAGGAGAATGGTCATTAGATCCAGAGGTGTTTCAAGAATTGGTAGAGCGATGGGGTCATCCAGACATAGATCTCATGGCGACACCCCAGAACCGCAAGGTAAGGAACTACTGTGCCAGACAGTTTTATCCAACTGCACAAGCTACAGATGCTCTCAGCTTCAAATGGGACTTCAAGTTGGTGTACTTGTTCCCTCCAATTCCCCTAATTCCAAAAACAATCAGGAAAATCAGGGAAGACCAAGCAGAGGTGATATTCATAGCACCATATTGGCCAAGAAGGCTTTGGTTCACACACTTGGTAAATATGGCAGTAGACGCACCATGGCACATACCAGATCGCAAAGGACTGATGCGACAAGGACCAATATGTCATCCGAATGCCAAACAATGGGCTTTGACGGCATGGCGATTGAGCGGGAAACATTGAGACTGAAGGGTTGTTCAGACAAAACAATTCAAACCCTTTTACAAGCAAGGAAAAGTTCCACATCAAGTGTATACCATAGAATCTGGCTTTGCTTTTGCGATTGGTGTGAAAAAGAGAAACAAAATTTCCTTTCACCTGGAATTGTATCTATAGTGGAGTTCCTGCATAAAGGATTTGAGAAAGGTCTCAGTCTCAGCTCGTTAAAAGTACAGGTGTCTGCATTATCAGCCTTGTTGGAAAGAAATCTGGCAATGGAAAGATTGATCATCAGGTTCTTTCAGGCAGTTAAAAGGTTAAGACCTCAAATCAAAAACAGGGTACCTACATACTTGTCCCTAGTATTGGATGTACTAACAGCAGCTCCGTTTGAACCTATAGAGGAGATAGGCCTAAAATGGTTGTCATGGAAAATGGCGTTTCTGATAGCAATCACCTCAGCAAGGAGAGTAGGAAAACTACAGGCGCTATCTGCCAAGGAACCATTCCTAGTCATACATCAAGACAAGGCAGTTCTCAGACCAGTGCACCAATTCCTGCCAAAGGTGGTATCACAGTTCCACATGAATCAAGAGATTGTGATTCCGTCATTTTGTCCAGAACCAAAAAATAAGAAAGAAGAAAGACTACACAAGTTAGACGTGGTAAGATGTCTAAAGGTGTACCTGGAAAGGATGCAAGATGTCAGAAAGTCAGACAAACTATTCATCATTCCAGAGGGAACAAAGAAAGGTCAAGCAGCATCAAAGACAACAATTTCCCAGTGGATTGTGTCTTGTATTAAAAAAGCTTATGAAAGCAAAGGACAAGATAAACCTTTGAACATTAAAGCTCATTCTACAATGGCCATGGCTACTTCATGGGCATTTAAGGCCCAGGCTACACCAGGACAAATATGCAAAGCAGCTGTCTGGTCCTCATTCAATACATTCTTGAAATACTACAGACTAGACGTACAATCATCAGCTGACACAAGCTTTGGGCGTAGAGTGTTAGAAACTGTAGTAAAATAAAGTGTAAAGTATATTAATAAAGGTTAAACTGATAAGGCATTAAACTGGTGTTGTCTATTCTGATGTATCCCTCCCTAAAATTTGCACTGCTTGGGTATGTCCCAATGGTGCCCACTGCCAGGGTGATCAGGAAAGGAGAAAATTTAAACAACTTACCGTAATTTTCTTTTTCTGGAACCATGGCAGTGGGCACATAGTTACCCTCCCTATGTATGTCTAATGCCTATCAGTTATATATTTTCAGCTATGGAAGAATCGTAAGACTAAGGTGCAGGTAGAGGGAGGGGCCTTATATGGCCTACCTGCAAAAGTCTATTTCCTGTCCTACCTAGAGTGAGAAGGGATTAACCCAATGGTGCCCACTGCCATGGTTCCAGGAAAAGAAAATTACGGTAAGTTGTTTAAATTTTCTCCTTTCTCTGTAATAGAGTATTTTTTAGCGAGATCAGCAATAGAATATACCATCAGACTATTAGATTATCCAGTGTAATTAAAGTATTGATCAATTTAGCAATATCCATATCTATAGTATATTATTATTTTTCTGCTGTTTCCCTTTATCATTTATCGAACTGTACACATTTGATCAGTATTGACATATATGAAGTGCTTTATATTAATATTTTTTATTTATCACTGTTTATTCTACATTTCACATTTGAATGTTTTTTTATGCATATATGTCTATTCACTGTATCAACTATGGTTTTTTTTCCTGTATGGAACATGATTATAACATGGGATTGTATATAATTATTCTTTCTTTTCCATACTATTTATATACAGTTTATATTGTTGAGGGTTGTTTCCTACAGGAAAAACCCACTTCATGAGGTTGTATGCATTTGCCTTATAAGAACTCTATAATAAGCTACACCTCTGAAGGTTGTCACTTATCTTTTTCACCTTTGGATTGGTTATATACAGTTTATGTGGCTTCTACAAGGAAAGTGTTTTTCAATTTTTTTTTAATTATATCAATATGTTCCCTCTTGAATTAACATCAATTATAATAGAGTGGTTGGACACAGACACTATTCGATCACTGTCTGCATAAGCATATAGATCCTTTTGAATTAATTACGTTTTTAATCAAATGTCATGTTTTTACATATTCTTTTTAGTTTTATTTGCTGCATTATGGATTGTTTAGGTGTCTGGGAGATGGACAATGCCTTTCCTTGCATGGCGACTTTGTTGTTGTTATATTGTTAATGTTTAATAAAGTTTTTTTTATTTCTGTGATGTTCCGTCAGTGCGCGATGACGTCACCAGCCCCACGTCACTCCAGGAAGTGATTCGGACGGGTGGAGATGGCGCGCACTGAGGGTACAAAAGTCGCCAGGTGAGTACCTTTTGCAGACACCTTGAGAAAGACCAACGGTTGAAATGCGTTGGTGAGGGGCCCTTGGATCCCCTCCATGTAGCTGTTTTATATTGGAACCAATAAATAACTTTTTATGGGCATGTACTCGATTTAACCCTTCATTTGCCATGCATCAGTGAAGTAGTACTTTGTTTCCTATTCTGTTCATCTGTAAGCTGCTGAAAACGAAGGCACGCGGATATCCTGAGTTGATGTACATATCTGAAGAATTATACCCCAAAAAACGTGAGTTATTACTCTCTGGTTTATATATTCTCTGTATATCCACTCTGATGTTGATTTGACTAGACACCAGGGGTGTGGATTCTCACCGCAGTGCAAGTGGAATCCTGGCCAGCTATTCGGAAGAATTGTGGAGTTATTTATATATTATTCCAGTGGAGAAGTGTGGGTATATCATTTTATTCTTGGAGGATATCACACTTATGCATTTTATTTTATAATGCTTAAAAACTGTGGATTGATTTGACTGGAGTTTGTAGCATCACACAGCTGTCTGTAATATCTGAATTAGAGGCTAAAATATTAAAGTAAAATTTTAATTACAGATGGAGTTCCTCATATATTAAGTACCTGGGTGTGAATGTGGCAAGGGATTACCATCTATTGTATCAACATAATTACCCCACCCTATTCCATAAAATTAAGAAAGATCTAGCCAAATGGGAAAATTACCAGATTTCATGGATAGGTAGAATGACTTTGGTCAAAATGAACATACTCCCTAGGTTACTGTATTTCTTCCAGACCCTTCTGGTCCGGGTCCCTGGCTCAGAACTTAAAAACCTTCAAAACAAAATCTTCCAATTTATCTGGCAGAGGAAGAGATCCAGAGTAGCCAGGTCGGCCCTGGTGTCCCCGAGGAGGGAGGGACCCTTGAGAATGCCGTGCAGTGGCTCAGGGGCTTACAACAATTTGGCCAAAATGTTAAACTAAAAGACCATTTTATTTAATAGATATTTATACATATATATTTAGGCATATATATCGGCATATATATCGTGTATGAGTTTCACTGGATGTGCACTGAGCTCTGTCTGTGTTTTATGTTCTGTCTCTGGTTTTAAATATAAACCATGGAGGCAGGATATGTAAGGATCTAAGGAAAATAAAACAACATAGATACTTTATATAAAAAAAAATAGACATATTTTAGACAAAAACACAATACAATACAATACACCCTCAATAATAACAGTGTGAACACAAAATAATTTAAAAAAATGAACTAGACAAAGTATAACAAGCACAAACTATAATTATTTCAAAAATGAAAAAATATGTGATACCATCACTGTCCTCTAGGGGCTGGAACAGTGCAGTAAGTGTGCTTCCAGTCCACAGAAAGTTAATACCTCAAAGAGAAGCCAGCAGCAGCTGCTAACTAATGGAGTTAATCAGACTCCTTGAGTGAACAAGGAAGTGGTTTTGAAAGACAAAGGGACACAGAGTGAGAGAGACTGTTTTCTCCAGAGTAGGGAGGAGATAGAAGTGCTCCACAGCTGCGGAAGCTGGTTACAGAGATGAGTTTCTCTGGGCTTTTGGGGCCGAGTTCCCCTAAGAAGGAAAGGACGACAAGGCTGTGCTCAAGCAGGGACGTCTGCTCCGGAGGACTTACAAACAGATAAGCAAAAATCCTTTTTGTGAGGATTCGCCATCCTGGCGGCCGCAGACCGTCTCCTCACCTCAATAACCCTCCCGCGACAGACATCTCGTGGCCCAGTTATGTGCACGCGGATCTTGCACGGTCTAACTCTGCCCGCGGGTTCTGATTCCGCCCCCCGCTCCGGCGTGCGACGGGTGCGCTTGTCCAGCCTCCCCGCTGACACGCTTTCCAAGCTCCGCCCCTGCTTTGATTATGGACAGGACCGGCGGGTGAGTGACGCGCATTCTAGGCTCCGCCCCCTGACCTCCGTGATGCGTGCGATCAGCTCCGCCTTCCCTGATCAGGCTGCATCATAGGGCACACCTGTGTGCACCAGCAGCCTATTGGATTCTACTTCCTGGTTCCGCCCTGGCTTTCTAATTGAGGGTCTTCCTATTTATACGTTTCTGCTTCTGACTCATTGCTGAGCATAGTCTAGTGTGGTGCCGTGCCTTGCTGCATTTTTGTCATGTGACCTTGCCGTGCCTGTTAACCTCTTTTTGCCTGACCCTGCTTCTCTATTTGGACTCCGCACCTCTCCTGATCCAGTTACGACCATTCTCCAGTCCTGACCTTGGCTAAGTACTCCAACGATCCGATACTCTCCAATCCTGAACCTGGCTACGTACCCCGAAGATCCGCTACTCTCCACTCCTGACCTGGCAAGTACCCTATACTATTCTCACATCTCTAATCCTGACTTGGCTTGCACGACCAATCTACATCCTAGGCACGCCCACGTGGCGGTGGGTTGGTGTTAATAAATTCCCTACCTTAGCACTGCGGTCGCGCTTAGTTTCTGGTGAGTTACGCGTTACATCTTTTTGTTATTGCCGTGTGTAAATACTGTGTAGATTGTTGCATATGCCTGGGCATGTTTTGATGTTGGGAACCAGCATAGCTGGCCATCCAGCTAGTGAGGGTGAAAGCTATGGTGTAGTTGGCTTTCCCTAGAGGGAATAGGTGTTTATTTTCTATTTTGTTTTTCTTAAAAGGACGGTGGGCCTGTTGCTATATGATTTAATCCCTGTAAATAAACCCCTACATAGAAAATACAGTGTTTCTGGCCTTAAATTGGGATACAAGAGACTGCAACGTGGTGTGTGTGTATTGTATGCCTTTATCTAGCGCCAAACGTGTACTCGGCGCTTCACAAAGAATACAGTACAGGGAATTATAATATAAGTGCAGCAAAATCAGACAATAGGAAAGGAAATCCCTGCTCTGAAGATCTTACAATCTAAGAGCCTTGATGGGGAACTTAGAGACAGCAGATGAGGGAATAAGTGCTGTAGATAGTGAAAAATAGGGAAAAGATCCCCAGTACCGTGCTCAGCTATAAGGTATTCCTTGTAGAGGTAATTGTAGATATGTATCATATATCATAAGAAATAACAATTTGGAGAAGCCGTCTTCTAAAGCATGTATACCGTGTGTTCCATACAGTTAACCCTTTCCTCTCTGTATCGGGCGGGACCTGTATCTACCAGTAAAATCAGTAAAAAATATCTGATTACCTAGGAACAGTTTAATGTCCCCCTAGGAGGTGTTTGGGTACAAGGAACATAAACCCCAGAGCGCAGGTGAGCGGACTGGGGTACTCACGGTTTAGGAGGTGTCGGCTGTTCCTTTGGCGTGCATCACGCTGATGGTAGACAGTTAGAGAAGTCCTGCAGGAGGAAAGCAGAGCACAGCAGAGCAAATGCAGGGGCTGAACACCAGGATGAATAAAAGTCCTTTATTGCATGATCGACATCATGGTAGTGGGTAAATAAAAATCTCTTACGCGTTTCAGGCGTCTGCCCTTTATCAAAGAGAACTGTTCAACACATTGCAACCGCCCGTCTGATATAGGTCTATTTCCGCTACCAGCTGATCTCAGTGAGATGATTTTCGCGCGAGATCGCCAAGTTGCAATCTCATTGGCTGTCTGGTGTAGCCAATGGGATGAATGAACCCTTATACTACGTGTGTAACGTGCAGGAGATGTCTCAGATCAGCAGAGCGGCTGCAGTGTGTATGAGTAAAAGCAACAATATTAAAACACAACATTAGAAACATGTTAAAAACAATGTGTCATTACAGTGAAACAATCTACTCGGCTGAAATGGTGGTAAGGAGGTAACAGATGGAAAAAATGATATATATCATATACCACGGCTATTGATATTAATAGGCTGTTAATAAAAGTTAGATCTTAATGTTAAACAGCAATGGGAACCTAATTGTGATATAGTTCCATATATATGTTACTTGTTCAGTGATTAGACTTTTATGCTCTTCTAAATATTGATCATATAATTAGAATTCCTAATATGTCAGCCTTATATAGATAGAGAGTTAATGGGAACAAGCATAGTACACTTTTTGTCATATACATATATATATATATTCAAAACAGATACATACAAAAATAGGTAATGTACATTCATATATTTGGATATTCATGTCGTTCCACTTTGTAAAAATTTACATTATTTCCTGATATATCGACTTCATATTAATGAGACATCACTTAGAAATCACCTATTTCATTGACAATCATATACACATATATATGTTTGGACAGTTCTCATAAAATGTTTGTTTGAAGACATTAATATCCTTAATCACCACCTATCATATAGTATAACTGTATATAGAAGTAATGTGTCTATATATACATTAATTATGTTTTTATATCATTAATGTGTCAAGACCTACTGTGTTATTATAATACAGATTTGCTGTATACTGTTGATGTTATATGGCATATGATTATTTAATTTGGATTTAGTTTAAAAAGTGTTTCAGCTCCCAGTCAATGTTCATACCCTTGGGGGCCAATGTCCCCAGGGTATAGATCCAGTGCATTTCTCGACGGTTAAGGAGTGACTCTCTGTCTCCTCCTCTAGGATGAACAGGTATATATTCCAGAGCACTGAATGTTAAATAATCTATCGAGCCTTGTACACAGTTATTGAAGTGTCTGGCCACTGGGTAGTTGTCATCTTTATTTCTAATAGTTCTGATATGTTCCCTAATTCTTATCTTTAATGGTCTTATAGTCCTTCCAATGTAACTAGAACCACATGCGCATTTGAGAACATAGACAACATATTTGGAGTTACAAGTTAAAAATGAATTTATCTTATGTCTATGTCCCGTGAAAATATTCTTAATTGTTTTAATGGGGAGTGCATATTTGCAAAAATTGCATGTTCCACATTTGTAGAACCCCTTAGGAAACCCTTTCTCTGGAACCATTCTATCTCTATACATGCTGGGTGATAAATGATCTCCCAATGTTTTGGCTAATCACTGAACAAGTAACATATATATGGAACTATATCACAATTAGGTTCCCATTGCTGTTTAACATTAAGATCTAACTTTTATTAACAGCCTATTAATATCAATAGCCGTGGTATATGATCTATATCATTTTTTCCATCTGTTACCTCCTTACCACCATTTCAGCCGAGTAGATTGTTTCACTGTAATGACACATTGTTTTTAACATGTTTCTAATGTTGTGTTTTAATATTGTTGCTTTTACTCATACACACTGCAGCCGCTCTGCTGATCTGAGACATCTCCTGCACGTTACACACGTAGTATAAGGGTTCATTCATCCCATTGGCTACACCAGACAGCCAATGAGATTGCAACTTGGCGATCTCGCGCGAAAATCATCTCACTGAGATCAGCTGGTAGTGGAAATAGACCTATATCAGACGGGCGGTTGCAATGTGTTGAACAGTTCTCTTTGATAAAGGGCAGACGCCTGAAACGCGTAAGAGATTTTTATTTACCCACTACCATGATATCGATCATGCAATAAAGGACTTTTATTCATCCTGGTGTTCAGCCCCTGCATTTGCTCTGCTGTGCTCCGCTTTCCTCCTTCAGGACTTCTCTAACTGTCTACCATCAGCGTGATGCACGCCAAAGGAACAGCCGACACCTCCTAAACCGTGAGTACCCCAGTCCGCTCACCTGCGCTCTGGGGTTTATGTTCCTTGTACCCATACACCTCCTAGGGGGACATTAAACTGTTCCTAGGTAATCAGATATTTTTTACTGATTTTACTGGTAGATACAGGTCCCGCCCGATATAGAGAGGAAAGGGTTAACTGTATGGAACACACGATATACATGCTTTAGAAGACGGCTTCTCCAAATTGTTATTTCTTATGATATATGATACATATCTACAATTACCTCTACAAGGAATACCTTATAGCTGAGCACGGTACTGGGGATCTTTTCCCTATTTTTCACTGACTACCTATATATATCCGTCAGCTTGCTATTTTGGATATCTATCATGTCTTGGATGGAACATTTTTCAATTGCAGGGGCTACAAACTAACACCACCTTTTTTATACAATTTTATACTTTACCTCGACACTTGGCATAGTCTGAAATGGAGGAAGAATTAGTAGAGGATGTTACTGTGGAACCCATAGACACTGAGATCACTTACATACAAAGTTGTGCAGATAATGCTGGGCGAAAAAGAAGAGCTGCATATGTATTTGATAATACTATTTCTGATGTTTGTGAAGACAATACGGATCTCAATTTGTATTTTCTAAAATTTGAAAAAGCCTTATCATCCAATGTGCGTCTATGGTGGGATATAACAACACTGGACAATTACTTAGTTGTTAAAAGGATACCCAGGGGGCTCCGTATCAAAAAAACTCCCTCCTTTTGCTTTCCCAATAAAGAGTTTGAGACTGAATGGATAAAGATCCTAGATGAATGCTCAGAAAAACTGATTGAACTGATTATAAAAACCAAAATCAAAGAAAGAAATGGGATGAAAAAAACAATTAAAGAGTTACAACTTAATTTGAAGTCATACAAAGATATGGAGAATTTTAATGACATGGACAAAAATCTATCCAAAACTATCAATAATATTGAAGAGAAAATTATGATTAAAAAACAATCAAAATTTGATAGGGATAGAATTGACTATGAAAAAAAACAGATATATGCATGGCAAAAACCGCCTCCCCCAAGGATGACATACCAACAAGAGCAAACACAGAAAAGAGATCCCTATAGAAAGAGCCCACATCCAAGAAAATCTACCCCGAACAAATCTATTCTAAAAAGAAGAACATCCGGAGCATCTAGCATATCAAATGTTTCAGATTCAGAGAACCGACCCTCAGTGGTTTCATTCACAACAGATGAAGACACAGATCGCCTGAGTGACTTCACAGACTCAGAAGAACGTCACAAAAAAGATACATCATATCGTCAAAATCCATCACGCCACCAAGAAAATCCATCAACTTCATTTGATCTGGGCAATCAAAGGGAGTCAAAAAACTCCCAAAGAGGACGCGGCGCTCGCCCAAAAGAAGGCAAATAAAGAAAAGAAAAAAGGATCAATGATGTCAGAGAACAATGTAATCAACATTTCGGGGGTAGATCTAACAGAGGGAGAGATAAAAGTTCTCAACAAGGGTCTGAACTTTGGTATCCAAGACAATTTTGATCTTTTCAATACTGTTATAGATTTGCAAAAATATATTAGAAAGCTATCTTTAAAAAAAAATTTCAACTCCAAACAGCCTGCTGTCGGTGGCGTCTCTACACTGGACGACCCAGAGGACTCTACTTTGGGCCCTTTTGGTGCGGGGGGTCACGGACGACAGGCTGTCCTTCAAAGAGTATACAGCAATACAAGATATGAATGACTTATTTAATGAACACAATTTGACAGATGTTCAAAATGTCAGTGCCTCAGAACAGTTCCTTTTTTTGACTACTTCCAAACATACATCATTTAGGAACAAATCTATTTTCTGCCCCATGTTCTCTAAGGGCCCACTTCTGGAGACCTATGAAAAACTAGTGGAAAAAGATCTTCAATTATTAGCTAAGGGATACAATTTTACCACCTCAGTATCCAATAACTTATCCAAAGAAGAAGGCCAATCTTTGGCTGCTTTGAAAAACAGAAAAGATATAGTGATAAAAAATGCAGACAAAGGTGGGGCCATAGTGGTAATGAGCTCTGAGGTGTACCTTTCTGAAGCAATCAGACAACTAAACGATACTGATGCATATTGTAAACTTACCAAGGATCCCACGCAGATGTATCTGAAAGAAATTGAGAAGCTTATAGATCTGGGCAGAGAGTTGCATGTTCTATCTAAACAAGAATCAGAATTTCTGTTTAACCCTTTTCCTATCATACCTATTTTTCACCATCTCCCAAAGATCCATAAGTCGCTTGGGTGTCCCCCAGGCAGACCTATAATATCTAGCATTGGATCTTTGGGAGATGGTTTATCTAGGTATGTAGACTTTTTCTTGCAGCCGTTGGTTCAACAACTACCCTCATTTTTGAAGGATTCTTTTGATTTGCTCTTAGATATAAGAAACATCACATGGTGTCACACATACACTTGGGTCACATTAGATGTGACTTCTTTATACACAGTAATTGAACATACTAAAGGCATCAAAGCAGTCACTTATTTCTTAAACAACTCCAATCTTCACTTGGCTCAAATCACCTTTATTTTGGATAGTGTATTATTTTTATTACAGCACAATTATTTCACGTTTAACAATCAATATTATTTACAGACACAGGGCACGGCGATGGGGACTTCATTTGCACCCTCATATGCCAATTTATTTATGGGACATTGGGAAACTCACCACATTTTCGGTGACACTAACCCGTATAGACACCACATTAAGTTTTATCGTCGCTATATTGACGACCTGTTACTCATTTGATCTGGGGATGCACACACACTTTCACTATTTTTTCACATACCTTGAATCCAACGACTACAATCTTAGATTTAGACATATGGTTCATGACCATTATATTGATTTTTTAAATCTCCACTTATATGTGGACACTGATCTTTCCATACAAACTAATATCTACAGAAAAGAAAATTCTCGCAACTCTCTGCTCAGAGCGAATAGACCACTAGACCACTAGACCACTCTTGAACAGCATTCCAAAGTCAGTACCTACGTCTCAGGAGGATATGCTCGACAGACTCAAGTTTTAATGACCAAGCAGAACAACTTAAAACAAGATTTAAGGCTCGTGGTTACTCAGATAACGTTCTTGAAAGTGCATTACAGAACGCCAAACAATGTAAAAGAACAGATATATTGTGTAGACATAAGAAGGCTAAAAAGGAAATAAATACTCAGGAGGGTGATATACCCTTATTCATTACCACTTACTCGAGACAAGCAGGAACAATACGATCAATCCTGAACAAACATTGGGAGGTACTTAGATTAGATGGGGATCTAGATAGAGTCACACTCTCTAAACCTAAAATAGTTTATCGCAAAGCCAAAACATTGGGAGATCATTTATCACCCAGCATGTATAGAGATAGAATGGTTCCAGAGAAAGGGTTTCCTAAGGGGTTCTACAAATGTGGAACATGCAATTTTTTGCAAATATGCACTCCCCATTAAAACAATTAAGAATATTTTCACGGGACATAGACATAAGATAAATTCATTTTTAACTTGTAACTCCAAATATGTTGTCTATGTTCTCAAATGCGCATGTGGTTCTAGTTACATTGGAAGGACTATAAGACCATTAAAGATAAGAATTAGGGAACATGTCAGAACTATTAGAAATAAAGATGACAACTACAGTACCCAGTGGCCAGACACTTCAATAACTGTGTACAAGGCTCGATAGATTATTTAACATTCAGTGCTCTGGAATATATACCTGTTCATCCTAGAGGAGGAGACAGAGAGTCACTCCTTAACCGTCGAGAAATGCACTGGATCTATACCCTTGGGACATTAGCCCCCAAGGGTATGAACATTGACTGGGAGCTGAAACACTTTTTAAACTAAATCCAAATTAAATAATCATATGCCATATAACATCAACAGTATATAGCAAATCTGTATTATAATAACACAGTAGGTCTTGACACATTAATGATATAAAAACATAATTAATGTATATATAGACACATTACTTCTATATACAGTTATACTATATGATAGGTGGTGATTAAGGATATTAATGTCTTCAAACAAACATTTTATGAGAACTGTCCAAACATATATATGTGTATATGATTGTCAATGAAATAGGTGATTTCTAAGTGATGTCTCATTAATATGAAGTCGATATATCAGGAAATAATGTAAATTTTTACAAAGTGGAACGACATGAATATCCAAATATATGAATGTACATTACCTATTTTTGTATGTATCTGTTTTGAATATATATATGTATATGACAAAAAGTGTACTATGCTTGTTCCCATTAACTCTCTATCTATATAAGGCTGACATATTAGGAATTCTAATTATATGATCAATATTTAGAAGAGCATAAAAGTCTAATCACTGAACAAGTAACATATATATGGAACTATATCACAATTAGGTTCCCATTGCTGTTTAACATTAAGATCTAACTTTTATTAACAGCCTATTAATATCAATAGCCGTGGTATATGATATATATCATTTTTTCCATCTGTTACCTCCTTACCACCATTTCAGCCGAGTAGATTGTTTCACTGTAATGACACATTGTTTTTAACATGTTTCTAATGTTGTGTTTTAATATTGTTGCTTTTACTCATACACACTGCAGCCGCTCTGCTGATCTGAGACATCTCCTGCACGTTACACACGTAGTATAAGGGTTCATTCATCCCATTGGCTACACCAGACAGCCAATGAGATTGCAACTTGGCAATCTCGCGCGAAAATCATCTCACTGAGATCAGCTGGTAGCGGAAATAGACCTATATCAGACGGGCGGTTGCAATGTGTTGAACAGTTCTCTTTGATAAAGGGCAGACGCCTGAAACGCGTAAGAGATTATTATTTACCCACTACCATGATGTCGATCATGCAATAAAGGACTTTTATTCATCCTGGTGTTCAGCCCCTGCATTTGCTCTGCTGTGCTCCGCTTTCCTCCTGCAGGACTTCTCTAAGTGCTGTAGATGGCAGTGCTTGGACACAATGGGTGATAGGAGTGACTGAGGGTGGGACAGTAACCATGAGTGTAGGCTATTGGGATGCTTGATTTGTGGGGCAAGTTTTAAGGTTAGTCAGTATTAAAATGAGAGGGTTAACACAATTTACAGGGGAAGAGATGGCAGGGAGGGATGGGTGAAATCAGGTGTGTATGTCTGGCTTCAGGCTTAAGGGAGATCCCTAGCAGCAGAAAGGAGTAGATAAAGAGTGTGAATAGAGGATTTGTGTGGGTGTTTTTTTATTGAGGGGTAAAGAAGTTGTTGGGAGAGAGGTGTATAAATTATGGTGGAGTGGGGAAGTTGGAGAGACCAGAGACGTTCACAAAGGAGTGAGGCAGCGGTAAACCGAAAAAGCAATATGGAGGGCATAGTGAGATGCAGGAGGAGAGATTTCCCAGGTATTGGAGGATAGAAAGAGTACAAAGAATCACAGCTTTTGGAAAGTTAATTTCTCACAGTTGCAAAGTTGTTGTGCAGAGTCCGATCTTCCTCAAATCTTCACCTCCAAAATTAACTCTGCCAGACACTTTAAATGGGACACTTTGATATTACGCAGCCAAATGACTTCACAGCCTGTATGGATGGTCTTAAATTGTCTAAAACACAGTCACTTGACTAACAATTAAGGGAGGGGTTTGCCTATTCCGCTCAAGGAAACATATACCAATAGTTAATTAAATCTTAATTTTTCTTGCAATTGGTGGTAGGAGAATTCAGCTCAAGGAAACATACCTGTTTGAAGAAAGAAATCAGAATGTTAAAATGTTAATCCAGATTTTCAGAATGCATCCATGTTTAAAGATATAGAAATAAAACATCCAGAAATATTAACTCCAAAATTAATTCTGCCAGACACTTTAAACATGACACTTCAGATGGGACTCAGGAATTAATAATGATAATAAAAGATAATATATAATGTGCATTACCAAGGATAGTTTTGGATGATCAAAAACATGCAACATATATTTATATACACATGTAGAAAACTAAATGGCAAAAAGGATGTATAACCAATAATATAAATACAGGTATACACAGAGGATCGGCAAATGTCGCATTATTTATAACCAATCAGGACCAACAGTATGCAGATAACTAACATGCTCAATGAATTATCGTTATTGAAAGTACAAAAATAAGAGAAACTTGATCAATAATCTACTTAGAAAATGAAAATAGTATAACATAAAAGATTAGTTAATGTGTAGAGTAACAAGGTAGTAATGTAAAGGAACAAATCATTATATAAAAGGAAACTGAATTCAAGATATGAGGACCCTATATAAATGTAGAATTATAAGATATATAACGTAAAATATAATAACAATAAAAATAAATTAGAAATGATGTGGAGAAATCCCACCAAGAACACTCCAAGGTCTTCAATCTGTCATGAAATGTTTAAGTTCTCATTGAATATTGATACCGAGAGTGCTTAGGGTGTTCAATATGTAGATCCAGTACATCTCTCTTTTGTTGAATTTATTCAGTCTGTCACTAAATGTGAAGTTTTTTTTTTTTTAATAACCCCCTGAGGGCAGGTCAAAAAGTGGCGAGCAACTGGATGTGATAAATCTTGCTTTCTAATGAGGCGTAAAAACAAAAACAGAAAAGACGGTGCAAAACAGCGCTAAAAATCACAAACCCCTATTGGGACAATTAATAAAGAGTGGCAGCCAGACAATGACTAACTGTACAGTCAGTAACTTAGCATGAAAAGAAAAAAGATAATGTCGGCGCCAATTGAAATAGTGAAAATATTCAAACCATGTGGTGAACAGTCCAAATCAAAGTCCTTTGGTAATTGATGGTGGATGATGAACAAAATGCAGATTCTCTCCAAGACGTGACGTGATATATGAAAAAATAAAAAGAGAAGATTATAGTGCAGTATGTCAGTATTGTGGACATAAAAACATATAACACTAACAACATATAACATACAAGACAGACTCACAACAACAACAAGCCAGACAGAAAATAATAAAAAAGCTATTTATTGACAACTAGTGCAGGATTCTGGAGGGTGTCACACACCAATCCGGGGGCGGGGGGGGGTAAAATCGTTACCCTACTCACAGAATTAAGGATATTTGAAAGCAGTAGGACTGGAAACACTTTCTGTGGATCCAAGATGGCGACCGGAGCTCTCTCTCTGGCGTCCCCACGTGTGGCAGATGCTGTGTGGAGCTCCAGGGACGCAGGAACAGTGATGCTGCTGCGCGGGCGTCGCGTCACGCTCTCTCCTCCTGCCGGTCTCCTATTCTCCTGCTCTCCAAGCGGGCGGTGTGCTCCCCAACTCCAGGAATCAATTGCTTCTAAAAACGGATCTTCCCAACGCGTTTCGTGCGCATGCGCGCACTTCTTCAAGGGATGTAGCTACCCCTGAATCTGGATACTTTATATACACACAGTCCACTAATCCGATTGGTTAATGTTACAATTGGCAATAAGTTAACTGTATGACTGCCAGAATGGAGGTAGCAAACAGTAAAAGCCTGGCTAAACATACATACAATACATAAGACAAAACAATACAACATTAAAACATTAAAAAACTTTAAAGATACTAAAATATTTAAATAATGAAAGGAGCTCACAGTGAGGGAATATGTTATAAAAAAGCCTTCAATTCAAAGTCTATATTTAACCCCCTCGGTGAGAGTGTCTTCAATTCATAAATCCAGTATGCTTCCCGCATACTGGCATGATTGAGTCTATTTCCACCTCGGGGGCCAGCTTGCACCTCCTCAATGGCCTGACACCTTAAGCCTATAGGGTTCTTATTGTGGCATAAAAGAAAGTGATGAGAAACACTATGTGCGACTAGTCCTTTTCTTATATTATAAATGTGTTCATAGACACGTCTCTGATAGGATCTCCCCGTCCTGCCAACATATTGCAAGCCGCAAGGGCATTGCAGCAGATAAATCACAAAAGTTGAATGACAGTTAATAAATGTTTTTATCGGGTAGGTCTTAGAGGTGACCATAGATGTAAATTGCCTAGCATTTTTACTAAAGGAACAAGCCACACATTTCGCACAAGTAAATATTTTAGTATCTTTAAAGTTTTTTAATGTTTTAATGTTGTATTGTTTTGTCTTGTTTTGTCTTGTATTGTTTTGTCTTGAAGAAGTGCGCGCATGCGCACGAAACGCGTTGGGAAGATCCGTTTTTAGAAGCAATTGATTCCTGGAGTTGGGGAGCACACCGCCCGGTTGGAGAGCAGGAGAGCAGGAGAATAGGAGACCGGCAGGAGGAGAGAGCGTGACGCGACGCCCGCGCAGCAGCATCACTGTTCCTGCGTCCCTGGAGCTCCACACAGCATCTGCCACACGTGGGGACGCCAGAGAGAGAGCTCCGGTCGCCATCTTGGATCCACAGAAAGTGTTTCCAGTCCTACTGCTTTCAAATATCCTTAATTCTGTGAGTAGGGTCACGATTTTACCCCCCCCCCCCGGATTGGTGTGTGACACCCTCCAGAATCCTGCACTAGTTGTCAATAAATAGCTTTTTTATTATTTTCTGTCTGGCTTGTTGTTGTTGTGAGTCTGTCTTGTATGTTATATGTTGTTAGTGTTATATGTTTTTATGTCCACAATACTGACATACTGCACTATAATCTTCTCTTTTTATTTTTTCATATATCACGTCACGTCTTGGAGAGAATCTGCATTTTGTTCGTCATCCACCATCAATTACCAAAGGACTTTGATTTGGACTGTTCACCACATGGTTTGAATATTTTCACTATTTCAATTAGCGCCGACATTATCTTTTTTCTTCTAATGAGGCGTACATTCCCTTCCCCAAATCCCTTTGGAATCCCTAGAACCTTAGTTTGTAAATAGTTAGATTTAATTAAACTAGGTGATAAATGGGACGCTAGAGTCCTAGCCTTTCTAAATACAAATGTAGGTCCATTTTGAATAGTTGGACCGATATCTTTGTGTAAAGACAAGGTGTTCCATTGTTTGTGTACTATAGCCCAGATTTGCTGTGCTTGTCTGTTTTAAAAGTGGTTATAAACATGGGACTGGCAAGATTACCATCAGATTATTGTTTAACCCTCCTCTTATTTGTAGAATTATAATTAGCCCATTGTAAGAGGTCTTTTCAATCAAGGGAATCGGTATGACTCCGTGCATCATAGACATCTTGAAATCTATAACCTCTATCTATAAACCGCTAAACTAGAACTTGGGACTATACCAGAAAAGCTTCTCTATCAGAACACAACCTCTTCAGTCTAATAAATTGTGCTTTGAGGATGCCCTTTATCAGCGACCTGAGATGGCAACTTTGAGCGCAAAGGAGGGAGTTCCTTGAGTGTGCCTTTCTATAAATGTCTGTTTGGATGTGTCTATTAATGTCAATATACAGAGTATATACACAGGTAAATCTTGCACTTAAGAGGATCCGCTTGCACTTTGTGTGAATAAAGCTATTTTCAGTCACTCATCAGCCTTCCTCCATTCATTGCGGCTGTGCGGCGTTCTTACCCCCTTCGGGAGGATTTTTTCATTTCAATATACAGAGTAGCATCCAAATAGTTGATATGGTGCAGATTGTGCTCAAAAGTGAAACATAAATTAAGGTCATTAGTGTTCAAAGTTTGGATGAAAGTGAATAAAGAATTATCATCCCCATCCCAAACAAAAATTAATCTATATAGCTCTTATAAAATATGATTACGAAATAAATTGTTGTTGAAGTTCCCATAAACCCATGAATAGATTAGCATATGAGGGTGTAAAAGAAGTCCCCATTGCCATGCCCTGCTTTTGTATAATAATTGTGAGTGAGTAGAAAGGTGATAGATTCTAAAAGAAATGTGCATTATGAAATAGGAAGCGTAGAAAGATCCAAAAAGTGCTTAACCGCTGTAAGCTCATGTCGATGTTCAATAATGGAATACAGGTGCGCCGACGAGTATTCTAAAACTTGCCTTGGAAAATCTGGGGCTATCACCAACAAGATCCATGTACATGCTGCAAACATTTCAGTGACATTTCTGCAGAGACTAATGGCCCATCGGATTAACACAGCAGGGGTCACTGGCAGTGCCATTCAATTTGAACTGCCAGGGACCCTCGCTGTTAATCCGATGGGCCATTAGTCTGTCTGCAGAAATGTCACTGAAATGCTGCAGCATGTACCCAGCATGTACCTGGGTCTTGTTGGTGATTGCCCTAGATTTGTTTTAGAATACTCGTCGGCACTTCAGTACGTCTAATGTAACCCATCTGTATTGATGTTTCCATTGGATGCCCTTCAATGCGACTATAAGATAAGAAATATCTTGAATATAAGAAGCCAAATCAAAAACCAAGGGCTGAAGAAAGCTGTCCACATACCGCGATAAATCATCTCCCAAAGATCCAATACTCGCCACAATGGGTCGACCATAAGGGTCAACCAGCGACTTATGGATCTTTCGCAGATGGTGGAATACCGAAATCACGGGATGTGGACAGCTCAGAAACTCACATTCCTTCATGCTCAGTACACACAGAATTTTACCTAAATCAATAAATTTTATCGCGTTTCCTCAGATAAATAGGAGTGGGATTGCACTTCAGATGTGAATAAAATTGTGTGTTGCTCAATTGTCTTATGTGTCACGGGAGACCAGGTTTATTAACACTTGTTTTATACCAATATCATATGATTGAGCAAAGCAAGGAGGTAAAATAAATTGTGATTTATTTCAGGAAAAGACATATACACAACGTAACACAGTTTACAGGATTAACACACTTACTGGGCAGGGGGCTAACTAATAAAACTGTCCTTTAAACAAAATTCAGAAAAATGACCTCTGTAGGAGCCCTTTCCGGGAGGTACTCACGAAATCTTGGAACTGATTTCGGCATGCAATGCCAGCTGCGACCGCTACGTTCTCAAAAAGCGGTACTTAGAAAATGTTCTCACTCAAAATCTTAGAAGCCGGCTTGCGTCTATTCAGCACAGAGCATCTCTGAATTTGCCGCTGTTGGTTTGGCACTTGGAATCTGCACTCCTGATTGGTTACAAGGCCTTATGGGGTTCAGTGTCCCATTCACAAACCTCTACAGCCTATCAAATATCACTGATTTTGCCGGTATTGTAAAGCCGGATGGGGACCTTTTTTCCATTCTGCAAGGGGCATGCACCAACCTGGCACCTCTGCCTCTTTGCATACTAAGCCCACCCACTGTCCAGGCTCCAGAGTCTGGGCTCTGTCAAATGGTGACCAGATAGCCATGTGTTAGCCCAGGATGAGGGTACCCCTTGTCTAACACTGTGGTATCCCTGAGGCTTTCAAGTCTGGATTCCGAATAGACCCATAGGCACCAAACTTGGCAACCATCTGGTCCCTCGGAATCCATGACTTGGAAATCCCACAGTTGATTCACAGGTTATCAGTACATATACCTATTGAATATAACTCTTTAATAAAATATACTGTGTCCTGTATTTTGTGTGATAAAGATGTGTAAATCCCTGTTCTGGTGTCAGGGATGGAGTGAGGGTATATATTTCCTACACTCACTAGCCTCATTCTTGGCACACTTTACAAATCACCTTTTAACCTTTTACACACAAAAAACACTCTCGGCTTTATCTCATAGCTGGAGCATCCCCTGAACCCCTATACTAGGTTCAGGGTACATGAACATGTATCTGGGCATCCCTCCTTGTACTTGGGACCCCTCTTTATTCTAGGAACCCCCTATATGGGTGCAGGTATACATTAACCCCTTCATGCCCGTTTACTTTGTCCGAATGATGCTGCAGCAGGAATCCTGGCGGTGAGTCGTAAGAACGTTTTCAGAGTCAGAGTTTGACTGGAGCAATGTGCTTGGCTGTATCTGAGAATCTCACTCGATTCCCGGATCCAACTTTTGGGGTATCCCAGAACTCCGGAACCCCAATACTGTCAGGAATCAGGGCACACGCCGCCCTCGGCGCTGCCCTTTCTTACCTGTACCGCGGGCTGCGGTCTCCTCCGTCCCTGCTCGGCATCACGGGCCGTTCCTCCGCCCCCCCGCGGCTCTCACGCACGCCGCCGACGCTGGACACACATCCGCTCCTCTTACAGGGCGCGCGCCTCTCAACTTAATTTATGCACTGCACCGGCCGTGTAACTTCGTCTCCTGGCCATCTCGGCTCTCAGGCTCACGTCCTCCTACCATTCACCTGCAGCAAACTAGGCCATTAACCCCTGCCCTACCACAAAGGGCTCCTGGGTGCGCCTCTGCTCTGCCCCTTCCTCCCATTGGTCTTCCTCACTTTATTACCCCTGTGATTCCTCTCCAACCTCGCTCTGCATAGTTCGTCTGCCTAGTGCTGTTGCATGCTGTGCCTAGCTCTCTCTCTGTTTCAGCTTTGTTACTGAACCGGCTTGTCTTCCTACCCTCTGTGCGTATATGACCTCGGCTTCCACTCGACCACGCTTACCTGTTGGACCCCCTCGAACTCGGCACTTGGACCTCTACTACCCGGAACTCTGTCACCCTCGACCTCTGGCTTCGGACCCTACTACGGCACCTTCTCTACGCCCGGATCTGGCAAGTACACTACCTACCCTGGTACCCCTGGCCTTGACCACGCTACCAAATCCACACTCCGGGCACGCTCTCACTACTGCGGGTGCGTGTTTACTCACTCTCCACCTCAGTATTGGGGGTTAGTCTGGTCTGCGGGCAGAACAGCGTGACAGATACATAGACGTTCTGTAAAGACTTTCTCCAACAAACCCACCCTGAAACTTACAGCCTAGAAATCTCCTGGTCCCAGCACCCCAGGAAAGGCAAAACACAAATCTTTAATGTCGCATAATTTGCCAACCGTAATGCATTTCTGCACCTCAACACACGGATCAGGGGTAACCAAGTGGGCTTAAACTTTATTAGTGAGCCTGGTTAGCCCCTTCACGTCACACTAAGTGCCTCCCGTTGATACTGTATGGACGCCTGTATCACGAGCACCCCCTTTATCAGCATTTTTTTTATAACAATACTGCTGTAATTTTTAAGTGTTTCAAGTTTGTTTTTATGTGTGTGTGTGTATGTTTTACCAGAAAGTAATTGTAAGGATCCATGACCTGCGGCGCGTTCAGCGCAGTGCCCACCTACCCCAACCTGCGATTAGGTGCCCCGCTTCCTCCTCTTCCTGTGACTTGTCCCGCACTGCCGCTGGTACCACCCGTCAGCCCCGGGTCGCGCGCAGATCCTGCACCGGAGGAAATGCTGTCCCCGCCGGTCCCGTATCCAGGTTACAGCCGTGCAGTGACATCACCGGTGCACAGCGCTCAAACGCTATGCGCTGTCGTCAAGCGCCGAATCAACTCCTGGCTTCGGGCCAATACTCCACAGCTGCTGCTAACGTCCACCGAGTCTATCACAGTGAGTGATACTGGTGAGTCCTGCCTGCAGCTCATTAGCCTAGTGTTCCTTTATATGCTAGACTTTTTTTATGCTTTTATTGCATTTTGTCCTCCAAAAACTATTTGAGATTTGAAACAAATTTCTATTTGCAAACCACAGGGACGGCTATGGGGAGTAATGTAGCACCCTCCTATGCCAATTTATTCATGGCAGATTTTGAAGAAAAATACATTCAGTATACCAGATATTACCAAGATGCTGTACGACTGTTGCTATATAGACGACTTATTTTTTTTCTGAAAGGGGACGGACAATAAATTGGTGGAGTTTTTTACATACCTAGAACAACTACACACACCGATAAAGTTCACATAAAAATGGAGTAGGGCCCAAATTGCATATCTAGATGTATTGTTCGGCTACACTCCACATGGATCTTTACCGGAAACCCACAGACAGTAATTCTACACTACATGGCTCCAGCTTCCACCCTGATTCACTTAAGCAAATGTTACCTTTTTCTCAAAAGTCAGAGCAAGCAGGATAATTGATAGACCTGAACAACTTGAGAACACTCTGAGAGAAATCAAGACGATGTCCATAACTCGTGGGCATAAGCGTAGCAATGTAGAAAAAGCCCTACAGAGGACAAGTCAAACTGATGACCGGCAGAATGAGTCAGAAAAATGACT
Source organism: Ascaphus truei (assembly GCF_040206685.1). Lineage (NCBI taxonomy): Eukaryota > Metazoa > Chordata > Amphibia > Anura > Ascaphidae > Ascaphus > Ascaphus truei. The sequence continues at coordinate 210,457,810 of NC_134486.1, read as the reverse complement.
TTTGGGAGCAAGTTTACTACGGCAAGTAGATTTGTTAAGCAAATAATTAAAAAACACTAGAGATATTTCTTTGGGTCCCGTATGCAAAGAATATCCTAGGTTTTCCTATCAGAGAGGTGAAAACCTGAAGGATATTTGAATTCACGCAGATAGAAAGGAACACTATATAGTACCTCATTTTCTGAGTGACCCTAAACCAGGATGTTACAGTACAAGTGTTTTAATTGCTCTGTGGGTAATAGTCTGACAACAGGTAATGAATTTAGCCATAGAGGAGTGGTGTGAAATTCAAAATAAATAGTAGGATCACCTGCACAACCACACATGTTGTACACATCATAAAGTGCCTGTGCGGTCTCATTTATGTAGGCAAAACGAGCAGAATGTTGATGACTAGATTGATAGAACACAAGTGCAAAATAAGCAATAAATCTGAAGACACTACACTAATAACCCACTGTGCAGAATTTAAACACACTATCTCATCCCTGAGGCTCATGGCAATTGAGCAGGTTAAAAAGGCCAGTGCAGGTCATGATAAGGAAACCGTGTCATTACAGAGAGAAACGTTCTGGACATACATTCTTGATGCGGTACACCCCAGGGGTCTCAATGATTACATATCGTATAATTTGTTTCTTGTCCAGAAGATAGTGCTTCATATAAATATCATTCATTTATTTACAGGCTGTGTGGCTGCTGTTTTCTTTTTCATGTTTTTTTGTGTCTTTATAGATCTCCGTAAGTAATGCCATAACGGACTGATAAGCATTCCATTTTTATTACAAAGCACTCACTCAGCACTCAGGTTCATGGTATAACACTTAAGGAATATCCTCCCTGACTCTCTCACTCAATAGAAATATTGGAAGGCACTATGATGAGCAGGGATGTTGCTCTTATTACTTCTAATGATTGTGAAGGACTGTTGCAGGGTACATGCAACCACACATGCGGGTTCTCTTGATAAGGCTTATTTATTGAGTCTTAAAAACAGACAGCAGACAAAAACAAAATAGCTTCTCTTCAGCATACAAAAACAAAATAGCTTCTCTTCAGCAGACAAAAACAAAATAGCTTCTCTTCAGCATAGAAAACAAGGCAGCTTCTCTTCAGCATGCAGGACTGTGACACGTACTTTGAAAACAGACCTTATAGCAGTAATCTCGTCAGTGTTTCAGTCCTGTCTCCTGATCAGCTAGCCTGCATGTGTATACAGCCTGGGGGTTTTAAAACACCTTGATTATGCAGCTGGGGTCAGACTAATTAAGCAGCCCTTCTCAACTGACACTTAACCTCGTCACTGCTGCACTGCAAGCCTAAACATAGGTTTGCCAGGTATATGACTGGTGACGTTCATTCACCCTTTCACAAGGACCAACTGCTGAAAGCGCCTGCATGGGAGGGATGACTCATGCGCAAGGTATCCCTGATGGAGCCAACCTACAGAGGCCCACACGGGACTTCAGAATTGAAGGAGAAACAGATGCGATGACGTCACCAGCATTAGAATGCGGAAGTGCCGGACTGTGTAGCGCGGACGACGCATGCGTGAGATGGATGTCCCCAACTCGCGATACTTCGGTAGCAAATCAGGACACAGGCAAGCTACGATGATGTCACCCACGAACAGATGCGGAAGTATGGACTCTCAGCACATAGTCATGAGGGAGGAGAGCGATCTAATCAGCGGAGGATTATATGGGACAGCTGTTGGTGATTTTCACGTGTTTATTTTACTATTTTTGGGGGGGGGTGTCACGGGGACTGACCTGTAATACAATTTTATATTTGTGGGGACTTGATTGAGCACACAAGTTGAGCAAAATAAATTGTCATTTATTTCCTTACTAGACAGACACATGACAACCTCAGAATATACTTAACAAAAACACTTACTGAATAGGGATACGGGATAGAATGTGAAAGCACCAGAATATTGTCCGTTAAAATACAGTCTTTTTGCAAAGGCGCAAATTGCCAGCCCAATCCTTCTATTGAACGGTACAAAGTTCTTTCTGGTCCGTTGGGATCTGATAGATACCCCCAGCAATAACAGAGTCCTGGTGCAAAGTTATGTTCTTGCTTCCGATGGTGATAAGACTGCGTCCCAGGGTCGTTGCTTCTCTTATCCACTGTTAGAAGCGTGATGGAAGTCCGCTCACATTTTTTAATGAAAAACAAAAGACAACGGGGATAGCTTGGGCAGCATTAATATAGGGTTTGAGTGCCTATCTCCAACATGCCCACCCAATCCCCCTCATGGGAATTTTCTCATTCCCCAATCCCCAACTTGCCCACAGTTTGCAAAGTGGGCAATCTGGGATTTCCTGTTACTACAGTGCCTGTGTGACATTGCTACCTGGGCTACTTGGCATAGGTGCACTCCCCCATTTACCTGGTGTCTTCCAGGCTAGGGTTTGCCCCCCAAGGTTTGAACTAGCCCAGGATCTCTCATTGAGCAACCATCCTGGCTATTTCACACTTTGCGGCTCTGGGGTCTTTCAACTGCAAATCTTCCCCAGACCCATAGGCGTCTCCTCAACGGGGCGTCTGTGAAGTTTGAGTAGGAAGAGCCCCCAGCTCACGTATGTGAAAACATTTGGTCACTAGCTGTATTTCGAAGACAAATATAAAAAATGCATCCTGCCTGTCCTTTTTAAATCTGAAAGCAAAAATCCACTTTATTATAAATATGTGTTTCCCCAGTTATAATTTTCATATGTGCGTGCTTGGGGGGTTAATCTGGGAATGCACACCAAATTTCAGGCTTTTAACCCTTTTCGTTCCCGAGTTATAGCTTTTCCTTGACTGGCAATGCTGGTCTATGGGCTTCTCCCGTCAGTTGACTTGCGGTTACGGGGTTCCCACATCACTTGACCGAGTTCTCACATCAATTGACCTAGTTCCCACGCCAATTGAACAGCCGCCATTCAAGTTAGGCTTACTAACCGGGACGGAGATACATTGTATCCGAGTACCACTTGAGACTAGAAACTGCAAGCCTTTGATTCAATTGACTCTGCGGTTATGGCTTCCAGTCTCCAGTAATGGATACCTATACTTGGCAATGGAACAAAGAGACCGCGCCACACTTATCCACTTAACTTGCGGTTTAGCGTTCGCAGCGGCATCTTGTGTCCAAAGCCAGTAACGTCAGTGTACTGGGTTATACACTAATGCAGGCACATACACTCCTGCAAAATGGGGACAATAAGGGGAGAGGGGAAAATAACACATGTACACAGTGCACATAAAATTAACCCCTTCATCCCCAATACGAAATAGGGATAACCAGCCGAGCATACTGCCTTTATTAATGCGCTGATTACCCATAATTTAGTTACAGGGGTTATATATACAGGACTTTTCCTCACTCAAGGTATGCCTGTCACTTGATAAAGACCTTCACGGTCGAAACATGTGGCTAAGATAAATTTTCTTGTTTAGCAAATACGTAGTGCGTTGGATCTTCTTTTTTCTTTATCTTTTATATGCTGAGCCAGCCCTCTGGCAAATCAACTGAGCATAATACTTGCTGACTGTGATTACTGCCTCCTTTTCTTGAACCTGTGTCAACTGATCCTAGCTCCGTCTTGTCTGACCGTGGCTTTCTCTGGACTCCTCACTTCTTTACTCCTGACCCCAGCTTACCAATGATGATGCGCACCTCCAACCCCGACCACGGCAAAGTACCTATGACGATCCGCACTTCTCCTCCAATCCCGATCCTGCTTGCTGTCTGCCACTGAACCCTACTTGTGACCCCAACAATCCTTGCCTGCTCCCTTCTGTTCTGGCCACCAAGGTCCTACCCGCTCCAAGAGTCACCCCTTGACACCCGCAAACATACATGGGTTACACATAATACAGTAAAATACATACCAACTGGTGGTCTGAGGCAGAAAACTAGCTTCAAATAGGTGCAGGACGCGTGCTTCAGAAGGCTTATCCTGACCGCGATCTCATCCCGCTACGTTTTATTTTCAGAACTTGGTCCTTGCGTCTGACTTGGCCTCAGCTAGGCAGGCTTTCCTAGCTCCAAAATGAAGCCGATTGCTCTGATATTTGCAACAGAGTAACTTTGAAAAGCCGGCATTTGCATCACTGGCTCATGCCACTAGATTGGTTCTCTGATCGGGCCATCTCCTTAGACTCAGCTGAGTGATCTCGAGCATGGAAGTCGGAGCTGTGACCAATCACGAGCCGGGGGCTCGCCTGGCTTTACCCAATAAAAGGAGGGCGTGCTTAGGCTCAGATTGCCGGCAAAGCGAGAAGCCTACGAGCAGCGTCTTCCCCCAGTCAACCCATTGCCACCCGCTGGGCAGGCTCTACCAGGTCTGTGTCAGGACCGCATGGTCCATGCCCGCACCTTCCTACCTGCCGGTGCCAGCGGCCCGCGTGGCCGCATTCCCCGCTCCATCTGCGTGCTGCCTCCGCCTTCCGGGAGCGCACGGCGGGTCCCGTCCTCGCGCACACCTCGGCGCGCCACGCTCCAGCCCTGGTTGCGCGCATGCACCATTTAAAAGAACTAGCATCTGCAATACTGCCTGGACTAATTTCAGATGGGCTACACCAGAGCTTCACCCTGCCTCAGCCTATCACAGGTCTACCTATGTCTGAGCCCTCCTCCCTTCTCTCCCTAATTGGTACTCCTCTGTATATTAGTCTCATTCACCCTTTGGTCATTGCTGAGCATAGACCTTTCTATGCACTATGCTCACTTGCAGCCTGAGTACCTGTCTACGTTATTCTGAATACCTGTTGTGACCCCGCTTGTACCATACCTGTCTCTTCTTGTTCCCCTGATCCTTGGTTTGGCTAACGGACTTCTACGCTCTCTACTCCACGAACTTGGCTTACGGACATCTACTACTCTACGCTCCCCAACCCTCGATTACGGTTTACGGATCTCGACCATTCTACGCTTTCCAATCCCGGACCATACGCAAGTACTCGCTACCCTCTCCATGATTGGCCAGTACGCAGGGTTAATTACACTGGGGCTTTCCTGTGTCCCCCAGACTCCGGGATTTTGAGTCCAAATATTCCCAAGTAATTTACCTTATAAGTATGAGGTGCCCCAAAGTATATTCTGTAATACAGTGTACTTTATATTGTGTTTTGTGTTTAATATAAGGCTCTTTATAGGCAGCCTGAGCATGTGTTTAAGATGCCAGCTCGTCTGCATAGCGTCCATAGTTCAAGGAGGTAATTAGCATTTCAAAGCAAAACCAGTTAGGTTGGTGCACATGGCCAAGGGGAGGGGATTACAGGATATCTGCCTTGGTTTCCTCCAGACATTTTTGAGCCTTGACAGCAGGGGGTCAGGGATTAGCTAAAAACAGTTCTGTATCTCAAAACTCATAAGCACGTTTTCCATTGGCAAGTTTTGAATTTATCCCTCCTATCAGTGAATGCGTAATCTCAATCCCTGCTGTAATTGGCTATCAGACTCCTCAATGATTTAGATATGAATCAAGCCTATATAAGAGCGTGCAGTAAAGCAGCTCTCTCTCTCTTTTTTGCCTGCCTGTTTTCCTGATGTGAAGACACGCTGCTGCTGGGCCTCTCACCTGTGCATTTGAGTTAAAGAGCTATTCACACAGAGAAGCATGGGGGAGGAAAGGCGTAGCCAGCAGGCTGGATTTCTGTCCAGGAGTCCAGAACCAGGGTCCTATCAAGGTAAGCCTTTGCTGAAGCAGGCGCCTTGCAACTAGGAAAGGACTAGATCTCATTCTCCAGACCCCAGTAAGTGTGTATATTCTCTGTATCTTGTATTTCTGTGTGTTTCCGAGGTCTTATCCGAATAAACCGCAATTTATTTTACTGCCTGTTTTGCCTTGTGACTGATCCCTTAAATATAAAGGTGTATTTGGCCTGGTCTACCGTGACACGTAATCAGGTTTTTTAAACAGGCTCCTGCATTGTGTTTTAAAACCCAATTGCACAACTTGCTGGCGGGGCATAGATTTCCCATAGTGTTGCATTAGACTTCCATACACCCCACGTCTTTAGGTACAGACGCGTACCCACAAATCATACTCTTTGCTGGTAAAATATCAATTCTACCGGTATCTCAGGTCAGCAGCACTTTTCACAGATTTTAATCCTATTTGCCCTCAAACATTCACCCTTAACCTCCTGCTCCCAAAGTCCCGGTCCTGCAGCTATTTCCTATGAGGGACCCTAACCACAAATGGCATCCTTATCTTCTAATCCTGCAGGGGATAATATAATGGGGACAGAGTTACAGGGAAACACTGAATATTCATCACTAGACCCAAGAGCTGAGACGCGCAGCTCTTAACTCACGTTTTTTTTAGGGGCAGCCAGCCGGGCTTCACCTTTTTTATTATGAAGGCTGGCTACCCCCTACCATCACAGAGCCCTCAAAAAATAGCTAAAGTAAACAAAATAACAGCAGATCAGATGTCCAGAAATATACAAATACTATGACAAAAACATGGGGGAAAAAAGTTCCAATAGAATTTCATGACTAGCCGGTCTAGGCTACACAATGCAACTATGAATAGATCACTTGGAGCAACAGAAATGCCCCAATATCAGAGTAAGTATTATACAGAGGAATGCAGATAACTTTGCTCTGCTGGTAAGAGTATAATATGCAGTGTAATGGACAGATCCCTATAATGAGGTACAATAGTCCATGAATAGAGCCAAAGGCAAAGGTAAATATCAGTCAATATAACTATTGATAGTAAATTCAAATGAAGAAAGGCTGAATATGATAAAGTAAGTCCCAAATGGTATGCAAAGAAGGGGCAAAGTAGCTGATACTTAACCAGCGTTCCCACATGGCTATCACAGGCGGCAGAGATTCAGCAGCAAGAGGCAGATGTGTGGAGCCTTGATGGACAGAGATGGTAGTCTTCTCAGACGTCCAGTAAGAAGGTAAGTGCTCCTCAGCAGCGGCAAAGATTTAGTCTAAAAAAGAGACCACACTGGATTTTGATAAAGCGGTAAAAAGGAGATGCAGGCAATGGCGTCGCACATCTGCACATCCGCAGCCCTTAGTCAGTGGGTGTGATGGTGAAGGGGTTAACCAGGCTCACTAATAAAGGTTCAGCCCGCCTGGTTACCCCTGATCCGTGTGTTGGGGTCCTAGAGTGTCAGCCCTTTTACCCAGATGTCCTAACTGGATTATTGTGACTGTGCAAATTATGCGACAGTAAAGATTTGTGTGTTCTGCCTTTCCTGGGATGCTTGGACCGGGAGATTTCTAGGCCGTAAGTTTCAGAGTGGGTTTGTCGGAAAAAGTCTTTACAGAATGTCTATGTATCGGGGTTCCAGAATTATGGGATACCCCAGGAGTTTGATCCAGGAATAGAATGAGATTCTCAGATGTAGCCAAGCACATTGCTCAGGGCAAACTCTGACTCTGAATACACTATTATGACTCGCCGCCAGGATTCCTGATGCAGCATCTTCCAGACAAGGTGAAGGGGATAATGTATACCTGCAATCATACATGGGGTCCCTAGTGTAATAATGGGTCCCTAGTATAAGGAGAGGTACCCAGATACATACCCAGTACCTGGTATAGGGGTTCAAGGGGTACTTCAGCTATGTGATAAGGCTGAGAGTGATTGTGTGTAAAAGTTTTTTAAGTAATTTCTAATGTGTGCCAAGAATGAGGCTAGTGAGTGTAGGCAATATATACACTCACTCCATCCCTGAGACCAGATCGGGGACTAATATATTTAAGCACACAAGATAGGACACAGGATATTTTATTAAAGAGTTATATTTAATAGGTACATGTACTGATAACCTGTGAATGAACTGGGATCTCCATGTCATGGATTCCAAGAGACCAGATGGCTACCAAGCTTGGTGCCTATGGGTCTATGCAGAGTCCTGACTTGAAAGCCTCAGGGATGCCAAGGTGTTAGAACAGGAGGGGTACTTCAGTTCTGCATGAGTACCCGCGTCCTGGGCTGACACAGGGCTATCCAGCCATCATTTGCCGAACCCAGACTCTGGAGCCTAGACAGTGGGTGGGCTTAGTATGCAAAGAGGCAGAGGTGCCAGGTTGGCACATGCCCCTTGGCAGACTGAGAAAAGGTACCCACCTGGCTTTATAATACCGGCAAATCGGTGATTGGCTGGCAGGAGAATTTCCACGCACTGATAGGCTGTAAAGATTTGTGAATGGGACACTGAAACCCATAAGGAGCCTTGCAGCTAATGAGAAGCGGAGATTCCAAGCACTAAACCAACAGCGGCAAATTCAAAGATGCTCTGTACTGAATAGACGCGAGCCGGCTTAGAAGAATTCTTTAGTCAAAATCTTTGAAGTCCCACTTCTGAAGAACAGTTTGGTCGCGTCTGGCATTGCATGCTGAAATCAGTTCCAGGACTTTCGTGAGTAACTACCAGTCATTGGAAAGGGCTCCTACAGAGTCATGTTTGGAAAATTCATTTAGAAGATAGATTTATTCGTTAGCCCCATTCCCAGTTAGTGTGTTAACCCTGTAAATTGTGTGTACAGTTGTGTGAAAAAGAAAGTACACCCACTTTGAATTCTATGGTTTTACATATCAGGACATAATAACAATCATCTGTTCCTTAGCAGGTCTTAAAATTAGGTAAATACAACCTCGGATGAACAACAACACATGACATATTACACGTGTCATGATTTATTTAACAAAAATAAAGCCAAAATGGAGAAGCCATGTGTGAAAAACTAAGTATACCTTATGATTCAATAACTTGTAGAACCACCTTTAGCAGCAATAACTTGAAGTAATTGTTTTCTGTATGACTTTATCAGTCTCTCACTGTGATGGATCGGGGCACTCGCGCTTCCCAGCGTGTCCCCGTCACCTCTGTTTCCACTGCCTCTAGCCCTCCCTCTTCCCTGCGTCCTCGCTCTCCCTCGTGGCCGTTCCTCTGCGGCGCGGTTGGCATGCCCTGATGCGCGTTCAGACCACCTGCGCATCCTCCGCAATGTGCACGCGCGTTCACGATCCCTAGTACCCCTCCGCGGCACCCGTGGCCCTCGGCGTGCCTCTATTCCCCCAGCCTCCACATTACCTTGCTCCTCTGCCTCACCGTCCCTCTCGCCCCCGTTACAAAGCGCCCCTGCGGCGCTGCCTCCCTCACGTTTTGTGACGCGCGGTGCACGTGCATAATACCCTTATAGAGGGCGCGCGCACACGCTCCAGTTATCTGCCGTCTAGCTCCGCCCCCCCGTGGCTTACAAGCCATATCCCTTAATTATTCCCCTGTCTCCTCCCCTGCTCTCTCAGACCTATCCCTGCAAACTCTCAACCCTCTGCTCCTCCCCTCCTATTGGTTCTCCTTCCTTTATAACCCCACTCTGTCCACTTCCTCATTGCTCTGTATAGCTTTCCTGTGACTCCAGTGTGTGCAGTGTCTATGCCTAGCTCCCTTGTTTGTTTCAGTGCTGGTTCCTGTTCCTGCTTCTTTTTGGATTCCCCTGGCTTGATCTTACTGCTTTGGATTTGACTACTCTGCTTTCTCCTGCCCTTGAACCTTGGCTTACGGACTTCAGTACGCTGCTTTCTCCAACCCCTGAACTTTGGCTTACGGACATCACTACGCTGCTCTCTCCAATCCTTGAACTCTGGCACATGGACATTACTATCCGATCTCTGGCACCCTGGACTTTGCAAGTATACGTTAACCCTTTTCTTACCAGGCCCGGCAACGCATTACCACACTCTGGGCACGCCCTCACTGCTGTGGGTGCGTGTTATACCCTTACCCACCTCAGTACTGGGGACTGGCCAGGTCTGCGGGCATTCAGGCGTTACACTCACATAGTTGTTGAGGAATTTTGGCCGCCTCTTTACAACGTTGCTTCAGTTCATTGAGGTTTGTGGGCATTTGCTTATGCACAACTCTCTTAAGGTCCAGCCACAGTATTTCAATCGAGTTGAGGTCTGGACTTTGACTGGGCCATTGCAACACCTTGATTCTTTTCTTTTTCAGCCATTCTGTTGTAGATTTGCTGGTGTACTTGGGATAATTTTCCTGTTGCATGACCCAATTTCGGCCAAGCTTTAGCTGTCGAATAGATGGCCTCACATTTGATTCTAGAATACTTTGGTATAAAGAGAAGTTCATGGTCAACTCAATGACTGCAAGGTTCCCAGGTCCTGTGGCTGCAAAACAAGCTCAAATCATCACCCCTCCACCACAGTGCTTGACAGTTGGTATGAGGTGTTTGTGCTGATATGCTGTGTTTGCTTTTCGCCAAATGTGGTGCTGTGCATTATGGCCAAACATCTCCACTTTGGTCTCGTATGTCCAAAGGACAATGTTCCAGAAGTCTTGTGGTTTGTTCAGATGCAACTTTGCAAACCTAAGCCATGTTCTTTTTAGAGAGAAGAGGCTTTCTCCTGTCAACCCTTCCAAACAAGGGTTCAGTCATACTTGTTCAGTCTTTTTCTAATTGTACTGTCATGAACTTTAACATTTAACATGCTAATGGAGGCCTGTAGAGTCTGAGATGTAGCTCTTGGGTTTTTTGCAGTTTCTCTGAGCATTGCACGGTCTGACCTTGGGGTCAATTTGCTGGGACCTGCTAAGGAACAGATGATTATGTCCTGATATGTAAAACCATGGAATTATTTTTCACACAACTGTATATATATATATATATATATATATATATATATATATATATATATATATATATATATATATATATATATATATATATATATATACTGGTGTGTGTGTGTGTGGTGGTGAAAGGGTTAACCAGGCCAATAATAAAGGTCTTATGCCCGGCTGGTTACCCCTAAACCTTGTTGGGGATGAAGGGGTTAATTGTTTGTCACTACAATGCCATGTTTCCCCTATACATCATCTGTAATGTCCCTGTTTTGCAGCTCAGAAACTAGCTGCAGTCGTATGAAATGTATGGTGAATGTGCAAACTGTATTTGCAACACAAGGGAGAGCTCCTAGCGCTGTGCCAAGCGTTAATTGAATAAGTGCGTCTGTGGTAAGTGACTACATTGAAGCTCTGTATCACTTCCTAAACCGCAAAACCCTCTGGGGAAGTCTAAACCTCAAACTCAAGTGGATAAGTGGTTTGCGGTCTAGTTGAAGTGGCGGAATGCAACAATGTATCCTGCGGTCTCGTTAGTCAATTAAGGTGGAGTACTTCTGCGGTTTCCGATCTCGGCAAGCAGTGATACATTTTATGCCAGAACTCAAACCACAGCACACAGCCTATTCAATTAACTAGCTAACTTTTGTTAGGAAGGAGATGGCACTCTAATTTTTGGAATACAGATAGTTGAGAATGTAACATTCACATACCTAATTATTTTTTTTTTATCACCCACACATGTAGAAACCATATATAAAAATAAAATGTGTTTCAGCTATGTTTTAAAATGTAGAGAGAGGAAATATTTCCTGTCAGCCCGGCAATGAATCCATTAGCATGTCAATACGTTAAGGGTGGATGAGCTGAGGGATTTTTCATCTCCGTACTTCAAAGGGCACCCTGCGTAGTTGGTGCCCCAGTGTCTAGAGAAGTCCGGAGTTGAAAAGCCTCAGAGACCCTAGGTGTTAGGGCCACCGGAATATTGCAAAGTACCAGATACCGGTGCAAAGTATGGGCTATCAACACTTGGTAGCTAAACCCCAGACTTACTGTCGCCAGGTAAGGGGTTGGGCCCGGTATGCTAAGCAGTTTAGGTGCCAAGTTAGTGCGTGCTCTTAGCAAACCGGGAAGCAACTTCTGCCTGTTTTGTAAGCTACTGGCAAGTCTGGGATAGGTGGGAAAAGTTGTTCCCACGGGAGGATTGGCTGGGTATGTTAGAGATAGGACCCCTAAACCTATAAAAATGCCTGCAGCCCAGTCCTCATTAGATTCATCTGAGATTCACCAAGATCCGTCCAAGTTAAAGCGTTAGCGGTTCCGGAGTGTGAGAGGTTAACTACATCATAACCAAGGATCGCGCCCCTCTTCCAGAATTCGTTTGAGCTAAGGATTCCCGAACGAATCCTGTAGGGACTTAACGAAAAGATTTCCTCCGGCGGAGATACAGGGGTGGCAACCTGCGCCCCTAGCCAAGGATTTTCACATGGCTCAAATCGCGCACCCACTCGCATGCGTGCAGTGTTGCCCAGAGGCTTTGTTGCCAAGTCATTCATTCCGTCGACATTTTATTTCGTTTCCCCATCCCAGTAAGTGTTTATCAAGTGTAATTGTGAAGAATTGTGTGTTTGTCTTAAAAGGAAATAAATTACAATTTATTTTGCCCTCCTTGTGCTCAATCCATAATCTCGGTATTAATGTGATGATAAGACTTGGTCTCCCGTAACAGGCTGTGTGTGTGTGTGTGTGTGTGTGTGGCCGCTGGTCACAGATCCCAGTTCCTCCTCCGGTTTATGCTCTTCCCCCTTCCTCCCCACCAAGCTGTTCGTTTTGTCTGTGCCTGCTCATGAGTCTGTGCTTCTGCCAGGTGCAGGTGGCGCCTGTCGCTTCTGCGCATGCGCAGTCATCACCATTAAGTGACGTCACTTCTGTTACACATTTTCGTTCCCAATGAAGGAGATTAAGTCCTATGAAGTTTCACTAGGTGCCAGCAAATAAGTTTCCCTTAAAAAAAGGGAGCTAGAACACAACCAGGGAATTACAGACCTGTAAGCCTGACATCAATAGTGGGGAAACTACTTGACGATTTAGTATGGGATAATATTCAGGAATACCTAATGAAAAACAAAATTATTAGTAATAGTCAGCATGGATTTATAAAGGATAGATCTTCTTAGTTTCTTTGAGGAGGTAAGTAGGAATTTAGAGCAGGGTAATGTAGATGTCTACTTGGATCTTGCAAAGGCTTTTGATATGGTTCCACACGAGGTTAGTGTACAATTAAAGCAAATTAAACAGAGTTGTCATTATAGGACATTTTTAAGATTGGGCTAAAATTCGGAGTGGCGTACTTCAAGGATCGGTACTGGGACCCCTACTTTTTAACTTGTTTTGTTAAATGACCTTGAGGTTGGCATCGAGTGCAAAGTCTCCACCTTTGCTTATGATACGAAATTGTTGAAGTTTGTAGAATGAGAGCAGTATATAATTTCTCTCCAGAAGGACTTGGATAGACTGGAAACATGAGCAGGTAAATGGTAGATGTGGTTTAATACAGATAAATGTAAGGTTATGCATTTGGTAAACAAAAATAAACAGGCAATGTACAAATTAAATGGGGATAAATTAGGAGAATCCTTTTTGGAGAAGAATTTAGGAGTGCTTTTAGAGAGCAGGTTTAGCAATAGTTCCCAGAGTCATACAGTAGCTGCAAAGATAAACAAGATCTTAACTTGCATTTAAACAGGCAATGGATAGAAGGGAAGTAAACATAATTATGCTCCTTTTATAAAGCATTACTAAGACCACACCTTGAATATGGAGTACAATTCTGGGCACCAATCCTGTAACACCTGTATGCCCGCAGACCTGGCCAGTCCCCAGTACTGAGGTGGGTAAGGTAATAACACGCACCCACAGCAGTGAGGGCGTGCCCGGAGTGTGGTAGTGCATTGCCGGGCCTGTTGAAAAAAGGTTAGCAGATACTTGCAATGTCCTGGGTATGAGAGTTTGGATAGTAATGTCCGTGTGCCAGAGTTCAGGGGTAATAGAGAGCAGCGTAAACAAGTCCGTAAGCCAGTGTCCAAGGGCAGGAGAAAGCAGGGTAATCCAATTCAAAGCAGAGTTCAAGCCAGGGAGATCCAAAGGTAAGCAGGGACAGGAACCAGCACTGAAAGAGACAGGAGAGCCAAGCATAGAGACTGCACATACAGGGGTCACAAAAAGCTATGCCGAGCAATGAGCTAGAGGACAGACAGGGATTATAAAGGAGGGAACACCAATGGGAGAGAGGAGGAGCAGAGGGTAGAGTGAGGGGTTGCAGAGATAGGTCAGAAGGAGTGACGGAGGAGACAGGTAAATCAAACAGGGAAATAGCTTGCACACTATGAGGGGCGGAACCAGAGCTCAGGGAAGACCTATAAGTGGAACGGGTGCGCGCGCCTTCTGTAAGGGCTGGATGCGCGTGCACAGTGTTTGCCAGGGAATGTGAGGAGCGTCGTGCCGTGGGGGCGCTCGCCACGGACGGCGAGGGGGCAGGAGGCGCAGCTGAAGGAGGTAACGTGACGGGAGAGAGAATAGAGAGGCGCCGCGAGTGCTGAGTGCCGCGGGAGGGAACAGGAGTTTGGGGATAAGCGCGCACCTTGCGGGGAACGCGCGTGATAGCTGGACGTGCGTCCGAACAGGGCACAGAGAAATGGGTGCGGGAGGAGGAAGGGAGAGATGAACGAGGAGGCGGAGGAAAAGGGTCAGAGGCAGGGAGATCAGAGGTGATGGGGATACATTGGGAAGCAGGAATCCCCTGAACCGTCACAAATCCATAGATAAGACATGGAACTAGAGAGAGAGAGTGCAGGGAAGAGCCACAAAATGAATAGGGATGGATAATCTGATTTACGAGAAGAGGCTAGCTAATTTTGATTTGTTTACATTAGAAAAGAGGCATCTTCAAGGGGATATGATAACTATATACAAATAAATTTGTGAACAATACAAGGAGCTTTCAAAAAAAATATTCATCCCAAGGTCAGTCAAAACAACACGGGTCATCCCTTAAGGTTGGAGGAAATTTAGATTTCACCACAACAAAAGAAAGGGTTCTTTACAGTAAGGGCAGTTAAAATGTGGATTTCATTATCCATGAAGACTGATGGCAGATACAATAGATATCATTAAAAAAAAAAAAAAGTTGAACATCATTTTAGAAAGGAAGGGTATACAGGGATATATCACATAAGTAAGCATGGTAACGATGCTGATCCTGGAAGTAATCTGAATTGCCAATTCTTGGAGTCAGGAAGGAATTTATTTTTCCACTTAAAGCTGCAGTTAAGTCTTTTCTTTTTTTTTAAATTAATTTTTTCACATCAATAGTTTCATGTGGGCAATCTCTACTTACCTAAAGAACTGTATAGCTGCAGGTCAATTCGTTCTCCATGTATTGATCGGCGAAATTTGGTGACATCATTAGTGAAGGGATATGTTTTGCTTCTGTCACTCAGTGGAAGCTCATGAATATTCATGAGCACTCCTGCACTGACATGTGCTAGAGGGAGGGCAGGGCTGACAAAGGGGTGTGCCAGGTCTTGTGACAGGAAATGAAGGGGCAGTGCTTTAGCAAATGGTTGTTAAAAGAGAATACAAGAAAATTGGTCTTTCAAAGTTGTTTTTTTAAAAACAGAAAATGCTAAAAGTATTTTTTCTTACTACAGAACTGATTTATTAAAAAAAAACACACATGCAGGATATTGAATGAACTGCAGCTTTAATTAACATATACTGTACATTTGTTTTACAGGTACAACACTAGGGTTAATACAAATCTGCTTTTTACTACCAGAACAACTGTAAGTGTTTATTGAAGAAAACCCCCATCAATATACAGTATGTATAAATATGTTAAGTTTATGTAATGTTCTGGATTTTCTTTCTAGAAATGTATTTTGAAAAAGAGATAAACGTACACACTGTTGTCAGCTCTTAATTATCATTGAATTAGTTTGTCTATGGATAATAGGAGCTAAAGAAAAGGGGATGCAGTAAATATAAAGATTGTGATCAAAGCATAGAGGCTGTTCAGTAATAATAATAATAATAATAATAATAATATTTAACCAACTAGTTCAGTGTTTTTGCTGTACCACAGTTCTTATCCTATTGGAATTGTCATAAATGTATTGAAAGGGTAGAGAAATGGCCATTGTAGATCATAAAAAGCCAAAAATACAGTTGCTAAATCTGGAACAGGTCATGCAGTTATGGAAGAATTGATGTACAGGTGTAGCAGATGTTATACCAGTTAACACTACCACAATTTTTAACACAACAATGGTAACATGCTGTGATGGAGCGGCCTGTAGGTGAGAGCAGATAGACGCACAGACAGAGGGTTCCGCTTAACTATAGTGGTTTATTTGCCACCAAACAGCAACCAAAACATTGGGGCTACTGTCCCTTTAAGGCAAAACACAAAATAATTAAATCAAATCCTATTCCCGTTAGGGAAACTAACTACACCAGAAGGTCCCTAGCTAACGACGCTGGCCAACTAACCTGGTTCCCAGCCCAAAACATGCCCTGGTATATGGAACAAAGTAACACAGTCTCTGCACAGAACAATACAGGGTTTTTGCTTATCTGTCAGTCCTTGTCTTTATCCTGGGTTTGATTCCCAGCTGGACCCAGCAGGCCTGCTTCTTTCAGTCCTAGGGTCCATAACAGCCAGACACCTACATGAAATCCAACACCCGTGCAGACTGGAAGGGAGTTAACCTCTTAACTCCCTTACATATCTCCACCTCAGAGTGTAGTCCCGCGCACACTCGGCCATTTAAACGCCCCCCTTCTCAAGAAACAGCTCGGCCTCATGGGGGAGTCGTTTGGACTTGTGTTCTTCTTGACTTCCAGTTGAAGAGTTTTTCCACCTTCCCTCTAATCTATCTTCTCTTTGTCCAGCTTCCGGCTGGATCCATGATCTTGGTTCTCCTTTGTGAGACGTCTTTTCCCAAGCGCCTTTTTACTACAACCAGTCACAATGTTTTTTTCCCTAAGGCAATTACTGCGCTTTCTAGGCATGCGGAACGGTATTTCGCCGCCACCTCTTCCATGTCACTCATTATACTTAGAGGAGCAGCAGATTCCACATCCATTTCCATAGAACGTCTTATCTTTTCAGCTTCATCAGATAAGGGTTCGTTTTGATTCTGCATTCATGCCTTTGTTTGTTGCCTGTTGGGCAGTTGGAGGTTTAGCTAGTGCTTTCTCAGGCGGTTCAAACTTTGAACTCTCGTTTTGCAGTTGAGTGGTGTCCCCAGGTCTCACTGTACCCTTGTCTTCATGGGCATTAGTCTCTGCAGGATACAGACGCTTGGGCAAGGCCAAACCTTTTCCTGTAGTGGAGACACCTGTACTTTACTGGTTGGCAGAGCCTCACTCTGTTTTACCTCTACCGCCATCTTTTCCATGGACTCCTGTGACCCCAGTGTCTGTTTTAGGTTTGTAACCTTTTTCTCCAGCTTCACCTTTTTTAAACTCCAACATTTTTTTTATAACATCCATTTTTATTGGGTTTTACAATTCATACAATGTGTCACAAACCATTGTCCAGTACCAAGAAACAAATAAAACTGACCATCCCAATTTTACATGGAATAACATATACAGGCATACCCCGCATTAACGTACGCAATGGGGCCGGAGCATGTATGTAAAGCAAAAATGTACTTAAAGTGAAGCACTACCTTTTTTCCACTTATCGATGCATGTACTGTACTGCAATCGTCATATACATGCATAACTGATGTAAATAACGCATTTGTAACAGACTCTATAGTGTCCCCGCTTGCGCGCAGCTTCGATACAGGTAGGGAGCCGGTATTGCTGTTCAGGACGTGCTGACAGGCGCATGCGCGAGCTGCTATTTGCCTATTGGGCGATATGTCCTTACTCGCGAGAGTACTTAAAGTGAGTGTCCTTAAAGCGGGGTATGCCTGTAGACATGTAACCAACTTGACAAACTACACCTACACACAGGACGAGACAGACGTGACCCACAGGACAGGGGAAAGACGGGGGAAAACAAGGAGGGGGGTTGGCCTTGACGCCAGTGTTTGATACTTCTCAGGCCTCAATTTTCGGACTGATCGACTCAGGATCCCTGGCCGGCTTCCACCCGCCTGCGTTTCATGTCCTATCTGTCCCGTTGCTACGTGGTCGTGAAACCTGCTTTGTCAAAGGAGAACGTATTTATTACTATCAATGCAAAATTGTGCCGGCATCTACCCCCGGGATGTCTGTCTGGGCTAGCCAAGGCGCCCAGACTTTTAGGAAATTTGAGCCAGTGTTCCATCTGGCAAACATGCCAAATCCTGTTCCTGATTTTGGGGATTACTGGTAATTCAGCTTGTTTCCACATTGCTGTGATCTCACACCTCGTTGCGGTTGCAAAATGCGCAACCAGTTTGTGTGTCGCATTTGACAGTCCCTGGATCCGCCTGCCCACAAGGAACAACCACGGGTCCAGGGGTATCTCCAAATTGAGTATCCTTTGTAACCATTCTCTAATATGTTCCCAAATCGGGACCACTCTCGGGCAGGACCACAGCATGTGTCTTATGTCAGCAATCTCCCTGCGCTGTTTTGGGCAGAGCAGGGAGTATCCTCTGACAAATTTAGAGAGTTTTAGTGGGGTATGATACCAGCGCATAAGGAACTTGTATGCGTTCTCCTTGAATGTTGTGCATATTGAGCTTTTGGCTGCAGCTTGCAGGATTCGGTCCCAGTCTTCGTCCTCTAGAGTCTCCCCTAGGTCCGCTTCCCCCTGTCTCATATATTTAAGTCGTGGTGCCTCAGGCGTCTCAGGACAGACTACTTCCCTGTACATCCTAGATGTTAGTCCCCTCGTGTCCGTTTCCCTGGAACAAAGCTGCTCCAAATTTGTCGTTGCCGGCCTGATTGGGAATTTGTTGTAAAAGGCTCTGATTTGGAGGAATCTTAAGAATTCAGAGTTTGGTAGCTTTTTTACTGCTTTAATCTGCTCAAATGTTTTAATGAATTTTCTCTCCTCTAGATCTTTTAGTTGTTTGTATCCCGATTGTGTCCAGATCAAAAAGTTATTACCAAGCATCCCCGGAGCGAAATCTGGATTCCTTACTAGAGGGGTCATCAGGGAGTATTTAGTGGTTAGGTTATATCGAAATTTAGACGTCTCCCATACCGCCAACGAGTTCGCTATGGCTTGCAGCGGCACTCCTACTGTGTTCCAACACTTTTTCGGTAGCCAGATTATATTGTGCAACTCAACCGGTGCACAGCACTCTTTCTCCAGTGCCACCCATCTCCGCTTCTCTGGGTCTTTGTGGCACTGGACAATTTGGCATAATTGAGCCGCTTTGTAGTATGCCAACAAGCAAGGTACCGCTAAATCCCCTTTCATTGTTGGCCTCTTTAGGATGCCTTTCGCAATTCGTGGGCTTTTTTTGTTTCCAAAAAATTGTATAATTCGCGACTGGAGCGAGAGGATGTCAGTTTGAACTCTAGGTATTGGTAGGGTCTGAAACAGATAGAGCACTCTTGGTAGGTGATTCATTTTCACACTGTGAATCCTCCCAAACCAGGAGATGCCGTACCCCGCCCATACCCTGAGATCCTCTCCCAGTGTTTTGAACAATTTAGGGTAATTAGCTTTGTATAAGGAATTATAATCTTTGGTGATATATATACCCCTAAATATTTGATAGCGGAGGCTTGCCATTTGAAATTAAAGTTTAGATTTATCAATTTTTCCACCGGTTTCGGTAGGTTTATATTGAGGGCTTCTGATTTGGTCTGATTAATTTTAAAAATCTGGGAGAAACAGGAAGGGTAAGGAGAAAGGGGAGGGAGAAGAAGGCTCTTGCTACAGTCTATAGAGTGGTGCCAGGGGTGAAGAGGGTAAATGAACAAACACACACTTGCCTAGACAAGTGTAAAGAGACCCCTATATAAACAGCACTCACTAGAGTAATGTAGTATGTGTGAAAAATAAAACGTAACCTTTATTGTTTTTTTCTAATGAATAATATATGATTAAACACAAAAGACGAACAGACAACACTTAAAATAACTGGTCAAAATAACCAATAAAATAAATATTAAACAATACACTCACAAACCAAACCTTGGTTGTTGGTAACCCAAAGGGACTATTGGGCCTATAAATATCTGACACTTTAACCAAATTAGATGACAATGGGGGAGGTGGATCAGATAGGTGGGTGTATATGTATTATTTAAGTGTGGTGTGTAATAATAAACCCACACAACATATGATTTTTAGTGATCTTATAGCGGGTTAACCCGTGTTCATATAGCTCTTAGCACGTCAAATTAATATGGCAGGCTTTTTGTCCACCATATTGGACTTCTCTCATGGCAACAAGAAGCTAGCTATGTTTTTTCATCTGAAAACACTATTACCTCCTCTCTTAATAATGACATCAAAAGTTATTTCATTAACTTGGAAACACAATGCATAAAACAAGCTAAAATGTGGTGGGAAATAACTAGCATTGAGAAATACCTCAAAAATAATATAACACCAAGAGGCTTACGGGTTAATCTTGCACCGTCAGCAGTATCATCTGATGTTGACTTTCTTAAGTCATGGGAAAAGATTTTAACTCAATGCTCAATCAGATTAATGAAACTCATTGTTACACATGAAAAGGAGAAATTGGTAAAAATTACTGAGGAGCTTAATAAGAGTCTCATAGAAGTTGTAACATGGAAGGAATGTGCTGAATTCAATGAATTCGAGATAAAACTCAAAAATAGCATACTAAAGTTAACAAATGACCTTAAGGCACGTAAACATCGTAAATTCATACGAGATACTAAAGACTTTAATGAGGGATATGTATTCAAGCATAATAACCCCAAAAAAACATTTAAGCATACAACAAATGATTCAAGCACTGATTGGGATCCCTCTAATGATGAGGGTGAGACAGACTCTAGACAAGGGGGCATAAGAACTAATGGAGGTACAACGTCTTTTTTTAGACAAGGACACAGACAGCCAAACCCCTTTCCAAAAACAAAATAAAAGACCAGAAGGGGCAAAAACAGCTGGGCTTCGAGACAGAAACGTTTGGGGTTTCAGAGGCTGGGGGAGAAAACCAAGAAGAGGCAGTTGCTTCTGATTGAACATCAAGATGATGAAAGTCAGGTTATCAACCTTTCAAAAACAGTACTTGATCAATTTCATCTCAATGTACTTGCTAAGGGTCTCTCTTTTTCTCCGACCTCTGACCTCAATGTTTTCGAGTGGGTCAAAGATGTTAATCTTTTTGGCCGTAATTTACTCCTCCATAAATTCTTTAAAAGAAGGGAGGATATGATTAATAAGAACCTGGGTATAGACGATTTGGATCAGCTAAATCGCGAGAATCTCGCTAACCTCCTTTCACTTGAAGAGGAATCAGTTATAGACTTGGAGAAAATCCATTATGCCAAAAACAACGGCAATCTGTGTACGAAAGAAAGGGAGGCTCTGACCAGTCTCCAATCAAATTCGACAATAGTGATTAAACCCTCAGATAAAGGGGGGAACATCGTTATTTTGGAAAGGGAAGCATATATCTTAGAAAATCTAAGATTACTGTCAGACCCGACATGTTATGAGGTCCTCTCTAAAGACCCCACCATTCAATACAATCAAGGACTTCTAACAATTCTGAACAATGGCTTGGCAAATAATCATAACAAAATGTGAATTTAACTGTACTGCTGCGGCACAGTTTATTCGAGCATTTGCCCGTTCTGTGCCGCAGCAGTAGCCTGGCGCGCGCCCGAGTGTGACGGGCGCGCGCCGAAGCAGCGGAAGAGCGCCCTCCGATCGGGGCGCTCTCCCTACCGCTGCCGGGTCCGCCGGGTCCCCCGGAACCCCCTGCCGCTGTCCCGCGATCGCGGGACACCAGGGCTCCCTCGGGGAGCCCCTGGACACGCGTGCAGGGGGCGCACGCTCCCGATGACGCGTGACCGCGCGTCTATGACGCGCGGCACGCCGAGGGGCGGCCACTAGCAAGCCGGGAGATTTCCCGGCTTGCGGTACCGACCACACTTCAATAAAGTGTGTCGGTAGTGTATATACAATAAGGTTCCAAAAATAGCTACATTCTATAGTCTTCACAAAATCCATAAGAAAATCAATCCACCTCCTGGACGACCAATAGTATCTGGTATCAATAATCTCAGTGAACAGGCCAGTGTATACTTAGACAAAGTACTAAGACCATTCGTGGTTTCCCTTCCGTCATATATTAGAGATACAAAGGATATTCTGACTAGAATCGACGACATTGTGATTGACAATGAAACAATACTAATCAGCATGGATGTCGAGGCACTGTATACGAGCATTGTGCATGATCATGGTATAAATGCCACACAGTACTTTTTGAAGACTAGAGGCCTATTGTACACTCGTCACAATGAGTTCACTGCACAAGTACCACGGTTTGTCCTAACAAGGAACTATTTCCTATTCAACAACAGGCTCTACCACCAGGGGCAAGAGACAGCACTGGGGACCACTTGTGCCCCATCATATGCGAACCTGTACCTGGGTTGGTGGGAAGCCGAAATAGTATTCTCAGAGGATAATGATGTCTACACTACCCTCGTCATTCTCTGGGCAAGATATATTGATGACATCATTATCCTCTGGAGGGGATCACGAGCTCACTTTGTTGAGTTTGTTGACAAACTCAACCAAAATGCACTTAATCTGCGCCTTACATATGAAATCGGAGTTGATAGCATTGTCTTCCTGGATTTGAAGATCAAACGTGGACCAAATGGGAGAATTGAAACGACTGTCCACCGGAAGTTAACGACTACAAACAGCTTACTCAGTGCAGACAGTCATCACCCCAGAAATCTCATAAATGGCATACCAACAGGCCAATTTTTGAGAGTTAAGAGAAATTGCTCTAATGACGAGGAATTAGAGCAACAAGCTTGTCTAATGCACCAGCGTTTTCCTTGCAAGAGGCTACAGTAAAAATAGCCTCAAAAAAGCATATAATAGAGCCAAAAGGACACAGCGCGCATACTTACTAAACTCCAATCCCAAACCAACTGAGAAGAAAATCATTTGCCTAATTGGCACTTACAACAGGCAGTGGCAAAGTATTTATGACATAGTCAACAGACACTGGCATGTCCTCCGAGAGGACAATGACCTCCGAGAAGTACTCCAGCCCAAGCCAACACTGGTTAGCAGAAGGTCTACAAACATCAAAGACCTTCTGGTTCATAGCCACCTAGAACTAGTGTCAACAGGGACGTGGCTAAGTAAGAGGTCACCAGGTAACTACAAGTGCTAGGGTTGTCATGCCTGTCAGTTTGCCCAGGTCACTAAAACCTTTAGGGAATTGGAACGACTCGAAAACCTTTAAAATGCGGAGCTTTGTGACTGTAGAACTAGTGGGGTGATCTATCAAGCAGTGTGCAGCTGTGGTAAGAAATATGTAGGGAAGACTAGCCGTCAGTTCATACGTAGGGTCCTGGAACATATAGGGACCATAAGGAACAAATCAGATACACCACTTGCAAAATACATCAATGGTTCACATGGGGGTGACATGAAAAGTCTGCGATTCAAGGGTATAGACCATTTACCTGAAAGTATTCGCAGAGGAGACTGGGACAGGGAGCTCCTTTAAAAGGAGGCGAAGTGGATTTATACTTTGGGCACACTACATCCCCAGGGCCTTAATGAAGGTTTTGTGTTCGCCCCTTTCATTGGCTGATACCTTCTTTAACCTGGTATTCCATCTCAACCTCCTATTCTGGTCAAGTCCTCTTTCCTCCCCCCTCCACTATATACAGAGCGTTGATGAGTATAGTACCATCATCTATTATGGATGTACTGCCACCCAATGTATCTATTATAGATATGGGTTTGACAGTAAATATATTAGGAGCCAAGACCATACGCTCTGAGTGGTCACTTATCATCTCCTTTGATGTTTTTTGCTGACTCAGTCATCAGCTATTTTGAGGGTCCTACTTCTTTCCTTCTCCATTAACCCTTTCATGCCTTATCGTTTAACATAGTGTAATACATACCTTATATTGTGAGGATGAACCTTCCCAGGTTACTCCTGTTGAACTTTATGCCTGCCATAATGTTTCAAAATACCACAAACACATTAGAATTATGTACCATTTCTTTATTAGAATATGAAGTATAATACTTACCGCAGCGTCATTATCTCCATAGCAACACCCGGTTATATAAACATCCGGCTAACGTGGAGGCGGGGCCACCTTGAGAAAGCGTCAGAGCGACGCGAAACGATCGTCGGTGGGCGCACATCTGTGACGTTATCCTGCTTGGCAGTGAGGCGGGAGCGGATAGCTGGATAGAGAAGCAGCTATCCCCTGGCTCTAGTTTTATTACCACTAGAGACCACCATCAGAGTGGCTATTCTTCAGAGGAACCATTCACCACGCTGAGTAGGGGTACCTATTACTATACATATTTGCACTCATGCATCTTGTTGTTGTAACCCTGTTTCCCCCCCCCCCAGTCTCTACGGGAGTGTGAGGGGTGCATGGGGGCTGGTTACAGGTGGTGTGGTGCGTACCTGTGAGGAACAGGAGGGCCTGAGCTTCCCGCGATGTTGTGGGGGAGCCAGGACCGGGCTTCTGGGGTGGTAGCCTCCATATTATCTCAGTGGTGCAGCGCCTCCATCTTCTATACTCCCAGGGTAATGGGATAGGACCGGTATAGAAGAACCCCTCAGGTCCCAGGGTTATACTCTCCAAATCACACACAGTCTTTACGGGTGCAGAACAGTCTCTTTATTTGACAGGGCAACGATATCCCAACGATAAGGCTTCCAGCAGCCACAAAACAATCGCCAGGGCCAAGTACAACCTGCTCAACTCCCCACGACCTCCTCCTCTCCTTCCCTCCAAGTCACTCGGCCGACAGGATGGTCTGAGCTAGGGCGGCAATACCCCGGGGCCCACCCCCGAGGTTAGCCTCGGGGTGGGTCTTGAATTCTATTCCCATCACCCCTGGCAGCGGGGTGAGGGCATTGGTCCACCAGTCTATGATTCTATCAGCTCTACTTACAGACACTGATCGGTTTGGTTCCTCTCGCTCTCAACCGGCATGCTGCGCCGGGGAGCCCGTAGCCTCCCGATACTCCTCGGACCGTTCCGCAGGATTCGTGGCTTACGGCCTAATACTCAGCGGCTTGGCACACAGCAAGCACGACGAACAACAACCACTCGCCGGAGTGGGCTGCTAAATATAGAGCTAGCCCCTCCCCTCCTGGTGTCAGCAGAACCTCCCTCTTGCTCACGCCTGCAACAGAGTCCAGGCCGGCATCTACCATTCAGGTTAGGGCTATGAAGGGGGAAAACCCATAATGATTACTGGCACCTGATCTTAACAGGATTTACCACAGTAGAAGGAAGATAGGTATAGCCTGAGCTGTTTACAGGGGGCTACACTCTCCCTATGGTGGAATCAATTGGTCCCCACTTGGACCTATCTTTTAGCAGTACCATCCTGTGGCGAACCACCAAGGAAACAGCACATATAACAATATAATACATGCATAATGAGGTAGAAATTGTACATACAATCCGGGTACTCCCAACATGGAGAACCCTACAGATAGTGCCTTGGATCAGGCTTCCTTACCCGTCGTCCATTGTGGTCAGTGACAGTCACTGCGAACGACTGAACCGCCCCACAACATTGCGGGAAGCTCAGGCCCTCCTGTTCCTCACAGGTACGCACCACACCACCTGTAACCAGCCCCCATGCACCCCTCACACTCCCGTAGAGACTAGGGGGGGGAAACAGGTTTACATAGTTATGACGCTACAATAAATCTTTAAACAGCAATTTTGTTGGATACTAACACTGAGGTGGGCGCTATTCTGTCTGTTAGTAATTTGAGAGTGGACAGCTGAATACTTAAATACCTATTCTATGGTTACATCACGATTAACATCAGTGGCAATCATTACAGTGGCTATCTCTCAGAGGTTTTTTCAAACTACTTACAGGTACCATTCCCTACTCAGCTAATTCAATTCTGTGGTGTTCATGAATACACTACGCTGAGTAGGGGTACAAAATGCAGTGTATATTTGTATTAAAGCAATTGGGCTAACAATACTGTATACAGCAGGGCCCCGCTTCTCGGCGCTTCGCTTTTCGGTGATCTGCCGATACGGTGGCACCGAGAAGGGGCCGCCATCTTTGATCTTCAGTCGCGCATGCACATACCGTAGTTTTCGCGCGCACACCATAGGCCGCGCATGCGCAGAACGGCGAAAACGCCGTTCTATGCATGCACAGAACTGAAAATCGCCGGATCCGCTTTCCGGCGATTTTCACTATACGGCGGGCCCATAGAACGGAATTCGCCGTATACCCGGTGCCCTGCTGTACCATTTACCCACTCGTCTAATTAAACTTGGAGGTGTTCACGCATACACTCGTTGAGTAAGGGTATAGCACTTTAATAGTGAGTATTGTCAACCATACCTGGATGGGGCTCATACTTTTCCCATCCTCATTTCTTTCCTCCCCCTCAACAAATGTTAAATTACTTAGGATCAGTATCTATTTCAGGATGTTTTACTATCACATCTAAACTGACCTTTATAGCAGTTGAAGCAATCACAGATCTATTGAGCAGCAGTCTTTAACCAATAATATAGGTGAAGATGGTATGGTCAATACTAAAGTACTTGGTCTCACTATTAAGTGATATTTATTGAGAATACCATATAATGCTCTAATACGATATTGGTGTTTATTACATTATATGTCATTGTTAGTTAGGTTCTACATCAAGTTTGAGCCTACTAAATCACAAATCTAGTATACACAGCTATACTGTAGCCTACCCTGATATTAATCAGGCATTTTAATTGCGTTGTTATCACTCCTCGAACAGGGACTATTTTATTGGCCCTTATTATGACTCAGATGTCAGTTTTTCTTGAGTGCACCAAGAATATAATCAACTTGGCAAGACTGGAACCATTTTCTTGAAAAAATGTATTTTGAGCGCGCTGTCCCTCCAAATGACTCTCCCCTCGGCTGTCCGGTTCCACCCTGCAGCTCCTAATCTCCCGTGATCAGCGGGGCACACTCAGCAAACAAAAAACTCAAAAATAGGAGCGCATGAAATGAAACCAAGAAAGACCCAAAATTAATACATATACTTTATATCATAGAAAGAAAATTCTTCATATAAACACACATATACAGAAACATAGTAAATCAAAAACTGTCTAAAATGACACTAATAATTAATACATATAGAGCCCAAGCAACGTGGAGTAAAAGGGTGTAAACACCCAAAATCACAATTGTCCTAGTTGTAACAGGAGGGGAGAAGGTGCTAGGAATGCTAGATGGAAAAAACACAGACCTTAGGCACTCTAACTCTCCTGTGAACTCCTCGTGGTATAGCTGAGCTCTGGCAAAAACACAAACAGACAGTCGTCACGGCCGTGCGTCGCTGCGTGATGACGTAACCACTTGTGTGACTGTTCATTTACTGCTATCCCTGAAATATCTGGGTTCAATCTAATGTGTGCCGCCAGGGGTTCTATACAAAGGGCGAATAACAGTGGCGACAAGGGGTACCCCTGTCTCGTCCCACTACGGATTGCTGAGGGGAAGCCCTGGTGTCTTACCCTTGCCGTAGGGCCTTTGTATAGCGCTAGTATAGCCCCTAACAGGCGTCCTTCAAAGCCGAACTCTCCCAGTGTTTCTCTTAAGTAGGGCCAGTCTATCCTATCGAAGGCTTTCTCTAAATCTAGACTTAGTACCATTGACGGGATATTTTGTTTTTTGGCCAGGTCGATCAAATCTATTACCCGCCTGGTATTGTCTGCCGCCTGTCGGCCCCGATAAACCCTACTTGATCTGGATGTATCAACCTGGGAAGAACGAGACCCACCCTGTTGGCTAGTAGTTTAGAGAAGATTTTGATGTCTGAATTAATCAGGGAGATGGTCCGGTAGCTCTTGCAGTCTGCCGGGTCCTTTCAAAGTTCATGGATCAGTGAGATTGACGCCTGAAGCATTTGTGCTACGAAGGAGGCCCCTGCGAGTATCTCATTAAATAATTTAAATAAATGAGGAGCCAGAATTTTAAGATATTTTTTATAATATAGATTTGAAAAGCCATCCGGGCCTGGGGCTTTGGCTGGCTTGAGTGACTTTATTACCTTAGCTAGCTCCTCCATTGTGGAATCCTCCTGTAGCGCTACTCTTTCCTCCCTGCTCAATTTGGGTAATTGCACCTCTTTTAATGTCTTCAAGCTCTCTTCTGTCTTTTGCGTGTGGCTGACCTTATCTTCATCATAGAGAGTCTTGTAGTACCTTTTGAATTCATCTACGATTTGTCTAGGATTGGAGGTGAGGTCCCCCCGCCCCCTTTGTACGAATTGACGATCTGCAGTAATTTGGAAGCTTGTTTTGTAGCTTATTGGCAAGTAAGGTATCTGGCTTGTTGGCTTTTTCGTAAAACTTACGCTTAGACCAAGCCAACTCCTTTTTGGCCCTGGAGGATAGCACCAGATTAAGCTTAATTTTAGTATCCGATAGCTCCTTCAGGGTATCTCCCTGCTTGTTTTGTTTGTGAAGGGCAGAGAGGTGTGCCAACCTCTCCTGCAGCTCCTTTATCCGATTCTCTTTTTCTCTCTTCTTTCTAGCGGCCAGATTCATTAAAATCCCCCTAAGGGTAGCCTTATGGGCCTCCCAAAGTGTGGAGTGTGATGTCACACTATCTTCGTTTGCATTAAAATACTCCTTGATCCTTTCCCCTATTTCCTCCTCCATTGCCGGGGTTTTCAGTAGGAGCTCGTTGAGCTTCCAATTCGCTCCGGGTCTGTCTAGGGAGCTTAGAGTGCACCACAGCTCTATAGGTGCGTAGTCTGACCAAGAAATGTCATGTTTCCCTGTACGGGAGACCACGCTATTCGATACAAGGAAATAATCTATCCTACTGTATCTGTTGTGGGGGTGGGATGTATCTACCTTCCATGTCTGTGTATGTTTTGTTTACTTGTAACGCCAGTCTATTGTGGACCAAAATGGCCACTCCCCTCTTTTACTGGAGCCGAGGCCAAATAGAACGACCTAAAATTCTTATCCAAGTATTTTGGGTGGTTATTTCTTGAAAAGTGTGTTTCCTGGAGGAAAATAATATCTGCATTCTTACAGCTATAATCCCTGAATGCAATCCTTCTTTTGATCGGGCTATTGAATCCCTTTACATTATGTGAGATTAGAATTATTTCATTACTCATCTGTGCTGATTGCCTTCTTCGCTCCGAGGTTGTGTTGTGTCTCCGTGTTGTAGAAGAGAGAACTGGCGCACAATCCAATGAAGTGGGTCCCAGGGTGAAGGAAAATACGTTATTGATAAAATTCCATATAACAAACGGAGGAGAGCACCCTCCTACGTGTAACAAACGGAGGAGAGCACCCTCCTACGCGTAACAAACGGAGGAGAGCACTCTCCTACGCGTAGTTGACTGCTACCACTTGGCTGCACATCCCACAGGACTTTGGAACAAGGCGGTATGTGAGTATTTGGCCCCACAGAGACGGTTATTTCTCACCAGCCATATTCCATTTTTCCAATGTTTTCATTATGATCTAGTACTGGAGCGCAGTTGTCACTACAATTTCTTTGAGTCTCTGTGCTGTCAGTTTTCCACCTTTGAGGCATCTCTTTCATCCTCCTTGCTCGGCTGCCACCTTCGGCCTGGGTAAAGGGGGGTATGGGGGGGGACACAGAGAGGGACCGGGTGGGAAACAAAGAGACAGCCACACATTTATCACATAAACAATGTCCTCGGAACCACGGCTCGAACACCCCAGCCCCGAGTCCAACGTCCTTGGGTACAGACTGGAAGAGGTGGTACTGACCCCTATCTTGTCGCCCCCACCACCCCTCCCCGCCTCCTTGACCCAAAGGACTTCGCTGGTGTCTTGGGAAGAATCCCCCCCTGTCTCCAACTTTAGGCCCATACGGACTCCGGAACCGGTCCCACCACCTTCACTCCAGATCCGCTCTTGTAGCTTCCTTAATTTAAAACTTCCCTATCGAAAGCTACTTCTGACCCTACTTATACCTATCTTCCTCTGATAAATCTAACTTAACCTAACTATTGAGACGATCACCTCTTTACCTCGTCTTAACCTAGGCTCCCCCTACCTTCCTCCCCCCTTCTTCTACTCTCCGGCTACCTTGTCTGGCCTTGCAACTTTGAGCCACTCCTTCCTACGTTCCTGGCCCTACCTCTTCTCCGTCTTTGTCTCTGACTTCTATCCTCCTCTGTTCTTGCATAATCTCCACTTCTCTAACCTCCTCTTCCTCTGACTTTATCCAACTTGTTCTCCTCTTCCCTCTTGTACCTATATATTCCTTCCCCATCCTTTCTTCCTCACATCCTGTCTCTCTCAACTTCACTTCCCGTTCCCCTCTTTTCCACTTGCCTACCCTTTTCCCCTTCCTCTCCTCCCTTCTCCCTGTCTCTCTTCCTCTTGCCCCTCCTCTCTGTTCCTCCCTTTCTATTCTATTTCTTCCTACTCCCTACCACTACCCGTTCCTCCCTGCTCACCTCCCTCTACTAGCCTTCATTCCCCAAACCCCTTCCTCTTTATCCCTTCCTCGTATTTAACATTCTCCCTACTCCTCCGCCCGCCTCCCCTCTCTTTACTCTCTTCCACTGTTTCGCTCCTTACTACCTTCCTCACTTCCCCCTTCCAGTCTGTCTACTTGCGTGATGTTGTCCAACCTCTCTTACCTTATCATGTCCCTTCCCTCCCTCCATTTATCCCTCCATCTACACTTCCTCCACCTTCTGCCACTTCTTGTTCCTCCCGTCACTCCTACCTCCTCATCCTTCCACCTCCCTTAGAACTCCCTATCTCTCTGCCCTTCTCACTTCCCCCATCCATCTTATTTAACTTCTTACCCTTCTCCCTACTGCTTCCCCTGTTCACTTCCCTATCTCCTCCTTCTCCTCTCTCTCCCTGCTTCCGTATCTCTCCCCCTACCTACCTCATCTTCACTCCTTGCCTGTCCACCCCTCCTCCTCCCCTTGCTTTATTCTTGCTCCCTTCAATCATAATGCCCCCTGTTGATCCTTTCGATGCTGCCGCCGGTTCTGCTGCCTGCCTCCATCGGTTCCAGCTCTGTCCCTATCGGAGCCCTGCTGTCTTCTGATGCGCTCTGTCGCGTCTTACTGCGTCACCACCTCCTGACCTGGCGCTCTTCTATGACGTCCCCTCAATGGGCAACCGCTACTTCTGCCCCAACCAAGATGGCTGCCGCAGGTCCGCCTCTTCTGGGTGATGCACATCCGGTCTCCGCCATTTTGGATTGTGTCTCGCGCCTCAAAGGAAGCAGACTTATCTGCTCTTCCCTCCCGACCTTGCCTTACTGGTTCTGCATTTCATCCTGGATCTCTGAGGGTTTTGAAGTCTCCGCAATATTTCTTTGGCCGCCATGCGTGGAACACGAGGTAAGGGGACCAGATCTAGCCCACTTAATGGGGGAGCAACCCAACTATTTTGTGATCAGTCTCTGGTTCTTCTGCTTCTAGGGTGTTGCTTAAACCATTTATTGCCTCCAACTTGACTTTGCGTCAATTGTATAACCGAATAACATGACAACTTTATAACTCTGTCCACTTCTGGGGATGTCAACCCTATTTACTTCAGCCCTTGTCTGCCCGTGATTTGGACGGGCTCCCGGCCGTCGACCAGGTAGGCTCCGGGGCATCTGCCTCCTCTGCTGTTCTTATGGGGGCCTTCTTCAGGCCCAGCTTGTGCAGGAATGCAGCCCCTTCTTCTGGGTCCCTCATGGTAACTGCCTTCCCGTTTTCGGACCACCAGGAGCCCGAACGGGAAGGTCCACCGGTACCGGATAGCCCTATCTCGCAGCACCTTTGTTATTGGCATTAGGCTTCTCCTTCTTGCCAATGTGGCCGGGGACAAATCCTGAAAGATAAGCCGGAATGCCTTCAAATTCTGCTGCGGTCATGGATCTTGTTTTCTGCAGCACCGCTTCTCTGGTGCTGTAATAGTGCAGCCGCACTATTATATCTCTGGGCTGTTCAGTTTGAAGCGTTCTCGCTCGCAAAGCCCTGTGGCACCTGTCCATTTCTAGTTTGTCCTTTGGGCTGTCTGGGAAGAGGCTTTCCAGCCACCGGGATACAAAGTCCTCGCAGTCTCCCACTGCCTCCGCGACTCCTCTGATTCAGATATTATTCAACTAATAATAGGTGAACCCCACTACTGCTAAATAAGCTAAGTATGTATAAGGGTAAGGTGCTGAGGGTAGTGAATCAGTAGAACAGCGAAGAGGCAAGAACGCTAGCTAAAGCACTCAATACCCTAGATGTAGTATGAAACTAATTAAAACTTTTATCTTTAATGTTTAACTGATTAAAATAATGAGATTTAAAATCCAAACAAGACACACATATGTAATCCAAGAATTGGTGTGTACTCCGGATTATAATTTGATATGAACACTTGAGAGAGATTAAATCAAATGTTCAAGGAAGGGAGCTGGTATACAGATTTCCCTTAATGAGAGTACTAGGGTGGAACAGAGATGAGGAGATGGTGTTAACACCTCCCTAATATAAACACAAATATAGCTCAGAAATCAGAGCTTATAGATTAACTTGCTGGCAGTAGGTAATGTAGCTAACAGATACCCAGACCGGTGTGGCTTGTTGTGAATGCCTATGCACATATTCATGAATGTGCTAAACCATCAGGTACTGTGCTACAATAAAGGTAATGCTATATACCACTAAGTAACAGTACAATCACTGAAGTAGGAGGTGAAATTAATACTCATATTGATACCAGATACCAAAAAACGGTGTGGCTAGTTGGGTATGCCTGTGCACATATTCATGAATGTGCTCAACCGTCTGGTACTGTATATAGTCAGGATCTCCTATTGTACAGCGGTATATATGCCTTATATAGATTTCTGAGCTATACTTGTAGTCTCAGATATTATTCAGTCAGTCCCGGTTTTCCGCGTCCTCTTGCCGCTCTCTTATTTCATTAATTTGATGTTGTAAATCCACCATTTTTTCTCATTCTTCCTAGCTGTCTTTCTTGTTAAATCTAGTTGCGTCTCCAGCTCCCCCGTCCTCTCCCCCAGCCCGCTGACCTCTTTTCTAAGTTCTTTGATCTCGGCTTGTAAAAGTGTTTTTAGGTCCTTGTGTAAGCGTGTAAAATCACATCTCCGCACCGGCAGTAGCTTCTGATTACCGCACTCCTCCTCCCCCTCATACTCCGTTTCGGAGCTTGTGTTTGACACAGGCGCCATTGCTGGGGCTTACTTACTCGCTCTGGTTCCCCTGAAGTATTCAGGTAAACCCTTTTTCTTCTAGAGTTTTATTTATTTTCTTAGACATCCCTATAACTTTTTCCCCTTACTGGTGTTATCAGCGCTCAGTGGTATTTGGTTTTGAAGGTTTTATTTGCGTTTTCTATTGAGAGGGACTCGGAGCTGTCAGGCTATACAACCATGCTCCTTGCCGTTGCGCATGCGCCTCCAAACTCCAACATTTTAACTGTGGGCCGAATTTTTTTTTCAGACTCTTTCTCTCTCTCCAGTACTGTAATCTTATTTCTCAGTCTTTCAAGCTCTTCCACATCTAGGCTTTTCTGCAAACTCAATTAATCCGCGAGAGTGTTTCTTGAGTACATCCTGTAATTCTATCACCATTTTTTCCATGGACTCCTTCTGTAACCCAAGTGTCTCTTTTAGTTTTGAAGTCTCTTTATCTTTGTCCTCAAGTGACTTCAGAACGTGTTCCATTTTATTATTGAAAAATTCAACTTGATCCTGCAATTTTTCTGTTAGAGCCTCCATCTCTTTCCTGTGTTTGCTCTGAGTTTGCTTCAATGCCTCTGTAACAGGGTCTTATCCCTGTTAACAGGCTTGCCTCTAATCCAGCAGTGTGCTGGTTAATTGCAAACCTGCAATCAACCACTCCACCTGCCTAATCACAGCCCTGTGAAAAAGCCTGTTCTCAGAAACAGGAGGGAGATTTTTCCTCAGTACACAAGGGTGCTGACAAGAGGAAAGCAGAGAAGCCTGCACACCGAGGTCTTGAACAGAAAGGCTCTGCAGAGATCAAGACACCCAGATTCCTATATTCCTGGACACAGTGGACCCAGGAACCTACCAGAGACTGACATGAAGGGCCACCTGCTTTAAGGTATCTCTTGAGACTTTGGGGAATAGGGTGGTAATGGGATTATCCCTCCAGCCTTGGAGAAAGGGACTGGGGAAGTAAATTAGCCCTTACACAGGTTATAGGCATTTGTTTTTTTGTGTTTTTGTATATTTTGCCTGCATTAAGGAACAGGCTCAATAAAGCCAAGATATAATTTCACCCCAATCGGTCTCCATTATATGTACATCTGACCACATCTCTTACATATGGTGTCAGAAGTGGGATGAGGTGGCCCTTGAAGTTTAAAGGGGCCCCGGAGACTGCCTGTGAAAATGTTTCTGCTTTTGCCTGCATAGTTCCTGCAAACAGTCTGAGCAACAAAACCAAAGAAACACATCCAGGCAGCAAAACTGCACTGCCTGTGAAAAATGTTGTGTTTATATTCCTGCATATAGTTCCTGCAAACAGCCTGAGCAACAAAGCAAAGAATCACATACAGCAGGGACCAGAATTAAAGGGATACACATCCAGGCAGGAAAACTACACTGCACTGAAGAAAGCCACAATGCCACAGTTGGACTGGGAAGACGACGACACACGGTGACCCACACAAGGGACTGCTGCTGTGACCAGAGTCTACCCCACCACTGCTGAAAGAAAAAGAAAAAAAATCTGGGAATTTAAAATGGCCACCCATTTGAAGTCCAATACAGACTCTGCAAAAAGGGGGAAGAAAATGTGTTCCTGGTGTAAAGAGCCCAGCCACACGGAGCAGTGTCCCTTCAGGCCTTATTCAGATGTTGAGGATGGCCCCTACGTTGCCCCAGAAAAATGGCAGCAGCCAGAGGACTATTTTTTTTCAACGAGCCAAGAAAGTGGAGCAGCAAGCAGTGCGCTGTGGACCCAGGGAAGGTACAGAAGTTTTACTTAGCAAGTGCACATCCAGTATCGCTGATGGGAAAGAATGCGTGCACAGTACTGCTGATGTTGTAAAACATACTAAAGTAAAGAAGAAGAAAAAGTCTACTGAGGCGCCTGTGAGAGCTGCGACCTCTACAAGCAAAATATGCCCACCTGTAGGTCTACCACAATTTGGGGTTCTAGCAAAAACAGTGGCAACAGCTGCAATAACGCCTCCTGAGGTCAGGAAGAAAAATACACCTGGTCGCCCCAAAATGGAGGACAAGATGCGACGTTCCTGTAATGAACCCTACCCATGGAAGAGTGGCCCTTCCAGTCCGATAAGGAGGAAGACATCTCTTACGGGGAACCCAAACCAAATCACACCCACAGAACACCCGAAGAATGGTGGGGGTGCCTGAACTCGGTACAAACCGAAAAGAACGCTCTCTATGATGACAAATTTTATCGTCAGGAGGAAGAGCGGGAACAGCAGATCGCTGAATATTTACGCCACCTAACGCAACTGCAAGGAAAACATGGCGGATACAGTGAAGCTGCTACTCTGAATACAGGACCGACTTGGAGGATCTAAGGACAGATCTAGATACAGCAAATGCTACTTTTGCAATTATGATTTTCTGACATCATAGGCTCATCATTCACTGTTTCTGTACCTTCCACTGTCGGTTGCAAATTTTTCTTTTTTCTCTTTTTCCCCCCCTTTGTTTTGGTAGGCTCTGAGGCATGTGTTAACCTTCCTTGCTTGGAACTTCTGCATTTTCTCCTCGCCCACCACGCATTGCTTGCTGTTGCAGTCGCTGGAGACAATCTTCCTCATACTACCGGTACTCTTCATACTCCAGCACGTGAGGACATGCCTCTTCCGAGTGCCCTGGGTCCTCGCACTCCATACATACTAGGGGCATCTTGCCGTTGTGTCTCACCATCGCTGTGCAGCCTGGACTTCAGCAAAACATCAAATAAAAATTTTCATTCACCTTTTTCTTCCAGAATCAGTACCTAGCGTCGGTCACCTTCTGTATTGGTTTTTCTTCTTCAGCACAACTTCGCATCAACTTTCACACTTTTCTTGCATATGCTCTAATCACCTCTGATAGTCCTATGCGGTGTGGAAGTATTTTCTTCCAGAATTAGTACCTCACGTAGGTCACCGTCTGTATTAGTTTTTCTGCTTCAGCACAGATTCGCATCAATTCTTTCACACTTTTCCTGCATACACGACAATCACAGCTGACAGTCCTATGCGGTGTGGTAGACTTTACTTCCAGAATCACTACTGCTCATGGGTACACTGTCTGTATTCACTGCTTCAGCGCAAATTTCTTTTTCCCCACATACCTGGTGGTGCAGACTTCACTCCCAGAATCAGTACCTCTCGTGGGTCACTGTCTGTAGCCGTCTTGCTTCCTGAATCAGTACCGCTTGTGGGTCACCTTCTGTTGTGCAGCCTTTTTTTGTTGCTTTATCCAGCGCAGTGATCCTCTGCATGCGATTCTTCTGCTGACCTCTGAAGACGCTGCATCCCACTTCTGAAACCATATGTGACAGCGGCCTGTAGGTGAGGGCAGATAGACGCACAGACAGAAAGTTCCGCTTAACTATAGTGGTTGATTTGCCACCAAACAGCAACCAAAACATTGGGGCTACTGCCCCTTTAAGGCAAAATAAAATAATGAACTCAAATCCTATTCCCGTTAGGGAAAATAACTACAGCAGCAGGTCCCTAGCCATCGGCGCTGGCCAACTAACCTGTTTCCCAGCCCAAAACATGCCCTGGTATATGGAACAAAGTAACACAGTCTCTGCACAGAACAATACAGGGTTTTTGCTTATCTGTCAGTCCTTGTCTTTATCCTGAGTGTGATTCCCAGCTGGACCCAACAGGCCTGCTTCTTTCAGTCCTAGGTCCATAACAGCCAGACTCTCCCCGGCTGGGAGAACTTTCACTTCCTCTCTCTCTCTCTGTGGAGGAAATCAGTCTCTCTGTCTCTGACAGCTTCCTGTCTTTTATTCAAGCTTAATCATGAGTTCATTGTCCACACCTACATGAAATCCAACACCCATGCAGTCTGGAAGGGAGTTAACCTCTTCACT
Organism: Ascaphus truei; assembly: GCF_040206685.1. Taxonomy (NCBI): domain Eukaryota; kingdom Metazoa; phylum Chordata; class Amphibia; order Anura; family Ascaphidae; genus Ascaphus; species Ascaphus truei. The sequence continues at coordinate 210,420,929 of NC_134486.1, read as the reverse complement.
CCCTTACACATGCATTATCAGATTAAAGTACAGTATATTCTTGTTGCAGTGAGTAGGCAACGATACATGGGGGTTCTGAGTATAGGCTTTTTATTTAGCCTTAAAGCATGGAACACAAAAAAAGCTTCCATTTTGCATATGTATGTAGCCCATGTCCCCGTCCCCCCCCCAGACACAGTTCGTGCCTCTAAGGTGTATTGAGGGCTGGCTACATGTGTATGGTGGTGCATACCTGCTTGGAACAGGAGGGCCTGAGTCTCCCGCGGTTGTATGGTGGATAACAGGGCCAGGCTTCTGGGGTATTCGCCTCCATTCTTTAGCAACGGTGGTGCAGCGCCTCCATCTCCATAAGTTCCAGGGATGTGGGATAGGACCCTTACAGAGAAAATCCTTGTCCCAGGGCAAATGATCCAGCTCTCACACATCTCTTTGTGTAAAACAGCAGTGTCTTTATTGTCTCTTAGAAAACACACAGCAGCAGTTCATTGGCAGCAGTAACTCCAAATGTATGAACACGACAGGGTCTTTTCCGTCACTCCTTGTCCTCCAGGAATGTACCCTGCAGGATGGCCTGGTTGGGGCTGCAATACCCCTGCCTCCACCCCCAGGGCAGGACCTATGGGTGAGGCTAGATGTCGTTCCCCTCACCCCCTGAACAGGGTGAGGGGCATTGGTCCACCTCTATAGTTCTGTCCGCTCTACTAAAAGGGGCTCTGAGTACCTCTTCCAAGCACTCTCAGCATGGCTTCTCCTGTCACCATACAGGACTGCCACTCTCCTCTCCAGATTCTGACACACCAGCCAGACACTCCAACTCCAACACTCTCCTTCCAGAACTGACATCCACAGACTGACATCCACCAACTGACACAGACACACACAGGACATCCCACTAAATAGATCCAGCCCTGCCCCTTGTGATATCAGCAGAACTTCCCCTCTGTCTCAGGCCTGCTAGTCAGGGGCCTACCTCTATCACTCCAGGCAGGGCTTGGTGAGGGGGAAAAATCCATGGTTACTACTGGCACCTGCCCTTACCAGGGCTTACTCCAGTAGGAGAAGGATAAGTAGCCCGCTCTTACTTACAGGGGCTACATGTACAAAATAACATAAAGCAGCCTATTTTCAACAGTGTTTAGAATAGTTCATTCAAACAGTCCATAACATGGCTGAGCCCTTGGTCTGCAAGGCTCAGTCTTTAAGCAAGCAAAGGGGCCTCTGATTCCAGTAACAGCATGGTCCTTCAGGGTTCCACAGACTGCAGCAAGTTCCATGCCTGTAAACCCTGCTAATGATGTAGCTCAGAGCTGATTAATTACTTCAGGCTGAGATTTAATTGGACTCAGCAGCTACACATACAAATTAATTAGGCAGTGCAACTACAGTACTCTGTCACATTGCTATTTTCTGCTTTGTTTCTTGTTAACCAACTTTAACTGGGGTTATAATGCCTGTCCCGCCTGTACAATCAGAGCAGTGTAGTGAGAGATACATCTGGATTCAGGGTAAATTAGTGTAATCAAGGAAAGCCTGCTGCTATCAAATAAATTCTAAAGTGTAACAAAAAAAAAAAGAAATTGCATATATGTAGCACGTTAGAAAGAGTGGCCTTACAGTTGCGGAAAGACTTTCATTATTACATGATTCTCATCATATTAGTCATGCATTTGGGCAAGGCTTCATCATCATTATTATAATTTCTATAGTTCAACTAGAATGTATTCTTATTTTGTCTGTGATACTAAATGGTTGTTTTTATTCTGGGTCTTTTCTCTGTCTGTATATTACCCATCTTGAATGTGCTTTTATCAGCTTCCTAGATCTGTTCTATCCTTATCTTCATTTCACATTCCACTCTTTCTACTGAAACATATTGCAGACCTTAAGGGGCTAGAATTGTTAGTATACTAGTGTGTATGCTCTTCTGCAACTAGAAATCACTAATACTGAGCTAAAGCAAACACTACAATAATAAAGAAAGTAAGATATTCATTATGCGCTTAGTCAGTCAACCCTTTCCTATCCACATATGCCCATTTCTTCCCTTTCATGCAGCAATGATGATGTTACAGTAATTGTAAAATCAGGTTAACCTTCGTACATACTTACATTTTAATACAATTTAACCACCTAAATATGGTCCATACTCAGTCTATTGTGTTAGGTAACCCTTTATAATCTTCTCAATCGAAACACCTCAATGGGTTAAAAAGCATTTTTAATCCATGTACCCCAATGAGTACAAATAAAACTAGCCACATTCAGTTGCTATCAGTCCCATCTGGCATGCTGAATAGCAACCTATGTTAACAGAACCCAATCCCTTTGCACAGTAATAATTGTACACAGATTTAGTTTACAAAGTCATCAGAAAGTTAATTAATTAAATAATTCTTTGTTCTTCAGTTACCTCATAGTGTGATGTAACTGGTAAATTGCATCAACATATTAAGTATCATTTACCAGGACATAACACTCAGTACCATACTTTTTTCTTTTTTGCAAACAACTACTCAAATTTCTACTCATACTATTACTCTCATTAGCAAGTGATATTGAAACTAACCCAGGGACTCCCTTTTCAACTCTCTCCTATACCCCTGAGAATGCCCGATTCAAATTTCTCTCTGCCGTCCTCGCCCTTCTAACACCAGACGCTGGCTAAATTCTCGCGCATTCTGCATTCCTGCCCTCGTTCCATTAAACACCTCTGAATTAAATCTCACACTCTCGCAGACTTCCTTCTGTACAAATTTATGCTATCCTGTTTCAACTCTGACCTCTCTCAGGCTAAACAAACCTACTTTTCTTCACTAATCAACACGCACAAGTCGAACCCATGCCGGATCTTCTCTATCTTTGACTCTCTACTCAAACCACCCTCAGCTGCCTCTTCTTCTTCCTCCATCTCACCTCAGGACTTTGCTGACTATTTTAAGGAAAAGGTGGAATCCATACATCAGAACATCCCCTCTGTTCCCCCATCTATCCTACACCGCGACCTGGTTTTCACTAAAAACTTCTCTCTCTCCGATTTCTCCATTTCCACTTTTCCTATCTCTGACCATCACCTCATCTCATTCTCTCTATCTCACTTCTCCCCTTCTCCACCTCCATCTACCCCCCCGGGTTTTCTGCTCTATTCACTTACCTGACTTTGAGTCCACTTTACGCTCCTCCCTCTCCTCTCTCAGCTCTGCTACAGACCCTGAGCAGTTCCTGGTCAGGAACTACAACTCTGCCTTGTCCTCCTCTCTTGATCTACATGCCACGCTTTCCCTCTGCCGCCCTCGCCCTTCTAACCCTAGACCCTGGCTAAATTCCCACATGCGCATTCTGCGTTCCTCCACTAGTTCCTCTGAACGCCTCTGGAGGAAATCTCATACTCTCGCAGACTTCCTTCACTACAAATTTATGCTATCCTGTTTCAACTCTGCCCTCTCGCAAGCTAAACAAGCCTACTTTTCTTCACTAATCAACATGCACAAGTCTAACCCGCCAACTGTTCTCTGTCTTTGATACTCTACTGAAACCACCCTCAGCTGCCTCTCCTTCCTCCATCTCCGCTCAGGACTTTGTGACTATTTTAAGGAAACGGTGGAATCCATACGTCAGAACATCCCCTCTTTTTCTTCCTCCTATCAAACACCTCTTCCTAACTCTCCTCCTGCCTTCCTTGACTCTTTTTCCACTGTCTCAGAGGAGGATGTGTCGCTGTTGATCACCTCTTCTCCCTCTACCACTTGCTCCCTTGACCCCATTCCCTCCCATCTCCTAAAACCTCTTGGTCCTTGTTGCAGGGTACATGCAACTACACACGTGGGTTTCTTGACAAGGCTTATTTATTTAGCCTTAAAAGATATACAGCACACAAAACAAAAATAGCTTTTCATCAGCAACAAACAAAAATGGCTTTTTCTTCCGCAAACCAAACAAAACAGTTTCTCTTTAGCAGACAGTCTATAAATCAGGCAGTTACCCTTTTCCTATGCAGGGGACAGACAGTTCACAATTCAACTACCTTGCTACTCAGACCTTGTTACAGGAATCTCTCTAGCAGCTTACTCCTCTCTCCTCAACAGCCAGGCTCCATGTGTCTACAGCCTGGGTTTTAACACCCCTTGATTAGGCAGCTGGGATCCAACTAATTGTCCTGAGGTTCCCAGCTGAAGTTAACCTAGTCAGTGCTGCACTGCAGACTAGACATAGATTTTCCAGGCATATAACTGGTGGCTTTTATTTACCCTGTCACAGTCCTACTATAATCCCTACGCTCACACACATTTTTAACTCCTCCCTCTGCTCTGGCACCTTTCCATCCTCCTTCAAACATGCACCAGTTATACCATTACTCAAAAACAGCAAGCTTGACCCTACCTGTCTTTCTAACTATCGCCCTGTCTCCCTCCTGCCTTTTGCCTCTAAACTCCTTGAACGTCTTGTATTCTTTCGCTTGCTCCATTTTCTCAACACCTATTCTCTCCTAGACCCTCTACAATCTGGCTTCCGCACTGCTCACTCCACAGAAACAGCCCTCACTAAAATAACTGATGACCTCCATGCTGCCAAAGACAGAGATCATTACACTCTGCTCATATTAGTCGACCTCTCTGCAGCATTTGACACCGTGGACCTCCCTCTTCTCCTTCACATTCTCCATACTCTTGGTATTCGGAACAAAGCTCTATCCTGGATCTCATCCTACCTCTCCCATCGTACTTTCAGTGTCTCTTCTGCTAACACCTCCTCCTCCTCTATTGATCTCTCTGTGGGTGTACCCCAGGGCTCTGTCCTGTGACCTCTTCTCTTTTCTCTGTACACACTCTCTCTAGGTGACCTAATAACATCTTTTGGGTTTAAATATCACCTCTATGCTGACGACACACAAGTTTACTTTTCAACACCCGACCTTACACCTGCTGTACAAACCAAAGTTTCTGAATGTCTCTCTGCTATATCATCCTGGATGGCCCTCCGCCGCCTTAAACTCAACATGGCTAAAACAGAGCTCCTTTACTTCCTCCCAAACCTGGCCCTACTACCTCCTTCCACATTACTGTTGGAACTATGATCATTCACCCAGTTGCCCAAGCACGCTGCCTAGGGGTCACACTCGACTCCTCTCTCACATTCACCCCTCACATTCAAAACATATCTAACACCTGTCGCTTTTTCCTCCGCAATACACTGGCGACACACTTTATTCGAGCTTGGCTAGTCCCACGAATTCGGGTATACCCGGGTGTATTGAGGTTTGTGACTGTTTTCTGCCCGAGTGCATTGGGTTATTTTCCAGGCAGGGATTGAAGCATTTTATTCCCGCTGGCTGCAATACTGCACAGTATATATATATACACTGCATTACAATTCATGAATTTATGCCATCTGGTAGACACACGAAGCATTGCAGCCTATTAAATCCTAATCATTATCATTTAACAGATCAGCCGCCCGTCAGCCAGGCATGAACCCAGGCTGGGAAGGCAAATGCAACGGGGCTTGTCAGAGGTGAGGAGCGGCGCATTCCAGGTATCTGCCAGGTACATACTGGGTATTTGCTCGAATAAAGTGTGTCGGTGCAGTATAACAAAGATACGCCCTTTCCTCTGTTGCTCGACTGCTAAAACTGTGACTCAGGCCCTCATTCTCTCCCGTCTTGATTACTGTAACCTCCTGCTGTCCGGCCTTCCTGCCTCTCACCTGTTTCCCCTACAATCTATCCTAAACGCTGCTGCCAGAATCACTCTACTCTTTCCTAGATCTGTCTCAGCATCTCCCCTCCTGAAATCCCTCTCCTGGCTTCCGATCAAATCCTGCATCTCACACTCCATTCTTCTCCTCACTTTTAAAGCTTTACACTCTTCTGCCCCTCCCTACATCTCAGCCCTAATTTCTCGTTATGCACCATCCAGACTCTTGCATTCTTGTCAAGGATGTCTTCTTTCTACCCCCTTTGTATCTAAAGCCCTCTCCCGCCTTAAACCTTTTTCACTGACTGCCCCACACCTCTGGAATGCCCTTCCCCTCAGTACCCGACTAGCACCCTCTCTATCCACCTTTAGGACCCACCTTAAGACACACTTGCTTAAAGAAGCATATGAATAATAGCACTGTGGATATTCTGAACACATGATACATAAAGCTTGGCCCCCTGCAGATGCACTTACCAGAGCTTCTTCCTAATGTCTCTGTACATTCTCCCTACCTACCAATTAGACTGTAAGCTCCTTGGACAGGGACTCCTCTTCCTTAATGTTACTTTTATGTCTAAAGCACTTATTCCCATGATCTGTTATTTATATTATCTGTTATTTATTTGATTACCACATGTATTACTACTGTGAAGCGCTATCTACATTAATGGCGCTATATAAAGAAAGACATACAATACAAGTCACCTAACCTAACGCAACTCATTTCTCAACCCACACGGACAAAACTGAAATCTCACAGCCATTCTTTGGTAGACTGGATTCTCTCCTCAAATCCCAGCAGAATCCAATCCTCCAGCATCCTTCCTGATATTTTCAGTGACCATTTAATAGTATACTGTGTAAGGAAAATGAAACCACCCCAATCAAGTCCTAAAGTGCTCCTCACTAGAACATTTAGAAACTTTAACCCACAACAGTTTCGAGCTGACCTTACCAACTGCCCTTGGTACAGAATCGACTTAATTGGACTATCTCCAATCCGAGTTCTTAAAACTCTGTGATACCCACTACGCAGAATAAGAGTATGGGGGGCTCACCTTCCGCGGGTTACAACTGACCTTATAGTACTCTGCCATTTCAGGGATTCCTTGTGGAAAAGGTACAAAGTAACAGTCACTACCAATGATCTTAATCACTACAGATGCATGTGGAACATATGCACAAGGCAAACAAGACATGCAAAAGCCCAATATTTCTCTGACACTCTTCTCCAGAATACATCAAACCCAGCTAACTTCTGGAAGGTTATCAACAATATATTCCAGCCTTCAAACCATCAACAACCAAGTAATATCACTAAGGAGGATATTACTCTGACAAACCCCACTGACATTGCAAATGCATTCAATGATTACTTTGTGGGGTGTGCTACTAAGTTATTAGCGAAATGCATCCCAAACCACAAACATGAATCTCATTCTGTGAGAACCCCTATAGCCCCACCCTCTCCCAACACTGCTCAGAATTTTCAATTTGTACCAGTATCAGAGGAGATTACAGAAGCGCTCCTCAAATTAAAACTAAGCAGCCAATGTGGACCTGAGTTTCTGCAAACTGAGTTCCTAAGACTTGGTGCCCCAGCGATCGCCAAACCAATTGCTTCCTAAGACCTGGAAAACTGCTAGAGTTGTCCCAATCTTCAAAAGTGGGGACAAAAACACTGCCTCAAACTACAGGCCAATCTCTCTTCTCCCAAATACTATCCAAAGTCATGGAAAAATGTGTTCACTCCCAATTAAGCGACTAATACCAAGACCTAGCCAATTCTAATCTGACTTTCGCCCCAAACACTCCACCGCAACTGCCCTGCTAAAAGTTTGCAATGAAATCCAGTGTAGAATTGAACAGGGACAAATAACTGGTGCAATATTCCTAGATTTTGCAAAGGCTTTTGATACTGTTGATCATGTTATCTTGCTTAAAAAACTCCAGTGCTCTGATATAGGGAAGCATGATTTAAACTGGTTTCATTCCTACCTATCAGGTAGATCCAAACATGTGTCCATCTCAGGCTCTAACTCCAACCCTTTGGATATCACCTGTGGTGTCTCGCAATGCTCTGTTCTGGGGCCCCTACTCTTCTCAGTGTTCATCAATGATCTTCCCACAGCTTGTAAGGGAGCTCCAATACACATGTATGCAGATGACACAATCTTATATGCACACAACCATAGCCTCTCCGACCTTGAACACATACTTCAATCTGACTTTTTGAGACTTGAATTGGATTTCCCAAAACAAATAGTTTTTAAACACTGACAAGACTGTAACAATGGTATTTGGGACCAAGGCTACATTTTTAAATCTTCCAATGAGTGAGCTCCAGATCAGAACCAACGCTAACACCACCCTGTCACGGGAGACCAACACTTTTAACACATTTATACCTGGGGATCATATGATTGAGCAAAGCGAAGAGATAAAATAAATTGTAATTTATTTACACAAATGACATACACACTATGTTACACAATTACACTGAAAATACACTTACTGGGACGGGGGCAAACGAAATCTTGCAAAACAATGTCTCCAGGAGCAATTTCCCAGGAGCGGGAGTTGTTCGCAAACAGAGCTGGAAACAGTCCTCAGTCAGCGGTGCAAGTTGCCACCGCTGTGTACTCCGACGGAACTGCTTCATTCGTTCTGCAACTTTGGTATTGGTACTTGGAACCTTAGTTCTTACGAAATCCTGAAGCTGGTTACGAAATCTTGTAGTATTTTAGAACTGTAGATGGAACTTAGGTGAATCTGGTTCCCGATGGGCTGCACGGATTCTTATAGTTTTAAAACTCCTATACCTAATCTGTGCAGCCAATCACTCCGTGGGAATAATTTTTCCCACCTATCCCAGAGTTGCCAATACCTTACAAACCTGGCAGAGGTGTCTTCTCATTCTACTAAGGGCATGCACGAACCTCGCACCTTTGCCGCTTTGCATAGGAGACCCAACCTCCTTACCTGGCGACACTCAGTCTGGGCTGGGTGACTATTTGCCAATCTGCCCGGACTTTACACTAAGATGGGGGTACTTGGGCTACCCCTCCCCACTTCACACCTTAGTAGGTCAGAGCCTTTCAACTCCGGACTTTTTCAGACATCCTCGCAGCAAGCCAGCAGGGTGTCTTAGAAGTCCGGGGCTGGAGATGTTCCGCTCATTCACAGGAATTTCCTGCCATGCATTTCTAAAAGACCACGATCATAAATAAAGTGTTTTCTCTGTCTCTGGTGTTTCAAATGAAAATCCCTATGTGCCTAATATGCTGGAACAATTCAAATAGGGGCACTTTCATTCATCAATTTTTATATGAATGTATAAAAATCGCGCTATATGACTTTTCATGGTTTTACCCGTACGGTGCTCACAGCAAATCTCAGCGCTCTAAAAGCTTCCTAGCCAAAGTTAGTAAAAATCCGCTTTCAATGCTGCCAAGTGCCGGACTTTAAAACCATTTTGATCTTTTACGCATTCACATGAAAACACTGCTACATTTATACACTTTAAACTTAGAAATGACATTACTCTTGCCACCTTATACCTTGTGGTAGATGTTCTGAACCGCACATACATTTCATTACAATTACAGTGTTTCTGCCATCATTGGGTTGCAGAGCTGGCACTTCACAATTCCCCAATATAGCTCAGGGGCACTCAGCGGGGCATAGTACCTTTATTATTGGCCTAGGTCACCGCCACACACCCTAACTCCTGTTACTAGTTTTAAATACTTGGGCATATTGTTTGACTCCCATTTAACATTCAGGTGCACATTGGTACTCTGACATCCAAAACCTATGCCAAACTAGGTGTACTTTACAGGAACAAATCCTCCCTAAGTCTGCTGGTCAGAAAGCGTATCGCACAGCAGATGCTGATGCCAATTATCGACTATGGGCACATAGTATACGTCTCGGCACCCTAAACCCACCTTAGCAAACTTGACACCCTCTACAATTCTATATGCCATTTTGTTCTCCAATGCAACTACAACACACAACAGTAGATCACCCGAGGGCTAACAGACACGTGCGTGGACCACCTGAGGACCCCAGGACACCCGCGGGGAACATCTGAGGATCCCCGGACACCCGCAGCCCCTGGCAGAAATCATGTGGGGGTAGAGGAGGTGGGTATAAGGATTTATTGTGGGTAGCGGTGGTGGGGGAAGGGCGTATTTGGCCCTTGTTGGGTAGCAGGAGGAGTTAACCCCTTCATTGCCTTAGCGGTTAGCCGCTACGGTAATGAAGTTGCCTGTAAATGCATTTTTATTGCATGGGATTCATGCCGAGGGTCTCCAGTGCTGGTAATAATAGGTATCAGCTCCCAAGACTCCTGACATCAAGTCGATGCAGGAAAAAAGCATTTCTTTTTTAAGCCCCATCTCGCTGCCTCTCAGCAGCTTCTCACCAGCCTCATGCCAACGTTTCCTGGCGTGAGGATTTTTGGAGAATTTAGCCAATCTATAGCCACGATAGGCCTCGATAAGCTAATCACGGCTTCTAGAATTGCACGAGTTTCAGAATCTGCTGATAAGTGGTATTATCGCCACTCACTCTGCGATCTTTTTTTGAAGAATCAAAAATTTGGCGATTCATTCTTTTATCGCCCACTTATCGATGCTTTGTTAATAGCAGTAGGCATTTTGGCGGATAAGTGCTCGGTAAGTGGCTTATGAACGCTTATAGCATAGGTCCCTTTGGGTGCATCAATTTCCTAAATGATATCTATATATATATATATATATATAAATATATATATATATATATATATAGTGGCAAACGGCTTACTCCGGGGCTTCGCCGTCTGTCCAGGACTGCTAGAACACGGTATTTTAGGGTAGGTTAAATGACGAGGCGTAACGTGCTGTTCCTTTAAACAGGCTACTGCCTGGTTTATTCAGTCACAGGCATTGAGACTGCCACACTGAATACAAAAGAAAACACATGCAAAACAAAACCCTGCTCATCTGAGCAATAACTTAACTGAGGTTCACCCTGACTGGGGTTGGGACGGCTTGCCCGCTTCCAACAAACAAAAATAAGGATCTTTACAATTTGAGAAAAGGAACAGAATGAGTTAACCTGTTTGGGGAGAGGCTTTTCCCCTCTCTGCTTCCAGCAGCATTCCTGCCTCCAGTCTCTTGGGGAGAGGGAAGAGGAACCAGGAAATCAGCCTTAAATACCTGATTTCTATCTAGCAGGACAGGTGACAGAAATCAGACAGCAGACAAACTCTGGTCTGGATCCCTCATCCCTCAGTTCCAGCAACTGTCAAACTGTGGGATGGAGTGCATATATTCTGAGGCTGCACTTTCTAGCCTAAACAGGACATATGACTCATACTATTCCTTGTATTTTATTACCTCCTCATCATCATTTCAGCCGAATAGTTTGTTTTTCTTGATTTTCCTGTATTGATACATTGTTTTTGACTAGGTTTTAATGTTGCTACACACATTGTTTCTTTCTGACTTACACTGCAGCCGCGCTGTTGATCGGAGACACTACCCGCACTTGCCAAACACAGTATAATGGTTTCATTCATTCCATTGGCTATATCAGTCAGCCAATGAGATCGTAGCCTGGCGAACTCGCGCGCAAATCATCTTACTGAGATCAGCTGTTAGCGGGGGGAAACCTACATTAACAGAGCGGTTGCAGAGAGTAAAACAGTTCTCTTTGATAAAGGGCAGAAGCCTGAAACGCGTAAGAGATTTTACTTGTCCACTACCATGATGTCGATCATGCAATAAAGGATTTTTATTCATTCTGGTGTATAGCCCCTGCATTTGCTCTGCTGTGCTCCGCTTACCTCCTGCAGGATTTCTCTAAACAGGATATAAGCTGTCCAGTATCCTGGGAGCCCTATATATGGAATTTATTACCATCCCCTGGTTTCTGTCACATATCCTCCCCCCACGACTCAGACCTCGAGGGATGAGCGACCATGGATATTAAGGAGTGCACCCTTGACAACCCGTCAGCATTGCCATGTTTGTGCCCTGAAAAAGAACGTTGTGACGTTCGAAACGCGTTGGATGGGTCTATGTCACATTAAAGTGCCCTTTTAATTTATTTTTTGATCTTGGGTCCTTCCTGCTCCGTTTTTTGCTTGTGCGCTTTTTCCTTCATTTATTCCTGTTAAACTATACCTTGGAAGCTGCACGGCCTGCCTACCACTTCAAGGAATTTGTGAGTACAGGTAAACCCCGTTATAACGCGAACCGTTATAACGCGATTTGGTTTTCCCGTGGCTCCCGTTTTTTTTGCACACTGCACACACTGCACACACTCTCACTGCACACACTGCACACACACTGCTCACACTGCACACTGCACACAGCACACACTCTCACTCTCACTGCACACACTGCACACACACTGCTCACACTGCACACACTGCACACATCACACACTCTCACTGCACACACTGCACACTGCGCACACTGCACACACTCTCACTGCACACACTGCTCACACTGCACACAGCACACACTCTCACTGCACACACTGCACACTGCACACAGCACACACTCTCACTACACACAGCTCACAGCACTCTCACAGCACACAGCTCTCACAGCACTCACATGTCAGCAGCCCACCCCCCCTCACATGTCAGCAGCCCACCCCCCCTCACATTGTCAGCAGCCCACCACCCCCTCACAAGTCAGCAGCCCACCCCCCTCACATGTCAGCAGCCCACCCCCCCTCACATGTCAGCAGCCCACCCCCCCCTCACATGTCAGCAGCCCACCCCCCCCCACCAGCCCGTTTTTCTCACACACACACACACACACACACACACACACCTTTTAGATCAGCTCAGCACATCCTCTCTCCCCGGTACTGAGCCCCGCCCCCGGCATGCTCTGACCTCCTCGGCAATGCATTGAAAAGAGTAAACCACCTGGCATCAAAGAGTTAAACCTCAATGAAGGTGGGGGCGGGTAATCTTTTTAGTTACTGACTGGGGCAAAGAGCCTTGCTACAGTACAGGCCTTTGAAGTGGGAGACGCTGGTCTAAATTACACTGCAAGCTCTTTGGGGCAGGGATAACTTCTGCACATAGGTTAGTAGAAATGCCCATATCCTTTGCAAGTAAACCTGATCCAAAGGAGATCATTCTACAGCCAGGAAATCCCGGCTTTGCTCCAGTGCTCTCCCGTCATTAATTACATCCTATAGCAGCCCCCGGCAGGTGACCTCAGCCCAGGTGTTCTGCAGCTGGCACCTCTTAGCAAGTCAGATTTGGGAGATGAAGGAAGAGGATCTGTAATCTTTATTAGGCAGAAAGTAATGTGAAATGAAGGGTTTTTTTTTCCCCCAGCTCAGAATCAGGGAGAAATCCCTGACATATAACCCCTCACTTACCATTTTAATCCTCTGTGGCATTATTTAACATGCTGAACAGATTTAGTTTCTAATTTAGGCCAAAAGACATTAAAATACATAATTTACTTAACACCTTCAGTGCCAATATACTCTGTAACCGAGGAATGAGTTCTAAATAGACCCACAGCTGCTTAATTAGGGATGAGCAGTTCTTGGAATAATCACAGTCGCTACCATGTCTTGAAACCCTTTTTACATCTGTGCTACAATTTTAAAACGATTGCCATGTTCTGCAGACCTGTGTGAAATAGAGAAGTGAATGCAGTTTGAAGCAAGTGGTAATGCTGCTTTAAAAAAATGTAAGACTTCAGCACACCGGTTGATGTTGGGTTAAAACACACACACACACACACACACACACACACACACACACACACACACACACACACACACACACACACACACACACACACACACACACACACACACACACACACACACACACACACACACACACACACCTTTTAGATCAGCTCAGCACATCCTCTCTCCCCGGTACTAAGCCCCGCCCCCTGACCTCTCCGGGCAGCCTGCTACCGCGCACCGCAAAACCTGGGGGCTGGAAGGGAGAGGGAGGGGGCTGGGAGGGAGAGGGAGGGGGCTGGGAGGGAGAGGGAGGGAGGAGGGATGAATCGCCGCCATTTTTTAAAACTTTTTTTCTATTTATTTATTTAATTAACTGGCGCCCGGCCAGAGTCATCGCGGGCCGCACAGAGAGGCCAGACCGGCCGCATGCGGCCCGCATGTTGTGCAGACCTCTTCCTTCCTTCCCTCCTCACTCCCTCCCGATTAGGCGTGCGGCAGCCATTTTTTTTAAAATTAGCGTGACCCCGTTACTAACGCGGTGGTCTCGGGATGGACTCCGAGGACCGCGCTATAACGGGGTTTACCTGTATTATATTGTTCAGGGGAACCTGCCAATGAGACTGATGGTGGGTGGGCTTGTACCATCTACCACCTGTCTTCAGGAGGATAGTACCCATACCATTGGATATTAAGTACTAATATCATTACTCATTCCTTACACCTTGTTTAGTGGTTTGGCTTAATTAAATTCTTATATACCTGCATTGGAGCGCTTTAGCCTATTTTCTATCATGTTTGTGCCCTGACCTGTGCTCCACAGAAAATTTAAAGAGTTGTAGGCTTAGGAACCACCTGTCACTCTAGCATTCTTCTCTCTGTTTTGACACATCCAGGTGAGGGGTGCATGATCTGTGACCAACCGGAATTTTCTCCCCAACATATAGTATTTGAGCGTCTCTACAGCCCACTTTATTGCGAGACACTCTTTCTCGACTATGAAGTATTTTTTCTCCTGGGGATTTAGTTTCCTACGTAAATAAAGGATGAGGTGCTCCTCCCCTTGAGACTCCTGGGAGAGTACAGCCCCCAGCCCTACCTCAGATGCGTCGGTTTGGACTAAAAAGTCTTTAGAGAAGTCAGTGTGACCAACACTGGTTGGGCACAGAGAGCTTCTTTCAGGCTTCTAAAGGCCTGTTCGGTTTCGGGGGACCACTTTACCATTAGCGGCCCTCTTGCTTTTGTGAGGTCGGTTAGTGGGGTTGCCTTAGTTGGAAAATTGGGAATAAACCTACTATAGTAGCCAATTAATCCCAAAAAGGTCCTTACTTGTTTTTTTGTAACTGGCCTTGGCCAATTTTGTATCGCCTCTACTTTGAGTGTTTGGGGTTTGAGTAAACCTCTGCCAATAGAATACCCCAGATAGTTGGCCTCCTCCAGACCAATAGTGCATTTAGCGGGGTTAGCAGTTAGTCCAGCAGACCGAACTGCGTCAAGCACAGCTTGGACCTTTGGAAGGTGGGATTGCCAATCTTCACTATGGATTACCACATCATCCAGGTATGCGGCAGTGTACCGAGCACGTGGCTTTAAAATTTTATCCATCATTCTTTGGAATGTGGCAGGAGCTCCGTGTAAGCCAAAAGGCAGCACCATATACTGAAAGAGGCCGTCTGGGGTTGAGAAGGCTGTCTTTTCTTTTGCCCTTTCTGTGAGAGGAACCTGCCAGTACCCTTTTGTTAGGTCTAGGGACGTGAGATATCGGGCTTTGCCCAGTCTTTCTACCAGTTCATCAACCCGGGGCATAGGATAAGTATCACATTTTGACACAGGGTTTAGTTAACGGTAGTCATTGCAAAACCTTGTTGTACCGTCTGGTTTTGGGACTAAAACTATATGCCTGTTCCACCCACTTTGGGATTCCTCAATTACACCTAGTTTTAGCATTTTTTAAACCTCTAAACTTATAGCCTCTCTTTTGGCCTCTGTGATTCGGTACGGTTTAAGGCTAACTCGGACCCCTGGTTCAGATACTAGGTCATGTTCAATTACCCTAGTTCTACCTGGCTTTGTAGAGAAAACTTCTTTGTTTCTTCTCACTAGGTTCTGGACCTCTCATTTCTGATTAATGGACAGGGTTTTAGCTATGCTAACCTCTGGGTCAGTTTCTCGATACTCTGACGGACCTGGGGGTACTAGGGTTAATAAGACCTCTCTATCTTTCCAGGGCTTAAGTAGGTTTACATGGTAAATTTGCTCAGGTTTCCTCCTACCTGGCTGTCTCACCTTGTAATTTACTTCTCCCACTCTTTCCAATACCTCATATGGCCCATGCCACTTAGCAAGGAATTTACTCTCTACGGTGGGAACCAGAACTAGCACCCTATCGCCTGGATAAAAAATTCTGACCCTAGCACCCTTATTATACGTATTCCTCTGTGCCTCTTGAGCTTTTTCCATGTGTTCCCTCAATATAGGTAGGACCGCAGCTATGCTTCTAACTACTTCAGCTTCAACAAGGAAATGTACCTACTACTAATGGGGACAGCAATGGGTACCAAGATGGCTCCGCAATATGCCAATCTTTTCATGGCAAATCTTGAACAAAGATTCCTAACTACATGCCTCCACAAACCCTACAAATACTACAGATACATTGATGACCTGTTTATAATATGGACAGAGGGTGAAGAAAACCTAAAACAATTCCACGAGTCCCTGAACTCATTCCATCCATCAATTAAACTCAAAATGGATTATTCGGCAAACCTAATAAACTTTCTAGATACTACAGTAACACTGAAAGATGGCAAACTACACACATCTGTATACAAGAAACCAACTGACAGATGCAGTTACCTCCACAACTCCAGCTTCCATCCCACTCATACAAAACAAGGTATCATACACAGCCAGGCTATAAGATACCACCGCATATGCTCTGACACTGAAGACAGAAAGGGGCATCTCACAACCTTGACCAAATCGTTCAGACAGAAGGGATACAAACCAAAGACCATTGCCAAAACTATTACATCTGCACTAAAAGCCCCACGAGAACACCTGCTACAATACAGACAGGAAGAACCTACCACACGCATACCACTAGTGACCACATACAACCCTACCCTAGAGGGTATACAAAAAATAATCAAAGATCTGCAACCCATGCTGACAGAGGATGCAACATTAAAAGAAATCTTTCCCAAACCTCCCATTCTTGCATTCCGGCAACCACCAAACCTCAAACAGAAATTAGTCAGCAGAAAACTTCACAACGATTTTAAAGACATGGATAATGGCACAAAACCGTGCAGCAACAAACGCTGCAAACTCTGCAAACACATTTGCCAAGATACCACAGCCAGTCACAACCATAGAACATTCAATGTTAAAGGATCATACAGCTGCACATCCAGGAATATAGTGTATATGATTCAGTGCAACAAATGTGACCAAGGTTGCTACATTGGGGAAACCAGCCAAAAACTATAAGGAAGAATGAATATGCACAGACACTCTATTCTCCATCACGAAGAAGGAAGATACTGCTCACCTGTGGGACATCACTTCTCACAACCAGATCATTCCATAAATGATTTAAAAATCAAAATCCTCAATGGAATGTTTAAAAGCACCCAAGAACGGAAAACATTTGAACTCAGAATGATAAGACTCTTTGACACCAAAACCAAAGGACTTAATGCGGACATGGGTTTCTCACACCCTATCAAAATTGTTTGTAATTATCCTGCTTGACTCAATTCTTAGCCACACTTTCTCTCCCCCCCAGCATCCCTTCCCCTCCCCACCTTTCTTTGACACTGCCCCCTGGCTTCAAACACTTAACACCCTATCTTATCTACAGTAAATATCTGTTGTTTTTTTTTTTTTCCTCTCTCTACACTGTTTTAGCCATTGAATCCTTTGTATATCAGTATTGCCTGACCTGAAGAAGAGAGGAGAACTCTTGAAAGCTTGTCCTATGACATAAATTGTTAGTCCAATAAAAAAGGTATCACCTAATACTGAAGAACTCATTTATTCTGCACTATATATATATATATATATATATATATGTATATATATAATATATATATATATACCCGTCATTTTACTTTACGAGGAATGGATTATCCAACGCGAAACAGATTATCCGCCGGTGGAACCGATTATCTGCCACCCATTAACATTGGAGGTGTTTGACGATGTTTTCACAATCCGATGCTAGTTTCCCGAATGTATTCTGTCAGATAACCGAGGACTGACTGTGTAAGTATATATATAGAAACAAGTAAGAGTGCACTGATTGACAAATATTTGCTGTGGTCCATTTGTGGCATTGAATTGGTGACCCCGCGGCACATAAACAGGCACATAAAAATTCAAATATCTCTTGAACCATAGTGTCCAGTAGCTAGCAGCCTGCTATGCTATAAAAAATTGCAAATATCGCAGGTTATGGCTGGTAGTATGCTTTTTATTCTGGTTTGGCTGGTTGCTTGCTTTGTACTCCCTGATCCTCTTAATATCTGACATTTATTCCAAACCAGGTATCTCTTATTGTACAAACACTGCAGTCCAACACCAACATACCTCCAGGTTTGGGTACAAACAAATGGTTGAGTGTTAAGGAGTTGTAGGTGGATTGTTGTACTGTAATAAATCCTTTTTCCTTGAATTTGATTTTGCCTTTTTGAGATGGAAGAGTTTGAGAGGTCATGCAGAAAATATTCATTTTGTAGCTCTTTTATCTAAATTACATTACAAATATGAAATTTGTTAGTAGTATTTTAGATTTATGCCTCATCTCAAAAGTTTATAAGAATTATTGAGAATTTACAAAGCAGTCTAAGTTATTATCCCTTGTGACAGCCATTTTCAAGATACTCCCAATCATTCTTTAGTTATACTGGATTTGCGACTTGATATTTTCCATGAAAGGAGTCTCAAAGAAACAACACTAACTCTACTAATCTATAAAAACTATACCATTTTTGGTTCTCAGTATCCTTGGGCAGGAGGGAAATGTATGCAATAGTCGGGGCTGATTTCTGGACACCCTGGAACCCACTACGGCTGGAGGCGCTAACACCAGTGAGAAGAACTACAGAAAGAACCTAAGCCTGTCCTGATCTCCATACCCTCGCAGATCAGACTCAGCTCTCCTGATACTAACAGATTTCCACACCACACTCACGTAGCAGAGGCTGTGCATCTCCCACTGGGGGGGGGGGGGGCAGAGGGGGGAACTGCTACATTTGGAAGCACTGCTGAGATTCAGGGCAGACTTTTACAGTAAGAGCAAATAAAGTACGCCTCAGACAGAATGCTAAGGGAGAGGGGGATTAGATATAGTGTCCAGGGGACCCCGGCCTACCTTAACCAGGGACCATTTTCCCCGACAGGGAGCTATAGTCTGGTCTGTCCTAGTGGAGCAAACTGTGCTGACATAGTATACTTCCATACCGAGTGTTATGGAGGAGAGGGGGGACTAGATATGATGTCCAGAGGATCCTGGCCTACCATAACCAGGGACCACATTCCCCGCCAGGGAACTATAATCTAGTCTGCCTTAATAAGAAGGTATTGTGTGCTGAAGTAAGGGCTATTGCTTGTTCTGAGTCACCCTGGTTATTGACAGCTGTGGAGGTCTGGAAGGGATAGATGGTTAACTTGGCCCAAAACACTTCTGAATGGGTCCACAGTGTTAATGCTAGAGCAGGCTTAAGGTGCTGCCAAGGGGGTCATAGAAAGGGTGCCTGGACCTACTCAGGTGCCTGACCCTCTGTATAGAGACCCACCGCAGTGCTACTAGCCGTGGATGCACAGGGAGACACAGGCCCTCTAAATGAAAATTATCATGTGCAAAGTATTGAAAGGGTTTTGCTTAAACTGGAAGGTAACTACTGCCTCAGAATATGTAACCTAAGAAAAGTGGTTCTCCGCCCAGAATCAGGGACCGCGTGCAAGGAAGGTCTTTAAAATGGCGGCTACCGCGTCGTGGTCTTATGCATGAGTCACAAAATGGCGCTCCCACCAAGAACACGGGATGGCATGGGATGCTGTGTGCCCCTTTGCAAAAGATCTGCAAATAGTTGCATCCTTTTGGCGCCAAACGCTGGCACCGCCCACCAAAGTGACTGGCTCATTCTGAGTCAGGTCCACCTTAAGCTAACAGCCCCACCTCTAAATTTCACCCAGAGGAGGAGCTAAATATCCTTAGCCAATCAGGTAGTGCCTCAAGAAAAGGAGGAGAGTTCACTGTTTGACCAAGAGTGTTATTTCCAGCAGAGTTGTGACCGAGAGATGAGCTGCTATACACATGAGTAAATTCTACCTCAATATGGCTGCTTTTACTGAGTCGCTCGATTTGGAAGTCGCCAATTATTCCCTTCGAGGTGGCTACCCGATAGTGAGGAAGAGCTGCAGTGGATGCATGTCATACAATAAAGACCCTTGTTATTACATTCCTGTCTAAGTATCAGTCCTTCGGCATAAGGGAAACGTATGCAATAGTGAGGTCTGGGGGGGAGGGGGGAACAGTGCTGAAGTGTATGAGTTTACAGGGGGGCTGTAGAGGGGGGGCTGCTGGTGTGTGTTTTGTGGATGTAAGGGGGCAGCAGTCTGTTTTGTTGGTGTGTCTGCAGTGTGTTTTGTGGGTGTAGAGGGTGTGTGTGTGTGTGTGTGTGTGTGTGTGTGTGTGTGTGTGTGTGTGTGTGTGTGTGAAGGATATAGGAGGGGTACAGAGTGTTTTGTTGGTGTGTGTGTATCTGTAGTGTGTGGGTACACAGGGGGCTGCAGTGGGTGTAGAGAGGGGGCTGCTGGTGTGTGTTTTGTGGATGTAGATGTGTTTTGTTGGTTTGTGTGTGTGTCTGCAGTGTGTGTTTTTTGGGTTCAGCGGGGGGGGGGTGGGGGCTGCAGTGTGTGTTTTGTGCGTGGAGGAAGAGTGCAGAGTGGTGTGTGTGGGTTTACACGTTGGCTGCAGTGGGTGTAGAGGGGGAGCTGCTGGTGTGTGTTTTGTGGATGTAGAGGAGCAGCAGTCTGTTTTGTTGGTGTGTGTGCAGTGTGTTTTGTGGGTGTAGAGGGGGGCTGCTGTGTGTGTGTGTCAGTGGGTGTAGAGGGTGGAGGAGGGCTGCAAAGTGTGTTTTGGTGTGTGCAGATTTGTGGGTTTACAGGGGGCTGCAGTGGGTGTTTGTGGGTGTAGAGGGGGGGCTGCTGTTTGTGTGTGTGTGTGTGTGTTTTGTGAGTGTAGTGGGTGCAGGAGGGCTGCAGTGTATTTTGTGGGTGTAGAGGAGGGGGGACTGCAGAGTGTTTTTGTGTATATATTGGGGGGTGGCAGAGTGTGTTTGTGTGTATATAGAGTGGGGATGTGTGTATGTACAATTTCCTATAAATAAACTTGCCGTAAAAGCAAAAGAATGTAGACAGTCATGCTGATAAAAATCAATATAACTACAAAAGTGTATCTTTTTTATGAAAAATTTAAAAAATAAATAAGCCTACATTTAGCCTATAATAGCAATAATCCCCTCAGAACAGGTCATTATTGGCAAGTAATTATAGTCTATTATAGTTATTACAGGTCATGTGAAAACAATGAAACAACAATAGTTGCTGGTAAAATGAAGTGGTTACCCTTGAAAACATATACTGTATATAGAAAAGTAATCATATTTCATAAAATACATTTATACTGTACTAAAATACATGAATATAAAAAATAGTGAAATGCAGATAGACAAGTACATCCAAGTCTTCAAAATAGCTCCTTTGTGAAGGTTATCCTAATGTAGATACAGTGCTCAATAAAGGACCAGTCTGATTTGTAATGTCATCTATTGAATTCCTTTCTAGATATTTTTGGAATATGAAGGCTCTTCATTTGTGCAGTGGATTGCCTCTCCCTTATGTAAGCTTGACAACAATAGGTAAGAAGATTTAAAGGAAACAAGAATTTTTTTTACATAGTAATACAATATATTTTTTTGTCTAGGATGAGTTTAAGTGAAAGTTTGCAACAGTATTAGCCTTTCAACTAATAAGCTACATGTTACGGAAGACCAGAACTTTGAACACTTTTACCTTCCGGGATAAATTCACTAGGTAGAACAAGGTAGTGGAATAAAATGAGGTTTATTCTGTATAGGCAACAGTTGTTACAGGTAGCCCACTCCATACCACTAGCATGGCATCAGGGGGTCACCCAGACAAAACCATGGCTGTTGCAGAGTTACTACTGGCCAGGGGCATCGGGGGCAGTGGTAGAGTTCTGCCACGCCTGTGATGCCTGCCATCGAGTGGGTAAGGCGGGTGATCATGTGAAGGCACCACTGAACCCACTACCGGTAATTGGAGAACCTTTCCAGAGGGTAGCTATGGACATAGTGGGACCCCTCATGATCCCAAGCTGGTCGGGCAAGAGCTTGGTTTCCCCTGAAACATGTGTTGAAGTCCTAGAGTGTCAGCTCTTGACCCAGATGTCAGAAATGCATTACTGTGACTGTGCAAATTATGCTACATGAAATATTTATTTGTATTTTGCCTTTCCTGGGGTGCTGGGACCGGGAGATTTCTAGGCTGTAAGTTTCAGGAGGGTTTGACTGAGAAAGTATTTACAGAATGTGTCTATGTATCGGGGTTCTGGGATATCCCAAAAGTTGGATCCGGGAATCAAATGAGATTCTCCGATACAGCCAAGCACATTGTTCCGAGCAAACTCTGACTCTGAAAACTATTCTGACGACTCACCGCCAGGATTCCTGCTATAGCATCATCCAGACCAGGTTAACGGGCAGGAAGGGGTTAAGATATACCTGCAATCATACAGGGGGTCCCTAGTATAAAGAGGGGTCACTAGTATAAGGAGGGGTGCCCAGATACATGCCTAGGTACCTGTGATGGTGAAGGGGTACCCTGGCCAGTAAATAAAGGTATTATGCCCGGCTGGGTGCACCTGAGTCATATTGGGAATGCAGTGTGTCAGCACAGCAGCCCACTAATGGCTGCAACCCTGTAATTGTATTAGAACGGTCTGTGTGTGTCCCACTAGGTATCAGGGGACCACATGTATAAGTCATGTAACAGAGTTCCCCTCAGTCATATGGGGTAAATGTGAAGTGTCAGCTCTGCAGCCCACTGCTGGCTGCAAGCCTGTAAATGTGTTAGAATTGTCTGTGTGTCCCCCGCTAAGCCTAAGAAGACCACAGTATTATACGAAGTTACATTGTATGAGTGCGGTCACAGTTATGGATTAGTTCCGAGTATTGCAACAATGTTTCACTGCCAAACCGCAAAGAGGAAAAAGGATTTTAACTCCAGATGCTTTTTCACACAGCACAGAAGCAGGGAGCTAACTTAGGTTTAGGAGTAGGCGAGCGCTATGAAATTTGGTGTGAGTGCTGCTGGGGTACAAACAGTAAAGCAGTTATGTTTTCCTTATGAACTTTTATACAAAATCATGAATGAAAGTTCCTCTCTTTTTTTTAGTGCATTAAAGTTATGAGAGTAAACAAATTAATATTCAGATAGGCGGGGCAGCGAATACATTGGGGATTCACAAATACAGTATATGACCGGCAATTCCGGGTAGTGAATCATGCAGACCTTAAGTACGGACTTCTGAGGCCCCTGCTGGTGCGTCGCCAGGCTGTTTGCAGAAGTCCGGACTTAACAAAGACAGTGACAGATCACAGTGTTACTTTAGAAGGATTTATTCTAAACAGTTTGCCCAACAGATGTCCGGGAGAACGGGGCTTGGTTAGGTATGCTAAGCGGCTCAGGTGTGATGTTGGCACATCACCCATAGCATACCTGAAGCCCCTTGCCCGGCTGAATGAACTGTTGGCAACTCTGCCATGGGGGGGGGGGTTTGGTTCCCACGCCGAGATTGGCTGCACATAGTACCGATAGGCTTTGAATAAGTTTTAAAAGTCTGTGCAGTCAGTGGGGATGGCAGATTAATCTAAGATACATTGGGTGTCATGCACTAAGCTCCGTTAAGTCACTTTTAGAGCGCAAAGTGCTCTTAGAACGTGATGTTGCGCTGAATCCGATGCACTAAGCAACGCAAACAGGCACTTTGCTAAAAAGAAAGATTGGTGTATATAGCGCTAAAAATAAATATCAATTAAGTGCAATACTAATAAACAACAATGTGAATGACCATAAAAATATGATAATTATCTAAATGAGGCAAGGCTGCCAGGAAAACTAACCCAAACACAGTTAGTGAAAAACACAGGAAAAACAATACAGACCGGCGCCTTAAAGTCCAAATGGAAATGATAAGGATGAGTCCAAAGATGGGCTGCAATGTCCAATGAAGGATGATCCAGTCGTTAGACGGCAGACTCCTCAGCAACAACCATGATATATAGTGCAGGGGAGACAAGAGGAAAAATCATAGCGTAACAAGGTATGAACTGAACATATAACACATAGACATAGACAGACAAGCACATACAACAATGACAGATAGGCTTACTAATAAACAGAGAATTTATTTAACACAATAAAATGCAGAGAACTATTGAAGAGCAGGTCTAGGATCCGGTGTGTAAAACCGGAATCCTACTTACAAGAAGTCCACAGGGTACAGGCAGGTGTGTAAGGTAAGTGTGGTCCGGCGGCAGCTGTTAGTGAACGCATGGCACTTGTGGAAGACTGCAGGCACCTCTTCTGATCGATACCAGGCTGGGCGTCACTGCAGGCAGCTTCTCACGATGCCTTCCGTCCGCGACCGGAATTGCATCACTGTAGGCGGGACCGCTTTCCGGAACTCACTTCTCCTGTTGACTGTAACCGGATGGGTTCTTGCAGGGGTCTGCTCCTAACGAAGTTGACTGCCACAATGTAACTCTCAAAGGCCCAACGCGTTTCATGCGCATGCGCACTTCAGGGGTTAGTTAGCACAGTTCACGGAGTCTTTAAATACTGACAAGAGATACACCATTGGTTGGACAAAATGTCTACCAAATAAACTTATGGTGGCCATGATTGGTTAGAATTCCTGTCAGTCATGTCCTGTGTAAAGAGCAGCCTAACATACATATATTACAGACATATATTACATAAAAAACACACGAAAAAACAAAAACTAACAATTCATACCTAAAACATCCTAACAGTCAAAGAATTTGTTCTGTATCAGTATCAAAAATATAACATATTTGTCAATATACTGATCCATCCTATATCGATGTAACATACTTTTGCACATAGTGGCACTCACATGTGCAAATTTGCAAATTATGCTGTTTGATACCATTATATATCCACGTCTTCATGAATAAAATTCAAAAAGCTATATTATGAATTTTGAATAATTTATTTTATTCAAATATTAATTTTATATATTTAAAAAATTCAGTTTATTAAAAACCTTATTAGTTAAAAACTATAATAAAAATCTCAATTATAAAAATACTGTAAAAACCATTATATTAACTTATATGATATATATATTAAAATATAGTTTAAAATTAAGTAAGAATATTTTTTATTTAAGAAAGACGCCTAGATCGAAATCAATGTTGAGACCATTAGGTGAGAGAGTCTTTAATTCGTAGATCCAGTAGGCTTCACGCCTACTGATCTGATTTAATTGATTTCCCCCCCTCCAATTTGCCTGTACAGTTTCTATGGCTTGGCATCTTAGTCCAATAGGACTTTTGTTATGATAAATATTAAAATGATGCGAAACACTATGTGTAGTTAAACCTCGCTTGATGTTATAAATGTGTTCATATACCCTTCTCTGATAGCATCTGCCAGTCCTACCTACATATTGTAAGCCACACGGGCACTGTAATAAATAAATCACAAAGGTGGAATGACAGTTTATTAATGTTTTAATGGTATATGTTTTATCAGTAACGTTTGATTTAAAGGTTTTAGTGTTATTACTAAATGTGCAAGCCGTGCAATTTGTACATTTAAAAAAGCCCTTGCTCTTGCTAACTGTTTTTGGTTTTGAGTTATCTAGAGGGCAACTAGGAGCTAAACGTGTTTTTATATTTGGAGCTTTTGTAAAAATAATTTTTGGTTTTTCTGGGAGGCATTTTGATAGAGTATTGTCACACAGGAGCATAGGCCAGTGTTTATTAAAAATCTGGCGGATTTTTGGTGCCATCTCGTTATACTGGGTGACGAAAGCCACCCCATTGTTCTGTTCTATCTCGTTTGCTTGATTTTTATTCTTATATTCCAGCAAGGTGGCCCTCTCAATTTTGTCCACCTGGAGGGACGCTTCCTCAAGTATATGCTCTGGGTACCTTCTATCACGGAATTTGTCTTTAAGCTCATCTGCCTGAAGCGCAAACTCCTCAGGATTTGAACAGTTGCGCTTCAAACGGGTGAGCTGACCCTTAGGAATATTCCAGATCCAGCTTGGATTGTGCTGGCTGTCTGCCCTGAGGTAATTATTAGCCTGAACCGACTTAAAATATGTTTTTGTTTCTATTCGGTTGTCACTAATATATATATTGAGGTCTAAAAATTCTATATGTTCCTTATGATGGTTAAAAGTGAATTTAAGATCCCTATCGTTAGAATTGAAATAATTAAAAAATGATTCAAGCTGTACCTGGTTACCTGACCAAACAAATATAATATCATCTATGAAACGGCGCCAGAGCACAAGGTGAGCCCCGAGAGGACAGTTGTTCCAAATATAATCTTCTTCCCAACTGTCCATAAAAAGATTCGCATAGCTCGGTGCAAACCTCGTGCCCATCGCCGTTCCACAGATCTGTAAAAAGAATTGTGAATTGAATTGAAAGTGATTGTGTGTTAAAATAAAATTAGTGCTATCTACTAAAAATGTTTTAAGTGCTGGGGATGTGGTGACGTCTGATTCTAACTTGCGTGATATTGCCTGACAGCCTTTCACATGGTTTATAGTGGTATACAGTGATGTAACATCTGCTGTTACCCATGTGTACTCAGGCTTCCATTCCAGGTCTCTCAGTATCTGGAGAATGTGTGTGGTATCACGCAAGTAGGATCTGACCTGGTGAACCAAGGGTTGAAGGTGGTGATCTATAAATAAAGATAAATTAGAAGTTAGTGATCCTATACCTGAAATGATAGGTCTACCAGGAGGTTGTGTAATGCTTTTATGTATTTTAGGGATAAAGTAAAAAATTGGGGTGCGTGAAAACTGTGTGTCTAAAAACTCTAGTTCTTGTTGTGTTATTGCTCCTTCCTCAAGGCCTTTGTTTAGTAGTATAGTAAGTTCAATTTCAAACCTGCTCAGAGGGTTACTGGTAAGGGGGAGGTAAGTGGCTGTATCTCCAAGCAGTCTCATTGACTCCTGGAGATAATAATCGATATCCATCACCACTATACCTCACTCTTTGTCAGCAGGTTTTATAACTATCTTCTTATTGTCTTCCAGTTGTTGTAAAGCTAATTTTTCATTGGTATTAAGATTGTTTCTATGAATTTTATATGCCCTACTAGACTCCTCCAATTCTCTGGTTACTATCTCTACAAATGAGTTCACCAGATGGCCCTGTGCAAATTTGGGATAAAAAGTGGACTTTAGTTTAAAATTCGTGTGTGATTTATTTGACTCAACATTTAGAGATTTCTGATCTAGCTGATAGGTAACTGCATCTTTTAAAAAATATTTTTTAAGTGCCAGTTTACGTGCAAACTTATGAACATCAATATGAAGATTGAAACTGTTAGGGCCACATATCTGTGCAAATGTAAGGCCCTTACCTAACACTCTCTTTTCTACTGGGGTTAGGGTATGTCGACTGAGGTTAAAGATGTTTTGATAGGTCTTATTAATACCTAACCTATTTCTATTAGCACCTCCTCCTCTTCCTCTTGTGCGTTTTTTCTTTTTTTGTGATTCATGCGGGCTGAAGTTCTAGATTGGGTTTCTTTATTTCTACCTGGGGAAAGATGTGTTCCCCTTCCTTTCTCCATTCTAAAAAAGAAAAATTGGTTTTTGCTCCTTGTGTAGGTAAAGGAGTATATGACACACTGTCAGGTTCGCTCTCTGACTCAATTTCTGATAGCACATGGTATTTGTTATTGGACAAATTCACTTCATGTTTAGATGCCATCTTTGCGTCATATAATTCTTTAGCTCTTTTCTGTTTGAGATATTGGTTTGTATCATGTTGGGGTAATACCCTCTGTGGTTGGGGAATGGGAACTGGAATAGGTATAAGGGGAAGTGTATGTGGTTTTCTTGACCTATTGATATTATTACTAGAAATAGGGTTACTCTTCTCCATCCTACTTCGTTTGGTCCCCACAGGGACTATTTAATAATAGTGTACATGAGCAGGGGGTCCTGAGCTGAACCGCATTGGTTTCAGGTCAGAGGACCCCCTACTTCAGGAGATACAGGCCCCTTTATGAGGTGCCGGTATCCCTCT
Source organism: Ascaphus truei (assembly GCF_040206685.1). Lineage (NCBI taxonomy): Eukaryota > Metazoa > Chordata > Amphibia > Anura > Ascaphidae > Ascaphus > Ascaphus truei. The sequence goes on along the minus strand of NC_134486.1, from coordinate 210,393,118 downwards.
GCAGAATTTAAATGTCCCGGTCATGTGACGCGGGAGCTTTAAAGTGCAGGGGATACCGGCACACCATAACGGGGCCTGTATCTCCTGAAGTAGGGGGTCCTCGGTCCTGAAACCAATGCGGTTTAGGTCCTGAGACCCCCTGCTCATGTACACTATTATTAAAATGTATTTATTTAGTGTACGATCGCCTGTAACAGCCTTGCATGGAGATGGCAAATCTCCATGCAAATGTTACAAGCGGCTTTTTTTTCTATCAGCTAGCGTACGTAAAGGTTAAGAACGCTAGCAGGGGGAAAAAAAGCATCACGTACGTTGTGGCTGTTCTGAGCTATTTTGAGCAGGTACATTAAAAAATGGGCTCAAGGCCTTAGTGAATCGCGTCCCCGGCCTCACTTTTTAACGAACCTGCTTTTTTGGAAAATCAGAACGTAAAAGCCATTGAGCTTAGTGCATAGCCCCCATTGTGCGGTACAAAGACTATTCCATCGTAGCTAAGATTTGTACCCCACTTCAAGAGTTCGTTAGAACTGAGGATTTGCGAACGAATCCTGCAAGGGCAGAACGAAAAGATTACTTTCGACGGAGAAATAGGGGTCGCATGCGGCACACCTAGCCAAAGACTGTCTCACGGCTCTATTTGCGCACCAACCCTGCTCCTGGGAATTGGTAAAAAGAAAAGAGAAAGCGCACACCTTCCTGGTGCAATAAAGTTTTTTACTGTTAGAATGACACACAAAAAGAAATACACTCACAAGCATCCATTAAAATAAGACAAGGGTTGGTTTGTCATCAGGTGCACAGTGTCCTCCTTCCTTAGGGGTACTTTGCCTGCTGCCACAGCGTGTTCGCTACTCCACGGAGCTCTGACAGTGTCCGGAGTTTGCTTCTGGCCACATGACCACTACTCAGTTCGTCACCACGTAACTCCTTCCTCCATCAGCTTCACCTCCAGCCGGCAACCCAGGATGATCGAATCATAGCACGGATCACCTGAGTGATGTGCTCCCTTGCTTCCCCTCTATGCTAGAAACGTCTGCACTCCTCACGCTCCTCCAATCTTACACCTTGCTCACAAAGCAATGAAAGCCACCCTACGCTTTTCAAGGCGGAGCCTCTTCGTCAGGGGTGTGGCTTTCATTGCTAATACAGTTAGGCCCGGAAATAATTGGACACTGATACAAGTTTTGTTATTTCGACTGTTTACCAAAATAAATTCAAGTTACAGTTAAATAATGAATATGGGCTTAAAGTGCAGTCTAACAGCTTTAATTTGAGGGTATTCACATCCAAATTGGAGGAAGGGTTTAGGAATTACATCTCTTTAACATGTAGACCCCTCTTTTTCAAGGGACCAAAAGTAATTGGACAATTGACTCAAAAGCTGTTTTATGGACCGGTGTGGGCTATTCCTTCGTTATTTCATCATCAATTAATCAGGTAAAAGGTCTGGAGTTGATTCCAGGTGTGGCATTCACATTTGGAAGCTGTTGCTGTGAACCCACAACAAGCGGTAAAAGGAGCTCTCAATGCATTGAAACAGGGCATCCTTAGGCTGCAGAAAAAAAGAAAATCCATCAGAGAGATAGCAGGAACTTTTGGAGTGGCCAAATCAACAGTTTAGTACATTCTGAGAAAAAAAGAATGCACAGGTGAGCTTTGCAACACAAAAAGGCCTGGACGCCCACGGAAGACAACAGTGGTGGATGATCGTAGGATCCTTTCCATGGTAAAAAAAAAACCCTTCACAACATCCAGCCAAGTGAAGAACACTCTCCAGGAGGTAGGCATATCATTATCCAAGTCGACCATCAAGAGAAGACTTCACGAGAGCAAATACAGAGGGTTCACCATAAGGTGGAAACCATTCATAAACCTCATGAATAGAAAGGCCAGATTAGACTTTGCCAAACAATATCTATAAAAGCCAGCCCAGTTCTGGAAAAGCATTCTTTGGACAGATGAAACTAAGATCAACCTGTACCAGACTGATGGGAAGAAAAAATATGGAGAAGGCTTGGAACGGCTCATGATCCGAAGCATACCACATCATCTGTAAAACACGATGGAGGCAGTGTGATGGCATGGGCATGCATGGCTTCCAATGGCACTGGGTCACTAGTGTTTATTGATTATGTGACAGAAGACAGAAGCAGCCTGATGAATTCTGAAGTGTATAGGGATATATTGTCTGCTCAGATTCAGCCAAATTCAGCGAAGTTGATTGGACAAGGACCCAAAACATACTGCAAAAGCATCCCAGGAGTTTTTTTAAGGCAAAGAAGTGGAATATTCTGCAATGGCCGAGTCGATCACCTGATCTCAACCCGATCGAGCATGCATTTCCCATGCTGAAGACAAAACTTAAGGCAGAAAGACCCACAAACAAACAACAACTGAAGATAGCTGCAGTAAAGGCCTGGCAAAGCATCACAAAGGAGGAAACCCAGCGTTTGGTGATTTCCATGCGTTCCTGACTTCAAGCAGTCATTCTCTTCAAAGGATTCTTGACAAAGTATTAAAAATGAACATTTTATTTACGATTGTGTTAATTTGTCCAATTACATTTGAGCCCCTGAAATAAGGTGTTTGTGTATGAAAATGGTTGCAATTCCTAAACGTTTCATACGATATTTTTGTTCAACCCCTTGAATTAAAGCTGAAAGTCTGCACTTCTATTGCATCTTGATTGTTTCATTTCAAATCCATTGTGGTGGCGTACAGAGCCAAAATTATGAAAATTGTGTCAGTGTCCAATTGGTTCCGGACCTAACTGTACATCCTCTTAAATATCTAATGTCCTAATTGGACTATCTCTCTTTAATTGACTCCCCTACAGTATGTCTTCCATCAGAAATAGAAAGCTGCACATTATTTGCTAATCATCTTTAAGTAACATGCTATTAATAAATAAAAGAATTTATGGATAAAGATATGTTTTAAAACTATATAAGCACCAACATCAATTTAATACAATAATACATTGCTAATCCTAAAAACAAAGCGACACACGGAATGCTTAAACCACAATTTACCAATAAAAATTACATAAAATATAATATATTAACTTATTAACATATTAACAACCTATAGTCCAATTTTAAAATATAGTAATATATTAAAATATTAGGATAACCTCCATCCAAAATATCCATATTGAATTATTAGATTAGAAAACCATCCCATAATTATTCTAACATAAAAATGAGACCAAATCAATCTCCTCATTTAGCCCTCCTGAGGATAATGTACCAAGTTCATGGATCCAGAAAGTCTCCCTTTGGCGTAACTTTAAAAATCTATCACCTCCCTTGGGTACCATTACTACTTGTTCAATCCCTATCAAGCGCAAACCCCTAGGATCCATATTGTGTTGAATCTTAAAGTGTGTAAGGATCCGCACTGCGGGTATACCCGCTTCCAGCGCCTCCTTACCTTTATTACAGGCCGTCCGGGCTCCCCGGTGGCGTCTCTCGCCACTGGCGGCTACCCCCGCACATCCCGGTCGCGCGCGTCACCCTTACGGGTGCACGCAAACCCAGGCCGCCATTAGTTGGCGCCGGGCGTCTAACTCCGCCTCCTCTGACGCGGCTCACACAACTTGCGTGTCTCTGCCCCTGCCCCATCAGCTCCGCCTCCCAGGTCCCTCTTCTCTACCTGACCCTTCCCCTGTCCGTCCCTCTGCTTCTCCCCTTGCTCACACTACTCCCAAATCCTCCGGTATGTTTCTCCCACTCTCCGCCTCCTCTGACGCGGCGCACGTACCTTGCACACCCCTGCCCCATCAGCTACGCCGCCCAGGTCCTCTTTCCCTTTCTGTTCCTTCCCTTGTCCGTTCCTCCGCTTCTCCCCTTGTTCAGACCACTCCCAAAGCCTCTGGTAATTCTCTCCTATCTGGGTCTTACTCGGGCCGCTCCGCTGTCCCTCCCCTCACTCTGATTGGTCCCAAATTCTCACACTCTACTCTCCTATCAGGTCCTTCTTCGGGCTGCTCCTCTGTCACTCCCCTTCCCCTGATTGGTCCCAGCCCCCTATTTAGTCCCCCTTCACCATTTCCTCTTTGCTCTGCATAGCTTCTGTACTTCGGTGCTGTCTGCTGTTGCCTGGCCTCTCTTGTCTTACCGTGTCCATTCCTGTCCCTGGAAATTCTGCTGACCTCCCTGGATTTGACCTTTTGCTTTGGACTCTACTACGCTGCTCTCTGGAACCCTTTGGACTTCGCTTTGGACTTTCTACGCTGCAGACTTCTACAACCCCTGCACACGGCTCACGGACAATCGACTACGCTGCTCTCTCCAATCCACGACCCAGGCTTACGGACACTCACCTACGCTGCTCTCTCCAATCCACGACCATTGGCTTACGAACTTTACCCTTCTTCGCCGGAGCTGTCAAGTACGGTATCATTTCTATTTTTGTTTATCCGGACCATCTACGCTACTTCCACACTCCGGCCATGCCCCCGTTTACTGTTAGGTGTGTGGTATTACTCCTTTCCACCTCAGTCCCAGGGTCTCGTCTGGCTTGTGGGCAGGCCGATGCAGAGCCCAACAGACCCAGACCCCCCTGAGGTGGAAGATACCTTAACCACCATTTCCAAACACTTTAACTTTTTGGATAACCAAGTCTCTTCCTTTAACCAGCATGTTAATACCCTCTCTCTTCAGATTCCCCAGGGCAATGTTCCCACTTCCTCTTCATAGTATCCCGTGAAGGAACTGGGTCCTCGGAGTTGCGGATTCCTACACTGGCGACACACTTTATTCGAGCTCGGCTAGTCCCACGAATTCGGGTATACCCGGGTGTATTGAGGTTTGTGACTGTTTTCTGCCCGAGTGCATTGGGTTATTTTCCAGGCAGGGATTGAAGCATTTTATTCCCGCTGGCTGCAATACTGCACAGTATATATATATATATATACTGCATTACAATTCATGAATTTATGCCATCTGGTAGACACGCGAAGCATTGCAGCCTATTAAATCCTAATCATGATCATTTAACAGATCAGCCGCCCGTCAGCCAGGCATGAACCCAGGCTGGGAAGGCAAACGCAACGGGGCTTGTCAGAGGTGAGGAGCGGCGCATTCCAGGTATCTGCCAGGTACATACTGGGCATTTGCTCGAATAAAGTGTGTCGGTGCAGTACGCCCAGTAAATACGCAGGGGATCCGCTTGCATGCCGCGGTTTCTTAAACCAGTGAGAGATACAATTCGAACTGTCACCTTCTCGCTTCCCCACGGATCGTACTAAGGTAGCTTATGTGTATTCCCTTCTCACCAGGGATGCCCTGGCCTTGGCTTCACCAATCTGGGAGTTGAAACCTGAACTCACTTACAACTTTTCTAATTTCAAAAGAGAATTTCGTTTAGTCTTTGACACCCCAGGACGCAGTGATATGGCGGCGTCCTCCTTTTTCCATATTTTGCAGGGTCGAAGATCAGTGGCACGTTACGCTCTGGAGTTCCGGACTATCGCAGCAGAGACTGATTGGAACGATGGGGCTCTCTCCGCCGCCTTCTGGCAGGGGCTTTCGGAAACCTTAAAGGACGAGTTGGCGGCTCGTGAGAGGCCATCCTCACTAGAGGCCTTAATCGCTTTGTGCGTTCGGGTGGATCAAAGACTTCTGGAGAGGCGGGCTGAACGTCAACGTCCTCGTACTGCTATTTCTTTGATTTCTAATTCCAGATCTCCTCTCCTTGTACTGCCCGCATTAGAAGCTCCTGAACCCATGCAACTGGGCACTCATCACCTTTCTTCTACGGAGCGACTACGTCAGAGAAATGAGGGCCTGTGCTTCTATTGTGGGTCTCCTGGGCACATCCTGCCACGCTGTCCTTTGAGGCCGGGAAATGCCAACGCCCAGTGAGGTATGGGGGAATCTCACTGGGTATCATATCTGCTTCCCCCTCTCCCTCACAGCGTCTTCCTAAACGTCTTCTATTATCGGTCCTCCTAAAGCACGCAACATCCAGACCCCTGCTCAGGCCTTCCTTTATTCCGGTTCCGGAGGGAATTTTATAAATCAGGCGTTTGCTACCCTGCACAACATTCCACTCTGGGAGAAGGCCTTTCCGGTCGGATTAGAGGCTATTGATGGTCGACCACTGCAGCCAGCTTTCATTACCTTGGAGACACTTCCCCTAGAACTTTCCATGAATGATGGACATTGTGAAATTATTTCCTTTGATGTCATACTCTCTCCTTCGGTTCACATCATCCTGGGTCTACCATGGCTGCAATTACACAATCCCATTATCAATTGGACTGTTGAAGTTCCTGTTCTATGGAGATCCTCCCAAGTAGAAGTGTCTGCTCCGCCCGCTGGGGTACTGGCCGTCTTGGAGACCTCATCCCCACAGGACGTCACCCTTCCGGACGTCTATTCGAAGTTCCTGGATGTCTTCAGTAAGGCCAAACCCGCGGAGCTTCCCCCTCACCGCCCTTTCGACTTCCCGATTGACTTAATTCCGGGTGCCCCATTTCTCAAAGCTAGGTCTTATCCGTTATCGTTACCTGAGACTGAGGCTATGTCCGAGTATATCTCTGAAAATCTTTTAAAGGGCTTCATTCAGAAGCAGGATTCTTTTTTGTAAAGAAGAAGGATGGGACGCTTCGCCCGTGCATCAATTTCCGTGGTCTAAACAAAATTACCATCAAAACCATTTTCTCCAAACTTGACCTACGAGGAGCATACAACCTGATTCGCATCCGCAGTGGAGACGAGTGGAAGACCGCGTTCAACACACGCAGCGGTCATTATGAGTACCTGGTGATGCCGTTCGGGTTGTGTAATGCCCTTGCAGTCTTCCAAGACTTTATAAGGTAGGGTTATCGCGGTATGTGGACAAGTTTCTACAGCCCCATGTATTCCAACTTCCTTCCTATATTAGGGATACAGCGGACGTCATTCTCAATTTACAGGATCTTCAATGGCACAAGGAATACAGGTGGGTCACATTAGATGTGACCTCCCTCTATTCAATTATCGATCACAATCACGGTCTTAAAGCTACACGACACTTTCTTGATTTATCCTCCTTATCTATTTCACAGTGCACTTTTTTACACGAATCTATATTCTTTTTAGTCACACTCATAATTATTTTTTATTTGATTCACGTTTTTATTTACAGAAGTTGGGCACTGCTATGGGCACGAGTTTTGCACCTTCATATGCCAATTTGTTTATGGGTTTTTGGAAGTCACATTTCATTTATCACATAAATAATTATTTTCGTCATAATATCGTCTTTTTTAAGCGATATATTGACGATCTGATCCTTATTTGGAAAGGTGATGAGCACTCTTTATTTTCTTTTGTCCAATATTTAAACACTAATGATTACAATATTTAATTCACTTTTGAGCACAATATTAATCACATTCATTATTTAGATTTGACCCTGTACATTGACAGTGATATGAATATCCAGACTGATATTTATCGAAAAGAGAATTCCAGGAATATGCTTCTCAATGCACGGAGTTGTCACCCCCGTTCATTGATTAGGAATATTCCTGGATCTCAATTTATGAGATTGAAGAGACTTTGCTCTAATAATGATATTTTTCTGTCAAGGTCCAAAGAAATGTTTGACAGATTTTTGACATGGGGCTACTCTACAAAGGACATACAGGCTGCCTTTGTTAAAGCTGACTCTATGGACAGAGATGTTCTTATTTGGAAGACTGGATCTAAGTCTAAAAAATCAAGGATGTCATCATATAATACTACACAGAGTCCATTTTTTATAACCACTTATAGTTCACAATCATCTCAAATTTCAAAAATTATATCTAAACATTGGCATACACTTTTGTTGGATGAAGATATTGGTACCTTATTGCAAAGTGGACCTAGATTCACTTTTCGTAAGGCTAAGACTTTGGCCTCCCACTTATCTCCAAGTCTTTTTGACTCTAATTCAAATCGTCCTAATATTACAACTATACCAAAGGGTTTCTATAGCTGTGCTAATTGCTCTATGTGTCAATATGCATTACCTGCTAAATTTATAACCTACTAGTTGATATACCCGGCGTTGCCCGGGTGTGGAAGGGCAGGGGGCATGGAGTGGAAGGGGGGGGCAAAGGGCAGGGAGGGGGGGGGCAAAGGGCAGGGAGGGGGGGGGCAAAGGGCAGGGAGGGGGGGGGCAAAGGGCTGGGGGGGCAAAGGGCAGGGAGGGGGGGGCAAAGGGCAGGGGGGGGGCAAAGGGCAGGGAGGGGGGGGCAAAGGGCAGGGAGGGGGGGCAAAGGACAGGGAGGGGGGGAAAGGGCAGGGAGGGGGGGCAAAGGGCAGGGAGGGGGGCAAAGGGCAGGGAGGGAGGGGGCAAAGGGCAGGGAGGGGGGGGCAAAGGGCAGAGCGGGGGGGGCAAAGGGCAGGGAGGGGGGGGCAAAGCTCAGGGATGGGGGGCAAAGGGCAGAGAGGGGGGGCAAAGGGCAGGGAGGGGGGGACTCAATCCCCCCCACACACACACACACACAATCCCCCCCCCCACACACACACAATCCCCCCCCCCACACACAATCACACAATCCCCACACTCAATCCCCCTCCCCCACACACACACAATCCCCCCCCACACACAATCCCCCCCCACACACACACTTCACACACACACACACACACACACACACACACACACACACACACACACACACACACACACACACACACACACACACACACACACACACACACACACACACACACACACACACACACACACAATCCCCCCCACACATAATCACACAATCCCCACACTCAACCCCCCCCCCCACACACACAATCTCCCCCCACCCCCACCCCCCACACACACACTCAATCCCCCCACCCCCCACACACACTCAATCCCCCCCACCCCCCACACACACACTCAATCCCCCCACACACACACTCAATCACTCCCCCCCCACCACCACCACCACCAACACCACCAACACACACACACTTAATCAGTCCACAATTTCACCTGGGGGGGCGACATGCTCCGATCCCCCAACCCCCCATGCTGCTGAAAACGGGAAGCAGACAGGAAGAGAAGGAGGGCTTGTCTGTGTGCAGAGAGAAGCCCCGCCCCATCTGCAAGACACAGACATAGAAGCAGCAGCACGGATCTTCTGGCCCCGCCCCCTCTGCAAGACACAGACATAGAAGCAGCAGCACGGAGTGCCCCCAGGTTTCCCTGCAAGCTGCTCACGCCCCCCCTACATAATCGTGCGCCCTGTGTGTGTGTGTGTGTGTATGTGTGTGTGTGTGGCCCGTCACTCCACCTCAGGCCAATGAGAGGTGTGCGGGGGCGGGCGGCCCAAGGGACCAATGAGATTTCCCCTAGGGACACCAGACATCCAGACAGGCATACAGTGCTTTCACTAATATAGTATAAGATGCGAATGGTGTTAAAAAGTACTATATTAAGAATTTTCTTAATTGTAATACAAGCTTCGTTGTGTTCATTCTTTTTCACAGATATGTGGGCCGCACTATTAGACCACTAAAGCTTCGTATAGCTGAACATACTCGTTTAATTAGAAAGAAAGATCTAGTCCATCCAGTGTCCAGACACTTCTCCCAATGCCCTAGAGGGGGTAATAGGGAGAATATATTAAACAAAAAGGAGATGTACTGGATATACACTCTCAGCACTCTCCATCCCTTTGGAATCAATTCAGATTGGGAATTGAAACATTTTCTATATGATTGAGGGAATGGAGGGTGCTGAATTTGTATTATTACATCATACATTATATATATATTGGTATATATACATTTTTTCTATTGGATATATATTTAATTTAATTTATGTTATGTGTCATTATAATAATGTGTACTTTTTTATTTTCTTCATTTTCTTAGTTATTATTATTAATTCATATTCATGATATATTTGTATTTAGTATCTCTTTTCTTTAATAGATACTTTCATTACTTTGCTTCCATGATTATTTGTTTATTTATTTATTTATGTATGTATAGTGCTTGACATCATATTCTTTGTTTTTAATTTTTTGTTGTTTATTCTGTGTTTTTTATATGGATATATTTACATATGGTTGACCTTTTCTGTGCAGACTAGTCAGTGTTAATATGTCACCAATTACATATGCTTCTATTCTAATGTGATTATTGCTACCTTCTGAGTTTGTTTTAGAGCTGTCCAATCAGATCTTGGTTGCTCCTATATAGACGTGTCTGCTATCAGAAAACATGCACTCTTTGATAAAGTCCCAAGTCGGGATGAAACGCATCAGAATGATTTTATCCATGATGTCCAGTCTTTTTTTGTAATAAAATGTATTTTTTAATCAAGCTTGTGTCGGTACAAGGGAGTAGTGACCATTCATTTTTTCTACCTTATTCACTACCTTGGAATGGAGCACACAGAGGTCTCACATTGTTAGCAGGTGCTGACCGTCATTATTCAGCAGAGGCGGTATCCAGACATACTACGCGCTGGAGCGCACTGCCTGCTGGATCCCCAGTCAGAGCACATCTGTTTGCTCTCTGGACGCGGCCCCCAGACGAACTACGTGCCGGAGCGCACTGTGTACTGGGTCCCCAGTCAAGAGCAGCTGATCGTTCCCGTGACGTCATCTACATCGACGGGCTGAGGAGTGGCATCCATTAGAACCTTGCGGAGGAGTGCCCTGCTTTTCTGGTTCCAGCAGCTGTGTACCCGCATGTTACAGGTTACGGGAGTCTCTCTCATTTACACAGCTCCGCTGTTGGGGTGGCAGGTTTACCAATCGGTTAAGGGCAGCATTTTTGGGACATTTATTGAGCTTACAGGTGGTGTGTCTGCAGTCAGATCATCATGTACCTCTAGTTCCTATTTTCTATTGGGCCCCCGGTTGGTTTTGTCATACCATTATGCCACCCCTTATTCTATAACCTTATTATCATATGATATACCTGCATTGAGACCACTTCCCTTGTTGCACCTGGACAGTGGCTGTACATTTGCCTATATACCTCTACGTGATTGCTTAGCATTGGGATATTGGAGGTTATTCTCTATCTTTTCTTCCAAGACTTTATGAATGAGGTTTTTCGTGACCTATTGAACTCTTTTGTGATTATCTACTTGGATGATATACTTATTTTTTCAAAAACCCTCGAAGAACACATTCGTCATACCAAGATGGTGCTCTCTCGCTTACGGGCCAACAAGCTCTATGCCAAGATGGAGAAGTGTGTCTTTCACCAATCCTCCACTACCTTCCTGGGATACATTGTCTCGGATCAAGGCTTCACCATGGATCCAGAGAAGCTCAATTCTGTACTCGAATGGCTTCAACCTAATTTCTTAAAACGATTCAGCGTTTCCTCGGCTTCGCAAACTATTACAGGAAATTTATTGCTGGCTTTTCTACCTTGGTGGCACCCATTACGGCCGTTACCAAGAAAGGGGCCGATCCGTCGTCATGGCCCTTGGAGGCCACTCGGGCCTTTGAATCTCTTAAAAAAGCCTTTGTCTCGGCTCCTATTCTGCGACATCCCGTCCCCACCCTCCCCTTTACTTTGAAAGTTGACCCTTCCGACGTAGGAGCTGGCGCGGTTCTCTCTCAAAGGACCACCCCGAAGACAAATTACACCCCTGTGGGTTTTTTTCTAAAAAAAATTCTTCTGCAGAAAGAAATTACGACGTGGGGAATAGGGAATTGTTAGCCATCAAGATGGCTTTACAAGAGTGGAGACACCTCCTGGAAGGAACCAAGGAACCCATTTTGATCCTGACGGACTACAAAAATCTTTCTTACATTGAAGGTGCTCGTCGCGTTGGCCCTCGTCAAGCTCGTTGGGTGCTGTTCTTTTCAAGGTTTATCTTCACCATATCTTATATTCCTGGGACAAAGAATATCAAGGCGGATGCATTGTCCCGCCAGTTTATCACTGAGGAAAAGTCACAAGATATCCTGGAGAATATTCTTCCCCCCCAATTGTTTATCTCTGCCGCTTCCTTTGACATTTTAAATAAGATTCTGGAGTCTCAAACACAGGTCCCTGAAGGGCTGGAAGTCCCCCATGGTCGTCTTTACGCAGCTCCACGTTTTCATCTCAAAATTTTTGAATGCGGCCATTCCTCCAGATCTGCTGGCCATCCCGGGTTTAAGAAGACCAATGATTTGTTTCGTCCAACCTTCTGGTGGCCCAACATGTCAAATGACTTCAGAGCCTTCACCTCTTCGTGCCCAGTCTGTGCACAAAATAAGTCTGTCCGTCAAAAACCTTCTGGTCTTCTACAACCTCTCCCGGTTCCGGACCGTCCATGGAGTCACATTTCTATGGACTTCATCGTGGATCTTCCCCCGTCTAATGGTATGACTACCATTCTTGTAATTGTCGACAGATTCTCCAAGCAAAAAATAAAGAGAGATACCGGCGCCTAATAAGTCCAATTAGGTGGAGTCCTGGAAATCCAGTAGAAATAATTCAAGTTCCAGAATGATAATCAGCAATTTCTCAGTCTTGAGGTGACCAGATGGAACTTCATTCATGGGGAGTGGAACATGAAACGAAAAAACAGAATTTAGTGCAACACAGCTATGATAATTCATACAGACATGAACTCACAGGACCTACAAAACAACACAAACAAGACTGACAAACACAAAGGCAAAGCTGGAAATAAAAGTTAGTTTAATGTAACTATAAAATATAAAATGTTGGACAATAATATCAAGAGATGCCGATCCGGTAGAGTAAAACCAGAGTATAACTCACAGGACGGCAGAAGGTTAAAAGCAATGAGCGCCAACCAGGCTGGTAAGGTCTGTCCTCCACGTGTAGAGAGTGTGATTCACCGGCGTGTTCCTCCGTGTGTTGCGGTTCCCGAAACCGGAAGTGACGTCCCCGATGTACCTCTCCGTGTCCCGTGCTTGCCGGGACCGGTAGTGACGTCACCGGATGTATCGTCACAGATAGACGGGACCTTCAAACGAACGGAGATCTTCACTCCTCTGCTCCTCTGTTCAGAACTGCAGCACTCTGCATTAAACCTTCTTCTCCTTAGAATGTCCAAACAATGTATAAAAACCCTACGTGTTTCGTGCGCTTGCGCACACTTCCTCAGGGGATATGGGGGATGTCAGTGGTGCCCGATATATATACTTCTGCCTACGTTCTGATTGGCCTGTCAATCAAGACAGTCTTAAAGCAATACCTACTTGGCACTTGATAAAAAACACTGACATTTGATAAGCTTTGCATGAAACATCAACAAGGAACAACAAATACCTAACACAATAACTAGACATAAAAAAACAAACACAATACATACATTGTGGTAAATTGGCAAATGCTAGCATATGCATTAGTGCAAAAACAGTTTATGTATAAAATCAAATAATTATATACAAAAAAAAAAAAAGAAAAAAAAATTAAAGAATTACAAAAAAGCTCCTAAATCAAAGTCTATATTAAGGCTTCTCGGGGAGAGTGTTTGTAACTCATAAATCCAGTATGCCTCACTGGATCTTTGTAACCTATTCCCACCTCTTGGGCTAGCTGGAATAGCCTCAATAGCCTGACATACCAGTCCAGTAGGATTTTTGTTATGATGTGTGAGGAAGTGATGGGATACACTGTGAGTGACTGGTCCCTTTTTTGATATTGTATATATGCTCATATACTCTCCTTTGATATGTTCTACCGGTCCTTCCTACATACTGTAGGCCACAAGGACATTGGAGAAAATATATGACATAAAGCGTATGGCAATTAATACATGACTTGATAGGATAAATTCTTTGGGTGACATTTGACCTAAACTTCTCCAAGCAAGCTCATTTTTTCCCCTCAAGGGTCTACCCAATTCCATATACTTTGGCCGACATTTTTGTAAGGGAAATTTTCCGCATTCATGGTGTCCCGTGGTCCATTGTCTCAGATCGGGGTACTCAATTTGTTTCTAAATTCTGGCGTGCATTTTCCCAGAGGTTGGGCATTACCCTTCTTTTTTTCTCAGGCTACCACCCCCAAACGAATGGGCAGACTGAACGTATGAATCAGTCCCTTGAACAGTATTTGCGTTGTTTTTCTTCTGACTCTCAGGATAATTGAGCTGAGTTACTTCCTTGGGCAGAATTCGCGATCAACTCTCTCAAAAATGAGTCTACTCAAGAATCACCGTTTTTTGTAAACTACGGATTTCACCCTACTCGTCTTCCCATGCGTTCTTCCAGGTCCGGAGTTCCAGCAGCAGATGAGAGGGTATCTTCCTTACAGGAGTCATGGAAGAGGATTCAAGCAGTTCTTCAAAAATCCGTGCTAAGGCAGAAAAAACAAGCAGATAGGCTCCGTCAGGAGGATCATAAGTTCATTCCTGGAGAGAAGGTCTGGCTTTCTTCTAAAAATATCAAATTGAAGGCCCTAACCACTAAATTGTCTCCCAGGTTCCTGGGCTTTTCTCTATTCTGAGACAAATTAATCCTATGGCCTATCAACTTCGACTGCCTCCCTCTATGAAGATTTCACCCGTCTTCCATGTTTCTCTCTTGAAACCATTTATCCAAGACAAACGGTTCGCTCATCCCTCTCTTCGGCTTCCTCCCCCCATTGTACCTGGACAACAGGAGTTTGAAATCCAGTCTATCAGGGACTCTCGCATCTCCAGGGGCAAACTCCAATTTTTGGTCCACTGGAAGGGATACGGACCTCAGGATCGTTCTTGGGTTTCTCATGCGGATGTTCATGCTCCATCACTACTTAAACGTTTTCATAAAAAATTTCCCCTCAAACCTTGGTTGGTTTGTCCGGAGTCCGACCCTCGAAGGGGAGGGGTACTGTAAGGATCTGCGCTGCGGGTATACCCGTTTCCAGCGCCTTCTTACCTTTATTACAGGCCGTCCGGGCTCCCCGGCGGCATCTCTCGCCACTGGCGGCTACCCCCGCACATCCCGGTCGCGTGTCTCTGCCCCTGCCCCATCAGCTCCACCTCCCAGGTTCCTCTTCTCCACCTGACCCTTCCCCTGTCCGTCTCTCTGCTCCTCCCCTTGCTCAGACTACTCCCAAATCCTCTGGTATGTCTCTCCCACTGTCCACCTCCTGTGACGCGGCGCACATTCCTTGCACGCCCCTGACCCATCAGCTACGCCTCCCAGGTCCTCTTTCCCTTTCTGTTCCTTCCCTTGTCAGTCCCTCCACCCCTCCCCTTGCTCAGACCACTCCCAAAGCCTCTGGTAATTCTCTCCTATCTGGGTCCTACTCGGGCTGCTCCGCTGTCCCTCCCCTCACTCTGATTGGTCCCAAACTCTCACACTCTGCTCTCCTATCAGGTCCTTTGGGCCGCTCCTCTGTAACTCCCCTTCCCCTGTTTGGTCCCAGCCCCCTCTTTTGTCCCCCTTCACTATTTCCTCTTTGCTCTGCATAGCTTATGTACCGCGGTGCTGTCTGCTGTTGCCTGGCCTCTCTTGTCTTGCAGTGTCCGTTCCTGTCCCTGGAAATTCTGCTTCCTCCCTGGATTAGACCTTTTGCTTTGGACTCTGCTAACCTGCTCTCTGGAACCCTTTGGACTTCGCTTTGGAATTTCTACACTGCAGACTTCTACAACCCCTGGACACGGCTCACGGACAATTGACTACGCTGCTCTCTCCACTCCACGACCCAGGCTTACGGACACTCAACTACGCTGCTCTCTCCAATCCACGACCATTGGCTTACGAACTTTACCTTTCTTCGCCGGAGCTGTCAAGTACGGTATAATTTCTATTTTTGTTTACCCAGACCATCTACGCTACTTTCACACTCCGGCCGTGCCCCTGTTTACTGTTAGGTGTGTTTTATTACTCATTTCCACCTCAGTCCCGGGGTCTCGTCTGGCTTGTGGGCAGGCCGAGCGTTGCAAAGTGCCTAGAAACTCCATGTGTGAGGGCACCTCTGAGGATATTACCTCTGTGCTCCAGAACCGCTGTTTAAGTGCACGTTTAGTTCTCCCTACGTATTTTAATCCACACGGACATATCAAAACATATACTACATATGTGCTATTACAATTAATAAAACTTTTTATTGTATAATTTTTATCTGTCTGATGTAAAGCACCTTTGTTTGTCACAAACATATCTACATGTCAGACAATGCCCCCCACACTGAAAAAAACCTTTAATCTGCTTTGTTGGTATGCGCTATATTACCTTCAGTTACATGACTCTTAAGTAATGTGGGTGCCAGCATATTCTTAATTGTGTTGGCCCTCCTATAAATAACATGGGGGTGTTCTAGAATACTATTCTTGAGGATCGGGTCACATTGTAAAATCCCCCAATGCTTTGACATAATTTTATTAATACAATGGGATGATCCATTGTACTTTGTAATAAAAAGAACTTCTTTGTTTTTATCTCTTTTATCATGTTTAATCACCTTATTATTTAGAATGGTCTCCCTATCCATTGTTAAAGCCCTGTTGTATGCTTGTTCTATATTAGTGATCTTATACCCCTTTGTTAAAAATTTGTTCTTTAAGGATGTTGACTGAATTTTAGCAATGAAAGCCACACCCCTGATGAAGAGGCTCCGCCTTGAAACGCGTAGGGTGGATTTCATTGCTTTGTGAGCAAGGTGTAAGGTTGGAGGAGCGTGAGGAGTGCAGACGTTACCAGCGTAGAGGGGAAGCAAGGGAGCGCATCACTCAGGTGATCCGTGCTGTGATTCGATCATCCTTTGCGTTGCTGGC
Organism: Ascaphus truei; assembly: GCF_040206685.1. Lineage (NCBI taxonomy): Eukaryota > Metazoa > Chordata > Amphibia > Anura > Ascaphidae > Ascaphus > Ascaphus truei. The sequence continues at coordinate 210,376,441 of NC_134486.1, read as the reverse complement.
TGGCGGTGAAGCTGACGGAGGAAGGAGTTACGTGGTGACGCACGTGGGCGGAAGCAAACTCCGGACACTGTCAGTGCTCCGTGGAGCAGCGGGCGCGCTGTGGCAGCAGGCAAAGTACCCCTACGGAAGGAGGACACTGCGCACCTGATGACAAACCAACCAACCCTTGCCTTATTTTAACGGATGCTTGTGAGTATATTTCTTTTTGTGTGTCATTCTAACAGTAAAAAACTTTATTGCACCAGGAAGGTGTGCGCTTTCTCTTTCTTTTCTTTTTCTCTTGGTGTTACTGGAGTGCTGGGTGGCATCCCAAATCGAGAGAGCAGCACCCTACCTTGGACTAACTGGACTGTATGGAGTTACTGCTACTCTAATGGTTTTCCTATGATCATCAATTAATTGATCACACAAGTGGTTGGTCAACCACTTATTTAATTGTGTAGTTTGAGTGCCTGTAGCTGAGGCTCTTTTTCTTCTGTATTTATATACATACTCATACTATATAGTCAATTCATGTTTGTATATGTGTTAGGTTTCTAGCCAAAGTGTGTGGGTTGCCTCCCGTGTGAGCCTGGGAGATAAATCCACTCAGTTATAATTATTGTATACATACACATTTATTTTTTTATGCATTTTGAATAGAATCAGCTTATACGTTTGTTTGATCTTGGGAATTGGTGCCTGGAGACTTTATTTCTGTGAAGTTCGTCCGTGGACATTTTATTTCATTTTGCCAGGTTCCAGTAAGTGTTTATTCGTGTTATTTTGTAAATCAAGCTGTGTGTTTCTCGTGTAAATAAATCACAATTTATTTTATCTCACGCTTTGTTCAATCAAAGGATCCGGAAATTAAGGTGTTAAAAGCATTGGTCTCCCGTGACAGTATCCTGAACCAGGTATAGGGGTTCAGGCGGTGCTCCAGCTAGGTGATAAAGCTGAGAGTGATTTCTTGGGTGAAAAAGGAGCTCTGACCTCTGAAGGAGCCCTTTCCAATGACCAGTAGTTACTCACGAAAGTCCTGGAACTGATTCCGGCATGCAATGCCAGACGCGACCGCTACGTTCTTCAGATGTGGTACTAAGAAGAATTCTTGAGTCAAAATCCTTGAAGCCAGCTCGCATCTATTCAACACAGAGCATATTTGAATTTGTCGCTCATGGTTTGGCGCTTGGAATCTGCTGCGCTCCTGATTGGCTGCAGGGCTCCTTATGGGTTTCAGTGCCCCATTCCCAAACCTCTACTGCCTATCAGAGCGTGGGAATTTCCCTGTCAGCCAATCACTTATTTGTCGGTATTGTAAAGCCGGGTGAGCACCTTTTCTCATTCTGCAAACGGGCATGCGCCAACCTGGCATCCCTGCCTCTTTACATACTGAGCCCACCCGCTGTCCAGGCTCCACAGTGTCTGGGCTCTGGCAAATGATTGCCGGATAGCCCTGTGTTAGCCCAGAATGCGGGTACTCAAGAAGAACTACAGTACCCCTCCTGTTCTAACACCTTGGTATCCCTGAGGCTTTCAAGTCCGGACTCCGAACAGACCCATAGGCACCAAGCTTGGTAGCCATCTGGTCCCTCGGAATCCATGACTTGGAAATCACACAGTTCATTTGCAGGTTATCAGTACATATACTTATTAAATATACCTATTTAATAAAATATACTGTGTCCTGTCTTTGGTGTGATAAAAATGTATAAGTCCCTATTCTGCTGTCAGGTATGGAGTAAGGGTATATATTGCCTCCACTTACTAGCCTCATTCTTGGCACACTTTAGAAATAACTTTCGTGAATTTCATTTCGAGGATAGATTTATTCGTTAACCCCGTTCCCAGTAAGTGTGTTAACTCTGTAAATTGTGTTACATTTGTGTGTATGTCTGTTCCTGAAATAAATTATAATTTATTTTACCTCCTTGCTGTGCTCAATCAATGATCCCAGTATAAAAAGGTGTTGATAAACCTGGTCTTCCGTGACACCCCCCCAGACAAACGGATTATGTGAGAGGTTCAGTGGTACACTGAGCGAATGTTTTGAGCGTTTATAGAGGCTGAAGGAAAAGACTTGGAGATTCATTTGCAGCACTTGCTGTTTGCCTACCGAGAGGTACCGCAAGAATCTACTGGCGTCTCTCCCTTCAAGCTTCTATATGGTCGCATAGTATGGGCACCTCTTGACCTGTTCCGTGAAGAATGGGAAAGGGAGACTACCAATACGGATGCCTCTGTGCTTCAGTTCGTGGTAGATCTCAGAGACCGGCTAGAAATGCGTATGGGGTTAGCAAAGGCTAATCTTAGAGAGGCTCAGACCAAGCAGAAGACTTGGGGGGTTATGCACTAAACAGTGTTAAGTGCTTTTAAGTGAGATAAATGCCTTTATAACGTTATACTGCCTGCTGTGATATTCACAAAGCAGTGATAACAGTGCAGTATCGTGCTATAATGGCTTTTTAGCGCACTTAAAAGCACTTATCACTGCTTTGTGAAAATCTCACAGCAGGCAGTATTGCGCTATAAATTGTATTGTATTGTATGTCTTTATTTATATAGCGCCATTAATGTACATAGCGCTTCACAGTAGTAATACATGTGGTAATCAAATAAATAACAGATAATACAAATAAGAGATCATGGGAATAAGTGCTTTAGACATAAAAGTAACATTAAGGAAGAGGAGTCCCTGCCTCGAGGAGCTTACAGTCTAATTGGTAGGTAGGGAGAACGTACAGAGACAGTAGGAGGGAGTTCTGGTAAGTGCGTCTGCAGGGGGCCAAGCTTTATGTATCATGTGTTCAGAATATCCACAGTGCTATTCATATGCTTCTTTAAGCAAGTGTGTCATAAGGTGGGTCTTAAAGGTGGATAGAGAGGGTGCTAGTTGGGTACTGAGGGGAAGGGCATTCCAGAGGTGTGGAGCAGTCAGTGAAAAAAGTTTAAGGCGGGAGAGGGCTTTAGATACAAAGGGGGTAGAAAGAAGACACCCTTGAGAAGAACGCAAGAGTCTGGATGGTGCATAACGAGAAATTAGGGCTGAGATGTAGGGAGGGGCAGAAGAGTGTAAAGCTTTAAAAGTGAGGAGAAAAATGGAGTGTGAGATGCAGGATTTGATCGGAAGCCAGGAGAGGGATTTCATGAGGGGAGATGCTGAGACAGATCTAGGAAAGAGTAGAGTGATTATGGCAGCAGCATTTAGGATAGATTGTAGGAGAGACAGGTGAGAGGCAGGAAGGCCGGACAGCAGGAGGTTACAGTAATCAAGACGGGAGAGAATGAGGGCCTGAGTCAGAGTTTTAGCAGTCGAGCAACAGAGGAAAGGGCGTATCTTTGTTATATTGCGGAGGAAAAAGCGACAGGTTTTAGATATGTTTTGAATGTGAGGGGCGAATGTGAGAGAGGAGTCGAGTGTGACCCCTAGGCAGCGTACTTGGGCTACTGGGTGAATGATCGTAGTTCCAACAGTAATGGGGAAGGAGGTAGTAGGACCAGGTTTAGGAGGAAGAATGAGGAGCTCTGTTTTAGCTATGTTGAGTTTAAGGCGATCGAGAGCCATCCAGGATGATATAGCAGACAGACATTCAGAAACTTTGGTTTGTACAGCAGGTGTAAGCTCGGGCATTTATCTCACTTAAAAGACATCACTGCTTTGTGAATCTCACAGCAGACAGTATCACGCTATAATGGCTTTTTATCTCACTTAAAAGCACTTATCACTGCTTAGTGCATAACCCCCTTGGTATGATCAGAATGGCCGTAGCAGATCATTCATCCCAGGATAGCAAGTACCAGTTCTGAAGCCCACACGTCAGAACAAATTAATGGCTGACTGCTCTGGACCGTACAAGGTTCTCAGAAAGATGAATGAGTGTAACTATGTTGTACAGTTAGATGGAGAGACAGGTAGGAATAGGACTTACCATATAAATATGCTTAAGGGGTGTTTTAAACAGTGAGGCATCAGTGCTGGCTATTTGTAGCCCACCGATGGGGGACCCGACGAGCAATGCTCTGCCCGACCTCCTAGGGGAGTCTAGGCAGGAGGGCACAGTAGAGCAGGTGGAGATAGGGTCCCAGCTCAGTGCACATCAGAAAGTACAGACGAGGGCTATGTTAGCGCAGCATAGGGTTCTGTTCATGGACATGCTGGGCAGAACAAATATCACAGATCACCCAGTGCCTACTGGTGATCTGAGACCTCTGCATAAGCATGCATACAGGGTAACAGCAGAGGTAAAGGCAGTATAGAGAGGGAAGTAGAAGAGATGCTGGCCCTAGGGGTAATTGTACTATTCCAGAGCCACCCGGTTCTGTGTGGACTACTGGCAGCTCAATGCGGGAACTGTCAGATGCTTATCCAATGCCCCGCATGGATGAGCTGTTAGATGAGCTCGCGGGGGCAAAGTATCTGACCACCATGGATCTGTGCAAAGGGTATTGGCAGATCCCGCTGACCCAGGAGGCTAGGGAGAAGTCAGCATTCATTACTCCAAGTGGCCTCTATGAGATTTTGGTGATGCCATTGGGATGAAGAATGTCCTTCCAACGCCTGGTCAATCGGTTACTAGAGGGTATGCAGGGGTTTGCAAGGGCATACCTGGTCGACATTGCAGTGTTTACCAGGTCGTGGGACAGTCACCTAGTTCATGTAGCAGCAGTGCTAAGTAGAATTAGGGAAGCAGGATTTACATTGAAGCCCACCAAGTATTTAGTAGGTATGGCGGAGGTATTGTACCTAGGGCACAGGGTGGGTGGAAGGCATCTCAAGCCTGAACCAGCTAAGGTTGAGGCTATAGTGCAGTGGCCAGTTCCCAAGACTGAGAAGCAGGTTATGGCTTTTTAGGCACCGCTGGCTACAATAGGATGTAGGATGTCCCACAGTACAGCGCGGTGGCTAAACCCTTGACGGACTTCACACAGAGGCGACTCCCAGTTCTGGTAGCCTGGTCTTCTGCCTGTGAAACAGCGTTTCAGGCACTAAAGACAGCACTAGCCAGTGCTCCTATCCTGGCTACCCCAGACTACTCAAAAAAGTTTTTGGTACAGACCGAATCCTCGGACTATGGTATCGGTGCTGTACTCAGCCAAGTGGGAGAGGAGGGAGGAGAGCATCCTGTGGTGTACCTGAGCAGGAAACTGCTGCCCAGGGAAGTGGCTTATGCCACCATTGAAAAATAATGTTTGGCTATTGTGTGGGCTTTACGCAAACTTGAGCCCTATTTGTATGGCCAGCCATTTACGGTGATCACTGATCACAATCCCCTAAGTTGGCTACAATGGGTGTCCGGGGAAAATGCCAAGCTGCTTCGTTGGAGTCTTGCCCTGCATAGAACATAAAAAAGGCAGTGAGCATGGCAATGCAGATAGACTTTCATGCTAGGACAGTTCCAGTGAGCCCGCAGCCTCAAGAGGTGTCAGGCCAGTTTAACCGCCAGATGAGGCGGTCGTAACAAAGCCTTCATCTTGAGGGGGGAGGTGTGATGGTGAGGTGGTAACCAGGCTCAATAAGAAAGGTTAAGCCCACTTGGTTACCCCTGATACACTGGCGACACACTTTATTCGAGCTCGGCTAGTCCCACGAATTCGGGTATACCCGGGTGTATTGAGGTTTGTGACTGTTTTCTGCCCGAGTGCATTGAGGTATTTTCCAAGCAGGGATTGAAGCATTTTATTCCCGCTGGCTGCAATACTGCACAGTATATATATATACTGCATTACAATTCATGAATTTATGCCATCTGGTAGACACGCGAAGCATTGCAGCCTATTAAATCCTAATCATTATCATTTAACAGATCAGCCGCCCGTCAGCCAGGCATGAACCCAGGCTGGGAAGGCAAACGCAACGGGGCTTGTCAGAGGTGAGGAGCGGCGCATTCCAGGTATCTGCCAGGTACATACTGGGTATTTGCTCGAATAAAGTGTGTCGGTGCAGTACGTGTATGAAAATTCCCTCAGGGAGACCAATGCTTTTAACACTAAAATTCCTGGATCCTTTGATTGAACAAAGCATGAGATAATAAATTGTGATTTATTTACACGAGAAACACACACAGCTTGATTGACAAAATAACATGAATAAACACTTACTGGAATAGGGCAGAAATAAATAAAATGTCCACAGAACGAAATCCACAGAAATCAAGTCTCTAGGCATCAATTTCCGTAAGCGGGGTTGCTGCACAAAAAGAGCCGTGTAACCGTCCTTGGCTAAGGGCGCTTGCAGCCCCTGTTTCCCGCCGAAAGGAATATTTTCGTTCTGTCCTTGCAGGATTCGTTCTCCAATCCTTGGTTCTAACAAACTTTTGAAGCAGGGTGCAATCCTTAGTTACGATGTTATGACCTTTGCACCGCATGCTGTAGCTCAGATTAATCTATTTGTCTCCAGGAGCCATTCCACCGTCAGTTTTAGATCAAAATTAAATCTGATAACTTCTGTTATTTTATTTTTAAATCTCATTGCACACAGGACTTTTAGTTTTCCACACAGAAGGGTGTATCCCTGGAGGGGACATGCAGGCAGTGCACTGCTTTGAGGTGCATATAGAAAAAAGATGCGACGGTGGCTGGATCAGGTGCAATAAAAATAAGCTTTATTGAGGAACAAGGTAAACAGGGTTCACATGACGCTGTAGAGGTACTCTAACATGTTTCGGGCTCCCAGCCCTTTTCCACACAGGACTTTTACTTTTCCACACAGAAATTTTACTTTTCCACACAGGACTTTTACTTTTCCACACAGGACTTTTACGTTCCCACACAGGACTTATCCACACAGATGATAACAACTATAGATTGATGTTATTCTCACTAAGAACCTCTTTACCACACAGTTTACATACCACACAGATGATGATAACAACTATAGATTGACATTATTCTCACTAAGAACCTCTTTACCACACAGTTTTTATCAATTGATTATTAAAATAACTCACCCATAATCAGAATTCCGTCACCCAGAATAGACTTCAAAAAGACATCATGGCCACATAAAACACTCAACTTTTTTAAACTAAAGGCAATTAACAGGCGCATAGAGTATAGTGTCTCAGTGAGAGTCATCCATCTCCTTTAATCCAAGTGTCCGGGGTGTTGGAATCCCATGCCTCATCGACAAAACTGTCGTTGTTTGCAAATGCACATAGATAAGAGCAAACACGGGTCGTAGATAATGAGTTGTTTATTGTATAATATTCTGAATGATCACACAGGCGAGTCAACAAGAGACTCTGCAAGGGGAGGGCCTATGCAGGCTTTTTATACACATATGAGTATCTTTGACTAACATAAGTTGCTATGTAGAATACAATATCTCCTCCCTATTCTAAACCAACCACTAAATAAGTAAAAACTGGGTTAAAACATCTTAATACAATGAACAAGGTCTGTTAGGATACATTTTTATCTCTAAGTCTGTATAACTGCAGAATATGTGTTTCTCACTCATTTCTGTGCATTGAGCCATAGGCTGCTTGGCCTTGAGCTTTCTGGTAACCTGTAACGCGTAGCTCACTACAAACGAGGCGCGACCGCGGGGCTGAGGTAGGGAATTGTATAGAACGCCAACCACAACCGCGAGGACACGTCTAGAGTGTAGGATAGTCATGCAGGCCGGATTAGGGTAACAGTAACAGTGTAAATGAGGTACTTGCCGGGTCTTGGAGTATAGAGTAGCGGATCGTTGGGGTATGTAGCCAGAGTCAGGATTGGAGAGCATAGAGTAGTCGTGGAGCCAAGCCAGGGTCAGTGCAGGAGAGAGTAGAGTAGTCGTATCCGAAGCCAAGGTCAGTGCAGGAGAGTATCACAGAGTAGTATCCAGGCAGGGTCAGGCAGCAGGGTTCAGCCAGACAGGAACTAAGTGATGAGTGCAGCATCACACAAACAGAGGTTATGCTCAGCAATAACTGGGAGCTCTGAGAGCATATTTATAGGACCTCCCACCAATGGGAGGCAACCAGGAAGCAGGAGTGCGATACAGTATAGGCTGCTGGATCATGCAGGTGCGTCCTATTACACAGGCAATAGCTACCGCGTCAGAAAGCACGCACCGCATGCAACACATAGGCAACCTGGTCACGCGCCATCATCGCGCACCAACACGGGGGCGGAGACCAGAGGCAGGACCCGCAGAGATAGAGGCGGAACAAGGAGTGCAACTGCGCCGCATAACAGCGACATCAGGATGGAGGTGGAGACCAGAGACAGGATCCACGGAGGTAGAGGCGGAGCGAGGGATGTTACCGCGCTGCGTAGCGTTGATGCCAGGATGGGGGCGGGATCGAGGGGTGGAGACCGCTGACCACCGGGTAGAACGTGCGCCGCGCGATACAGGATAGGCTGCTGGATCATGCAGGTGCGTCCTATTACACAGCCAATAGCTACCACATCAGAATGTGCATGCACGCCGCGCGCAACCCACACAACACGTAAGTGACCCGGTTGCGCACCGTCATCACGCGCCACAACACCAGCGCCAACACCGGGGTGGAGACCAGAGGCGGGACCTGAGGAGATAGAGGAGGAGCGCAACCGCGCCACGTAATAGCGACATCAGGATGGAGGCGGAGACCAGAGGCAGGACCCGCGGAGGTAGAGGCGGAGCGAGGGATGTAACCGCACTGTGTAGCGGTGACACCAGGATGGGGGCGGGATCAAGGGGCGGAGATCGCAGACCACTGGGTAGACCACGCGCCGCGCATCAAGACAGGAGGGGCGAGAACACGCCCCATGCCCAGAGACCAAAGGGGACCGCGCAGAACCCGCACACTGCACGTAAGTACCACCACCAGGTTACCACTCTTGAGTGCCATGGTAGTCCAATGGGTGAGTGAGGGTTAAAGGGGCAGGAGCAGCAGAATGGTGAATCCTCACAGTACCCCCACTCTAAGGGCGACCTCCAGGCGACTCCATGAAGGCTTTTCTGGAAAGTTCATGTGAAAGTTCCTGACCATCCTTGCCGCATGAACCCGATGACTAGGGACCCACGATCTTTCCTCAGGACCGAATCCCTTCCAATGAACGAGATAATGTAAAGATCCTCGAGAGATTTTGGAATCCAGGATCGATTGGATCTCATATTCTGGCTGATCCTGTACCAACACAGAAGAGGTGGGGAGAACGGGAAAGGAATGAGCGTTCTGAATCACAGGTTTGAGCAAGGACACATGAAAAACTGAGGGAATTTTCATGGACGAAGGTAAAGTCAAGCGAAAAGCAACAGGATTGATTTTTTCAGAAATAGAAAATGGAATCTAGGAGCAAACTTCATGGACAGAACCTTTAACCTAATATTTTTAGAAGACAGCCAGACTTTGTAACCAGGCTTAAATTTAGATGCCGGTGTACGATGGCAATCAGCTTGTCGGTTTTGTCGCTCCTCAGCAGATTTAATATTCTTTTGTGTCCTTCTCCATAAACCTTGGAGTACCCTGATCCTGTCGGCGGCGGCTGAGGTAGAAACTGTAAGTGGAAGAGTAGCTGTATGGAATCCAAAATTGATGAAGAAAGGTGATTCAGTGGTAGATTCGCTATGAAGATTATTGTGTGCGAATTCCGCCCAAGGAAGGAGGTCCGACCAATCGTTCTGGGAATCAGACACGAAGCACCGAATGAATTGCTCTAAAGACTGATTAGTCCTCTCCATCTGTCCATTAGTTTGCGGGTGATACCCCGAAGAAAAGTGAAGAGGTATGCCCAACTGCCGACAGAAAGAGCGCCAAAATTTAGATATAAACTGTGATCCTCTATCGGATACAATCACTGTTGGAACTCCGTGCAGGCGAAAGATCTCCTTGATGAATATTTCAGCAAATCTGGGAGAGCTAGGCAAGCCTTTGAGAGGCACAAAGTGTGATTTCTTGGAGAACCGATCTACTGCAACAAGAATAGTGTTCATACCTTTAGAATGAGGTAAATCCACCATGAAATCCATGGATAAGTGTGTCCATAGCCGAACTGGGACAGGTAGTGGCTGAAGAAGCCCAGCAGGGAGGTTCCTAGAAGTCTTAGTCCTGGCACAAGTTGGTCACACAAGTCCTTAACATCCTTCTGCATCCGAGGCCACCAGAAAGTCCGGGAGATGAGATCCAATGTCCTTTTTGCCCCGGGATGACCTGCCGATTTAGAAGAGTGTCCCCATTCCAGGACCTGTTTGCGCAAGGAAGGAGAAGTAAACAGATGACCTTCAGGGACCAGAAGATTGTCAGGAATCTGATTTTGCTGAAGAACGATATCCATTAAAGCCTCAAAGTTAGTGGAAGATAGAATGAGTTTGGATGGAAGAATGGTTTTGAGTTGATCCTCTGAATTATCCTCAAGCGAAAATTGACGGGACAGAGCATCTGCCTTAACATTTTTAGTCCCAGGAAGGTAAGAGATAACAAAGTTGAACCTTGAAAAGAAAAGTGACCATCTGGCTTGTCGGGCTCCCAGACGACAAGCTACCTCGATATACAACAGGTTCTTGTGATCCCTAAGAATTGTTGCAGGCGTCTCTGCTCCTTCTAGAAGATGTCTCCATTCTTCTAGAGCAAGTTTCATGGCCAAAAGTTCACGATTCCCAATATCATAATTATGTGCGGCTGCAAAAAAAAATTTGGAGAAAAAAGCACAAGGATGCAACCTGACCTGAGGGTTTTTCCTCTGGGACAAAACAGCACCAACAACGACATCAGACGCATCCACCTCGAGGGTAAAGGGGAGCTTAGGATCAGGATGCACCAGAACCAGGGCAGATACGAACGCTTTCTTTAAGAGATCAAAAGATTCTACCGCAGTGGAGGACCGAGACGAGGGATCTGCTCCTTTTTGAGAGCCGTCAGGGGAGCTACTAAAGAAGAGAAATTCTGAATAAACCTGCGATAATAATTGGAAAATCCCAGGAAGCTTTGCACAGCCTTGAGCGAGGTTGGTTGAGGCCAATCTAGAACCACTTTGACCTTTGCAGGATCCATCGTGAGGCCAGAGTCCGAAATGATGTATACTAAGACAGTGGTAGAAGATTGGTGGAAGTGACATTTTTCAAGTTTAGCAAACAGATGGTTCTCACGTAACATATGTAGTACTTGTTTGACATGTCCTACATGCTCCCCAAGAGTCTTGAAAAAAATGAGAATGTCGTCCAAGTACATAATTACAAAGGAATTGAGAAGATCTCTGAATATTTAATTGACAAAATCCTGGAAAAAAGCTGGGGCATTGCAAAGACCGAAAGGCATGACCAAGTACTCGTAGTGTCCATCCCGGTTATTGAATGGAGTTTTTCATTCGTCGCCTTGTCGGATTCTGATAAGGTTGTATGCACCTCGTAGATCCAACTTGGAGAAGATTTTTGCTCTTTGAAGACGATCAAAAAGTTCAGAAATAAGAGGAAGAGGATAGCGATTTTTAATCGTAATTTTGTTGAGTCCACGACAATCAATGCATGGCCGCAAGGTCCCATCCTTTTTCTTAACGAAGAAAACCCGGCCCCAGCGGGAGATGTGGATTTGCGAATGATGCCCCTCAGCAGATTCTCAGCAATGTATTCTTTCATGGCTTTAGTCTCTGGCATAGACAAGGGATAAGAGGCCCCTCTGGGCGGTGTCGTACCTGGAAGTAATTCGATGGGGTAATCATAGGGACGATGGGGAGGAAGAATTTCAGACTTTACTTTGTTGAAGACATCCTTGAAGTCAAAGTATTCCTCCGGCAGCTGCACCCTTTCTTTCTCTTCAGATACGGTGGTTGCACAAGCGCTACATGAGCCCTCAAGACAGTTCTGAACGCAGTGTGAACTCCACTGAATAGGTTCCTTGCTCAACCAGTCAATTCGTGGATTATGAATTTGTAACCAGGGTAAACCTAAGATTACTGCAATAGAAGGAGTGTGAATGGCGTTCAAAGAAATATCTTCCACATGATTATTTACAGACCTTAACTGAATAACCTGGGTCTAAAACGAAATGAATGCAGGCTGAAGTGGTCTACCATCAATGGCTTCTAAGGCGATGGGGTTCTTCTTGCACACTGTGAAAAGCGTGAATAAATAAGAGTCATAATCTGAGGATCATTGCAGAATGACAAATAAGTTTATTGCAGTGTACGGTGCACACGCAGGAGGCAGTTTCAAAATAAAACTCCCCCAACGACATGGTGGCCTACAGGCCTTATTTCTACACAAAATACTAAGCCCACGCCCCCTATACGAGGTTGCGTGTGCGTCACTACGTAAGCATATAAGATAAACAAAATATGAACATGAACACATTGAGTTAAAAGCATACGATGAGATTCATATTAGAAATGAAATGACTCAGCTAATATTCCTTATAAAAGCCGGTGACTTTTACTCTATATACGGGACTTCATGGGAACCTCCCTCGGAATGCGAGACGCTCTGGTTATCTACTGCTTTTATTCTAACAAATCGCCGTTTTTTCCCTGGCTTTTTCCTGGAATGCGACGCTCTTCACCTGGCGCATGCCGCGTTCATTTTGCGTTCCCAGCCACGGGTCATGCGCAGCTGACGCGCGTTGATGCGTTTATTGAGAATGGTTCGGTTTTAATAGGTTGCAATTCTTCGCTTGTCCGCCAGATGGCAGATATTCATGAATTGTAATGCGCATGCGCTTCAGTAATGTGTCGACTTGCAGGTGTTTCGTTTAAAAAAGATACCACAGTGTGCTATTGTAACTTGGCCTTGAGACTGAAGGAAGAGGTTGCAAAAATGTATCAGTTTAGGCTTTTCATATTAAAGAAAGACAAAGACCAGTTTTGGTTACAGTATTCTCCAGAGACCCGCCCGCCATGAGTGTTCAAGTGCAGCCCGCTTTCCGACAGAAGTTACGCGTATTTGATATGGGCCACGATTAATGCAACAGAGGATATGATGGCAACAGATGTTCAAATTTATCAGTATTTTGTCGAAAACTATGACTTTTACAAATTTTCGCCAACTCCTCATATGTGGAAGCGTGCAATAAGGAAAAGGTTATGTAGCGATCCCTGTTTTTATCGTATTGAGCCACAATTTGTTGGAGGGTATTGGTGTGTATCACCGGCTTTTTCCTGTATCTATGATCATGATGACGGCAAAAGGCGAAGGGTCGTGTTAAAACTAACTAAGAAACGACAGTCGCTGCCAAGCAATGCACCAGCACAGGCTTCCAATGACGGTCCCGCCGTCAGTGACAACCCTGAGCCTGAGCCGGATTTCACGTGCAGTTTCGATCAAGCTTGCATGTACCTAAGCAATTTCCAGCCTCATCAGCTGACTACATGTGGACTAGTCCCATTGCAAACTATCGACGTGGATGATCAAGAATGCTGGACTGGCAGTGGACCCGCACCAGCGCCAGCTGAATGGGAAATTCTATGGTGAGTATTGTTGCCGTATTATTTTCTGTGTTTTTTTTATTTTGACAATACAGTATCAATATCGGTGCGATTCAAAAGTCAAGCGATTCTCCTGTAAGCAATATTATTGGCTGAGCGGCTTCTACAGTACTGTACTGCAGATACTGAACTATTGGTGGAACGCTAGGCGCATGCGCATTGGAACCTTCTTGAAACGCATATAGTATGCGTGTCATTACATCGACGGTAGGTGCATGCGCATGTGAACAGGAGACGCCCCCGCGAGAAAATTATTGGTGGGACTGGCTGGGAACTTCTTTAGGGGGCTGACCATTACAGTAAAACTTTTTTTTTGTTTTTCCTCAGAAAAGAAAACGGTTAATGGAGGGTTTTCGATGGATAATATCGCTTTGTGTAACAATGCCTGCTGAATCGGATTTAAAAACCCAAGTACCGGAGTCTACAGTTTAGTGGCCGTTGTTATTGATTAGGATAGAATACTGTACCTGAAACAGTATGCTGATGTTTTCCGGCCGTACAGTATACTGTACAATACTTTTTTATATACAGTACAGTATACTGTGTGACAAACGCCCCTCTTTTGTAGTGCTGACGTCTGTCTGGGTTCTTCCCGACACAGTCTTCTAGGGTTATTTAATACAAAAACAGGATCATGCAAAGTATTAAGCTGCTTAACTCAGGCTTCTGCCTGCTTTATTTTCATCCAAGTAAGGTACTGCAGCTTTAACATGTGTAGGTTAGAGGTACTCAGATACTTTCATTCAGCAGTTCACTCATTTCATTGTTACAGTATTTCCCACACTGTTATTTCAAGTAAAAAGAAACCAAACTATATAAACAAAATCCTATCCCTTTCAGGGATCTAACTACACATCAAAATCAGTCTCTCTAACAGCTGCTGGCCAACTAAACTGGTTCCCCAGCTTAAAACAATGCTCTCTCATTTAGGGTCACAAGATACAGCACAGTCTTTTAGCAACAGCAGTAACCATTTGTTTGTCTTATCTGTTTGGGGTGTCCAGGCAAATCCTCTGGTACTGTGATACGTGGAGAGGCCGTCAACCTCGATACTGGATGCAGGAGAGTAGCGACACCCCCAGCCCCCAGGCTCCAAGGAGAGAGAGTGAAATGCAAAACCTCTCTGCTCTAAATACCTGTGCATGTGATTAGAAGAGCAGGTGAGGGAGAACTAGAGCCATTGTAATCTGTGCTCTGGATTTTCCATCCAGCTGCCTGAGTTAATGGGAAGCTGTGGAACGGATCATTTTTAGCTATTCCTGCACTTTCTGCTCTAAAATGGGGCAGAAAGCTGCCTAACATCTTTGGACTATGTCACAACTGTGTAATAAACCCGAAAAAATTAAAACTATGCATTTATTCTACATGTATCACATACATTATGTGTCTTCTACAGTATACAGTGCCAGTACATACAGTACAGTTTGTGTCTTCTATTTTTTTTTAATACTCTTATACTGAGCATGCCTACAGTATACAGTGCAGTATGCCTCGACATTCTAGAAACACTGTATTTTGTAGCAAAGGAGCAAATGGAGCAATGTAAAACAAATCGACATGTTCTTTTATTGGTGGAGTAAGTACAAAAAACATTTATTTCCAAATACTGTACAATGTAGAAACATTTTAAGTGCACAGCAATTCAAAACATCAACAGGTGTATGGTTTACTGCTACATTTGTGAAAACATTTATGTCAGTCAGTATGGTTTACAGTCATGTTTTATAAACAAATTCTTTATTCATAAAATAAGCAAAACGCAACATCTCCTTTATTAAAGAACGACAAGTCAAAACATATACTGTACAGTGGGATGGTGTGCAAAACAGTCTGCACCAGTACAGTCCTTGAGGGCAGCAAACAGGGCGGGTTTTCAGGGTAACTTTTGAAAACCGTGCCTGTTTGTGGCCCCCAGGGACTGGAATTGTGCATGTCCTGTGTGTGTGGACAGCAAGTAAAAACATTTCTGTATGAATACAAGTAAAAAAAGCACACAACAACATCTCCTTTATTTAAGTACAGCAGGTCAAAACATGTAGAGTACAATACAGTTCAGCACAACAGTATGGTCTTACAGAAAGTCCTCCGCATTGTCCATCCATGGCCTTACCTGTGATTACAAACACAACTTTATTCATAAAATACAGTATACAAACGAAACAACTCCTTTATTAAAGAAACATATAAAGTACAGTGGGATGGTGTGCAAAACTGTCAGTCAGACCTGCACCACTACAGTCCTCGAGGGCAACAAACAGGCCCGGTTTTCAGGAGAACCTTGAAAACCGTGCCTGTTTGCGACCCCCAGGGACTGGAATTGTGCAGGTCCTGTGTGTGTGGACAGCAAGTTAAAACATTTCTGTATAAATACAAGTAAAAAAAACACACAACAACATCTCCTTTATTTAAGTACAGCAGGTCAAATCATGTAGAGTACAATACAGTTCAGCACAACAGTTTGGTCTTACATAAAGTCCTCCGCATTGTCCGTCCATGGCCGATTCCTTACATGGCGCAAAACGGCATTAATGCAGTTTCGAACGCCTTTCATTACAGGATCTGTAATTGGATAAAAGTGCCGCATTTCATCCCGAATGTTCCGTCTTAAATTGGCAGGAAGCGCCTTTTTTACGTGATTTCCGTCGTAGTTCACTTTGAAGGCCCAGTCGCAGTACAACGAGTAGGGAACATGGTGCTTAAAAAGTAACAAGGCATACTTGTGGGGTGCACCAGCACTCTTCACCCTATACTTCTCCCTGAGCGCCGGTGACAGATCTCACAGGGTGATGTCGGGCACCGTATCGATGCGAGCGACTGTAGGTCTTTTGGGAGCGGGTGTGCTTGAGGCGACGGGCGATGGTAGGTTGTCTGGGAGGAAGCTTTCCTCCGGTCTTGGTCGCCATGTTGTCTCCTGGCATGGTCTTGACGGGGTTGTCATGTCCTCAGCAGCATACATGTACACTAGATCTTCTGGTGGAGGGGGTGCGCTTGGTGATGGAACGGGGTCGAAGGTCCCATTCATCACATCCATGTCACCCCCCTGCTCCAGCGTCGGGAAAACGGGCATTAACACCGAGCAAATAATGTATGCCTGCTATGTCAGCCTCTATCTTCTCCATCCGTCGATCCATCCGTTGATCCATATGTACTGCTGTGACACACTTTATTCGAGCAAATGACCAGTTTGTACCTGGCAGATACCTGGAATGCGCCGCTCCTCACCTCTGACAGCCCCGTTGCGTTTGCCTTCCCAGCCACGGTTCATGCCTGGCTGACGGGGGCCTGATCTGTTAAATGATAATGATCAGGATTTAATAGGCTGCAATGCTTCGCGTTTCCACCAGATGGCATAAATTCATGAATTATAATGCAGTATATATATACAGTACTGTATATACACAGTATATATATATATATATATATATATATATATATATATATATATATATATATATATACTGTATAACAACTACCCTATAACCCCTAACATACAGTACTGTACACATACAGTACTGTATATGTACATACATAAATGATACTACTGTATGGGCGGCGGGGGCGAGATGTGTTTGCAGCAGAGAGAGATCCGCTGCTCTCTCTCTGCGCAAACATCGGCACATTAAAAATTATTTGAAATACATTTTTATTGATAGTGTAGATGTGCAGGGGGTCTCCGGAGCTGAACCGCGTTGGTTTCAGGTCTGGGGACCCCCTGCTCCCCGAGATACAGCCCCCTTTATGAGGTGCCGGTATCCCTCTGCTTGGTTTAAAGGGCCCGATCACGTGATCGCGGCCTGTAAACCAAGCAGAGCAGAGGGATACCGGCACCCCCTAAAGGGGCCTGTATCTCGGGGAGCAGGGGGTCCCCAGACCTGAAACCAGTGCGGTTCTGCTCCGGAGACCCTCTGCACATGTACAGTATAAATAAAACACATATATAAATAAACACTCGTTCTTTACCTTAGCGGCTATGCGCTATGGTAAAGAAGCAGCATTTCTGTATTTTAATAATATTGTACAGTGAGCAGGGGGTTCCCTGAGCCAGAAATTAATGCTCAGGGACCCCCCCTGCTCCTGCTCAATATTATTAAAAATACAGAAATGCTGCTTCATTACCATAGCGGATAGCCGCTAAGGCAAGGAAGGGGTTAACCCACCGTGCCCGCTTTATTGTGGGTAGTGGGGATGGGTGAGGGGGATATTTGGCCCTTGGTGTGAGTTTAGGACTTGCGGGGGGTTGCGGGTGCACTTAACCCCTTCACGACCGTAGCAGTTAATACCGCTACGGTCATGAAGGGGTTAAGCCCTCCCGCTACCCCCCCGCAAGCCCTAAACAAGCACCGTTGGGGCTAATACCCCATTCACCCACCCCCGCTACCCACAATAAAAAAAAACTCACACACAGCAGCCGCCAAAAAATAAATAAATAAATCTAAATAAATAAATGACAATAAATACATTTGAAATACATTTTTATTGATAGTGTAGATGTGCAGGGGGTCTCCGGAGCTGAACCGCGTTGGTTTCAGGTCTGGGGACCCCCTGCTCCCCGAGATACAGCCCCCTTTATGAGGTGCCGGTATCCCTCTGCTTGGTTTAAAGGGCCCGATCACGTGATCGCGGCCTGTAAACCAAGCAGAGCAGAGGGATACCGGCACCCCCTAAAGGGGCCTGTATCTCGGGGAGCAGGGGGTCCCCAGACCTGAAACCAGTGCGGTTCTGCTCCAGAGACCCTCTGCACATGTACAGTATAAATAAAACACATATATAAATAAACACTCGTTCTTTACCTTAGCGGCTATGCGCTATGGTAAAGAAGCAGCATTTCTGTATTTTAATAATATTGTACAGTGAGCAGGGGGTTCCCTGAGCCAGAAATTAATGCTCAGGGACCCCCCCTGCTCCTGCTCAATATTATTAAAAATACAGAAATGCTGCTTCATTACCATAGCGGATAGCCGCTAAGGCAATGAAGGGGTTAACCCACCGTGCCCGCTTTATTGTGGGTAGCGGGGATGGGTGAGGGGGGTATTTGGCCCTTGGTGTGAGTTTAGGACTTGCGGGGGGGTTGCGGGTGCACTTAACCCCTTCACGACCGTAGCAGTTAATACTGCAACGATCATGAAGGGGTTAAGCCCTCCCGCTACCCCCCCGCAAGCCCTAAACAAGCACCGTTGGGGCTAATACCCCATTCACCCACCCCCGCTACCCACAATAAAAAAAAACTCACACACAGCAGCCGCCAAAAAATAAATAAATAAATCTAAATAAATAAATAAATGACAATAAATACATTTGAAATACATTTTTATTGATAGTGTAGATGTGCAGGGGGTCTCCGGAGCTGAACCGCGTTGGTTTCAGGTCTGGGGACCCCCTGCTCCCCGAGATAAAGCCCCCTTTATGAGGTGCCGGTATCCCTCTGCATGGTTTAAAGGGCCCGATCATGTGATCGCGGCATGTAAACCAAGCAGAGCAGAGGGATACCGGCACCTCATAAAGGGGGCTGTATCTCGGGGAGCAGGGGGTCCCCAGACCTGAAACCAATGTGGTTCAGCTCCGGAGACCCCCTGCACATCTACACTATCAATAAAAATGTATTTCAAATGTATTTATTGTCATTTATTTATTTAGATTTATTTATTTATTTTTTGGCGGCTGCTGTGTGTGAGGTTTTTTTTATTGTGGGTAGCGGGGGTGGGTGAATGGGGTATTAGCCCCAACGGTGCTTGTTTAGGGCTTGGGGGGGGGGGTAGCGGGAGGGCTTAACCCCTTCATGACCGTAGCGGTATTAACTGCTATGGTCGTGAAGGGGTTAAGTGCGCCCGCAACCCCCCCGCAAGTCCTAAACTCACACCAACGGCCAAATACCCCCCTCACCCATCCCCGCTACCCACAATAAAGTGGGCACGGTGGGTTAACCCCTTCATTGCCTTAGCGGCTATCCGCTATGGTAATGAAGCAGCATTTCTGTATTTTTAATAATATTGAGCAGGAGCAGGGGGGGTCCCTGAGCATTAATTTCTGGCTCAGGGAACCCCCTGCTCACTGTACAATATTATTAAAATACAGAAATGCTGCTTCTTTACCATAGCGCATAGCCGCTAAGGTAAAGAACAAGTGTTTATTTATATATGTGTTTTATTTATACTGTACATGTGCAGAGGGTCTCCGGAGCAGAACCGCACTGGTTTCAGGTCTGGGGACCCCCTGCTCCCCGAGATACAGGCCCCTTTAGGGGGTGCCGGTATCCCTCTGCTCTGCTTGGTTTACAGGCCGCGATCACGTGATCGGGCCCTTTAAACCAAGCAGAGGGATACCGGCACCTCATAAAGGGGGCTGTATCTCGGGGAGCAGGGGGTCCCCAGACCTGAAACCAACGCGGTTCAGCTCCGGAGACCCCCTGCACATCTACACTATCAATAAAAATGTATTTAAAATAATTTTTAATGTGCCGATGTTTGCGCAGAGAGAGAGCAGCGGATCTCTCTCTGCTGCAAACACATCTCGCCCCCGCCGCCCATACAGTAGTATCATTTATATATGTGCATATACAGTACTGTATGTGTACAGTACTGTATGTGTACAGTACTGTATGTTAGGGGTTATAGGTGCTGTTGTTATACAGTATATATATATATACAGTATATATACTGCATTACAATTCATTATAGGGGACGGCTTCAAAGAGAACAGCTCGCAAGCGCCCCCATGTGTTTTTACACGGCATTGCAGTATTGCAGCCAGCCGGAATAAAATGCTTAAATCCCTGCCGGAAAAATAACGCAATGCACTCTGGCAGAAAACGATCAGAAACCTGAATACACCCGGGTATACCCGAATTCGCGGGACTAGCCGAGCGAGAATAAAGTGTGTCGCCACTGTATCATCCGTTGATCCATTTTGAGCATCCGTTGCTCCACATTTAGCATTGTCTCCAGAAGCAGATCTATCTTTGCTAGCACAATAGAATTCCCGGGGAGATCCACAGTTATCACATTCAGCATCCGGTCTAACGAGCTGCTTCTTGTGCATGGCGTGTGAACATCTGGGTGGATGGGTGCAACGGAGGATGAGATAGGGGTTCCATGGAGAGAAGCGGCAGCGACGTCGAAGAAGAGTGGGGGAGGTTACCTGTGGATATCCGGTAGAGGAGAAGCGGCAGCGTCGTCGAAGAGGGATGGAGAAAGTGACCTTTGGATTTCAGGGCGAGAAGCAGAGTCGTCTAAGAGCAAAGGAGAAAGTGACCCGTGGATTTCAGAGGCAGCGTCGTCGGATAGAACTGGAAAAGATGGCCTGTGGGTTTCCGGGAGGGCGGCGGCAGCGTCAAGGATGAGGGGTGGAGAAGACGGGTTGAAGATTTCCGGGAAAGCGGCGGCAGAGTCGTCGAACGTTTGTGAGGAAGTGGTCTGCGGGTTCGATGGGTTGTCTGCCAATCGTTTTGCGTCGAGAGTACATCACCGTATATCTTCTTGACATAATAAGGCTGACGTCTATGAAAACCCATATCCTTTGGGGTCAGCAGAAGGTTTTCTTTATTGGCCTTAGCCTGTCGCTTTTGCCTTGGTGTGGAAACGGCAACCGCCTTTCGCGTTTTCTGCTTGACAGGCACGGCAGAGGCGAGTGGGTTCCTGCGTCCGTAGAATCGGGGTTGCTCCATGGAAGCAGGTGGCACAATGCAGTATCTGGACAAGGGCAAGTTCAGATAAAGATCATCGAGTGGTGGGCTATGCAAAGTGTGTAACCTTTTATGCATGGCGACCAGGTACAGGTGTTGAAAGTGGGCGTACTCTAATGTGAGTCATTACCGTATAAATACACCATCTATTTTGTGGATTCACTGCACATTGAATACACATCAACTAAACATCGAATATACATTCTTGTGTTTGTATTTCTTTCTACTCGCAGCAATGCCTGTTAAAAAGATTTCCAAGGAGCTCAGCATGCGAATTAAGGAGATGTACACGAGCGGACACCGAATTGCTGCTATCCAACGCTGGTTAGCTACTTCTGGCATCGTTGTGCCAGCAACCACCGTGAGCTATCATGCACACGGAAAAAACAGAGACCGCAAAAGGGCACCAAGGGTAACTAACGCGTAAGTATATTTATACAACTTAAAAATAAAATTAATTTTTATTTAAATCTAATATTTTTGTTATTTCTGTTGATTTATATTACAACAGTATATATATTTTGGTATATTTATATTTATATCAGTACAGTATCTATATTTTGTATATTTATATTTATATCAGTACAGTATACAGTATATATTTTGTATATTTATATTTATATTACAACAGTATATATATTTTGTATATTTATATTTATATCAGTACAGTATATATATTTTGTATATTTATATTTATTAAATAAACAAAAGAGATACCGGCGCCTAATGAGTCCAAAAATAATGGAATCCTGGATATCCAGTAGAAATAGTTCCAGTTCCAAGGAAATCAACAGTCTCTGTATCTTGGGGTATTCAGATATGACTTGATGCAGTGGAAGTAGAACATGCAATGAAAAAAGAAATATTTAGTGCAACACAGTTAAACAATTTATACAGACATAATTGCAACTGGCTGACATAAACAGACAAAACAAACAGACACAACTAGACAAACAACACTTAAGCAAAGCTAATGATAAAAGTTATTTATTAAACTAGATGATAAAAAGGACAAATGGCTAACAGACCTCTCCGGTGGGTTAAAACCTAGATAACACTCACAGGACGGCTGCTGGTAATTCGCATAGTACCAATGGTGGCTGGTGACCGCGTGTGGGGGATCCGCTGGGTGCCTCAGACGCCTTGTATTCCTTCTGCGTCACTCTACTGGCAAAAACCGGAAGTGACGCCATCCTCGTGGCGGACCGGAAATGACGTTGCCGGATGTGACGTCAGAAACTGGCAATCTCCAGTGGAAGATACAGGAAACAGCGATCTGCACCTCCTTGCCCCACAGTCGTTGGAAGAATGCATTCAGCGCTTGTACTGCTTGTAAATATAAGCCACCAAATGTCCTATATATAGATAAAAAATGCCCCAGGGGATACATTTTTTATGTATCCTCCACTGGAGATTGCCAGGTTCTGATGTCACATCCGGCAACGTAATTTCCGGTCCGCCATGAGGACGGCGTCACTTCCGGTTTTTGCCAGTAGAGAGACGCAGAAGGAATACAAGGCGTCTGAGGCACCCAGCGGATCCCCCACATGCGGTCACCAGCCCCCATTGGTACTATGCGAATTACCAGCAGCCGTCCTGTGAGTGTTATCTAGGTTTTAACCCACCGGAGCGGTCTGTTAGCCATTTGTCCTTTTTATCATCTAGTTTAATAAATAACTTTTATCATTAGCTTTGCTTAAGTGTTGTTTGTCTAGTTGTGTCTGTTTGTTTTTTCTGTTTATGTCAGCCAGTTGCAATTATGTCTGTATAAATTGTTTAACTGTGTTGCACTAAATATTTCTTTTTTCATTGCATGTTCTACTTCCACTGCATCAAGTCATATCTGAATACCCCAAGAAACAGAGACTCTTGATTTCCTTGGAACTGGAACTATTTCTACTGGATATCCAGGATTCCATTATTTTTGGACTCATTAGGCGCCGGTATCTCTTTTGTTTATTTGCTGTTTATTCTGATTGTACTGTCAGGTTACCACCAGGCTGCCTATGACCATAGGGCTCACCCTTAGAGTAGGGTCAATTGTTTGTAATCCCCATTAGCGCTATTATACATCACTCCCCTTTCCCATATTTATATTTATATTACAACAGTATATATTTTGTATATTTATATTTATATATAAATTTAGTATTGCTGCATATTAATAAAACAATATATTTTCTTTACATTGTAGGGAGACAACTCTTCTGATGGACAAAATAAGTGAGGAGAATGATGAGGAGTGCATTAAGGGTCAAAAACACTCTGCAGGAAAAGCACAATCTGACTGTATCCGAGAGCAGCATAAAGAAGATGAGACGCAGCATTGGATGGAAATATGGATGTGTGAGGTTAGTACTGGACAGTACAGGAGGTTAAAGTGTTGTTTAGGAAACTGTACTGTACCGCTAAAATGATTTATTCCTTGTCATTACAGAGCGTACCCCATGATACGGGACGCAAACAAAATCAAAAGAGTGGTCCAGGCCCAGGCATGGATCGACAGTGGGGAGACTTTCCAGGATTGCATCTTCACTGATGAGTCTACTGTGTCGCTGGAGAGATTTGCAAGCTTTGCATTCCACAAAAAAGGCCGCATATCTTTGAAGCCGCAGCCAAAACATCCCGTGAAGCTGCATGTGTGGAGTGCCATCTCTAGGCATGGACCAGGATGCATTGTCATCTTTGAAGGTAAAATATATCAAATATAATGTAGCCGTATGCACTGTACTTTACTAGTGTAACCTTACTGTATGCACTGTACTGTACTATTGTGCAGTTTTTTGAGTACTTTTCTTTTCTTGCTATAGGAATAATGAATAAAGCTTTCTTCCAAGACAACATTGTACCTGAGTGCAATATATCACACGCGAGTTCCCGGATGGTCACCACTTCTACCAGGACAACAATCCGAAGCACACCGCGTCAACAGCGCATATCCTTGAGAGCGGTATTAACTGGGTGAAGACGCCAGCGGAGTAAGTGCAGTAGACCGTGTCTCATTTTTTTCCCCACTGTTTTTACTGTATACTGTATTTCTTAAACTAATTGTCCTTTTTTTCCAATGACAGATCGCCAGACTTCAATCCGATCGAAATGGTCTGGCATCAGCTGAAGGCCCATATCCGCAAAGTGGCGAACCCCTCCAAAAAGGACGAGTTGTTGAAAGGCATAATGAGTTTTTGGAACGATGTACTCACCGTGGAACGCTGCAATAAATATATAGACCATATTGCGACTGTGTTGCCCATTGTGATCACGCGTAATGGGCAAGCATCAGGAAAGTAGTACTGTGCAGTAGTATTGTAAGTACAGTATGATACAGGTAAGTATGGCACAGATTTTTTCTTTCCCAATAGTCAGAGTATACAGTATAGTAGTTACAGTTTTTTCTTTACAGAGAGACAGCACCAGCCATCAGGTTACATACAGTTGTATTTAACAGTAGTCAGAGTATACAGTACAGTAGTTCCAGTATACAGTAGACTAGTTTGACAGTAGTACAGTAACGGCATACTAACTGGTCATTTTTTTTTCTTTTCAGAGAAAGCAGCACCAGCCATCTAAAGTAGTACTACATATCACACAATGCCATAATACAGTGACTGCACTATTTTTTTGTTTTCTTGTTGTTTCAGGACAAAAGGGTGGCCTGGGGGGAGGTGGGGTGTTTTGTCCAGTCTAATCTGTTTGTACAGTCAAATGTACAGTATAAAAACAGCAGTATTGATGTACACAAAACCTCTCCTCTCTCAAAGAACTACTGTACTGTATACGGAATGAGGAACAAGAAAACGACGGAAAAATAATATTACTATGTACAGTATACTGTATATATATATATATATATATATATATATATATATATATATATATATATATATGTACAAAAACACAGAAAAAACAGGCGCACTCATAGCGTAAAATTGTATAACAATAAATTTATGGCGTAAGGGATAAAAATGCACACTCACAAACAAAGCTGAAAAAAATGCATTTTTGAGTACAACTCAGCCCGTTCAGACGCAGGAACCCAAGGAGGAGGACTTCGGTATGATGTCCGCGGTGTGTCTTGCCACAATAGCCCCTCTAGGTCCTGGCAGGGACCGAAAGCCACGAGGGACACCGCCTTCCCCTCTCTCCGGTGCTACACAGAGCATACACTGAATAGAGTCTCGCGTGAACTCGATGATGTCAGCGAGGTTTCAGCCGGGGAGAGTTCACAGTGTAAACAGGAACTTGAATGTCTGAATGGCTGGTAGCAAAATGCTAGCAAAGCAGCAGGAGTGCAATAATGTAGATGAGTGCAAATAAAATATATAACCTGGACAGTAGGCTCCACAGCAATCTCTACGCGTTTCGTCTCAAGCGAGACTTCATCAGGAGACATATATATATATATATATATATATGTATACAGTATACATATATTATACATTACAGTGTATATATATTATAACATAATATTCTTATAAATGTGCATAATTCATGTTTCTCCATGTTTTACAAATGTTTTCTAAATGTTTATCCAATTTCAATCTGCCAGAAGAACTTAATAAAGATTTTTTTGTTCCTGATGAAATAAAATAAATATTTATTCACATTCCTGGTAATCATAATCATTGACAACCACACCTCCCCCACCCCCACAGTATAAGAATGAATGTCAAAACAACATGAATCAGTTAATGGTTTTTTTTACTCTCAATTCTCACAATGCTGTGCAAATCAGATTTACATTTCAAATTCGAGAAGGGATTTTCCAAAGCGTTACCATAAACAAAGCCTCAAAGGGTTGGGGGGGGGGGGGTTGGGTGAGTCATGTGCAGTAATCAGCTAGCTCCCATCTCAAAGAGGCTTAGAGTACACGCAGGCGCAGTGAGGCGATTGACGCTCGGCTAGGGACGGATTAAAAACACAATGACTAACTTCAGAAAATGAATGACTCTGTGGAGGTGTCTGTCAAATGACTCTGTGGAGATGGGGGGGTTGGGTGACTCATGTGCAGTAAGCAGCTAGCTCCCATCTCAAAGAGGCTTAGAGTACACGCAGGCACAGTGAGGCGATTGACGCTCGGCTAGGGACGGATTAAAAACACAATGACTAACTTCAGAAAATGAATGACTCTGGAGGTGTCTGTCGAATGACTCTGTGGAGAGGGGGGGGTTGGGTGACTCATGCGCAGTAAGCAGCTAGCTCCCATCTCAAAGAGGCTTAGAGTACACGCAGGCGCAGTGAGGCGATTGACGCTCGGCTAGGGACGGGTTAAAAACACAATGACTAACTTCAGAAAATGAATGACTCTGCGGAGGTGTCTGTCGAATGACTCTGTGGAGAGGGGGGGGGGTTGGGTGACTCATGCGCAGTATGCAGCTAGCTCCCATCTCAAAGAGGCTTAGAGTACACACAGGCGCAGTGAGGCGATTGACGCTCGGCTAGGGACGGGTTAAAAACACAATGACTAACTTCAGAAAATGAATAACTCTGTCGAGGTGTCTGTCGAAAAGAGTTTGTGTATGCATGGGAGAGGGATGAAGGATTAGTTGTGCTGCAGTTCAAAGAAATTACATACTGTTGAGTAGAGTACAGTAATTTCAAAAGGCAGTTCATCATAATAATTTGATCAATAAACCCCCAAATACAACCCCCAAATACAGTACATAAAAAGAAAGTCACTTTATCTCCCTGTGCCTCAGGCACCAAAAACATACAGTAGATTGTGAGCTCCACGGGACAGGAAGGGACCTGTGCCTGCAAATGTCTCTGGAAAGCACTACGTATACTGTAACTAACAGTGCTATACAAAAACATGCTATTATTATTATTATTATTATTATATCAAGGTGATGCTCTGTGCAAATCAAATTCGAGAAGGGATTTTCCAAAACATTGCTGTAAACAAAGCCTCAAAGCTCCCGTCTCAAAGAGAATTACACGCAGGCGCAGTGAGGCTTTGTTCTGTACTATAGCTCGGCTATGGACGGATTAAGAACACAATGGCAAGATTCAGAAAATTAATGACTCTGTGAAGGGGGGGGGGTTGGGTGACTCATGCACAGTAAGCAGCTAAGCAGCTAAATAGCTCCCATCTGAAAAAGGATCACACACAGGCGCAGTGAGGCTTTGAAGCTCGGCTACGGATGGATTAAGAACACAGTGGCAAGATTCAGAAAATTAATGACTCTGTGGAGAGGGGGGTGGGGTTGGGTGACTCATGCGCAGTAAGCAGCTAGCTCCTATCTCAAAGGGGCTTAGAGTACTCGCAGGCGCAGTGAGGCGATTGACGCTCGGCTAGGGACGGATTAAAAATATAATGACTAACTTCAGAAAATGAATGACTCTGTGCAGGTGTCTGTCGAATGACTCCGTGGAGAGGGGGGGGGGGGTTGGGTGACTCATGCGCAGTAAGCAGCTAAGCAGCTAAATAGCTCCCATCTGAACAAGGATTACACGCAGGCGCAGTGAGGCTTTGAAACTCGGCTGTGGACGGATTCAAAACACAATGGCAAGATTCCAAAAATTAAAGACAGCCACATGAAGTTCAAAGCTAAAGACATACTTTAATTTCAAAAGGCAGTTCATCATAATAATACACCCCCAAATACAGTACGTAAAAAGCACACAAATCAACCATGTGCAGTCAAACGCACAGGGTTGCAGACAAAAGCTACAGTAAGATGGTTTTTGCAAGCTTGTGGAGAAAAAAAATTATAATAAAAAAAAATTACAATAAAAAAAAAAATCTTCGTTTTTTTTTGGTCACTCACTCAGGCAAGCAAGCAGTGGTGGGAGAAGTTACAGGCGCATGCGCAGTAAATTCCTGCTGTCAAGCAGGAATGTGATTGAAACCAGACACACGTTCAAAGGAATGGTGTGGGAGAGATTTACTGCATAGCACAGAAGATAAGAAGTTGAAATACCCTGCAGTGCAGTTAATTATCCTGAGCGAGGGGAGAGCGCTGTATACTGTATGCAGAAATGTGACACTGTTACAGTACTGTAAACACCTATGCGTTTCAACAATTTTCAAATGAGACATACTGTACAGCAGCACAGCACCGCAAATGCATGCATACTTTAAATATGCAAATTTACAATTACTGCGCGCGCGCACACACACAGACTGTGTACTGACTTAGTAGGTTGAACCGCGAAGGTATTAGACTTCCAAGACAACAGCTCGCAAATTCCCCCTTGAGTTTTTACACGGCATTGCAGTATTGCAGACAGCGAGAATAAAATGCTAATATCACGAGCGCGAAAATAACGCAGTTCACTCCGGGCGAAAACGACACAAAACAGCACATAACCGGGATAATCTGAAAATCGCGGATCTAACCGATTTAGACTAAAGGCGGTCGCCACTGTATCTTTTATTTTCATAACATTGGCACTTTTCTCTTCTCTTCAATGTTTTTTTTGTAGTTAGCTGTGCAGCTTAATATCATTTGAGACTTCAGGAGCAGAAAAAGAAAAAAATGTCGTTAAACTAACTTCCATACCAACATTCATACAGACAATAGACAATATCAAGCACCTAAGATGAATGCTGAGTTAAAATGGCGGCTTAGATCCCAGCGCTGTTTATGTCAGACCTCCCCCCCTTACATCATATTCTCACTTTGTCAGTTCCCTCCTTTTTTATTCTAAAAACATGCTTTTGAGAATTAAGTTTATGATGTTAGTCCAGGGACACATAGACAGACTCATATTGTATACTTATGTGCTCCATCATCTGATACTGTTTGTATGTATACACTGGAGTGAAAGGGAGAGGGTGGTCCCCTCCTGCTGTCATAGTCTCGTATGGCGCGATGGCCCCCAACATGTCTTTTGGACTTGAATAACTGTGATCGGCATCTTCTTTCTTCAAGGGACTGCTGTTTCTGGCATCTGCAAAGAGTGGCATCAGATTGGAGGGGGGTGGCACATTTGTGGATCATACCTCTGCAACACGTGACACACACATATATGACAACAAGTAACACCCCCAAACACCCCAAAGCATTCATAAATTTTTGCTCCAAGTGATTTAAGCAATCCATCTAACCCCAAGGGGTGATATTATGTCCCTTCCCTTTGTAAGCCCCTTTTGAATCTCTTCTATTTCATTGAATTCATGCTGTACATTGCTACATTGATCTTGAATGAAAACACAATATTGTTCCTTAATTTGGACACATACCCCTCCTTTTGAATCTAAAACATAGTCTAAAGCAATTCTGTTTTTTAAGGCCATAAGCCTAATCTAAACCTGTTCTTGGTTTAATGATGAAATTAAAAACTGCAAAATTAAGGCTACATCCTTCCTGTAAATTGTTATCTGACAAAAAATACATTTTTACACAGGTTTCATTGGTTGGTGGAAACACTTGACCCATAAATTGATTCTTGTTCTTAATGTGTGATACATCCTTTAAAGAGGTTCCCTTAAAAAAATGGGAAAATACAGAAATTATACACATAATACTAAAAACCTTATTTTATGCAAGCAACCTTTCTTTGCGTATGCAGTTGCTAGATAAAAGAAATGGCATCTATCTCTATCATCATATATATTTACAGAATCATCACAACATTCTATGACTGAGAATTGAGGGGGTTGGTATCGGTGGAAGCGAATGCCTGATCATCACCCCTGCACGCATTATATACATCATTCACTCAGAATATCAGAACAGACAATGTCTGCGATGGTCAAAATGGCTGACTTATGATCCTTTCCTTTTGGCTGACACACGCCCCTGGGTGACCCCCTCCTTTCGGTGGAGGTGCAACACACTTCTGGATCAAAGTTTTGCTCCACATGACACATACATAGAGAGTGATGAGTACTGCCAAAATACATACAAGAGCTTTCACAAGCCACGCTTCCAGGAAACCAATCCTCCCATCAAGGCTCAATTGTACATACACCTTAAATTTCTAACTTAACACACTCTAAAAATAAAACTATTGAGTCTTTGAACAAATGAGATGTTCTGATAAAACCGGGCCTTAGCCTGGTGTCTTATTTTCCTCATTGTTTAACGGTTAGAGTTTTGACTCGGCAAGACGTTAACTTGATGTGGCTGTGCTTTAGGTGACTTTGGTCTTTGGTGGAACTGGAACGAGCTTTACGTGCTTTGGGTCCAGGAAAAGAACTCTGCCACTTTAATTGCTGTAGTGGTGGTTAATATAGGCCTTGTCATCTGGGATGAAGAGCATGCTTGCGTAGGAAATATGTGACTATTAACCCCGTCTCAAGTAGGTGCACTTTCAACTTTGCCTAGAGAGACTCAAAAAATGTATTAGTTGCATATGAGACTTTTTGTTTTATTACCAATAACATGGTCCTTAATTTGTTCCTTTGGACTGCTGATAGTCATAATTCATCCCATAAGTGTCTCATAGGGAGATCATTTATACCTAGGAATAAATTCTTGTATCAATGTGTTTACTCCTGTCTTAGCATCTGCATATAGACAGAGGTATTCCCTATTAATGTTCCTCAAATTAAAACTAAGTAGCCAATGTGAACCTGACTTTGCTACCCTCAAAGTTCATAAGACTTGATGCCTCAGCCATTGCCAAACTAATTACTTCCATAGTTAATTCTATCCTTTCTGCAGGCCATATCCCTAAGACCTGGAAAACTGTCAAGAATTTGTCCCAATCTTCAAAAGTGGGGACAAAAAACACTGTCTCAAACTACAGGCCAATCTCTCTTCTCCCAATACTATACACAGTCATGGAAAAAATATTCACTCTCAATTAAGCAATTATTTTACCCATACAAATTTCCCTAGCCAATCCCACTCTGGCTTTTACCCAAACAATCCACTGTAACTATTCTGCTAAAAATTTGAAATGCCTTGTATATAATGTATACCCTGTTCACTTATGTAACTGCTTTTGCAACTATGTATCCCCTGTATTTAACCCTATACACAAAACATACCCACAAATGAGAGGTGACTCCCAATTCACCCCTTCCTGGCAAACCCATTCTAGATCACACAGCAATTTTTGACAATAACCACTGCTTATGGACACCTTTGGAAAAAATAAATGGTTAAAAGTTATAACATACATCACATATTCAGTTAATAGACAAATGATTTTGTATAAGACTTCACACTAATGTCTTGCTTTATATAATCTCTTTGCACAGTGCTGAGCACACGGTTAGCTTTATATTTTACAATACACTCTGCATTTGACTAAAGAATTTTTTTTTTTATAAGACTTATTCCCAGGCAAAAAAGCCATCTTGTTTCTGGGCATTTTGCCAATTGACCCTGAACAGATAAGATAACGGCACACCACGGCTTCTTCCTGAAAAGTAATAATTATTGGATTGGAACTTTTGCTTAAAGTTTAAATACATGGAGCTTTATCCAGAGCCCTAAGAACTACATTTTTTATGGCCTCTCAAAAATTAACCAACGGGCTTTTATATACACTGGCGACACACTTTATTCGAGCTCAGCTAGTCCCACGAATTCGGGTATACTCGGGTGTATTGAGGTTTGTGACTGTTTTCTGCCCGAGTGCATTGCGTTATTTTCCAGGCAGGGATTGAAGCATTTTATTCCCGCTGGCTGCAATAGTGCACAGTATATATATATATACTGCATTACAATTCATGAATTTATGCCATCTGGTAGACACGCGAAGCATTGCAGCCTATTAAATCCTAATCATTATCATTTAACAGATCAGCCGCCCGTCAGCCAGGCATGAACCATGGCTGGGAAGGCAAATGCAACGGGGCTTGTCAGAGGTGAGGAGCGGCGCATTCTAGGTATCTGCCAGGTACATACTGGGTATTTGCTCGAATAAAGTGTGTCGCAGCAGTAGCTGAGGTTATATAACTTCTTAACACACAAATAGCTCCCACACGCTCATGCTATCTCCCTCCACTCATTTCTTTTTAATGCCTTCTGTTTGAACTTTCATAGTTTCACAGACTTCCTTCACTACAAATTTATGCTATCCTGTTGCAATTCTGCCCTTTCTCAAGCTAAACAAACCTATTTCTCTCCATTAATCAACACTCACAAGTCTAACCCTCACTAACTCTTCCTTCATCTTACCTCTGGCCTTTGCTGAAAAGGTGAAATCCATACATTAGAACATTCCCTCTGTTTCCTCCTATCCTACTTCGCTTCCTGCTCTCTTCCTTGACTCTTTTTCCCCTGTATCAGAAGAGAATGTCACCATCACTGTTGATCTCCTCTTCTCCCTCTAATCTGATTCATTTCCATTCTTCTTCAAACATGCAACAGTTATACCATGAGTCAAAAATAGCAAGCTTGACCCTACCTGTTTTTCTAACTACTGAACTTGTCTTG
This sequence comes from Ascaphus truei, assembly GCF_040206685.1. NCBI lineage: Eukaryota > Metazoa > Chordata > Amphibia > Anura > Ascaphidae > Ascaphus > Ascaphus truei. The sequence continues at coordinate 210,344,062 of NC_134486.1, read as the reverse complement.
TATTCTCTTGCTTGCTCCATTTTTCTCAACACCCATTCTCTCCTTAACCCTCTACAATCTGACTTCTGCACTGCTCCCTCCACGGCGACAATTCTCACTAAAATAACTGATGACCTATATGTTGCCAAAGACAGAGGTCATTACACTCTGTTCATATTACTCCACCTCTCTGAAGCATATGCCTCTGTGGACCACACTTCCCTCTTTTCTCTGTACACACTCTCTCTAAGTGACCTACTGTAGGGCCTCATGCAGTAAGCGACGATTATGTGAAATCGGCAAGCTTACCGATTAGTCATGTTATTGGCGTTTTTCCCTCTCCGTATGCAGTAAGTGCCGAATACATTCAAAATCAAGCCGAAAACAAATCCGCCCACTCTCACGATGATTAGCCGATCACACACAGGTATATCGGCGTGCGTGGCGGGGTGCTGTTAGGTTGCCCAATCACAAATCTTGCTGAATCAGGCGAAACAAGCATGTATTGGATTGCGCGCCATATTTAAAGGCAACGTGTACTGCTAATCATTCTCTGTGTTGTTGGGAGTGAGAGAGAGAGAGACGCACAGAGCTGGACGATTGAAGATTTGCATATTGACTGAGAGACTTGTTGTGTATTGGGAGAGCTTTGTCCTTTGTTGTTTTGTTTACATCTTTGTCTTGTTTTATATGTGGAAGTGGTTCGTGTGATTGTCTGTAAATTTGTTGTCTGTTTTTTGTGAGTGCTGGAAGTATGCCCGCAAAGCGTGGGAAGAGTGATGCTGGTGGGAGTGGGAGTGCTACTCGTGCGAGTACGCGTCGGAGTGAACGTTCTTTTCAGGGGAGTGATGTTGCTGGTGCACCGAGTGCTGGTGCTGGGAGTGGGAGTGCTGGTGCTGCGAGTGGTGTTGCTGGGAGTGGGAGTGCTGTTGTTGGGAGTGGGAGTGCTGGTGCTGCGAGTGGTGTTGCTGGGAGTGGGAGTGCTGTTGTTGGGAGTGGGAGTGCTGTTGCTGTGAGTGGGAGTGCTGGTGCTGGGAGTGCTGGTGCTAGGAGTGTGAGTGCTGGTGCTAGGAGTGTGAGTGCTGGTGCTAGGAGTGGGAGTGCTGGTGCTAGGAGTGGGAGTGCTGGTGCTGGGAGTGCTGCTGGTGGCGCAGTTGCTGATGGGGTGTCTGGTGGTGGCGTGCTTGCTGCTGCCCAGCTTTTGGAGGCTCTTCCATTGGAAGAAGGAGAGTCCAGTCAGCACCAGCCAAGCTTTGACCCTAAACCTGCTCGGAAGAAACGTGTGGAGAAGCCACGTAATCCTCACTTCAATGACCAGGAAAATAGGGCTCTTGTCACTGGGATTCTGGAGCACTATGACAGTCTCTATGGACATTTAGTAGGTAAGTGTACCTTTACATTTATTATTCAAATACATGTGATCCTAGGTCATCTGAGTTTTGTTCATATGCAAATATGGGTACACAATATCTTTCTATGTTCATTAGTGTGGAAACACAGCTTTTTATCATGCCTTACAAGGACAACTAAACACAGGCGGTCAATTTGCCATAACTGCATACAATATGAATGCAAGCTTGCTTACATGTATAGGTTTAGTAGTGAATGCTCATGTGCTTCACATATTACACATAAAACAGCATGTTTGCTATCTCTTGGAACAGCTAGCAGTGTAGGAAACTGGTGCTTATATTATTATTAATTTACCTCATATCTTTTATATGTTTTTCAAGGGCGGACAAGTGCAGCAAGCAAAAAAGAAATGTGGGACACAATAGTCATTGGTGTCAATGCCTGTGGGAATCGTGTCAGGGACAAGTATCATTGTCGGAAAAGATTTGATGATATTAGGTCCAAATTGAAAAAGAAAATACAAGACCAACGCGTGCATGCTACTGGCACTGGAGGTGGGCCCACACCACAACGTCTCATATTGACTCCATTGGAGGAGCTGCTTCGGCCAAAATTACTTACCGTCGTCGTGGAAGGCTTGGCTGGTGACCGTGACATTGGAATTTATCCGTCACAATTTCCAGCAGGTGATAAATATTACTGTACTAGGCGTGTCGTTGCTTACAGTTATTTTGCATATTTACACTGCTTTTTATACTGTCTTCACAATATAAGCATACCTGCATCTATATATGTATATGTCTGATTCTGTATATATATATATCTCAAAATAGACATATATGTAGTAGTCCTACTAAAAGCAGTAACTAATATAGCACGTGCCATTGCGTGCTCATTTACATGTGAATTCCCAAAATGCATAGCTGCAGTGGAAGCAATTGATGGTGGGCGAAGATGGGGAACAACAGGGTAGTACACATGTGTAACACATGTTAATGAGAAATTATTAGTAGCTACAGGTACAGAACAGAAATATGTATCATATTATTGTGTATTTTATTTATTTTACTCCGACAAACATGACATTACTGCCTATTTTAAGCATGCATCAAATAAATTGCATGCAACGGCCTACAAACATCACTTGCACTAACACATCTATAGTTGGTTATGAAAAGGTCCATTTTTGCTTTATGTCATATACAGACAGCATAATGAGGCACACGTATCATATGTTATGTCATTGTTTTCATAACTTAAACACTGCAGACGACTACTTAGCTCATCTACCATTGTGTTAATGCAGCTGCAATTAATATCTCATCACAGCATACACTTCAACAGAGGGGGTGGGGTTCAGCACACACACTAATTACAGCCTCATTTCACGGTCAACTTAGTTCACACCATTTTCACCTGTTTCAAGTAATTGAAAGGTGTGGCTGATTATGCTTTTTGGGGAAGGGAATACCGTTCTTACAACCTGACTAGCACAACTGAAGTTAATCACACTCATTTGAAAGCTTAACTTTAGCTACTAAATGCCCCAACAACTTATTACTTATCAAAGCGTACGTCACACATTAGTTCACTCATATCTATAGTTGAACTACTATCAACGACACATTATCACACACTGCATGTGTTGTCTTGTTGAGTCACAGCCACATTCAGGTGTGCCACATCTTCTATTAATGTACCACACATATCCTCTACCAAAAACAACACTTTTTGCAATATGACCACCTTCATGATAACCATTGTGAATGGTCATCTCATGATAGTTATGTACATTATGATACTGATATCACTACACAACATATGATTTTTATGTACAAATTTAATCTATTTATCATCACGCATTACTGCAGAAACATAGTATGTTGTATGTTAGGGAACTCAAAACTTCTAAGTACACAGGCATGTACATTGTTATTACAACTATTTATGTTCACTTTCACACACACATTTTGGGTAAAGGAACTGATGCTGTTAGGTACTCATAAATACAGAACATACAATAACTGTTTGTTCAATATTTACACATGTAAATGTAAAACTTATGTTATTGTTATATATAGTTGCCCCTGGAGGACATGTGTCACCTGAGACGGAACAAGTGTCTTCACCTGGGTCAGCCAGCTCAACACACCTAGAAGGTGAGTGTATCAGTTAGTGGCCATATAATATGTGCTCTTCTATATGTTATGTTGTCATGTTCATTATTTGTTTTGCACATCTTCTTTAAATAGGATTACTTAGTGTCAGTGAAAATTAAGTGTAAGGCAACATGTATTGTGTTAGTGATGTGAACTATCATGTAGGACTTCTGAGTTTAGAGCAACTTTTCATTCATTCATATTTCATACTGAGTCCAAACATTATTCGTAAGTCAAGGTAGTTTTTAATGTGAGGTTATAAAACGTATGCTAACATGTTAGGTGTTACTTAGGACACAGTACAATTACATAGTAACACAGCATACATTAACATGCCATTTAATAATGTGTACATTTCTTTTTAGAACATCATGGTGATGAGGGTGATGAGGATGATGAGGATGACGCCGCAGAAGAGACTGAAATACAATCAAGTGACCATGAAGAGGTGCCAATAGAAATTGTTTTACCGCCAAATCGTCCATCAACTTATACATACGATGCAATTGTAGCTTCAGAGGGAAAAATAGTGGACGCAGAAAATCGTCGCCATTCTGACATGATGACAGTGCTGGAAAGGATGATTGGACTGCAGGAAGAAACAGTATCACAATTGGCACATCTCCACAGAGTCTTCATTGAAGTGCCTAAACAGTTGCAAAAAATCAACACCTCATTCGAAGCATTAGTTGTTCAGCAAACCCAAGCTAATTACTTGAGAATGACTAATGTACCCCAATTCAACACCTCACAGGCTGGATCATTACATGTTGGGCAATTTTCACCACATTCATCTGATCTTCAGTCACCAGGTCCGAATGTTACCGGTCAAGTAGCACACATTGGTGTGCAGGTTCCTGATGACATCATACCGCTGCCATCTGTACAAAATCAGCAGCTGACACCTACAAAGGAGGCCACAAAAACACAACAGCACAAGCAGTTAGTACTGACCAGGAAAGATGAAACGGACCAACCATGTGTTGTGCACGGTGTACCAAGTTGCTCACATGTGTCACTGCCCACAAGCCCTGTCGGTGAACAGTCACTGGCCAAAAGCCCTGTAGGTGAGTCACTGCCCACAAGCCCTGTCGGTGAACAGTCACTGCCCAAAAGCCCTGTAGGTGAGTCACTGCCCACAAGCCCTGTCGGTGAACAGTCACTGCCCAAAAGCCCTGTAGGTGAGTCACTGCCCACAAGCCCTGTCGGTGAACAGTCACTGCCCAAAAGCCCTGTAGGTGAGTCACTGCCCACAAGCCCTGTCGGTGAACAGTCACTGCCCAAAAGCCCTGTAGGTGAGTCACTGCCCACAAGCCCTGCCCGTGAAGTGCCAGAGGCCACTCAAAGTGGCTCTGTTGTGGCTAAAGTTGGTGGCAAACGAAAAAAAAAAAATGCAAGAGACAACAAGCAGGCCTGTTACTCGCTCTCAAAAGGAACCAAAAAAATAAATGTTATAATTCACTCAATATGTCTTTGGCCTTGTTTTGTTGACTTCACATTATCTAATTAATATTGTATGTATGCTGAAGACTGTGTTGTTTCCAAACTTTCAACTATGTTCTTGTACACGTGAAGTTTTGGAAATGTTAACACTCATAATTAATGAATAGTGTTATAAATATTTATGTATTAATCGTCTGTTCAGTAATGGTCCACCTGGAACCAGTTGCAAAGTTTAGAGAAGCTGCCATTGACTTTGCAGCAAAACATTGCATTTGGGTGTGTTAATTGATGTAATAATTGGATGTGCATATTATTCACATGCAATTATAAAAACACCTAAGTAACTGCAAACATCTTTCTTGTACGTGTACAGCAGGATTATGTGTAAATTATTACTTACCTTTGCCTTGCTTGGGCATTGTAATTTTGTCCTTTAATCATTTGTGTGTTATTGTTTCAATAACATCTCAGAATGTATAATAATATATATATACACACACACACACACACACACACACACACACACACACACACACACACACACACACACACACACACACACACACACACACACACACACACACACAGAGTGTGTGTGTGTGTGCGTGTGTGTGTGTGTGTGTGTGTATATATATAGTAATATCTAAACTGGTATACCTGTAGATGTATTTTAAAAACTAATACACTTCATGCTTCCTTGTGAAAACACACAATTTTAATAATACAGGCCTAATGTTTGAGAAATATACTAAGTGTGAGACTCTAACAGTATTGTGCTTAAACAAATGTTTATTACTTAATTCACTCATGTTTATCACCATTTAAATAGGTTTCATACAAGGCCTACTTACTGCCATCAATGTTGTGTGTACTCCTGCAATAGGAACAAAAAAATAAATATAATATATATATATATATATATATATATTTATATATATATACACACATACACACAAAAACACACACACACACACAATATACATATAGTACAATATAGTACACTTTATATATATATATATATATATATATATTTATGAGAGAGATATATTTATATATATAGAGATACACACGTATTTAAACTCATGCAGACAGGGAGTTAACCAGACTTTCAAATACACACAGAAATGTATGCGGGAAAAAAACATTTCTTTTTGCAGGTGTGTGTATTTACTGATATGGCTGGCTAAGCACTATTTTCACACACTGCTCTTTGTTAGTTTTCAAGAAAAAACAATGTTAATGATTTGAAATTGTAGGAATGTTTTTAGTAAGGAGATAAAAAAAGGATACATGTTTCTCCCACAGTCGCATATCACTAACCACAACTGGTAAAACAATTACAAATACAGATCCAATTGGCGTTTGAAATAAGGAGTCAAAGTAGTTAGTTTTGTTGACCTTGACAAGGAAACACAGGAATTTGTTAGCCATTGAGCAGATTCATTTTGATGACCAAAGAACACAGACCTGCACACAGCTTTTGTGCTACTCTGACATGGCTGATGAATTCGTTAACAATATGAATCCGCAGTTAGGGTATAAATTCATGGTGTCACAAGCTATTTTGCACAGTCCCGGACAGAAAGCCAGCACAGCCCAAATCTATGATTTGATTCGTGCAAAATATCCTTATTACCAAGACCGTAGCCATGCGCGCAATTTTAATTCATCAATAAGATTCACTTTATCAACTAATAATTTTTTTGAACGTGTGCAGGATAAGCTAGAACACAACCATGGTTTCTGGAAGATTGCCCAGGAAAAACAATTTAGCCTCAAAGAGGGCACTTATATAGTGGTGAAAGGCATATTTATTCCTAATGCCAATAGCAATGGATCCGCTACTACTGTTCCGTCTGAATCGATACCTGCTGCAATATCTGCACCCTCCATTCCTGAAACCCACATTGTACAAGATCAAAAGTACTATGATTATGTACCAAGCCTTTCAGCTGAAAATGCATTGGAATGGGAACCCGAAGAAATGAACCTACCTCCCGACCAATTGTTTGAAGAAAGCTGTGCCGATTCCTATGATCGCTTCATGGAGGAGATGTGTGTCATACTGGATTCAGCGGGTGGGTCAAGCGTGGATGAAAATGCCTTGCATTTCTGGAGCGACCAGTTGCAGCCAGGCGAAGAGTTAATTCTAGAAGAATGGTAAATATAACAACAGTTATGCGTTGACTGTGCGTTTAAAAGTTTTTTTTTTTTTAACCACCATTTTCACTTTCAATGCGTGGATACAGCGTAACATTGCAGACTCCATAACATGTAGCGAACACAAACAAATTGTTTCCGCTTACAATCTAGTATAACCTGAAAGAGTAGTACACATTGCTGACGGAATAAATATACGTACTTTGCTATCCCTTTAAACATATTAGCAACATTTTACCATAACTCTAACACATACCTGTTTTGTTATCATGCAACATCTACAACATTTAAAACCGGGTCCACCACGTATGCCGTGGGACCCTTGTCATGGGCCAAGGCGTCCTTAAACAGGATTACGGATGTAAGTCCCGCCCCCAAGCGACGTGCGCGCCTCAAAGCCTATTGGCTGTCATGTTTTGTTATAGTAACGGTAACTGCAGTGTGTCATACGTGCTGCTCAGTGTTTGTAGGCGTCAACTGGGTGTTAGCTGAATGTTAATTGAGTGGGAGGAGTGTTCGCGTGCGTTTCACGCTGGCTTAACATGACGTCACACGTATTGCATTTGCGCGTTGTGTTATCGGCCGTGCTTTCTGTTCAAACACGTCTGTTTAAAAAGAATACAGATGTACTCGTTTAGAACGAATGTAGTTTCGTCTTCATTGTATTTGAAATAAAGATGTTATGTTTACTGGTATTTTCAACATGTATTGAACGCACAACGTACGCTTTGTTTTGCGCATGCGCTAACAGTTAGTGGAGCCAAGCGTGAAGTGCGTGCGCACACTAAGATGTGCGCGCACATCTTTCAGTATACAGGCAACGTTCACTTCATATACATAGTTATGCCTGCTACAAATTTAAAGAAACATTACATACTGATGTACACTTTAACTTCTAACATATAAGTGACTGACGTGTGTATCTACACAATCATATAGAGCTGCGTCACGCGTTGTCACGGATACATATATAGTAAGGTGCCATCTTTGACCTTCATGTGTTTGCTGTATTTCAGAGATGTCGGGGAAGATACAATCGGATGAATGTATGATTTCAGAAGAGTCTACCTTTATATGAGATGATTGTGAGAAGGAGCCACCGACTACTATACTACATATGGAACTAATTTTATATTACTTGCAGCGCTTATTAACAAACAATTAAAAATGAGATACCCTTATGCCTATATTGCATAAGCACTTAATTAACATAATGATTTTGCAAAAGAGTGCCTCATGCATTTTTAAGGAGTGTTCTTTAATTACTACTAGCATTTTATGGCATGGTGTGTCTTATATATAACAACCATTCCCACTCTGCTAACACATTTGTGTATTCTATTGTGTAATGGAACGTATGTCTGTCGAAACTATGTAACAATAATAATAATAATAATATGAGCATGTTCATATATAGCGCTGCTAGTTGTACGCAGCGCTTTACAGACACATTTTTCAGGCTGAGGTCCCTGGCCCGTGGAACTTACAATTTATTTTTTGCCACCTGAGGCACAGGGAGATAAAGTGACTTGGCCAAGGTCACAAGGAGCCGACACCGGGAATTGAACCAGACTCCCCTGCTTCAAACTCTCAGTGCCAGTGTGTGTCTTTACTCACTGAGCCACTCCTTCTCCCAATGTAAAGGACACTTACAACCAACTAGGCATTTCTTGTTAAAAATCTCTTGTTACATGGGTATGTTGATAAAATGGTTTGGGACTGTACCAAATAATGTTACTGTCCAGATGTTATGGTCCCCTCCAATGCATGATGTTCTGAATATTACATCAACATCATGTTATGAAGTACGTTTCTGTGTATATTTCATTAACCTAACTAACTATAGTTTACTGTGTTTTTTAATAGTTGAAAAATACATAGTATAGTCAATATGATGATATAAGCTACCATAATAAAGCTGGTGTTATCATTTGTCGGTGTTATACATGGATCCTACACAAATTGATACAGACACAAACAGTTGTCTTAAAAAGTGTGTCTATGCTAATGTGAACGTGATTGACGTTACAATTGTGAGAATACTTGATAATTATCATCATGATAATGATGAAGTGACGTGATTTATATTCCAAAAATATTACCTACATTGTCATATTGGTAAATTAGAAATGCTAAATGACAGTAACATTTGCGACAACATTGTCTTTTCTGTTAAGAGTTTTACACTTGGTACATGTAGGACACATCCACACACGTGTGACTTATACATACACATGTCACAAATTTAAATTAATGTTCACTATTAATTCGTTGCATTAAAAAAAACCTACATTGCTAAATATAAGATGTAGTACGCATTGTTGTGATTACAGGCATTCATGCATGGAGTGTTATGATCAGTCAATTTTATGCGTGATTAATGATCTCCCGTAAGTAAACAAATAAGTACAGTTATCCCCTTGTCTCCAAACACCTCTATATTACATTAATGGAATTTATAAGGAAACATACATAAAATGTGATGAAATGGGAGTAATCATTTTGTAATACAATGCACATGAAAGCGCAAGAGTAGCTAAATGCATATACATGATACATAAACTACATATATGTAACATTTGTGTTTACACCAATATGTTGGGTTTTTAGTTCAAATAATTATAGGAAGATTGAGGTAGCCACATCTTATGAGAGATGTCAGCAAATATACATACCATGATCAGTCATACTGCAAATATACCTATAATGCAAAGGAACAATATATAAATTGTAAACATTGACATGCCATCTTCAGTACCGTAAACAACACATCAAAGTGTGTATTTGGTGTTAAATGTGCAACACCATGTATATTTAATGACATTCAAAATGTAAATCAGCCTGGTGTACACATCATCTGGATGTACATGTTACACTGCACCAATAACATTGTATGTAAGCATACTAGAAGCATGAATGAGTATGGGCATAATATGTGTTTTGTCTTAGCATAAGGAATAACACAATGCTACAATATTATTGCTTTGTTACCCCAGTTGTATTCACATACACACAACTAAAGTACAATTGAAGAGGGATTATATAACCTGTGCAACAATAACATACCGGTGCCACATCCCTTTGTGCACACAGCAGAGAAAAGAAAGGTGTGCAACCCATATTCATCTGTGTCCTACCAGAAGGGTATATAAAAAAACATTCTTGTTAAGATAACATAATGTAACTATAAAAGTATAACTTGGAACATATCTGTTTGTACTTACAAGAAAAAAATGAATTGATGAGATTCTGGCGTGTCTGGCCACCACTGGCTGTTTGTTCATTTTCAGCAGCTACATGGGTGGGATGCTCGTCTACCAAAGCCTCAGCTAGGTCTGACTGTACATTGTGCCTGAGTGCAACATTGTGCAAAATGCAACAGGCAAGGATAATATCAGACACTTTTTGAGGCTTGTATAGAAGAGCCCCACCAGTTCTGTCCAGACACCTAAACCTGGTCTTGAGTAGGCCAAATGTCCTCTCTATAACAGATCTTGTAGATATATGGGCTGCATTGTACCTCTCCTCTGCTTCAGTTTGAGGGTTTAGCACCGGAGTCAAGAGCCACGGCCTAATTCCGTATCCTGAGTCACCTATAATGAATGGAGCACACATAAGCTGACATTAGTGATCAAATTGTACAATGCCAACATTCCTAAATACAAATGTGTTTTGTGTTAGAACATGTAAATCTGTACTCACCCAGCAGCCAACCAGGTTCAAAATGTCCCTCTTCGAACGCATGGAAGACTGAAGAGTTCCTCAGGATAGAGGAATCGTGACTGGAACCAGGGAACTTGGGTACCACATGCATTATCCTCATCGTGGCATCACATACCACCTGTACATTGAGTGAATGGTAGTGCTTACGATTGCGGTACACATGCTCACTCTGACTAGGTGCAATCAAAGCAACATGTGTGCAATCGATTGCACCCAGCACAGATGGTATCCCTGCTATATTATAAAAGCCAGTCCTGACTTCCAGCCACTCTGTTGCCTCTGTAGGAAAATGAATATAATTCCTAGCGCGTCTATTGAGTGCATAGAGAAACTGGGTTAAGGCCCGCGAGAATGTAGATTGCGAGACCCCGCCCACTATGCCCACAGTTGTCTGGTATGACGCGGAAGCAAGATAATGTAATGAGCACAGCATTTTAACAAGCCCAGGGACTGCACGACCTCTGGCTGTGAAAAAATCTAAATCTCCCCTTATCTCCTCATAAAGAGATAAGATTGCTGCTGAACTCAAACGATAGCGACTTACAATCTCCTCCTCACTCATCCCATCTAACAGGGTTCTCTCCCTGTACAGACGCGGACGAGGCACAACTTGTCTCCTCTGTCTTCTCCTCTGTTCTCCTGTCCCTCTACCTGTCCCTCGGCCTGTCCCTCTCCCTGTCCCTGTCGTATCCGCGTCACTGTCCCTGTCACTGTCCCTCGGTGTGTCCCTACCTTGCCCTATATCATTCTCTTGATCAGCAAGCATGTCATAGAAAAGAATGTTCCTGCGTCTCCTAAACATTCGCAACATTTTGAAATGAGTAGCTGTGAATGAGCAGGTAATGTGCGTCCTTTAAATAGGTATGTGATGATGTCAGGTGACATAGTAAAATGCAAGGTGTTACATTAACATAATAAAGTACTTCTGTGGCAAGCTGTGTGTAGTTGTTGTTATAAGTATTTGTTGTGTGAATTCTGCAGGGAATGATGATATTTGGCAATGATGTGACGTGAAGCTTTGTACAAAGATTGCTTGCAAATAAATAGTGTAATGTGCAATGCATGTAACACTTGTGAACGCAAGAGTCAGTCATGTAATGAGACAAAAAGGCTGAGATTGACGTGGGAAAAGTTTTGTGTAACATGTGTAATTAGCCATGTTATTGTCACATGTTGCCAACAATGAATAGTCGTGTGCATATGCATGCATTTCTGTAATGAGGATAGTTGCTATAGAATGAGTTTACAAGGTGTCCCAATGATGAATTACTGTACATGTGTGTATAAGTTAGGTTGAAGTGCTTATAATGCTACGGTTACAATGTAAACATGCAATGTGATTGAGCGTCCAATAAGTGACGTCATGAAAATAGGGAGGACCCAAACCTAGATGTAAACATGAGAATTTAGATGTACATGAAGGTTTAAAGATGCGTGACACATTACAAGCATTGTGTAATGTAAAGGAACATGAATATACGGTGTATGTGTGACATGTGTGACATCATGTAAATAATTGTCGCTGAGTTCAGTAAAATGTGTGATATGATGTGAGGTTCTCCTTTAAGAGTTGAGTATAGTATTTTCCCTTGCCACATCATCACATGATGAGTAATGTGACCCGCAAATGCTGAAAACATGTAAAAGTCGAATGTTATGCAAATAAGACACGTCAGCTGTGACACAATGCAGGGAATGCCCCCACACTGTAATGCAAATCCCCTTGTATTGTAAGCAATGAAACGTAAACAGTACTATACTGTTATACGTCCCCGCTCCATTGACTTCCATTGATGTACTGCACCGACACACTTTATTCGAGCAAATACCCAGTATGTACCTGGCAGATACCTGGAATGCGCCACTCCTCACCTCTGACAAGCCCCGTTGCATTTGCCTTCCCAGCCTGGGTTCATGCCTGGCTGATGGGCGGCTGATCTGTTAAATGATAATGATTAGGATTTAATAGGCTGCAATGCTTCGCGTGTCTACCAGATGGCATAAATTCATGAATTTTAATGCAGTATATATATATATACTGTGCATTATTGCAGCCAGCGGGAATAAAATGCTTCAATCCCTGCTTGGAAAATACCTCAATGCACTCGGGCAGAAAACAGTCACAAACCTCAATACACCCGGGTATACCCGAATTCGTGGGACTAGCCGAGCTCAAATAAAGTGTGTCGCCAGTGTACAGAAGATTTTTTTTTTCTAAGTGCCGTTCCGGCAGCCTTAGCGATCGTTCTCCCGTCCAAACTGCCAACTTTAGTTGGCGGGAGAAATCGGCCATAACATCTCAATTTCGTAGTGCCGATCAGCCCCGATAAGCTGTTTTTTTTTGTTGAATCCAGCCGATTTAAAAAGTGGCGATCAGTGTCGAAAACAGGCTTATCGGCAGCCGACTGGCCATAACAAAATTATCGGCTCCGAAACCTGGCGAAATCAAGCACTTATCGGCGCTTACTGAATCTCAAACCCAATTTTGGCTATAAAATGGCCATATTTCCCTTATCAACGCTTACTGCATGAGGCCCCTAATGACATCTCTTGGGTTTAAATATCACCTCTATGCTGACGATACACACATTTACTTTTCAACCCCTGACCTTACACCTGCCATACAAACCTAAGTTTCTGAATGTCTTTCTGTTATCTTATCCTGGAAGGCCCTCTTTCGCCTTAAACTTAACATAGAAAATACAGACTTCCTCATACTTCCTCCCAAACCTGACCCTATTATCTCCTTCCACATTACTCTTGAATCTTCCATCCAGTAACCCAAGCACGCTGCTTAGGGGTCACTCCCAACTCCTCTCTCATATTCTCCTCTCTCATTCAAAACATTTCTATAACCTGTCGCTTTTCCTCCACAATATCACAAAGATACACCTGCTCCTCTGTTGCTCAACTATTAAAACTCTGATTCAGGCCCTCATTCTCTCCCATCTTGATTAACTGTAATCCCCTGCTATCCCGCCTTCCTGACTTTCACCTGTCTTCCCTACTATCTATCCTAAACGCTGCTGCCAGAATCACTCTACTCTTTAAACTCTGATTCTGCGTTTCCCCTCCTGAAATTCCTCTCCTGGCTTCTAATCAAATCCTACTGCTTCTGTATGCGCTCCCTAACTACCAATTAGATTGTAAGCTCCTCAGTGCAGGGACTTCTCTTCCTTAATGTTACTTTTATGTCTGGATCACTTATTCCATGACCTTTTACCTCTACCATTTGCTACCTATATGATTACGACGTGCACCACTCCTGTGAAGCGCTGTGCATATTAATGGCATTATATACATAAAAACACACAATACAATATATAATTCAAACAATGCTTGTGAGCTTTTACCCACATTTTTAAACACAAAATATTCCCAAACATATCCTAATCCTATAGAAATAAAATTGAAATGTGTTTTTACTGGTTACACACAATACAGAACACACAATATAAAAACTTCTCTCATACACAGCCAAACAACATCATAAAAATAACGAACAAATAAAAGAAAAACATTTCTCCCCTATTACCCCACAATTTCATCCTGCAACTACGTTAATAAAAGTTCCCTTCTCTTTCTTTATTCTCATAAATAACCTGACTTTGAAACTACTGTGATGCTCCCGGAGCTTTTGAGTTAACTTTCTAATCTTGGCACATTCTTCGCGCTGGAGAAAAAGGTGGGGGCACGATCTGTGCTGCTGCTGTTCTGATTCTCTTTCTTGCAGACATTTGAGCAGAAGGAAAAAAGAATACTGTATCTCCTGGTTTTAAAACACTTATCCGTCTGGCCAAAATGAACAAACCCTTTAAACTTTCACCAGTGACAGAGCTAAATATAGGCCCTCTTTTTTTTCGCATTCTTTAATCCTTCTATACTTGATGTACACCTTTTAAAAATGTAGACTTCATTGTGAGCCAATAAAATTCATGTTTTTGTAAGTACTTGCAAGTTTTTGGATGGTGATTTGTGTACACATGTGATACTTAGCATGGTTTATCTTTCACACAGGTAATCATTCAGGAAAAATTCATTAGGGTATCAAATCCATCTAGCCACTCTCCATTAAGGGCACAACAATTTTACTTGCCGGCCCCGAAACTTGAGTTTATATCAGGAAATGATTTATAACCACTTATTGCTTGTGGGGAAATGGAAGGAAAAGCTGATACGTTTACACCTGATTTCTGCGGCTTTCAGTCAGCCGGGCCTGCCATGCCTAACTTTAGCCACAAAAACCTCATAAAATCCAAAGATTTATACTGCCACAGACACACAGGGATTACTGAAAGTTAGAAGGTTCCACTATGAGCCTTTGCGTTCGCATTCTTACGAATAAGAAAACCGGTGCGACTGCCCATAGGTTTACGCTTCCTTCCATAGTAATTTATTGCAAACAAACTTTTTTCATTGGGGTGGCGTGTTTTTCACTGGTACTTGCATGTGTTTTTTTCACTTGAACTTGCATGTGTATTTTCATTGGCCAACAAAACATATTTATATTGTCTCTTCTTGTTCTCTGTATCCATTCTTTATTATTTTTGTCTGCAGACACACAACCTCTAACGGCAAATTTTGAGAACTTTGGTTTCCCATTATTCTCCTGTTACAGTAATCACATTTAATTGACCTGTACAATACTCCTGATAAAATAATCAGCGCAAGCTGATTGCGTACAACTCTTTTGGCATGTTATTGTTCTGAAATATGCAAATAAGGACCTGTCACGAGACTGTTCCCCAATCATATTTTTTCACCATAACTATACCCAAGATAACACTTGAATTACTTCAGCGGGTCCAACCCAGTCCTGATAAACCTTATACTTTTATAACATGGATACAGATAAGACCTTCTAAACAGATATCCATAAATAAACTCACTTGGTATGTTAATGACAAGACAGAGCAAATGTGCAATCAGGGACCTTTTCTGCTCAGACAACAAAAATACTTATCACAACCCAGGACGGTTTGAACAATCCCTTAAGCATACAAACACTCACCTTCATCACCAAAACACCAAAACTTTTAACGGAACTCTGACCTTAGTCCCAATAAAACTTAACAACTATAACAGTTTAAAATGAATACAGGAACAGACAAATAAACTTATTTGAAACTGCTAGGTAAACCCGTTGTGAAAAGCGTGAATAAATAAGAGTCATAATCTGAGGATCATTGCAAAATGACAAATAAGTTTATTGCAGTGTACAGTGCACACGCAGAGGAGAGTTTCAAAATAAAACTCCCCCAACGACATGATGACATACAGGCCTTATTTATACACAAAATACTAAGCCCACGCCCCCTATACGAGGTTGCGTGTGCGTCATTACGTAAGCATATAAGATAAACAAAATATGAATATGAACACATCGAGTTAATAACATTATTATGGGATTCATATTAGAAATGAAATGACTCAACTAATATTCTTTATACGGGTCGGTGACTTTTACTCTACATACGGACTTCATGGGCACCTCCCTCGGAATGCGAGACACTGCATTATCTGTCTCTTATTTTCATAACATTGGCACTTTGCTCTTCTCTTCAAGGTCTTGTGGCTTAGTTGAACAGCTCAATGTCACTTGAAACTTCAGGAGCAGAAAAAATAAAAATGGTGTCTTTAAACTAACTTCCATACCAACTTTCATACAGACAATAGACAATATCAGGCACCTAAGATGGATGCTGACTCAAAATGGTTGCTTATATCCCAGTGCTGTTATGTCAGACCTCCCCCCCCTCCTTGCATCATATTCTCACTTTGTCACTCCCTCCTTTTTTATTCTTAAAACATGCTTTTGAGAATTAAGTTTATGATGTTAGTCCAGGGAAGCATAGACAGATTCATATTGTGTACTGGGGTGCTCCATCATTTGATAGTGCTCATTGGTATAACTCAGAGGACAAGGGCGCGTGCCCTTCACTGTCATAATCTCGTAAGGCGCTGTGGCCCCAACATGTCTTTTGGAGTTGAATAACTGATCGGCATCTTCTTTCTTCAAGGGACTGCTGTTTCTGGCATCTGCAAAGATTGGCATCAGATTGGAGGGGGGTGGCACATTTGTGGATCATACCTCTGCAACACGTGACACACACATATATGACAACAAGTAACACCCCCAAACACACCAAAGCATTTATAAGTTTTTGCTCCAAGTGATTTAAGCCATCCATCTAACCCCAAGCGTGATATTCTGTCACTTCCCTTTGTAAGCCTCTTTTGAATCTCTTCTATTTCATCTAGTTCATGCTGTACACTGCTACACTGATCTTGAATGAAAACACAATATTGTTCCTTAATTAGGGCACATACCCCTCCTTTTGAAGCTAAAACATAGTCTAAAGCAATTCTGTTTTGTAAGGCCATAAGCCTAATCTGAACCTGTTCTTGGTTTAATGATGAAATTAAAAACTGCAAAATTAAGGCCACATCCCTCCTGTAAATTGTTATCTGACTAAACATACATTCTTACACAGGTTTCATTGGTTGGTTGAGACACTTGACCCATAAATTGATTCTTGTTCCTAGTGTGTGATACACCCTTTAAAGAGGTTCCCTTAAAAAAATGGAAAAATACAGAAATTATACACATAATACTAAAAACCTTATTTTATGCAAGCAGCCTTTCTTTGGGTATGCAGTTGCTAGATAAAAGAAATGGCATCTATCTCTATCATCATATATTTTAAGAATCCTCACAACATTCTATTACTGAGAATTGAGGGGGTTTGGTATCTGTGGAAGCGAAATGCATGATCCTCACCCCTGCACGCATTATATACATCATTCACTCAGAATATCAGAACAGACAATGTCTGTGATGGGTCAACATGGCTGACTTATGATCCTTTCCTTGTGGCTGACACATGCCCCTGGGTGACCCCCTCCTTTCGGTGGAGGTGCAACACACTTCTGGATCAAAGTTTTGCTGCACATGACACATACATATAGAGTGATGAGTACTGCCAAAACACATACAAGAGCTTTCACAAACCACGCTTCCAGGAAACCAATCCTCCCATCAAGGCTCAATTGTACATACATCTTAAATTTCTAACTTAACACACTGTAAAGAATAAAAATATTGAGTCTCTGAAAAAATGAAATGTACTGATAAAACCGGGCCTTAGCCTGGTGTCCTATTTTTCTCGTTGGTTAACAGTTAGAGTTTTGACTCGGCAAGACGTTAACTTGATGCGGCTGTGCTTTAGGTGACTTTGGTCTTTGGTGGCGCTGGAACGTTTGGTGGAGCTGGAATGAGCTTTGGGTCCAGGAAAAGAACTCTGCCACTTTAATTGCTGTATTGGTGGTTACTTTAGGCCTTTTCACCTGGGATGAAGAGCATGCTTGCGTAGGAAATATGTGACTATTAACCCCATCTCGAGTAGGTGCACTTTCAACTTTGCCTAGAGAGACTCAAAAAATGTATTAGTTGCATACAACTTATTGTTTTATTACCAATAACATGGTCCTTAATTCGTTCCTTTGGATTGCTGATAGTCACAAGTCCTCCCATAAGTGTCTCATAGGGAGATAATTTATACCTAGGAATAAATTCTTGAATCAATGTGTTTACTCCTGTCTTAGCATCTGCATATAGACAGAGGTATTCCCTATTAATGTTCCTCAAATTAAAACTCAGTAGCCAATGTGAACCTGACTTTGATCCATCTAAGTTCCTGAAACTTTGGGGCCTCAACCCTTGCCAAACTAATTGCTTCCATAATTAATTCTATCCTGTCTGCAGGCCATATCCCTAAGACCTGGGAAACTGCCAGAGTTTGTCCCAATCTTCAAAAGTGGGGACAAAAAACACTGTCTCAAACTACAGGCCAATCTCTCTTCTCCCAATACTATACACAGTCATGGAAAAAATATTCACTCCCAATTAAGCAATTATTTTACCCATACAAATTTCCCTAGCCAATCCCTATCTGGCTTTTACCCAAACACTCCCCTGTAACTATTCTGCTAAAAAAATTGAAATGCCTTGTATATAATGCATACCTTATTCACTTATGTAACTGCTTTTGCAACTATGTATCCCCTGTATTTAACCCTATACACAAGACACACCCACAAATGAGAGGTGACTCCCAAATTCACCCCTTCCTGGCAAACCCATTCTAGATTACACAGCAATTTTTGACAATAACCACTGCTTACGGACACCTTTGGAAAAAATAAATGGTTAAAAGTTATAACATACATCACATATTCTGTTAATAGACAAATGATTTTGTATAAGACTTCACACTAATTTCTTGCTTTATATAATCTCTTTGCACTGTGCTGAGCACATGGTCAGCGTTATAATTTTAAAGACATTCTGCATATTATCTGACTAAAGAAATTTTTTTTTTTTATAAGACTTGTTCCCGGGCAAAAAGCCATTTTGTTTCTGGGCGTTTCGCCAATTGACCCTGAACAGATAAGATAACGGCACACCAGCTTCTTCCTGAAAAATAATAATTATTGGATTGGAACTTTTGCTTAAAGTTTAAATACATGGAGCTTTATCCAGAGCCCTAAGAACTACATTTTTATGGCCTCTCAAAAATTAACCAACGGGCTTTTATATAGCTGAGGTTTATATAACTTCTTAACACACAAATAGCTCCCACACGCTCATGCTATCTCCCTCCACTCAGTTCTTTTTAATGCCTTCTGTTTCTTTCATAGTTTCACTGACTTCATTCACTACAAATTTATGCTATCCTGTTACAATTCTGTCCTTTTTCAAGCTACACAAACCTATTTCTCTCCATTAATCAACACTCACAAGTCTACCTCACACTAACTCTTCCTTCATCTCACCTCAGGACGTTTGCTGACTATTTTAAGAAAAAGGTTGAATCCATACACCAGAACATTCCCTCTGTTTCCTCCTATTCTACTTTGCTTTCTGCTTTCTTCCTGCTTTCCTTGATTTTTTTCCACTGTATCAGAAGAGAATGTCACCATCACTGTGGATCTCCTCTTCTCCCTCTAATCTGCTACATTTCCATTCTCCTTCAAACATGTAACCGCTATACCATGACTCAAGAATAGCAAGCTTGACCCTACCTTTCTTTCTACTGTAACTACTGAACTTGTCTTGTATTCTCTTGCTTGCTCCATTTTCTCAACACCCATTCTCTCCTAAACCCTCTACAATCTGACTTCTGCATTGCTCCCTCCACGGAGACAATTCTCACTAAAATAACTGATGACCTATATGCTGCCCAAGACAGAGGTCATTACACTCTGCTCATATTACTCCACCTCTCTGAAGCATTTTCCTCTGTGGACCACACTCTTCTCTTTTCTCTGTACACACTCTCTCTAAGTGACCTAATAACATATCTTAGGTTTAAATATCACCTTTATGCTGACGACACCCACATTTACTTTTCAACCCCTGACCTTACACCTGCTGTACAAACCTAAGTTTCTGAATGTCCTTCTGTTATCTCATCCTGGAAGGCCCTCTTTCGCCTTAAATTTAACATGGCAAAAACAGAGTTCCTCATACTTCCTCCCAAACCTGACCCTATTATCTCCTTCCACATTACTCTTGAATCTTCCATCCAGTAACCCAAGCACGCTGCTTAGGGGTCACTCTCTCAACTCCTCTCTCATATTCTCCTCTCTCATTCAAAATATTTCTATAACCTGTCGCTTTTTCCCTCCACAATATCACAAAGATACACCTGTTCCTCTGTTGCTCAACTGTTAAAACTCTGATTCAGACCCTCATTCTCTCCCATCTTGATTACTGTAATCCCCTACTATCCCGCCATCCTGCCTTTCACCTGTCTTCCCTTCTATCTATCCTAAACGCTGCTGCCAGAATCACTCTACTCTTTAAACTCTAATTCTGCGTTTCCCCTCCTGAAATTCCTCTCCTGGCTTCTAATCAAATCCTACTGTCTCTGTACGCTCTCCCTACCTACCAATTAGATTGTAAGCTCCTCAGAGCAGGGACTTCTCTTTGCTCAACTGTTACTTTTATGTCTGGATCACTTATTCCATGACCTATTATCTTTACCATTTGATACCTATATGATTACGACGTGCACCACTCCTGTGAAGTGCTATGCATATTAATGGCGTTATATACATAAAAACATATAATACAATATATACTTCAAACAATGCTTATGAGCTTTTACCCGCATTTTTAAACATAAAATATTCCCAAACATATCCTAATCCCATAGAAATAAAATTGAAATGTGTTTTTACTGGTTACACACAATACAGAACACACAATATCACAAAAATAACGAACAAATAAAATAAAAACATTTTTCCCCTATTACCGAACAATTTCACCCTACACCTATATTAATAAAAGTTCCCTTCTCTTTCTTTATTCTCATAAATAACCTGAATTTAAAACTACTCTGATGCTCCGGAGCTTTTGAGTTAACTTTCGTATCTTGGCACATTCTTCGCGCTGGAGAAAAAGGTGGGGGCACGACCTGTGCTGCTGCTGTTCTGATTCTCTTTCTTGCAGACATTTGAGCAGAAGGAAAAAAGAATACTGAATCTCCTGGTTTTAAAACACTTATCCGTCTGGCCAAAACGAATAAACCTTTTAAACTTTCCCCAGTGACAGAGCTAAATATAGGCCCTCTCTTTTTCCGCATTCTTTTAATCCTTCTATACTTGATGTACACCTTTTAAAACCTTGTAAAAATTTAGACTTCATTGTGAGCATATAATATTCATGTTTTTGTACGTACTTGCAAGTTCCTGGATGGTGATTTGTGCATACGTGATACTTAGCATGGTTTATCTTTCACACAGGTAATCATTCAGGAAAAATTCATTAGGGTATCAAATCCATCTAGCCACTTTCCATTAAGGGCACAACAATTTTACTTGCCGGCACCGAAACTTGAGTTTATATCAGGAAATGATTTATAACCACTTACTGCATGTGGGGAAATGGAAGGAAAAGCTGATAAGTTCACACCTGATTTCTGCGGCGTCCGCCAGCCGGGCCTGCCATGCATGACTTTAGCCACAAAAACCTCATAAAATCCAAAGATTTATACTACCACAGACACACAGGGATCACTGAAAGTTAGAAGGTTCCACTATGAGCCCTTGCGTTCGCATTCTTACGAATAAGAAAACCGGTGCGGCTGCCCATAGGTTCACGCTTCCTTCCATAGTAATTTATTGCAAACAAACTTTTTTCATTGGGGTGGCATGGTTTTCACTGGGACTTGCATGTGTATTTTCATTGGCCAACAAAACATATTTATATTGTCTCTTCTTGTTCTGTGTATCCATTCTTTATTATTTTTGTCTGCAGACACACAACCTCTAACGGCAAATTTTGAGAACTTTGGTTTCCCATTATTCTCCTGTTACAGTAATCACATTTAATTGACCTGTACAATACTCCTGATACAATAATCAGCGCAAGCTGATTGCGTACAACTCTTTTGGCATGTTATTATTCTGATTTTTTCACCATAAGCATAGCCAAGAAAACACTTGAATTACTTCAGCGGGTCCAACCCAGTCCTGATAAACCTTATACTTTTATAACATGGATACAGATAAGACCTTCTAAACAGATATCCATAAATAAACTCACTTAGTATGTTAATGACAAGACAGAGCAAATGTACAATCAGGGACCCTTCCTGCTCAGACAACAAAAATATTTATCACAACCCAGAACAGTCTGAAAAACAATCCTTTAAGCATACAAACACTCACCTTCATCACCAAAACACTAAAACTTTTAACGGGACTCTCACCTTAATCCCAATAAAACTTAACATCTATAACACTTTAAAATGGATACAGGAACAGACAAATAAACTTATTTGAAACTGCTAGGTAAACCCGTCAACCCAGAATGAGACACCCTTCAAAACACATCTCTCTACACACCACTCAAAACAACTTTTTAAACTCAGGCTTTCCTCAAAAGGTGCCTTTTACCTTGATTCTTACGAGCGCTCAGATTTGAGTGACCGAGGAGTGTTTTTTTCAGGTGCTCAGCTTCCGGTATTTTTGCGTCCCTATTCGGGCGCCATCTGTTAAAAGCTTGAATAAATAAGAGTCATAATCTGAGGATCATTGCAGAATGACAAATAAGTTTATTGCAGTGTACGGTGCACACGCAGAGGAGAGTTTCAAAATAAAACTCCCCCAACGACATGATGGCATACAGGCCTTATTTATACACAAAATACTAAGCCCACGCCCCCTATACGAGGTTGCGTGTGCGTCATTACGTAAACATATAAGGTAAACAAAATATGAATATGAACACATCGAGTTAATAACATTATTATGGGATTCATATTAGAAATGAAATGACTCAGCTAATATTCCTTATACGGGTCAGTAACTTTTACTCTACATACGGACTTCATGGGCACCTCCCTCAGAATGCGAGACACTGCGTTATCTGTCTCTTATTTTCATAACATTGGCACTTTGCTCTTCTCTTCAAGGTCTTGTGGCTTAGTTGAACAGCTCAATCTCACTTGAAACTTCAGGAGCAGAAAAAATTAAAATGGTGTCTTTAAACTAACTTCCATACCAACTTTCATACAGACAATAGACAATATCAGGTACCTAAGATGGATGCTGACTCAAAATGGTTGCTTAGATCCCAGTGCTGTTATGTCAGACCTCCCCCCCTCCTTGCATCATATTATCACTTTGTCACCGTCAACCCAGATTAAGACACCCTTCCAAACCTGGCTCTCTACACACCACTCAAAACAACTTTTTAAACTCAGGCTTTCCTCAAAAGGGCCTTTTACCTTGATTCTTATGAGCGCTCAGATTTGAGTGACCGAGGAGTGTTTTTTTCAGGTGCTCAGCTTCCGGTATATTTGGTTTCCTATTCGGAGCACCATCTGTGAAAAGCGTGAATAAATAAGAGTCATAATCTGAGGATCATTGCAGAATGACAAATAAGTTTTTGCAGTGTACGGTGCACACGCAGGAGGCAGTTTCAAAATAAAACTCCCCCAACGACATGGTGGCATACAGGCCTTATTTCTACACAAAATACTAAGCCCACGCCCCCTATACGAGGTTGTGTGTGCGTCACTACGTAAGCATATAAGATAAACAAAATATGAACATGAACACATTGAGTTAAAAGCATACGATGAGATTCATATTAGAAATGAAATGACTAATATTCCTTATAAAAGCTGGTGACTTTTACTCTACATACGGGACTTCATGGGAACCTCCCTCGGAATGCGAGACGCTCTGGTTATCTATCTTTTATTTTCATAACATTGGCACTTTTCTCTTCAAGGTTTTTTTTTGTAGTTAGCTGTGCAACTTAATATCATTTGAGTCTTAAGGAGCAGAAAAAGAAAAAAATGTCTTTAAACTAACTTCCATACCAACTTTCATACAGACAATAGACAATATCAAGCACCTAAGATGGATGCTGATTTAAAATGGTGGCTTAGATCCCAGCACTGTTTATGTCAGACCTCCCCCTTACTTCATATTCTCACTTTGTCAACACTAAAGGAATCTTGTGGTGTTCTGCGAAACTCTGATCAATAAAGTTACCCCCAGCACCAGAATCAAGAAAGGCCAAAGTGGAGACCGAGAATCCCTTACCGGACAAGGAGATAGGTATAAGGATCTTTGTGGGATTAGAAGTAGTGATAGGGGAAAGAGAGATCGTTCCCAATGAGCTCCCCTGGGCCTCATGGGAACCTTGTGTTTCCCGCCTTGTTGGGGCAAGAAAAATGTCCAGGACCCCCACAATACAAACACAGTCCAGCATCTATGCGGCGTTGCTTCTCAGTGCGCGAAAGCGAAGTGACTCCCAGTTGCATAGGTTCAGAAGAATCTGGGACTGGAAATTCAAACTGATTGACCTGATTGGGGTTGATCCTGGAGGTAGCTGTGCGATGACGTCGTCTCTCAGTCCTTCTCTCCTGGAGGCGATGGTCCACCTTGATACAGACCGCAATGAGATCCTCCAGGTCGGTGGGCTGATCATGAGTCGCAAGTTCATCTTTCACAGTCTCAGACAATCCCTGCCAGAAGGCAGCAGACAAAGATTTTCCGTTCCAATCCATCTCTGCAGCAATAGTCCTAAACTCGAGTGCATAATGGGCAACAGAGCGGTTACCCTGAGAAATAAAGAAGAGAGCAGAAGCTGCGGATACCTTTCGACCTGGTGTATCGAACACCCTGCGGAACACCTTGGTAAAAGCTCCAATGCTTTGGGTGAGGTCGGATCTTCGCTCCCAGATGGGAGAAGCCCAGGCAAGCGCATCATCAAAGAGGAGAGAAATTATGTAGGCTACCTTGGAACGGGGAGCAGAAAAGCGGGAAGAACTAATCTCAAACTGAATGAAACATTGATTAAGGAAGCCCCGACACTTGTGAGGATTTCCCCCGTACCGATTGTGGTGGGAAGTTGGGGTTCAGACAGATAGGCAGGCATGGGAGGAGTACTAGTGAGCGGTGGGACGGAATCCGGGCGAAAACATTGAAGGTGGAGGGATAAGATCCTAAAATCTTCTTGGAAGGTTCTCAAGTTTTGGTCATTAAACTATCATTTATTTTCAAGACTTGACAGGGCGTTGGCGTGCGTGCTCAGGACTCTTCCTACCTCAGCGGGGTCGAAGTTTGTTTGGCCGAGCATACTGGAACTCGTAGCTCACCACAAACGAGGCGCGACCGCGTGTCTGAGGTAGGGAATTGTATAGAATGCCAACAACAACCGCGAGGGCACGTCTAGAGTGCAGGGTAGTCGTGCAGGCCAGATCAGGGTAACAGAAGACAGCGTAAATGAGGTACTTGCCGGGTCTTGGAGTTTAGAGTAGCGGATCATTGGGGTACGTAGCCAGGGTCAGGATTGGAGAGCGTAGAGTAGTCGTGGAGCCAAGCCAGGGTCAGTGCAGGAAAGAGCAGCGTCGTCGTGGTTTCAAAGACAGGGTCAGTGCAGGAGAGAGTAGAGTAGTCGTATCCAAAGCCAAAGTCAGTGCAGGAGAGTATCACAGAATAGTATCCAGGCAGGGTCAGGTTAGCAGCATCACACAAACAGAGGTTATGCTAGGCAGTGACTGGGAGCTCTGAGAGCATATTTATAGGACATCCCACCAATGGGAGGCAACCAGGAAGCAGGAGTGCAATACAGTATAGGCTGCTGGATCATGCAGGTGTGTCCTATTACACAGCCAATAGCTACTCGTCAGAAAGCGCGCACCACGCGCAACACGTAGGCGAACTGGTCGTGCGCCATCATTGCGTGCCACAACACCTGCGCCAATACAGGGGCAGAGACCAGAGGTGGGACCCACGGAGATAGAGGCGGAGTGAGGAGCATAACAGCGACATCAGGATGGAGGTGGAGACCAAAGGCAGGACCTACGGAGGTAGAGGCGGAGCGAGGGACGTTACCGCGCTGTGTAACGGTGATGCCAGGCCGGGGGCGGGACCGAGAGGTGGAGACCACAGACCACCGGGTAGACCGTTTGCCGTGCGTCAAGACAGGAGGGGTGAGAACGCGCCCCATGCCTAGAGACTGAAGGGGACCGTGCAGAACCCGCGTGTCGCACGTAAGTACCACTGCCATGTTGCCACTTTTGAGTGCCATGGTAGTCCAGTGGCTGAGTGAGGGTATAGGGGCAGGAGCAGCAGAACGGCGAATCCTCAAATAACCAAACTGATACATACACATTCTTTCTCATACGAATGATTGCAGGAACACAGCATGAGACACAAGACATTACAATACTGACAAATTGGAGACAAAGTGGATTCTGCACACTGCCAACAACCTCATCTCCAGACAACCCCCCAGTCCATTTGATCAATGTCATCCATTTCTACAGTATGTTCATTTCAACAATATTAGATCAACACCGCTGTCGTCTCCCCGATGACCTTACCCTCGTACACCAGCATTTTGGGGAAGTTTTCGACAAGAAGCAAACCGAGGGGAAACCATTGCATCAGGCATTCAATTACCCAATCTACTTGTTTCCAGGAGCCATTTTACCTTCTCAGATTATTTCAGCAGTTTCTTCTACATCCGTCTGAAGAGTCCTTTCCTGAAGCTCGATGCCAGGTTGATAGGTCCCTACAAGATTGTGAAACAAGTAAACCCGATCACGTTTAAATTGGAGTTACCAGATACCGTAAAGATTCCGCTGGTCTTTCATGTGTCTCTCCTAAAGGCGGTGGCCTGCAACAACTCCTCTTCTGCTCCCACCCTCCCAGGCCCAGTTCCAGTAGCTGGCCAAATGGATTATGTAACTCGTCGGATCCTGGATTTCCGTGGGTCTCGAGGCAGTCTCCAGTACCTTGTATCTTGGAGGGGATACGGTCCATAGGAGAATTCTTGGGTGAAGGCTAGTAATGTCCACGCTTCCTCCTTGATCTGAGGTTTCCACCGGAGGTTCCCCGACAAGCCAGGTTTAAATGGTCTGGAGATCGATTCTGGAGGGGGAAGGAGGGTACTATGAGGTTTTGCAAAATCCGTCTCTGGTTGTCTGAGTCCGGACCGGGATTTTGTTCTAGCATGCCCTCTGTGGCAGGATCCTCCATTTTTCCTCCTGGCAGCTTTCTTTAAAAGGATAGCCCTGTAAGCAGGAAGTTGCCGAGCCAAGTTTCAGTTCATGCTGATTACATGCAACGCACTTACCTTTTGCTTCCTCGTTTCCAGACCCGGCTACATACCTCGACCACCCCTGTCTTCTGCCTGCCTCAACCTCTGCATTCTCACCGACTACACAACTCTGCTGCCAGCCCTGACCTTCGGCTTACGACTCACTACTCTATCAGGACTCTGTCCCTCAGCTCAAGTCATTTTTTTTTCATATTCATACCTCAGCCCTGCGGGTCTGTTTCCTGCTTAACACAAGCATTGTTACACTCTTATGATGGAGCCCAGGGTATTGCAGTCAGATTTAAGAATAGGCCTGCCCTAGAGCATTACAGCGAGATAAATGGGCTGGGCTAACATGCTATTGCATCAGCTGGTGTACTATTGTCACGGGAGACCAATGCTTTTAGCAAAAAAATACCTGGATCCTTTGATTAAGCAAATCGTGAGATAAAATAAATTGTAATTTATTCACACAATGAACATACACAGCTTGATTTACAAAATAATACGAAAATACACTTACTTAGTTACGATGTTAAATCTGGTTACAGGAAAGATCTTAGATGGAATCTCAGGTGAATCTTTTTACAGCATGTTGAATCTACCTCCTGACTGGCTTCACAGACTTTTACAACCTCAGAAGTCCTATCTTTACACTGTGCAACCAATCGCGGCAACAAAACATCCCACTTATTGGCAAGGTTCGCACATACTTCCGGAAGCCTGGCAGAGGCTTCAAGGTATGCCACGGGCATGTGCGAACTTCGGCCCTAAGCCGCTTAAAATACCTAGCCAAGCCCACTTCCCTGGTGACAGGTTGTCTATCTGCCTCCTGACACCTGGACATCTGTCAGGGACAATCTGTTTACCTCTCCCCATTCCCACTTGACACCTTACTTGGCTAATTCTTTTGAGCTACAGCCTGTTTCCAGACACAGGGGGACCGAATCAGCAGGGGGCCTTAGAAGCCTGAGTCTAAATTATGCATTGATTACTCACTGGATTTCCTGCCATGCATTTTAAAGCATTGTACTTACACTTTAAGTGTTACCTCCTTTTCTGGACGCCTGAAGGAAAAATCCCCCTATGTCTATAATGTTAAAGCAGTTAAACTAGGGTAACTTTAATTCATCAATTTTAATAAGGCTTTGTAAAAATTCCATGATAACATTTTTAATGGTTTTACCCCAGCATCGCTCACCTCAAAAACGCAGCGCTCTAGGACGTTCTCAGCCAAAGTTACCTCACTGTTTATGCGCTACACAAAAGGCTGCTGACTTTTAAAACTTTTTTCTTTCTGCGGTTGGCAGTGAAACACTGTGACAATGCTTATAACTGATACATAACTGGGGGGAGACATATACAATATAACGGGTATTGATGTGGTCCCCTTATGCTTAGCGGGACACCCACAGACAATTCTAACATATTTACAGGCTTGCAGCCAGCAGTGGTCTGCAGAGCTTCCACTTCACATTTACCCCATATGACTGAGGAGAACTCTGTTACATGACTTATACATGTGGTCCCCTTATACCTAGCGGGACACACACAGACCGTTCTAACACAATTACAGGGTTTCAGCCATTAGTGGGCTGCAGAGCTGGCACTTTACATTTACCCACTATGACTCAGGGGAACCCTGTTACATGGCTTATACAGCTGATACATAGCATTACTCTCGCCCCCTTATCCCTGGGGGGAGAGACACAGGCATTTTGAATACATATGCAATAATTCCACCCTTGCTGGGTTGCAGAGCTGACACTCTATAATTCCTAATCTGGCTCAGGGGCACCCAGCTGGGCATAATACCTTTATTTATTTGCCTGGGTACCCCCTCATGTCACAGCCATCGAGTGCAATGATGCCTGCAGCATCTGTACATGATGTATTGTGATGTTATGATGACCTAATGAAGGTTCACTATGGGACCAAGGGCTCAATGCAGTAAGCACCAAAAAAGCACTCTCGGCAGGGGTTCAATATTGGCATGATTTTGGCGTGTTGCCCTCGCAGTATGCAGGAAGGGCCAAATCCCTGGTGAATCACTGTGAAAGCAACACGCAGAGTAGCCGGTGGCGAGACAGTCTGTCTGCCGATAACCTGGCGATACGCCGTCCCCTGCCGATATGTGTCTGCAGCAGAGAGAGATCCGCCACTCTCTCTGCGCAAACATCGGCAAAATAAAAAATATTTTAAATCAATTTGTATTCATAGTGTACATGTGCAGGGGGTCTCCGGAGCTGAACCGTATTGGTTTCAGGTTCGGGGACCCCCTGCTTCCCGAGATACAGGCCCCTTTATGAGGTGCCGGTATCCCTCTGCATTTAAATGTCCCGATCACGTGACCACGGAATGTAAACAAAGCAGAGGGAATCACTGTGCTATGGTAATGAAGCAGCATTAATGTATTTTTAATAATAGTGTACAGGAGCAGGGGGTCCCCTGAACTGAACAGCATTGATTTGTGGATCAGGGACGTCATGCTTCCCGAGTTACAGGCCCCGGTATGGGTCATCGGGTGCCAGTGTCACGCCATCTTTATAGCATCCCATACGCGACGTGCCCGTTATAAAGATGGCGGTGACACTGGCACTGATGCCCCATACCGGGGCCTGTAACTCAGGAAGCAGGGGGTCCCTGAGCCAGAAATCAATGCGGTTCAGCTCAGGGGACCCCCTGCTCCCGCACAATATTATTAAAATACATTAATGCTGCTTCATTACCATCGCGTATATCCGCTAAGGCAATGAAGGGGTTAAGGCATAATAACATGTTTATTGGGGACAATTGCCCCCAATAAACATTGCAATAAACAACATACGCCCCCTGTGCCCCTAACAACTCCTATACCCCCATTACATATATTACATTTTTGGGATGCACAGCAATGATACTATAGGCCGGCGGTGGCCCTCGGGTGTTCCCCGCAGGCCTGCAGTACCAATTCTGTGCCCCCCCCAAAATTAAACAACACATAAATACTTTTCAATAAATACACCCCCCCTAACACATACAGTATAGTAATGTGCAAAATTACTATTATCCACATATGGATAATAGTGAATTTGCCCATTTAAAATACATAAAGAACAATAAATACAATAAATACATATAGCACTCACCCATGTCCGGCTGGCACGATGAAGGCCATCCTCATCTTCATCACCGTCCATGCCCTCCTCCGATGCTGCAAAACATAAACAAGAATAAAAACAGCCAATATAATGTCCCCAAACCCCTTAATCACCATAGCGGTAATTAACCGCTACAGTCATTAAGGGGTTAACCCACCCTCACCCACCACTCGGGAGGCCTGATTACCCTCCCCCACTACCCACCCCGTGAGGCCTAACCACCCTCACCCGCTACCCAGGCGGGAGGCCTACCCACATACCCTTGGGGCCGATACCCCCTTCCCCCACTCATTTGTACAGTGGCTTCATCATGCAACTATATATATATATATATATATATATATATATATATATACACATGATTAACCAATATACAAAGAAGTTTAAGGGTTAACAAAAACATGCACAAATAAAAATACCACTTCTCCATATCAATACATCACCTTGCATATGAAAATTACAATATTATATAGCCACAGTAAAACAAAATCCTATTTCCTAATAAAATAATTCTCATCTGCCAATCAATATCATGAAATGCCAATCAAAACATTGAATTTACATTGTATACATGATGCATAAAATCTGTGCACCATGTACACTCTGCCAATCAATGTTAACAATAAAATATTCCAAACAAAAGACAATGAAATCCAAACAAGTATACTATTTAAACCAAGCAAGGCAACAGAAATAAATTACCATTAATTAATCAAATCCCAAAACAATTAAAATACCCTCCAAATCAATTACACAATTAACTATTTTAATCGTTAAACAAAACCATTCTCCAAAAAGTTAACACTGACAAAATATACAGTGGCGGCCGCCTTTATCCTAGTGCGGCCGAATCCGCGGCTCTCTGATAACCGCGGGCAGATGCATTTTGTTTGTTTTTTGTCCAGAGTTTATAGCGGTATTTTAGCGCTCGTAATATTAGCATTTTATTATCGCTGTCTGCAATACTGCAATACCGTCTAAAAACTTAAGGGAGCGTTCACGAGCTTTTGTCTTGGAAGTCTAATACTTTAGCAGTTCACCCTACGTCAGTACACAGTCTGCGTGTGCGCGCGCAGTAATTGTAAATTTGCATATTTATACATGCATTTGCAGTGCTGTATGTCTCATTTGAAAATTGTTGAAATGCATAGGCGTGTGCTTTAACAGTATCACATTTCGGCATATACAGTACAGCACTCTCCCCTCGCTCGCCCCCGCACACACACAGGATAATTTACTGCAGTATTTCAACTTCTTATCTTATCTACAGTGCAGTACACCTCTCCCACACCATTCCTTTGAATGTGTGTCTTTCTGGTTTCAATTTGCAATACAGGGGGAGCATAAAAGGGAAATAAAACAAAATACAATCTAAGTGCAGACAGTTTGATAACTTCTAGATTAGTTCAGTGATTAATCTTGGCTCGTATGTGTGGCCTACTTACAAGATGTAAGTCAAAAACGGGCAGTGTGACATAGTGGTCTATGCAGGGAGGACTTCTAATCTAATGAATAATGGAGACTTCCACTCTCAGCCAAGCAGCGGTGTATATAGAAGAGAAAAGATATCCATAGTGCAGACCAATCATAAAAAACGTGACTTTATGGGGTTTTAAAATTGAACACTTACAATAAAAACATATAAATAAAGGGAGAACAGAGAACGTGGAATAAGGAAAGGAGAGGCAGAAGGGAATGGGAGCAAGGAAGGAGTAACTATAGAGGCAAAAATAGTTATGGTTATCGGGGAAAGAATTATCGAAGTGAAATACCAAATAGAGACAGAAGTGGCTCAAGAGAGAGAGCTAAAAATGAAGAAAGATCAACTAGAGGAGTGAAGAGTGAACCATTTGTGGATACCGCCAATCCCTCAACTAGCTCAAGTTCACTCAACAGAAGTAGAGCAAATTTTACACCTATAAATACAGACAAACGGGCCCAAAGAGATAAAGAAAGACAAAAAAACTTTATAGGTCCCCAGACCATAGCCATGATAGGAGAGATAGGAGTAGGGAGCGGAGCTCACCACATAAAAGAGAGAAAAGTGGTTTAGATCCTTTTTTAGGGTTAGGGACGTCTTCCAATTTGGAGGGCAAAGGGAATCGACAACAGAAAGTACCAGACAAGGATTCCAAAGGGAAACTAAAAAGAAGTCGACAGTCAGAGGAAAGAGGGGGGGGGGGGAGACAAGGAACAAGAAAGAAAGAGAAGTGCACGTTAGGGGGAACAAATAGCATTTTCAATTTAAGTAAAGTCATATTGACAGACCCACAAAAAAGTGTCATCTCAAAGGGGCTATCATTTGCTCCAGTGAAGAATCACAGTAGCTTTGATCTCTTCATGGATGCAAATAGATTCCTTCGAAAATTGACCCTTAAAAGGTTTTTCATGGGTAGAGATCAACCACCTAGATTAGGAACGGGCATTCCACCAGTAGTTGCACAAGAGATTAAAATGATACACACAGGATTGAAACCCAAGTCTTCCTTTTATCCACAGTTTGCTAAAGGGAATCATCTGGAGACATTTTTCCAGATGATAAATACAGATTTTGAAAATCTCTTGACACAGAAACATAAATTAAAAGAAAATCTTACCAAACAGGAGAAAATAGCCCTGAAGGAAATTGTGGATAATGATGAATTGGTGATAAAACAGGCGGACAAGGGCGGGGAAACCGTCCTGATGGATAGGGAAAATTACAATCAGGAATCTCTTAGACTACTAGGTGATGAAGAAACATATATAAAACTAAAAAAGAATCCTATAAATGAATTTACAGAGGAGTTGAGATCTTTATTGGAGAAAGGGAAAGATATGGAGGTTCTTGATGAGGGTGAATATAAATTTCTGTACAGTGACAAATCGAAAGTACCGGTATTTTACCATCTGCCAAAAATCCATAAGAGTGAGGTCAATCCCCCAGGCAGACCCATCGTCTCGGGGATTGACTCACTAACACCCAATTTGTCACTGTACATAGATATATTCTTGCAGAAATACGTCACACAGCAAAAAGCATATTTAAAAGACACGACAGACTTGCTGAACACACTAAGTAAAGTCAGATGGGAGCAATATTTCTTAATGGCAACATGTGATGTTGTGTCGTTATACACATCAATTGACCATGAGAAGGGTTGTAGAGCCATAAAGAGGTTCCTGTTGAGAGACGATGATCTTGCAGAAGTACAAGCTGATTTCATCATAGATGCGATCATATTTATCTTGCAGCATAACTTTTTTTTGGTATGATGAAGATTACTATCTACAGAAGCGGGGAACGGCGATGGTGACCAGGTTCGCCCCAAGCTACGCCAACCTCTTCATGGCATCATGGGAGGAAGATAACATCTGGCCGAATGGCGAGCTTGGGAGGGCCTGGTCCTATGGCGTCATTTCATCGATGATGTGTATTTAATTTGGGGGGCAGGAGAGACTTTTTGTCAGGAATAGACAGTGATGACCTGAATTTAAAATTCACCAGTAATTACAGTGGCAAACAAGTGAATTACCTAGACCTGGAGATATATATAGAGAATGAAAAAATAAGAACAAGAACCTATTTTAAGGAAACAGATAAAAATAACTACATCTTGCGGACTAGCTGTCACCTTCCTAGGTGGATGGATGGAGTACCATCTAGCCAGTTCACCAGGATAAAACGGAATTGTAGTGAGAGAGAAACATTTTTACTACAATCAAGGAAACTAAAGGATAGATTCATGGAAAAGAATTATAGAGAGGACAAATTAGATGAGGCCTTAATGAGGATAGACAAATTGGAGAGAGAAGATCTTCTAAAACCCAAACTAAAAAATCAAACTGTAAAGAACTAATTTGACTTTGCGTTCCTCACGAATTATAATGGGGAAGCAAAGGAAATCAGAAAGATAATTAACAAACACTGGGCCATTCTTAGGAATGACCCAGTATTGGGGAGCGAATTACCAGAACATCCTAACATCATTTTTAGAAAGGCCCGCAATTTAAAAACCACACTAGCACCTAGTATTCTGAAAAGGAAAGTTAAATCTCATAACTGGTTACAACAAAACAAAGGATTCTATGGGTGTAAAACATGTAGGGCATGTCAATTTAAATCTAGTAACAAAACTGAGTTTGTATCTAACAATACAGGGGAGAACTTTAAAATAGAATCATGCCTAACGTGTAGGTCAGACCATGTGGTGTACCTCCTGGAGTGTCCATGCAAACTACAATATGTAGGGAAGACTGAAAGACCTATAAGGGTCAGAATCATTGAACATCTAAGCAGTATAAAAAGATCACTTATCACACACAGTCTATCAAAACACTTCATGGAGAAACACCAGGGGGACACCACTGGTCTGACATACATGGCCATAGAACACGTCCCGGGCCACTGGCGGGGGGGGAGATCGCAACCTGGAACTCATGAGGAGAGAATCTTTCTGGATACACAGGTTGCGGACTCTCTCCCCCAGGGGCCTTAATATGGAAATAGAGATAACACCTTTTTTGTGACATATCATGTTTATCAATTGCTGCAGTTCTCTCTTGTTTCTTCCTTTGTTTATTCTCTCTGTGATGGTTATGTCCACTGTTGTTTCAATAGATCTAGGCCAATAGAATATAGGAAAGATTGTGCCATTGCTGTTCTTAACTCTCCTGGTTTCATACCCCCCAAACAATCCCCTATTTAGGATGTTATATCTCATTTGTATTTAATTGTGTAATATATCTGTTTATGCTGTAAGTTATCTTGACGCATTGTTCCAGCACAACATGAAACTATATGTCCCAATATCATGTAACCCTCACAAATGTATAGGTATATGATCCCCCATCTATGTATATGATGGAGCCTCCCCCCTTTTTTCCACTTCACATTTTTCAATGTGTTGTATCCACCCTTGGATGTAAAATAGTCCACCGCATTGCCCCTCTAAAATATCTTACTCATTCCAAAATTCCCAATTGGAAGCTGGGTCTTAATTTTGTATACACATCCAGTCCAATCCCCCTTTCTTTCGAGCCCCACATTCCCTATTTTTGTATATTTTTTATATATAGAACCCTCCCATATTAAATATTTAATTTTTAATAATACATTCGTTTATATTGTATTTAACATCATCAAATCTTGTATCCATGTCATTTCTCCATACCATACAAGCGCTCCCTTATGTACATAGATGTATTTCAAGGTAGTAATTAGTGCAGACCTTTTTAGACACATGTTTTTGATTAAGTGTTAATAATGCGGGGTATATTAAGATACAGAGGAGTAGGGGGCGGTACACTCCTGAGGAAGCCACACACCGTATTGGCGAAATGCGTAGAGTGGTAGCCGCCCAGAGGAGGAGAGAAGCAGTGTCCGAGATTGCAGACCCACTACCGTAAGTGACGGATCGTGGCCAACCGTAAGTGACGGATCGGAGCTAACCGGAGGGGACAGGACAGCCCACCCGAGGGGGAGCTCCAGGAAAAGAACAGAGCGGCATCCTACACGAGGAACGGAGCTGACGGGACAAGTACATCCCAGAGGGATCCCAGGAGGTGGAGAGTCCAATGCAGCGGCGTCCCACGCAGGGTCCATAAACCGGAGGTGGTGGGTGAGCCAGAAGCTAACAGCAATCTCTCCTCGGTCACATCATTGTGATACACGCATTATTTATATGTTTTTATTGTAAGTGTTCAATTTTAAAACCCCATAAAGTCACGTTTTTTATGATTGGTCTGCACTATGGATATCTTTTCTCTTCTATATACACCGCTGCTTGGCTGAGAGTGGAAGTCTCCATTATTCATTGGATTAGAAGTCCTCCCTGCATAGACCACTGTGTCACACTGCCCGTTTTTGACTTACATCTTGTAAGTAGGCCACACATACGAGCCAAGATTAATCACTGAACTAATCTAGAAGTTATCAAACTGTCTGCACTTAGATTGTATTTTGTTTAATTTCCCTTTTATGCTCCCCCTGGATTGCAAACGGATATCGACGAATTGTGGGACTAGTGGAACCAGTCCCTACCAGCTGGGTTTGAGCAGGGGGTTTTAATTCATTTTTTCACGTTATTCATCACGTTTACACTGTTTTTTATCATTTGATTTCAATGTCATTCACTGTATAATATAAGTGAACACTAATAGAGTTAGCGCCTTTCTTTCACTATCACACAGCACGTTTCTGGTTTCAATCACATTCCTGCTTGATAGTTGATGATTACTACTGCATGCGCATGTAAATTCACCACTGCTAACTTCTCCTCATTTCTTATTTTTATTTTCTCCACAAGCCTGCCTAGACCAACTTGATATTACGATATTCAATCTGTGCTGTATCTTTTGACTGTGACCCTGTGCGTTTGACTGCACATGGTTGATTTGTGGGCTTTTTATGTACTCTATTTGGGGGTGTAGGGATCAAATTATTATGATGACGTGCCTTTTGAAATGATGTCATTTCTTTGAACTGCTGTAATCCTTCATGCTGCTGTACCCCACTCCCCCACGCACACACACAAGGCTCGCTCAAGGATTTGAAACTCTTATCGACAGACACCTCTACTGAGTCATTCAGTTTCTGAAGTTTGCCATTGTGTTTTTAATTCCGTCCCTAGCCGAGCATCACCTCACTGCGCCTGCGTGTAATCCACCCCCCCCCCAACCCTTTGAGGCTTTGTTTACGGTAACGCTTTTGAAAATCCCTTCTCGAATTTGATATGTAAATCTGATTTGCACAGCACTGTGAGAATTGAGAGTTAAAAAAACATTATCTGATTCATGTTGCAGTAAATTACCACTTTTTGTCATTCTTTCTTTTTCTTTGGTGTAGGTGGGAGGGGGGGTTGTTGTCAATGATTATGATTATCATAAATGTAAATAAATATTTATTTTATTTTATCAGGAACAAAAAAAACAAATATAAAAAGTGAATAATACAAAATGCAGTCTTTATTAAGTTCTTCAGTCAGATGGAAATCGAGGGCCGGTGGATAATCATGAATAATGCACATTGATAATAATATTAAATAATAATATATAATATATAATAATATATATATAGTAATATAATTTTTTCCATCTTTATCTTCTTCCTCATTCTGTGTACAGTACAGTAGTTCATTGAGAGAGGAGAGGTTTTGTGTACATCATGACTGCCGTTTAGATACTGTACACTTAACTGTACAAACAGTTCAAACTTTACACGATACCCCTCCTCTCCCCCAGTCCATCCTTTTTTTCTGAAAAGACTAGAAAACAAAAAATTAGTGCAGTTATGTGCATACTGTGTTATGGCATTGTGTGCTGTGTAGTACTGTCAAACTAGTCTATACTGGAACTACTGTATACTGTGACTACTGTTAAATAGTTTGGAACCAGATGGCTGGTGCTGCTCTCTCTGGAAAGAAAAAAATTGAGCAGTTAGGTGCATACTATATTATGGCATTATGTACTGTATAGCTACTC
Source organism: Ascaphus truei (assembly GCF_040206685.1). NCBI lineage: Eukaryota > Metazoa > Chordata > Amphibia > Anura > Ascaphidae > Ascaphus > Ascaphus truei. The sequence goes on along the minus strand of NC_134486.1, from coordinate 210,306,011 downwards.
CATATTGGACTACAGTATGCAGTTAGTACTGTCAAACTAGTCTATACTGGAACTACTGTATACTCTGACTACCAGGAAAGAAAAAATCTGTGCCATACTTACCTGTATCATACTGTACATACAATACTACAGTACAGTACTACTGTGTACCATACTACCTTCCTGATTCTTGCCCATTATGCGCGATCACAATGGGCAACACAGTCGCAATATGGTCAATATATTTATTGCATCGTTCCACAAATTCAGTATGCCTTGCGCCAACTCATCCTTTTTGGAGGGTTTCACGACTTTTCGGATATGGTCCTTCAGCTGATGCCAGACCATTTTGATAGGATTGAAGTCTGGCGATTTATCATTGGAGGGGGAAAAAGGGACAGTTAGTTTAAGAGATACAGTACACAGTAAAAACAGTGGGAAAAATTGAGACACGGTTACCGCACTTACTCCGCTGGCATCTTCACCCAGTTGTTACCGCGCTCAAGGATATGCGCTGTTGATGCGGTGTGCTTCGGATCGTTGTCCAGGTAGAAACGGTGACCATCCGGAAACTCACGTGTGATGTATTCCACAATTTCAGGCACAATTTTCTCTTCGAAGAAAGCTTTATTCATGATTCCTATAACAAGAAAAGAAAAGTGCTCAAAAAACTGCTCACTAGTACAGTACAGTGCGTAAGGCAAAAGCGTGTGACATACTTTTTACTGTACATTCAAAGATGACGATGCATCCTGGTCCATGCCTAGAGATGGCACCCCACACATGCATCTTCACTGGGTGTTTTGGACGCGGAATCATAGATATGCGACTTTTTTTGTGGAATGCAAAGGTGGCAAATCTCTCCAGCGAAACAGTAGACTCGTCAGTGAAGATGCAATCCTGGAAAGTTTCTCCACTGTCGATCCATGCCTGGGCCTGGACCACTATCTTGATTTTGTTAACGTCCCTTATCATAGGGTACGCTCTGTAATGACAAGGAATAAATAATTTTATAGGTACAGTACAGTTTCTTAAACAACACTTTTACCTCCTGTGCTGTCCAGTACTAACCTCACACGTCCATATTTCCATCCAATTCTGCATCTCATCTTCTTTATGCTGGTCTCGGATACAGTGAGATTGTGATTTTGCTGCAGAGTGTATTTGACCCTTAATACACTCTTCTCATCATTCTCTTCACTTATTTTGTCGACCAGAAGAGTTGTCTCCCTACAATGTACAGAAAAACAACAATATTAATATGCAGCAATATAAACAATATATATATATATACTGTTGTTATATAAATATACCGAAATAAATATAACATTAGAGAGATCTACACAATATATAGTTCTATTAATATGCAGCAATATTAACAATAATAGATATACTGTATTATATAGTTATATAAATATACTTACGCATTAGTTACCGTCGTGCGTTGTTTGGATTTTCCGTGTGCATGATAGCACACGCTGGTTGATGGCACAACGAGGCCAGAAGCAGCTAACCAGCATTGGATATCTGCAATTCGGTGTCCGCTCGTGTACATCTCCTTAATTCTCATGCTAAGATCCTTTGAAATCTTTTTAACAGGCATTGCTGCGAGTAGAAAGAAAGACAAACACAAGAATGTATATTCGATGTTTAGTCGATGTGTATTCAATGTGCAGTGAATCCACAAAATGGATGGTGTATTTATACGTTAATGACTCACATTAGAGTACGCCCACTTTTAACACCTGTACCTCGTCGCCATGCATAAAAGGTTACACACTTTGCATAGCCCACCACTTGATGATCTTTATCTGAACTTGCCCTTGTCCAGATACTGCATTGTGCCATCTGCTTCCATGGATCAACCCCAAATCTACGGACGCAGGAAGCCACTCGCCTCTGCCGTGCCTGTTACACAGAAAAAGCGAAAGGCGGCGGCGGCAGCCGTTTCCAAGCCAAGGCCAAAGTGACAGGCAAAGGCTAATAAAGAAAACCTGCTGACCCCAAAGGCTAAGGGTTTTAAAACACGTAAGCCTTATTATGTCAAGAAGAAATACGGTGATGTACACACAACGCAAAACAAATGGCAGCCAACCCATCGAACTTCAGGCCACTTCCTCGTTTATGCTTCGACGACTCTGCCGCCGCTCTCCCTGAAATCTACAGCCCATCTTCTCCACTACTCATCCTGGATGCTGCCGCCGCTCTCCCGGAAACCCACAGGCCATCTTCGCCACTGCTCTTCGGCGACGCTGCCGCTTGTGCCCCTGAAATCAACGGGTCACTTTCTCCATTACGCTTAGACGACTCTGCCGCTTTTCGCCCGGAAATCCACAGGTCGCTTTCTCCATCCCTCTTCAACGACGCTGCAGCTTCTCCTCTCCCGGAAATCCACAGGTCACCCCCTCCATCCTTCTTCAGTGATGCTGCCGCTTCTCTCCATGGAACCCCCATCTCATCCTCCATAGCACCCATCCAAACAGATGTCCACAGCACGCCATGCACATGAACCAGCTCTTTAGACCGCATGCTGAATGGGTTATGTGTGGATATCCCCGGGAACTCTACTGTGCTGGTAAAGATAGATCTGCTTCTGGAGACCATGCTAAATATGGATCAACGGATGCAGAAGATGGATCAACAGATGGAGAAGATGGATCGACGGATGGAGAAGATAGAGACTGACATAGCGGGGATTTATAATTTGCTCAGTGTTCATGCCCCTGTATCCCCGACGCCGGAGCAGGAGGGTGGCATGGATGTGATGAATGGGACCTTCGACCGCCTTCCAACACCAAGCGCACCCCCTCCACCAGAAGAATTTGTGTACATGTATACCGTTGAGGAGGAGGATAACATGACAACCCCGTCAAGACCACGTCAGGAGACAACACGGCGACCAAGACAGGAGGAGAGCTTCCTCCCAGACAACCTACCCTCGCCTGCTCACAGAAGCACACCTGCTCCCAGAATGCAACATACATATGCTTGCATCGATACGGTGCCCGACATCATCCTGCGCGAGCTGCCATAGCCACTCAGGGAGAAGTATAGGGTGATGAGTGCTGGTGTACCCCACAAGTATGCCATGTTAATTTTCAAGAACCACGTGTCATACTTGTTGTACTGCGAGTGGGCCTACAAAGTGAACTATGAAGGAAATCGCATAAAAAGGGCGCTTCCTGAAAATTTAAGAGATACTATTGTGGAGGAATTGCGGTGCTATTTTTCAATGACAGATCCTGTAATGAAAACCGTTCGAGATGCCATTAATGGCATTTTGCGCCATACAAGGCATTGGCCCTGGAAGGACAATCTGGTGGGGCTCAAATTTGCGTGACTGTTCCACTGGTGTTTATTTTTTTAAAATGTTTTTGTAAATGTTTTGACTGTTGCGTGTTTTAACTTGTATTAATAAAGAAATGTTTTTACTTACTGTACACACAGGACCTGCACAATTCCAGTCCCCGAGGGCCGCAAACAGGCCCGGTTTTCAAGGTTATCCTGAAAACCGGGCCTGTTTGCGGCCCTCGAGGACTGGAGTTGTGCAGGCCTGACCGACTGTTCTGTACACCATCCGACTGTAAATATTTTGGCTTTCTGTACTGTAATAAAGGAGATGTTGCGTTTTGTATATTTTTTGAATAAAGAATTACTTTTAATAACACCATATTGTTGTCATGTACTGTACATGTTTTGACTTTCTGCACTTTAATAAAGGAGATGTTGCGTGTTTTAACTTGTATTTCTGTACATAAATGTTTCCACTAGCAGTAAACCATACACCTGTTGATGTTTTGAATTGCTGTACACTTAAAATGTTTTTACATTGTACAGTATTTGTAAATAAATGTTTTTGTACTTACTCCACCAATAAAAGAAAATGTTGATTTGTTTTAAATTGTTCCATTGTCTCCTTTTGTACTGTAACAAAATACAGTGTTTCTAGAATGTACAGTACTATCCAGGCATACTGTACTGTATAGTGTAGGCATGCTCAGTACTATACATCACAAGAGTATTAAAACAATACATGCTGTACGGGTAAAGAATACACATATGTACTGGAATACATGTAGAATAAATGCATACTTTTATTTTCTCGGGTTTATTATACTGTATACTGTATAAAAAAAGTATTGTATGCGGTCTGAAAACATCAGCATACTGTTTCAGGTATTTTATCCTGATCAATAACAACAGCCACTAAACTGTAGACTCCGGTACGTGTTTTTTTTAATCCGATTCAGCAATGTGCAGACATTGTTACACAAAGCGATATTATCCATCGAAATCCCTCCATTTGCCGTTTTCCGCATGAGATGAGAAAGTTTTCTTTTCTGATGAAAAATAAAAGTACAAGTTTTACTGTAATGGTCAGTCCCCTAAAGAAGTTCCCACAGTCAGCCCCACCAATAATTTTCTCGGGGGGCGTCTTCTGTTCACATGCGCATGCGCCTACCGTCGATGTGATGACATGCATACAGTATGCGTTTCAAGAAGGTTCCAATGCGCATGCGCCTAGCTTTCCACCAATTGTGCAGTATCTACTGCAGAAGCCGCTTAGCCGCTCAGCCAATGATATTGCTTACTGGAGAATCGCTTGACTTTTGAATCGCACTGATATTGATATTTTCAAAATAAAAAAATCAGAATAAAATACGGCAACATTACTCACCACAGAATTTCCCAATCAGCTGGCGCCGGGCCACTGCCAGTCCCGTATTCTTGATCGTACACGTCATTGACAGGTGACAGCGGAACTACTACACCTGTAGTCAGCTGATGAGGCTGGAAATCGCTTAGGTACATGCAAGCTTGCTCGAAACTGTACGCGAAATCCGTCTCAGGCTGCAGGTATCCGTGCGTGGAAAGACAGCAAGGGTTGTCACTGACGGTCGGACTGTTATTGGAAGCCGGTGCTGGTGCATTGCTTGCCAGCGACTGACGTTTCTTAGGTGGTTTTAACACGACCTTTTGCCGTCTGCATGATCATAGATACGGGAAAAACCCGGTGATACACACCAATACCCTCCAATAAAATCGGGATCAATATGAAAAAAACATGGATCGCTACATAACTTTTTCTTTATTGCACGCTTCCACACATAAGGATCTGGCGAAAATTTGTAAAAGTCATAGTTTTCGATAAAATACTGATAAATTTGAACAACTGTTGCCATCTTATCATCTGTTGCATTAATCGCGGCCCATATTAAATAAGCGTACGTTCTGTTGGGTTTTTGGAACACGACCAGCAGTTCTGCACTCATGGCGGGACTCTGGACAATAACCTGACCAGAAACTGGTGCTTGTTTTTCTTTAATATGAAAAGCCTAAATTGATACATTATTGTAACCTCTTCCTTCAGTCCCAAGGCCAATTTACAATAGACCACTGTGGTATCTTTTTAAACGAAACACCTGCAAGTCTTCACATTACTGAAGCGCATGCGCATTACAATTCATGAATATCTGCCATCTGGCGGATACGCGAAGAATTGCAACCAATTAAATCCGAACCATTATCAATAAACACATCAACCGCGCATCAACCGCGGCTGTGAATGCAACATGAATGCGGTATGAATGCGGTCAGAATGCAGCATGAACGCGGTGGCAAAAGGTGGCATTCGAAAAAAAATGCCCGAAAAATGCGGTGATGTTGGAGAATAAAAGGGGCCGCGGCTGTAAGTACTAAAAAAAATCCACTATATAAAAGCAAGCTTCACCCTGAGCTAAAGAACTGCAAACAACACCAAAAATTACATCTATCTAATTAAAAATTACATTACACACATTTAAGCATAGCAGCATAGCAAAATACATTTTAAATAGTGCAAAACAAGCATTTCCAACCAAATCATTTCTTACCCTGTATGTATATATCGATCGAGACATACATACAAACATACATACAGTGGCAAGAAATGATAATAAAAAAAAATAGTATCACATATAAAAAATTACAAAAACCAGTTAAAGTTAAAGAAAATACATTTCTTTTGTTAACTTACCATTAGCTGCCCCACTCACCGTCTGCCTTCAAAATGAGTCGCCATAGGCTTTTATAGGCCTATGACATCACATTTTCGTCATATGGTTCCCACGGCCCTGATTGGGCTGTGAAAACCATGTCATTTGGCCGAAAAATAAAAAAAAATGATGACGCCATTTCAGAATGGCTGTGCTTCATTTGCCTTTAAGATGACGTCATGAAAAGAAAGATGGCCGCCCTCACATGGTACGGTAGCCAATCAGACCATGTGACAGAGGCTTTGGGGAGAATGGATGTGATGTCTTCAAAAGCCTGTCACATGGTACTAGAGCCAATCAGAGTTGTTTTTTTGGCCAAATCACATGGTTTTCACGGCCCAATCAGGGCCGTGGGAACCATATGATGAAAATGTGACGTCATAGGCCTATAAAAGCCTATGTCGTCTCATTTTGAAGGCAGGCGCAGAGGAGGACGGACCTCTGGAAGGAAGAAGAGGACCGGGGAGTGGCAGCAGACGGTAAGAAGACCCCCAGAAGACACCAGAAGACCCCAGAAGAACAAGAAAGAAGACGGAAGAACACAGATCAAAATCCCGTTGATGCTTTGGATTACAAAAAAAAGTCTTGGTTTATTTTTTTATGGTTTTTTATTTTATGGGTTCCTGTTGCTATGCGTGGATTGGTTCGAGAGCTTGCTGTTCAACAGGAGTCGGTGAGTGGGGCAGCTAATGGTAAGTTAACATTAGAAATGTATTTTTTTTTAACTTAAACTGGTTTTTGTAATTTTTTATATGTGATACTATTTTTTTTATTAACATTTCTTGCCACTGTATGTATGTATGTATGTATGTATGTATGTATGTATGTATGTATGTATGTATGTATGTATGTCTCGATCGATATATACATACAGGGTAAGAAATGATTTGGTTGGAAATGCTTGTTTTGCACTATTTAAAATGTATTTTGCTATGCTGCTATGCTTAAATGTGTGTAATGTAATTTTTAATTAGATAGATGTAATTTTTGGTGTTGTTTGCAGTTCTTTAGGTCAGGGCGAGGCTTGCTTTTTTATAGTGGATATTTTTTGGTACTTATATTTTGTCAGTATTAACTTTTTGGAGAATGGTTTTGTTTAACGATTAAAATAGTTAATTGTGTAATTGATTTGGATGGTATTTTAATTGTTTTGGGATTTGATTAATTAATGGTAATTTATTTCTGTTGCCTTGCTTGGTTTAAATAGTATACTTGTTTGGATTTCATTGTCTTTTGTTTGGAATATTTTATTGTTAACATTGATTGGCAGAGTGTTACACAGATTTTATGCATCATGTATACAATGTAAATTCAATGTTTTGATTGGCATTTAATGATATTGATTGGAGATGAGAATTATTTTATTAGGAAATAGGATTTTGTTTTACTGCGGCTATATAATATTGTAATTTTCATATGCAAGGTGATGTATTGATATGGCGAAGTGGTATTTTTATTTGTGTATGTTTTTGTTAACCCTTAAACATTTCTTTGTATATTGGTTAATCATGTGTATATATATATACACACAGGTAAACCCCGTTATAGCGCGACCAGTTATAACGCGAAATCGGTTATAACGCGGTTTTCACGTGGCTCCCATTTTTTAAAAATTATTTTTAATTTTTACATTTTTTTTGGGGGGGTGAGCATAAATTGGGACAAAACATCCCCCCCTCTCTCACAGTATCCCCCCCTTCTCACAGCCCCCCCTTGCTCAAAGTACACACCAGCTCACAAAGTACCCCCCCTGCTTACAGTACCCCCCCTCTCTCACAGTATCCCCCCCTGCTCACAGCCCCCCCTTGCTCAAAGTACACACCAGCTCACAAAATACCCCCCTGCTCTAACAGTAACCCCCTCCCTACTCACTGTAATCCCCTTCTCAAATTCACTTCTTCTCGCTGGCTTCATACAGTTCCTTTGCATCCTGCTTAGCGAGTGAATCGTCCACACTGCTCCCCTGGTCTCTCCCGGCAGTTGACAAAGACACCAGAGAGCGTGAAGCCAGAATCTCGATTAGACACCCCTCACATGCGCGTGCGCCGTGCGCATGCGCCGTGTGTGCGGCTCGTGAGATGTGGATGTGGGCTGCCTGTCTCTCCCTGAAGGGACTTGCCCCCCACGATCCAGCAAGCATCCTCTGCTGAATTCCATACCAGGACCATAGCAAAGGCCCCTATCGCCTCTCGCAGCTCGGCAGCTGGCAGTTCTCACGCCAAGGGCTAGTATACTGACCCCTGTCAGCACGCACTGTTCCATCAGATTTGGCCAGCTTGAATTGCTCTCATTCACAAAATGGGACCAGCAGGTGTGGCTATGTTTTCAGTCCGTCCTCTCGAGCTATTTGAGTAGCACAATGCCTTAAGCTTTGTGTAGTTGCTGCTGCCCCACCGGCTCTGGGAATGCTGGGAGAGCTCTCAGCTTTCCCTCAGGCGGACGCGGTAGTATTAACCGCTAAGGTAATGAAGGGGTTAAGTCCACCCGCAACCCCCTTGCAAGCCCTAAACAGCCACCAAGGGCCAAATACCCCCTTCACCCTCCCCTCCTACCCACAATAAACCTGGCACGGCTGGTTAACCCCTTCATTACCTTAGCGGTTAGCCGCTAAGGTAATGAAGTGGGCTTTAAATGCATTTTTCCTGCCTCGGATGCATACCGGGGGGCTCCGGTGCTGGTATTAATGGGTATCAGCTCCGGAGACCCCCGACATCAATCCCAGGCAGGAAAAAGGCCTGATTTTTTCTAAGTGTCGACCTTGCCGATCCTTCTCCCCCACCAACTTGCCGGCGGGCCGGATTGCCGTAAAATTCTCAATTCTAGAGTGCCGATCAGCAGCGAAAAGCTGATCGGGGCTACTAGAATTGAGCGCGTTTCAAAAAGTGCCGATAAGTGGTGAAAAGTGGTCACTTATTCTTATTTTTTATTCGGCTATAAAAAATGCTGATTTTTGGAGCTTATCGGCGCTTACTGAATCGGAGAGGCAAAATTTGCGAGAAAATGGCGAAAACGGCTTTTCGGTGCTTACTGCATGAGGCCCCAAGTGTTGATGGTACGGCCATGCCACACGCAAGATGGAAAAACATTAATGTAATTCCATAAGGTCTCTTGCCAAGTACAGACCTGCGGATTTAATCTGTTTTGACTGGAATCTTAGCTTCTATCCTCCTTCAGATACAGTATGTTCCTACAGTATATCCAGATCTAATTACAGTTCACACCTCAATCAATTTCTGTCTGTGCTCTTTCTCCTTCAGTACTGCTTTTGGTTTCCAGTTCAGACAATGACATGCCAATGTTTCCCTTCCTGCAAGTCTCCCTTGTATTCTCCAGTCCAGCCCCTGGATTCAACACAAAAAGAGATATTGAAATATGCTGCTCACCGTTTCTCTCCTCACAACCGTACACCTCCATCACCTGGGGCTAAAGTGATTTTCATTAGCTTTCCATTGTTGAAAGTTGCCACTTATGGGGCCTCCCTTTTGCAACAGTCTTCTAGTTTTCTTCTAAGAAACCTGGTGATTTTTTTCAAGCCATGAACTTTACTTGAGCTGAGTCTGCACATGAAAAGCTTGCTGTGTATGCTGACATATGTAACTATATCTGAACATTCATGCTGCTACAGTAGTTGTGCCTTGAACCTGATATCTGTACATGAGGCCTCTAACCTAAATCTCCTAGCTATGCCATTTTCCCCATTATAAAAGCCTCCTGCCCTGCCAAAGTATGTGCTTTGACTTCCAATAGGTAATTCAATGTAATCCTGTGCTAAAAATCAGAAATTTGTGCTGGCAGTAGCTTCATTAATCTAAAGTATTAGTAAAGATTAGAGATGAGTGAAATTTACCCCGGATACGGATTGGCTGTTTCCTTTTAGCCGTGTATCAGTCTAAAAAAACAGATTAGTTTTTTTTTTCTATCGCTGAAAATCCGCCCAAGGGAGGGAAAGAGGTGGTTGTTTGGCCCGGTAAGAGGGAAGGAAGGAGATTTTTTTTAAGTGAAACTTCTTTGCTGGCGCCTACAGGGTTTTCATGGGGAAAAATCCTTGCGTGGTAACGAAAAACCGTAACACGAGTGACGTCACGGTACTAATAAGCACGCGCCGTTGGTCGAATCCATTGCGCGCACATGCGTAAAAAAACACTGCCGGGTCTCGCCGCACATGCACAGAGGTGGGTGGAGTCTGGCACACGTGTTTTGCCGGACGAAGTCTGGTGCACATGCACAGTGGCGGCCGGGCTCAGCGCTTGGGATACAGAGACACCCGCAGACACACACACACACACAGAGGCAGGCACACACACACACAGAGGCAGGCAGGCAGATACACACACAGGCACACAGAGGCAGACACACACACACAAAGGCAGGCACACACAAACACAACACAGACACAGGCTTACACACAGAGGCAGGCAAACGCACACACAGACACCAGAGACGCACGCACACACACGCACAGAGACGTATGCACACACACACAGAGACACACACGTGCACACACGCACACAGAGACACACACACAGAAAGTTAGTATAACTATATAAGTACAAATATCTAAAACAGAGGGGTCTGCAGAGCACACGTGTTCTAAATCAAACTTCTTTGCGTTTTGCCACTGCCATTGTGTTTTGAATTTTAATTAAAAATATCACCATCACAATACATATAATATCTGTGACAAAACAGTGACCAACCACAAAGAAGTTTCACTTAAAATGTGCGTGCTCAGCACACACGGGAGACCGAGGCACCCGCAGACACACACACACAGAGGCACGAGAGTTGCACACACACAGACAGTTAGTATAACTATATAAGCGCAAATAGCTAAAAGAGAGGTATGTGCCGAGCACGCGCGTTCTAAGTCAAACTTTGCGTTTTGTCACTTACATTGTGTTTTGAATTTTAATTAAAAATATCACCATCACAAATACAATATATGTGACAAAACAGTAACCAAAGACTACCACACTAAAATTAAGTTTATTTTAAAAAATTTATTTAATGTGTAGGCAGATGATCGTAAATGGGATGTGCAAGGGCTAAGCTGTAGGTATTCCAGAAAGTTATTGAAGATTACACATTGAGCCATATTTAATAAGTAGTGCTACTCCATGATACACCTTCTGGTACCACTTAGTAAATACAGTATGACCCTTTACAGGCCATTTATATGAATCATCAGTAAGGTGTCTTTCAGCTGAGAAGGTGTCCTATGTAGCAACACTTCTTGGTAAATATGGCCCATTATACCTTGAGTATACAATTAAATGTTAGCAACATTTTAACATGAAGTGTTTAGTTTGATCAGAGTGATACAATTTTACAAAGATTTTCATATCCTTTTAGTTCTCCAAAAACCTTTATGACCTGTCCAGTTGCTGGAAAACATACAGTTGGCCCATGGACTACAGCAGCTGTGAGTAAAATGTAAACATGTTATTTACTTATATGTTAATTATAGTGCTCTAATAAGGTAGACATTAGGTCAATATTTTTAAGAGTTAAAAACATTGTTTAAATTTACACATATGATGTTTGTGTCTGGTTTCTAGGGTAGTCTCACATAGTTGCAAACATAACTTATGAATATCATTGCTATCTTTAGATTCATTTACTGAAAAAAAAAATATTTGTTTCTCTTAAAGTTTTTATTTTTATCAGGACATCTAAAATACTTGCTCTTCAGATACTTATTGTTCTTCCTACCTGTATGTCTATTGATTCCATTTAATGACTTGATAAATTAAAAACAAATGAAAACATTTTGATTTACAATTTAACTGTTTAGGTTGGGTAATATACCGGTACCATAGTAATATTGCGATAATAAAAACTGACAGTACAGTAAGTCAATATGGGAGATGATTTATTATCGCATTATGTGGGTAAGAGGAGCAGCTTTTAAAGCTGCTATGCTGTTCTGACAAGAAAATTACTTATTCAAAGATTGATTCGGGTTGTCGATCTCAGCCACGAGTGCACACATGAACCAACACCAGTTGTTATTAGTAAATACAATTTATTGGTTACTTAGCTTGGGATATTCAGCATCTTATGGTACTCAGAAATCCGCACAACATCAACCAGGGGACTCCCGCTGTCACGGGAGACCAGCTCTTTTAACACCTTAATACTCGTATCATTTGATTAAGCAAAGCGAAGAGATAAAATAAATTGTGAAATATTTACAGAAAAGAACATACACACATTAGTTTACAATTACACTAAATACACTTACTGGGATGGGGAAAACGAAAAATCTTCATCCCAAAACAAAATCTTTGGAAATAAAGTCTCTAAGCACAATTTCCCAGGAGCGGGAGTTGTGCGCAAATAGAGCTGAAAACAGTCTTTGGTCAGTGGCGCCTCTCACAACCGCTGTTACTCCGCCAGAGCTGCTTCCGTCTTTCTGTCGCTGTGATATTGGATCTGGAAACCTTAGTTCTTATGAAATCGTAAATCTTGTTACGAAGTTACTTGTTACTTGGTGAATCTGGTTCCCGATGGGCTGCAGGGTTTCTTATACACAAAACAGTCCTATACTTAACCCGTGCAGCCAATCTACTCCGTGGGAATAATATTCCCCACCTATCCCGGAGTTGCCAATACTTTGCTAAACCTGGCAAAGGGGCTTCTTAGTTTGCTAAACGCATGCGCAAACCTCACACCTTTGCCGCTTAGCATACCATACCTGGCCCCCTTACCTAGCGACATTTTGTCTGAGCTGGCCGGACATCTGACCCATTTGCCTTGATATTTACTAAGATGGGGATACTTGAGTTACATCTCCCCACTTCACACCTTAGTAGGTCGGAGCCTTTCAACTCTGGACTTTTTCAGACATCATGGCAGCACACCAGCAGGTGTCTTAGAAGGTCAGGGCTGAATATGCGCCATTCCCTTGCAGGCATTTCTTGCCATACATTTCTAAATGACCATACTTAGAAATTATGGGTTTCCGCTGTCTCTGGCATGTTAGATGAAAATCCCAATATGCCTAACATGTTAACACAATTAAAATAGGGGAACTTTAATTCATCAATTTTTATATAACTCTATAAAAATTGTGCGATATGATATTTCTTGATTTTACCCAAACAGTGCTCACAGCAAATCTCACTGTGCTAGGAACTTCCTAGCGAAAGTTATTCAAAAGCCGCCTGCTATGCTGCTTGGGGCTGGGTTTTAAAACCATTTTTCCTTTGCACGGTTACAGGAAAACACTTGATAAGGAAAAAGGATACCTGGCGCTCAATAGACACTCAGTCCATGTGATACACAGTCCTTGAGGAACCCACCTAGATAGTCCAAGTCCTTTAGGTTGGAAAATGGAGATTCTCTTGACTGGCCCAATTCTTGATTTTCCCCCTAAAAAAGGGTTAAAAAAAAGCACACCATTGCGCAGTACACCAGGACTAGCAATGTCTCTTAAAAACAATACACTATGCCTACTTACAAGAATTCTCTTGTTAGATGTGGTTGAGAGGATCTGTGCTTTATCCCCTTCTTCTCCGCTGATGCCACAAATCCCACGTGTAGTTCCTCAATCTCCTGTGCCCTTGGTGCTCTCGGATACCCAAATCACGATTGGCCCCAATGTGGAGAGAGTACAGCAAAGATGGTGTAGATTGCACAACAATTTATTAAAACACGGCTACAACAGCCAAACAGACACTCACATGCTAGATGTGGTTTAAAATCGATATTAGGATGCCGTCCGCAACTTGCACGGGAGTCCCCTTAGCACTGCAGCCTAGACAGGGCGATTTCACCCCCTCTCAGCAGCAGGCTCCAATACACGAGCTCCCACCACTGCCTGTTGTGTGTTTCGGCGCTGATCTTGCTGATGCCACACTGTGTGCGCTGCCTGCGTCTCTTGGGACTCCCCTGCCTACGGCTCCTCGAAGCTCCTTCCACCCTAACGCGTTTCATGACGTGGTGACGTCACTTTCTCAAAGGAATGTGGAGCTATTCTAAATGATCTCTATTTATACCCCAGAAGGGCATCAACCCCCTGCAGTACAATCTAATGCATTACATTAACAAATACACATTAAAATACTTTAAAATTACATAATGCCTGATCTACACTCCCATTGTTCCAGCAGGTCTCAAGGGAATAACAAGATTTAGAGACATGGATCTGGAATGTCGGATCTAGAAATAAAAGCCAGGTGTGAATGACTAGTTTCCTGAACCCCTTAACCAGTGTCTGGATGTCCCCGCTTCACAATATCTAAAGCAGCAATCCCGCCTGGGATCTTACCTGATCTGCAGTCCCTCAATGTCCAGGTACCCTCAGTCCCGCAATGTTATACATTGGAGGGGAGGTGTTCCCTACCTGTCTTCTGGGTCAGGGGGGGTTCCGATGTCTTCCGTGTGAAGCTTGAGTCAGATCTGGAAGAAAGCAGTATAGGTTATTTCGGTGTAGTATAGGGCAGTTAATATACATAGGGTAATAACAGATCCAGATCCAGAATGTGAGAGAGTGTGGGTGACAGAGAGAGAGAGTGGGACAGAGAGAGAGTGTGTGGGGGAGAGAGAGAGAATGTGGGGGAGAGAGAGAGAGTGTGGGGGAGAGAGAGAGAGTGTGTGGGGGAGAGAGAGAGAGTGTGGGGGAGAGAGAGTGTGGGGGAGAGAGAGAGTGTGGGGGAGAGAGAGTGTGGGGGAGAGGGAGAGACACAGAGGAGGGAGACAGAGAGGGGGGAGACAGAGAGGGGAGAAATGGTGGGTGACACACACACACACACACACAGAGGGTGGGTGATACACAGAGAGAGAGAGGGTGGGTGGCTGGGTGACTGACTAGCTGGGTGACTGACTGGCTGGGTGACTGACTTGCTGGGTGACTGACTGGGTGGGTGACTGACTGACTGGCTGGGTGACTGACTGACTGACTGGGTGGGTGACTGACTGACTGGGTTTGACTGACTGGGTGGGTGACTGACTGACTGGGTGGGTGACTGACTGACTGACTGGGTGGGTAACTGACTGACTGGGTGGGTGACTGACTGGGTGGGTGACTGACTGGGTGAGTGACTGACTGACTGACTGGGTGGGTGACTGACTGACTGACTGACTGGGTGGGTGACTGACTGACTGGGTGACTGACTGACTGACTGGGTGGGTGACTGACTGACTGGGGTGGGTGACTGACTGACTGGGTGACTGACTGGGTGGGTGACTGACTGACTGGGGTGGGTGGCTGACTGGGTGGGTGACTGACTGACTGGGTGGGTGACTGACTGACTGGGGCAGGGGTGACTGACTGACTGGGGCAGGGGTGATTGACTGACTGACTGGGGCAGGGGTGACTGACTGGGGCAGGGGTGACTGACTGGGGCAGGGGTGACTGACTGGGGCAGGGGTGACTGACTGGGGCAGGGGTGACTGACTGACTGGGCCAGGGGTGACTGACTGACTGGGGCAGGGGTGACTGAATGACTGGGGCAGGGGTGACTGACTGACTGGGCCAGGGGTGACTGACTGACTGGGGCAGGGGTGACTGAATGACTGGGGCAGGGGTGACTGACTGACTGGGGCAGGGGTGACTGACTGACTGGGGCAGGGGTGACCGACTGGGGGGGTACCTCTGGTGTCACACATACTCCCACACACACATTCTCCCATACACACACACACACGCACGCACACACACACGCACGCACGCACGCACGCACGCACGCACACACACACACACACACACACACACACACACACATTCTCCCATACACACACACACACACGAGATGTCCCCCAGCGTGCGCCCCAGAGGACAGTCAGCCCCACCGTGGCCGCCACTGCCCTGCTCCCCTCGCCGGCATGTCCCGCAGTGCGCGGCCAAGCAGGTTTGCAGGCTGCATCTTCCCCCCACCCCGCGGAGGCATGAAGCTAGTGGGCGGGCGGGCAGACCGGCATATCCCCCCCCCCACCTCATGCGGCGGCTGCGCCGTCATGAAGATAGCTGGCGGGCGTAGTGTAAGCTTTGGGGAGGCGGCAGGGTGGGTGGGAGGCACGTGGTGAGGGCCCCCCCACATACGCCAATCGGGCTGCAGCAGTGGGGACCTCCCGCCCCGAGCAGCGATCGGTGGATCGAGGGACAGGAGGAGGGGAGGGGAAGGGGACAGGAGGAGGGGAAGAGGGCAGGAGGAGGGGAAGGAGACAGGAGGAGGGAAAGGGGACAGGAGGAGGGGAAGGGGACAGGAGGAGGGGAAGGGGACAGGAGGAGGGGAGAGCTAACGCAAAGGCGCGTACTGGCGGCAGAGGACAAGAGCAAAGGGCCACGGGGGTGAGTAGGGAGCCATGTGGGGACCAGGGGGATCGCACAGGTTGTCTTGCAGGAGGCAGGGAAGGAGCAGAGGGGCCGCAGCAAGGAGAGATTGGAGAGTACTTACTCTCCAACAGATCACCAGGCAGAAAGAATGGCTGCTCGTTGGGGGCGGGCTCATATAGAGCCTGGCCGCACACCCACAAAACCTGGGAGAGCGCGCCAATCAGCTGTCAGGTAGGGGGAGTTTTTTGGGTTTTTTTTCAGCGCGACCAGGGAAAATTTCAGCGCGAGCTGGGAAATTTAAAAAAACAAACACGTGTGCTGCTTGGGCCAATATTTGCTCGCCCAGAGGTTAAATCCACTCGCCCTGGGCGTGCAAATGTATAGGATTGTCGAACACTGTATATATGTGTACACTGGCGACACACTTTATTCGAGCACGGCTAGTCCCGCGAATTCGGGTATACTCGGGTGTATTCAGGTTTCTGATAGTTTTCTGCCAGAGTGCATTGCGTTATTTTCCGGCAGGAATTTAAGCTTTTTATTCCGGCTTGCTGAAATACTGCAATGCCGTCTAAATACACATGGTGGCGCTTGCGAGCTGTTCTCTGTGAAGCCGTCCCCTATAATGAATTGTAATGCAGTATATATACTGTATATATATATATATATACTGTATAACAACAACCCCTGTAAGCCCTAACATACTGTACAGTACTGTATATGCACATACATAAATGATACTACTGTATGGGCGGCGGGGGCGAGATGTGTTTGCAGCAGAGAGAGATCTGCTGCTCTCTCTCTGCGCAAACATCCGCACATTAAAAGTTATTTGAAATACATTTTTATTGATAGTGTAGATGTGCAGGGGGTCTCCGGAGCTGAACCGCGTTGGTTTTAGGTCTGGGGACCCCGTGCCCCCCGAGATACAGGCCCCTTTAGGGGGTGCCGGTATCCCTCTGCTTGGTTTAAAGGTCCGATCACGTGACCGCGGCCTGTAAACCAAGTAGAGCAGAGGGATACCGGCACCCCCTAAAGGGGCCTGTATCTCGGGGGGCACGGGGTCCCCAGACCTGAAACCTGTGCGCTTCTGCTCTGGAGACCCCCTGCACATGTACAGTATCAATAAAACACATACAATATACAGTATAAATAAACACTCGTTCTTTACCTTAGCGGCTATGCACTATGGTAAAGAAGCATCATTTCTGTATTTTAATAATATTGTACAGTGAGCAGGGGGTTCCCTGAGCCAGAAATTAATGCTCAGGGACCCCCCCTGCTCCTGCTCAATATTATTAAAAATACAGAAATGCTGCGTCATTACCATAGCGGATAGCCGCTAAGGCAATGAAGGGGTTAACCCACCGTGCCCGCTTTATTGTGTGTAGTGGGTGGGGATGGGTGAGGGGGGGTATTTGGCCCTTGGTGGGAGTTTAGGACTTGCGGGGGGGTTGCGGGTGCACTTAACCCCTTCACGACCGTAGCAGTTAATACCGCTACGGTCATGAAGGGGTTAAGCCCTCCCGCTACCCCCCGCAAGCCCTAAACAAGCACCGTTGGGGCTAATACCCCATTCACCCACCCTCCCGCTACCTACAATAAAAAAAATACACACACACAGCAGCCCCACAATTAATAAATAAATCAAAATAAATAAATAAATACATGAAGAGAAATAAATATATACTGTATATATATACTGGATATATATACAGTATATATATAATAACAATCCCTATACATATACAGTATATACTTTGTATATATATACACTGTATATATATATATATATATATATATATATATATATATATATATATATATATATATATATATATATTCAGTATATATACACACATGATGAACCAATAGTACAAATACATGTAGAATGGTTATCAAAATCATACTGTCCTACAGATAACGCTTCTCTATACAGACAATAATAATAATCCATTTAATAATCCTAACTTATTTTACAATATAAAACATAACATTCCAATCCACACAGTACATTGCATTTACATTGTATAAATGATGCATAAAATCTATGCACCATATACATTCTGCAAATGAATGTTAACAATATACGTAATTGCAAGCTACTCTACCAGTAAATACAAACACTTCCAAACAATTCAACTATTTTAACCAATCAAGTATACAAAAATCAATATATACTGTAAGTACCAACCAGAAAACACAATTTAAAACCAAATCTAACCCTTACAATACCAAGGATTACATCTATCTAATTGTAAAAAACCTTATACATTATACACAGCATTGTTTAAAGCCCCCTCCCCCTAATGTTTCTGTTAAACAGTTTACATTGAAGGGAGAGAGATGTAAAGGCCTTTAGCCCCCTCCCCCCTAATGTTTCTGTTAAACAGATTACATTGAAAGGAGAGAGATTTTACAGAAACACACATTAGGGGGGAGGGGGCTTTAAACAGATTACATTGAAGGGAGAGAGATTTTACAGAAACACACATTAGGGGGGAGGGGGCTTTAAACAGATTACATTGAAGAGAGAGAGATGTTTCTGTTACCAGTAAATCTCCCTCCCTGCATTGCTAACCACCCTCACCCCCTACCCACATACCGTTACCCCCCCCCATCCTGGCCATGGCCCCTCCGCTTCTGCAAAACAGACACAAAAATTAAAACATACAAAGTAATGTCCCCTAACCCCTTAATCACCATAGCGGTTATTAACCGCTACAGTCATGAAGGGGTTAACCCACCCTCACCCACCACTCGGGATGCCTACATACCCTCCCACACTAACCCCCCCCCACCCGTGAGGCCTAACCACCCAGTCAGTACCCACAAGGGAGGCCTACCCACATACCGTTGGGGAAACACCCCACCCCCACCCCAGTACCCACAATAAAAACAGTACAATGACCCACAATAAACAGCATTATATTTATTAAATACATTACCCACCCCCTGTGCCCCCCCCATAAATACAAGATTTATTCTTTTACATTCAGGGTCCATAACGCAGCCCCACGCTAGTCCCCGGTGGGCTGGCAGGGCACCTGGACAGACCTACAGTTTACCAGCAGCATTCTACAGGTTCTGGAGGCCTGCTGGTGGATCCTGCCAGCACCATGGCGCCCAGGTGGTCTCCTTGGGTCACCGTGAGCCACAATTGGGTCCCCACGGTAGGCCCAAGGATGTATGGGAGCCCCGGGTCAAACCCACAGGTGTCTGCGGGGCCTCGGGTGGTTCCCATGGGGGTCTGGGGAACTCACGGGTGCTCACTACGGGTCCGCGGTGCCCCCACAGAAGTGGGACCACACATCATCATCCCCGCACCTACGGATCGGAGGTGCCCCCACAGAAGTGGGACCACACATCGTCATGCCCGCAGACTACGGGTCGGAGGTGCCCCCACAGAAGTGGGACCACACATCGTCATCCCCGCATGTGTCACCCGTGGAACCACCAGCCTGCTACCCTTTAGGATACCCGAAGATACCCACAGGTGGTCTCCATAGGCACCACGCAAAACCACGGAATCAAACCCTGAATGTAAAAAAAATAAACCTGGCCTATACATTCAATACATACACCCTCCCCCCCAACACCTACAGTACAATAATGTGCAAAATAACTATTATCCAGATATGGATAATAGATTAATTGCCCATTATTAAAAACATTAACTAGCATATACAAATAAATAAAGTACTACTGACCTCATCAATACGAAGTGTCCGATGCCAGCGCCTTCCTTCTCTTGCCCACACAATACATAGCCAAAACCAAGGCAATACATTGCAAGTACATTCAGATATCAATTAACCCCTTAAACACCTTATCGGATAATAACCGCAAAGGTAATTAAGGGGTTAAGCCACACAGGCACGATACCCACCCTTCACCCATGAATTTGTACTGTGGCTTCATCATGCAACTATATATATATACTGTATATATATATATACAGAGAGACAGAGAGAAAGAGAGAGAGATATATATATACAGTATATATATATATATATATATATATATATATATATATATATATATATATACACACACGTTATATACACACCCATGATAAACCAATATACAGTACAAATAAATGTAGAAGGGTTATCAAAAGCACTGTCCTACAACCAAACACTTCTCCATACAGTACATACACACTAAATTAAAATCAATTTCCTTTAATATTCATAACTGATCTCTCAATCTACTGTAAATCATCACTAAACCTCTGAAAAGCCATTTAAACAACTTACATTCCAATATAAATGATGCCTAAATATCTACAGTATGCACCATATACATTCTGCAAATTTATCAACCAAGTAAACAAAACTCAATTAGCAATCATTATTTACATCCCTAAACATTTCATACTCAATCATGAACAATGAAACCATTAACAGATTCACGCCTAGAGCAGAACAATTAAGCCTTTGAAAAAATATAAGTACTGACAAAAATACAACCTTTACAGTACAACCAAGGCTATCTATCCCTGACCTTCCTCAAACACACAATACAATACCAAGGAAAAATACATCTATCTAATTTTAAAATACTTTAAACTCACAAAATAATTAAAAACACATCTAAACCAGCTTTTAAAACATCATCATTTCTTACCCTGAATGTATACTGTACAGTATATCTCTCTAGACATATATATTGTACATACATACATACATACAGTGGCAAGAAATGATATACCACAAAAAAAAAAAATACACATGTTAAAAAACCTTTTGAAAAAATTAACAAGTTAAATAAAATACATTTCTTTACTGTAGTTCACTTACCATTACTTGCCCCCACCGACTCCCGTTGCGCAGCTTACTCACGAACCAATCCACGATCAGGAACCCATAAAATAATAAACCATTCAAAATAATAAACATTAAACTAAAAATCCAAACCAATCCACGGGTCTTCTACTTGTAATACATCTTCATCTGTATTCTTCTTTCTTCTATCTCCTTCCGGGCGGGGCAGGGCGTGGTCTTCTTTCCATCATCGGCCACGCCCTTGTCTTTTTTCTTCTCCGGAGGTCCTTCCTCCGCGGCGTCTGGCTGCAAAATGAGACGACATAGGCTTTTAAAGGCCTATGACGTCACATTTTTCGTCATGGTTCCCACGGTCCTGATTGGACCGTGAAAACCATGTGTTTTGGCCGATAAAAAAAAAATGATGATGTCACTTAAAGGGAATGAAAGCACAGCCAATCAGAATGGCTTTGCTTCAATTGCCTTTAAGATGACGTCATGAAAAGGCACATGGCCGTGCACACATGGTACTAGAGCCAATCAGAGCGTGGGAACTTTATCCCTACTCTGATTGGCTCTGGTATACCATGTGTCAGGGGCTTGGGGGAGAAAGGATGTGACGTCAATAAGGATAAAGTTCCCACGCTCTGATTGGCTACCGTACCACGTGACAGGTTTTCATTGACGTCACATCCTTTCTCCCCCAAGCCCCTGACACATGGTATACCAGAGCCAATCAGAGTAGGGATAAAGTTCCCACGCTCTGATTGGCTCTAGTACCATGTGTGCACGGCCATGTGCCTTTTCATGACGTCATCTTAAAGGCAATTGAAGCAAAGCCATTCTGATTGGCTGTGCTTTCATTCCCTTTAAGTGACGTCATCATTTTTTTTTTATCGGCCAAAACACATGGTTTTCACGGTCCAATCAGGACCGTGGGAACCATGACGAAAAATGTGACGTCATAGGCCTTTAAAAGCCTATGTCGTCTCATTTTGCAGCCAGACGCCGCGGAGGAAGGACCTCCGGAGAAGAAAAAAGACAAGGGCGTGGCCGATGATGGAAAGAAGACCACGCCCTGCCCCGCCCGGAAGGAGATAGAAGAAAGAAGAATACAGATGAAGATGTATTACAAGTAGAAGACCCGTGGATTGGTTTGGATTTTTAGTTTAATGTTTATTATTTTGAATGGTTTATTATTTTATGGGTTCCTGATCGTGGATTGGTTCGTGAGTAAGCTGCGCAACGGGAGTCGGTGGGGGCAAGTAATGGTAAGTGAACTACAGTAAAGAAATGTATTTTATTTAACTTGTTAATTTTTTCAAAAGGTTTTTTAACATGTGTATTTTTTTTTTTGTGGTATATCATTTCTTGCCACTGTATGTATGTATGTATGTACAATATATATGTCTAGAGAGATATACTGTACAGTATACATTCAGGGTAAGAAATGATGATGTTTTAAAAGCTGGATTAGATGTGTTTTTAATTATTTTGTGAGTTTAAAGTATTTTAAAATTAGATAGATGTATTATTCCTTGGTATTGTATTGTGTGTTTGAGGAAGGTCAGGGATAGATAGCCTTGGTTGTACTGTAAAGGTTGTATTTTTGTCGGTACTTATATTTTTTCAAAGGCTTAATTGTTCTGCTCTAGGCGTGAATCTGTTAATGGTTTCATTGTTCATGATTGAGTGTGAAATGTTTAGGGATGTAAATAATGATTGCTAATTGATTTTTGTTTACGTTGATTAATTTGCAGAATGTATACAGTATGGTGCATAGATTTTATGCATTTTGGAATGTGACTTTTTTCATTGGTTTGTGATCATATACAGTACAGTAGATTGTGAGATCAGTTAGGATTTTTAAAGGAAATTGATTTTAATGTAGTGTCTGTATGGAGACGTGTTTGGTTGTAGGGCAGTATGCTTTTGATAACCCTTCTACATTTATTTGTACTGTATATTGGTTTATCATGGGTGTGTACTGTATATAACGTGTGTGTATATATATATATATATATATTTACAGTATATATATATATATATATATATATATAGTTATACGTTACCGTTCCAAGGATTGGTAAACAAGAGACAGCACTCAATGTTGAAGATCAAAGTGTATTAGTGAAAGCAAAAATACATCCAGAAACCCAACGTTTCGGTCCTACAGAATGGGACCTTCCTCAGGGGGATATCCCCCTGAGGAAGGTCCCATTCTGTAGGACCGAAACGTTGGGTTTCTGGATGTATTTTTGCTTTCACTAATACACTTTGATCTTCAACATTGAGTGCTGTCTCTTGTTTACCAATCCTTGGAACGGTAACGTATAACTACATTCTCTATATGGGACGTGCACCTGTGGCTTAACAGCACCTATTGGAGTGCCAACTGCCTTATCTGACTATATATATATATATATATATACTGTATATCTCTCTCTCTCTCTCTCTTTCTCTCTGTCTCTCTGTATATATATATACAGTATATATATATAGTTGCATGATGAAGCCACAGTACAAATTCATGGGTGAAGGGTGGGTATCGTGCCTGTGTGGCTTAACCCCTTAATTACCTTTGCGGTTATTATCCGATAAGGTGTTTAAGGGGTTAATTGATATCTGAATGTAATTGCAATGTATTGGCTTTGTTTTGGCTATGTTTTGTGTGGGCAAGAGAAGGAAGGCGCTGGCGTCGGACACTTCGTATTGATGAGGTCAGTAGTACTTTATTTATTTGTATATGCTAGTTAATGTTTTTAATAATGGGCAATTAATCTAATATCCATATCTGGATAATAGTTATTTTGCACATTATTGTACTGTAGGTGTTGGGGGGGAGGGTGTATGTATTGAATGTATAGGCCAGGTTTATTTTTTTTACATTCAGGGTTACTTCCGTGGTTTTGCGTGGGACCTCTGGAGACCACCCGCGGGAATCCTCGGGTATCCTAAAGGGTATCAGGCTGGTGGTTCCACGGGTGACACATGCGGGGATGATGATGTGTGGTCCCACTTCTGTGGGGGCACCGCGGACCCGTAGTCTGCGGGCATGACGATGTGTGGTCCCACTTCTGTGGGGGCACCTCCGACCCGTAGGTGCGGGGATGATGATGTGTGGTCCCACTTCTGTGGGGGCACCGCGGACCCGTAGTGAGCACCCGTGAGTTCCCCAGACCCCCATGGGAACCACCCGAGGCCCCGCAGACACCTGTGGGTTTGACCCGGGGCTCCCAGACATCCTTGGGCCTACCGTGGGGACCCAATTGTGGCTCACGGTGACCCAAGGAGACCACCTGGGCGCCATGGTGCTGGCAGGATCCACCAGCAGGCCTCCAGAACCTGTGGAATGCTGCTGGTAAACTGTAGGTCTGTCCAGGTGCCCTGCCAGCCCACCGGGGACTAGCGTGGGGCTGCGTTATGGACCCTGAATGTAAAAGAATAAATCTTGTATTTATGGGGGGGGGGCACAGGGGGTGGGTAATGTATTTAATAAATAGAATGCTGTTTATTGTGGGGCTGTGCATTGTTTTGATTGCGGGGACTGGGGGTGGGGGGTGGGGGGTGGGGGGTGGGGGGGGGATGTTCCCCAACGGTATGTGGGTAGGCCTCCCTTGTGGGTAGTTAGTGGGTGAGGGTTGAGGGTGGTTAGGCCTCACGGTGTGGGGGGTTAGAGTGGGAGGGTATGTACAGTAGGCGTCCCAAGTGGTGGGTGAGGGTGGGTTAACCCCTTCATGACTGTTGCGGTTAATAACCGCTATGGTGATTAAGGGGTTAGGGGACATTACTTTGAAAGTGTTAATTTTTTTCTCTGTTTTACTGTACAGTAGCGGAGGTTGCCATGGGTAGTGGGTAGTGTATTGAATGTATTTATTGGTTATTATGCCTTAACCCCTTCATTACCTTAGCGGCTATACGCTATGCTAATGAAGCATCATTTCTGAACTTTTAATAATATTGTGCAGGAGCAGGGGGTCCCCTGAGATTAGATTTCTGTCTCAGGGAACCCCCTGCTCACTGTACAATATTATTAAAAATACAGAAATGCTGCTTCTTTACCATAGCGCATAGCCGCTAAGCTAAAGAATGATTCTTTAATGATGTGTGTGTTTTATTCACAGTGTAGATGTGCAGGGGGTCTCCAGAGCTGAAGCGCACAGGTTTCAGGTCTGGGGACCCCGTGCCCCCCGAGATACAGGCCCCTTTAGGGGGTGCCGGTATCCCTCTGCTCTGCTTGGTTTAACAGGCCGCGATCACATGATCGGGGCTTTTAACGCAGAGGGGTACCGGCACCCCCTAAAGGGGCCTGTATCTCGGGGGGCACGGGGTCCCCAGACCTAAAACCAACGCGATTCAGCTCCAGAGACCCCCTGCACATCTACACTATCAATAAAAATGTATTTCAAATGTATTTATTTGTATTTATTTATTTATTTATTTATTTATTGCGGGGATGCTGTGTGTGATTATTTTTTATTGTGTTTAGCGGGGGTGGGTGACGGGGTTTATAAATGTGAGTTTATAAATAAAATAAAGAATATTATTTCTAGGGGCCTTAGAACAGAAGTTCCCACGCCAATTGCGCGCTCATTGCTCTTTTGTTACAATGTTGCTGGTCTTGCGGGTTTGCAGTCTGGCAGCAAAAAGCAGTTTGTAGTACTGAGTGTGAGATAAATTAAGCAGTTCTTTTATTGCTGAAGTCGCCACCAAAAACTTTTATTTACAAATACAGTACAAAAACCGTGCAACACACAACAACATTCAGTATCCTTTGTTTAAGTACAGCAGGTACTATAGGGTAAAACATGTACTGTACAGTACAGCACAATATTACAGTATGGTCTCACTGAAAGTCCTCCCCATTTTCCATCCATGGCCGATTCCTTGCATGGCGCAAAACGCCATTAATGCAGTCTCTAACGCCTCTCATTACAGGATCTGTAACAGGGTAATAGCGCTGCATTTCTTCCACAATCTTTTTCCTTAAATTAGAAGGAAGGGCCTTTTTTTGGCGATTCCCATCATAGTTCACTTTGAACACCCACTCGCAGTACAATGTGTAGGGAACATGGTGTTTAAATATGATCAAGGCATACTTGTGTGGTATACCAGCACTCCTCACCCTATACTTCTCCCTCAGCGCCGGTGTCAGATCGCACAGGGAGATGTCGGGCTCTGTTTGTATGCGAGCGGGTGTAGGAGGTCTTTTGGGAGCGGGTGTACTTGAGGCGATGGGCAATGGTAGGGTGTCTGGGAGGAAGCTTTCCTCCGGTAGTGGTCGCCGGGTTGTCTCCTGGCGTGGTCTTGATGGGGTTGTCATGTCCTCCTCAATAGCATAGTACACTGCATCTTCTGGTGGAGGGGGTGTGCTTGGTGATGGAAGGGGGTCGAAGGTACCATGCATCACATCCATGTCACCCCCCTGCTCCAGCGTCGGGGAAACAGGGGCATTAACACCGAGCAAATAATGTATGCCCGCTATGTCTGCCTCTATCTTGTCCATCCGTTGATCCATCCGTTGCTCCATATGTAGCATCCGTTGATCCAGCCGTTGCTCCATTTGTAGCATCCGTTGCTCCATATGTAGCACCGACTCCAGAAGCAGATCTAGCTTTGCCAGCACACTAGAATTCCCGGGGAGATCCACACTTAGCCCATTCAGGATCCGGTCTAACGAGCTGCTTGTGCATGGCATCTGGAGATCTGGGGGGATGGGTGCAACGGAGGATGAGATGGGTGTTCTCTGGAGAGAAGCGGCATCGATGGAGAGTGGAAGAGGTGACCTGGGGATGCCCGGTACAGGAGAAGCTGCAGCGTCGTCGAAGAGGGATGGAGAAGGTGACCGCTGGATTTCCGGGAGAGAAGCAGAGTCGTCCAAGAGCAAAGGAGACAGTGACCCGTGGATTTCAGAGGCAGCAGCATCTTCAGATGGAACCGGAGAAGATGGGGGTGGAGAAGCCGGGCTGAAGATTTCTGGGACAGCTACAGCAGAGTCGTCGAAGCTTATGGGAAGTGGTCTGCGGATTCGGTGAGTTGGCTGCCATTCGTCTTGCGTACCGAGCACAGTACCGTATTTCTTCTTCACATAATAAGGCTGACGTGTTTTAAAAGCCTTAGCCTTTGGGGTCAGCAGAAGGTTTTCTTTGTTGGCCTTAGCCTGTCGCTTTGCCTTTGGCTTGGAAACGGTAACTGCCTTTCTCTTTTTCAGTGTGGCAGGCACAGCAGAGGTGAGATGGTTCTTTCGTCCATAGAACCGGGGATGCTCCATGTAAGCGGGAGGCACAATGCAGTATCTGGACAATGGCTCAGATAAAGATCAGCAAGTGGTGGGCTATGCAACGTGTACAACCTTTTTTGCATGGTGGCCAGGTACAGGTGTTGAAAGTGGGTGGTCTGTAATGTGAGTCATTAACATATAAATACACCATCCATTTTGTGGATTCACTGCACATTGAATACACATCGACTAAACATCGAATACACATTCTTGTGTTTGTATTTATTTCTACAGTACTCGCAGCAATGCCTGTTAAGAAGATTTCAAAGGATCTCAGCATGAGAATGAAGGAGATGTACACGAGCGGAAAACGAATTGCAGATATCCAGTGCTGGTTAACTGCTTCTGGCCTCGTTGTGCCATCAAGCACCGTGTGCTATCATGCACAAGGAAAAAACAGAGACCGCAAAAAGGCACCAAAGATAACAAATGCGTAAGTATACTGTATTTATAAAACTTAACCAAAAAAAATATAGAAAACTGTAGTGTACATCTACAGTATACCGTATTTATATAGTATATTTATTATATTACAACAGTATATACTGTAGTGTACTGTATGTGTGGTCAATTTATATTTTTTGTGCAGCAGTATACACTTTTGGTATATTGCAATTCATCTTACAACGGAATATACAGTATATGATGTGTATTTATTATGATATAACAACAGTATATCGTATTTATATAGTATATTTATTATATTACAACAGTATATACTGTAGTGTACTGTATGTGTGGTCAATTTATATTTTTTGTGCAGCAGTATACACTTTTGGTATATTGCAATTCATCTTACAACGGAATATACAGTATATGATGTGTATTTATTATGATATAACAACAGTATATTTATATAATATATATATATTACAACAGTACTGTATACTGTATATTTTGTCTATTTATATTTATAGTACAGCAGTATACATTTTTTGTATATTTATATTTACTGTATATTACAACATTACATGTACAGTATACAGTATACATTTTATATTGCTGCATATTAATAACACAATATAATTTCTTTGCATTGTAGGGAGACTACTCTTCTGGTGGACAGAATAAGTGAGGAGAATGATGAGAGGAGCGCATTAAGGGTTAAAAACACTCTTCAGGAAAACCACAATCTGACTGTATCCGAGAGCAGCATAAAGAAGATGAGACGCAGAATTGGATGGAAATATGGACGTGTCAGGTTAGTACTGGACAGTACAGGAGGAACTGTAAAGTAAAAGTGTTGTTTTGCAAACTGTACTGCGCTGTGACGCTAACATTTTTTATTCATTGTCATTACAGAGCGTACCCCATGATACGGGACGCAAACAAAATCAAAAGAGTGCTCCAGGCCCAGGCATGGATCGACAGCGGTGAGACTTTCCAGGATTGCATCTTCACTGATGAGTCTACTGTGTCGCTGGAGAGATTTGCAAGATTTGCGTTCCACAAAAAAGGCCGCATAACTTTGAAGCCACGGCCAAAACACCCTGTGAAGCTGCATGTGTGGGGTGCCATCTCTAGGCGTGGACCGGGATGCATTGTCGTCTTTGAAGGTACAATTTCTCAAATATAATGCCGCCTAATGCACTATACTTGACTAGTGTTGCCTTACCGTATGCACTGTACTGTACTATTGAGCACTTTTCTTTTCTTGCTATAGGAATCATGAATAAAGATTTCTTCCAAGACAACATTGTGCCCGTGATAGTGCGATACATCACACAAGACTTTCCCAATGGTCATCGCTTTTACCAGGACAATGATCCCAAGCACACCGCGTCGACGGCGCATATCCTTGAGCGCGGCATCAACTGGGTGAAGACGCCAGCGGAGTAAGTGCAGTAGACCGTGTCCCATTTATATGTTCCCCACTGTTTTTACTGTGTACTGTATCTCTTAAACTAATTGTCCTTTCTTTCCAATCACAGATCGCCAGACTTCAATCCGATCGAAATGGTCTGGCATCAGCTGAAGGACCACATCCGTAAAGTGGCGAAACCCTCCAAGAAGGACGAGTTGTATACAGCCATAATGAGTTTTTGGAACGATGTACTCACCGTGGAACGATGCAATAAATATATAGACCATATTGCCACTGTGTTGCCCATTGTCATCGCGCGCAATGGGCAAGCATCAGGAAAGTAGTACAGTGCTGTAGTATTGTACAGTAAGTACAGTATGATACAGGTAAGTATGGCACAGTTTTTTTCTTTCCCAATAGTCAGAGTATACAGTAGTTCCAGTATACAGTACAGTAGACTAGTTTGACAGTACTACAGTAACTGCCTACTAACTGCTCCATTTTTTTCTTTCCAGAGAAAGCTGCACCAGCCACCTACTGTACAGTAGTTCTACCATAATACAGTACGCACATACAGTACAGTACAGTAACTGAACAGAGTTTTTGTTTTCTTGTCGTTCCAGGAAAAAGGGTGCCCAAGGGGGAGGGGGGGCCTTGTGTTCATCAAATCTGCTTGTGCAGTCAAATGTACAGTATATAAACAGCAGTAATGATGTACACAAAACCTCTCCTCTCTCAATGAACTACTGTACTATTATTTCACATTACTGTATATTGTACGATTATTTCACATTACTGTATATTTATCCTGTATATTTTCAGTAATTTAGAAGCAGTGGCTGTTCTGAACAGAACAGTTACTGTAAGCAAACGGATGCACATCAGATTTACATTTCAAATTCGAGAGGGGATTTTTCCAAAGCAGGCAGGCCTCCCTCTAAGGAAGGTGGATGGTGGGATGATACAGTACTCTGGCTGGCCTCCTGCTGAATCTTTTTACCGTAGCCAGCCCAGGGCCAGATTAACAAAACAATGGCTTGGATTGGATTAGCCAGACGATTGATGCTTGGCCAGGGAGGGATTAAAAACTCTAAGGGAGGGGGTGGGTGGTGTAGCTGTAGGATTGTACTGTGTCAGTATTTCCAACGGCAGGTCACCCTAATAATTGCATGAATAAACCCCCAAAGACAAGGCCCAAATATAGTACAGTATACTGTATACTGCATACTGTATACAGTACAGAGCTGTATACTGTATTATAAATAAATAATCATACAGTACTGTACAGTATGTATTATTGTGTGTTGATGTTTTGATTTGCTGTTAACTTGAAATGTTTCACCATTGTATTGTACTGTATTTGTAAATAAAAGTTTTTTGTGGCGACTTCAGCAATAAAAGAACTGCTTAATTTATCTCACATAAAGTACGTGAATACGACCGCAATCACCATTGTACAGTAAATGGGTGCATAGGATGGAACGACAGGTGCTAAAGGGGTATAAATATGATATTTATCAGTGTTGATCAAAGAGAGTTGATCAGAAGGATTCCCCTTATAAAGTATACAGCACTCTATTGTCATTCATACAGTATACTGTAGTAAAGGGTAGACAACACATGGTCTTGCAGTATACTGTATTACTAAAAATCTGTCAGGTTGACCAGAATCACTGCGGATATCGGAAAATAATACAATTTTATTAATTCTACGTAGAATTAATAAAATTGTATTATTTTCCGATATCCGCAGTGATTCTGGTCAACCTGACAGATTTTTAGTAATACAGTATACTGCAAGACCATGTGTTGTCTACCCTTTACTACAGTATACAGTACTGTATGAATGACAATAGAGTGCTGTATATACAGTAAGGGGAATCCTTCTGATCAACTCTCTTTGATCAACACTGATAAATACAGTAATTTATCTCACACTCAGTACTACAGACTGCTTTTTGCTTGCAATAAACAAACAAACAGGGAAGCGCTACTGTATACTGTATGAGTTAGGATCAGGCCCAGCAGCCACTTTATGTTGAAAACCACATATGAAATGAGCATAAAATTGCATGAATAATTACACAAAAATATATAAAATAAATAGTACAAGTCTCTGACAGAGAGAAATTGTCCAGGTGGTGTGGATACAGGTTAATGCCCCTGTCTGATAGGACAGACTCGGGCAAGAATGGCCTGTGAGAGGTGAATATCCAGAATGGTACAGTAGCTGGGATGGAAAGCGCTACCAACTGTGCAGGTATTGAAGTGTGTAGAAATGGGAATGTGCCGTAGGCATCAAATGTGGAAAGCGCTCACCCAGACTTCATACACTTTGCGCTTTTTGCTTGCAGACTGCAAAGCCGCAAGACCAGCAACATTGTAAAAAAAGAGCAAAAAAAGAGCAATGAGCGCGAAATTGGCGTGGGAACTTCTGTTCTAGGGCCCCTAGAAATAATATTCTTTATTTTATTTATAAACTCACATTTATAAACCCCGTCACCCACCGCCGCTACACACAATAAAGCGGGCACTTACAGTACAGTATATATTTATTTCTCTTCATGTATTTATTTAGATTTATTTATTAATTGTGGAGCTGCTGTGCGTGAGGGGCCATGGCCAGGATGGGGGGGGGGGTAACGGTACAGTATGTGGGTAGGGGGTGAGGGTGGTTAGACCTCACAGTACATTATGCACATTGGGCCCCCCCCCTCCCCACATTTACATACACTGCACGACATCAATGCAGGGAGGGTTTACCAATGCAGGGAGGGTTTACCAATGCAGGTAAGGCTTTAGGCCTTTATATCTCTCTCCCTTCATTGTAATCTGTTTAACAGAAACATTAGGGGGGAAGGGGCTTTAGGCCTTTATATCTCTCTCCCTTCATTGTAATCTGTTTTGTAATCTGTTTAACAGAAACATTAGGGGGGAAGGGGCTTTAGGCCTTTATATCTCTCTCCCTTCATTGTAATCTGTTTAACACAAACATTAGGGGGGAAGGGGCTTTAGGCCTTTATATCTCTCTCCCTTCAGTGTAATCTGCTTAACAGAAACATTAGGGGGGAGGGGGCTTTAAACAATGCTGTGTATAATGTATAAGGTTTTTTACAATTAGATAGATGTAATCCTTGGTACTGTATTGTAAGGGTTAGCTTTGGTTTTAAATTGTGTTTTCTGGTTGTTACTTACAGTATATATTGATTTTGGTTTACTTGATTGGTTAAAATACTGTAGTTGACTTGTTTGGAAGTGTTTGTATTTACTGGTAGAGTAGCTTGCAATTATATTGTTAACATTCATTTGCAGAATGTACAGTACTGTATATGGTGCATAGATTTAATGCTATGCATCATTTACAGTATACAATGTAAATGCAATGTACTGTGTGGATTGGAATGTTATGTTTGATATTGTAAAATCAGTTAGGATTATTAAATGGATTATTATTATTATTGTCTGTACTGTATGGAGATGCGTTATTTGTAGGACAGTATGATTTTGATAACCATTCTACATGTACTGTATTTGTATATTGGTTCATCATCTGTGTGTATATACTGTATACTATACAGTATATATATATATATATATATATATATATATATATATATATATATATATATATATATATATATATACAGTATATATATACTGTACATAGTATATACTGTATATGTACTGTATAGGGATTGTTATTATATATACTGTATAATGTATATATATATATCCAGTATATATACAGTATATACTATACAGTATATATTTATTTCTCTTCATGTATTTATTTATTTATTTATTTAGATTTATTTATTAATTGTGGGGCTGCTGTGCGTGAATTTTTTTTATTGGGGGTGAGGGGGGTGTTTGGCCCGTGGTGTGAGTTTAGGACTTGCAGCAGCAGCACAATTAATAAATAAATGTAAATAAATAAATAAATAAATGACAATAAATACATTTGAAATACATTTTTATTGATAGTGTAGATGTGCAGGGGGTCTCCGGAGCTGAAGCGCACAGGTTTCAGGTCTGGGGACCCCGTGCCCCCCGAGATACAGGCCACTTTAGGGGGTGCCGGTATCCCTCTGCTCTGCTTGGTTTACAGGCCGCGATCACGTGATCGGGGCCTTTAACGCAGAGCACTCAGCACTCAGAAACACAGGCCAGGCAAATTTAACACACACACACAATAGGGGGAGGTTTTTTTTACATAGATTGCAGGGAAGCTTAACACACACACACAATAGGGGGAGGTTTTTTTTACATAGATTGCAGGGAAGCTTAACGCACACACACAATAGGGGGATAGGGGGAGTTTTTTTTTACATAGATTAGAGAGAAGGCAGGGCGTTTTAAAAGCGAGAATAGGGGGAGTTTTTTTTTACATAGATTAGAGAGAAGGCAGGGCGTTTTAAAAGCGAGAATAGGGGGAGGTTTTTTTTACATAGATTAGAGAGAAGGCAGGGCGTTTTAAAAGCGAGAATAGGGGGAGGTTTTTTTTACATAGATTAGAGAGAAGGCAGGGCGTTTTAAAAGCGAGAATAGGGGGAGGGGTTTTTACATAGATTAGAGAGAAGGCAGGGAGTTTTAAAAGCGAGAATAGGGGGAGGGGGTTTTACATACAGTAGATTAGAGAGAAGGCAGGGAGTTTTAACACAGACGTGAAAAATATGTATTGAATGTATTAATTGTTTATTATGCCTTAACCCCTTCATTGCCTTAGCGGCTATCCGCTATGGTAATGACGCAGCATTTTCAGTATTTTTAATAATATTGATCAGGAGCAGGGGGGGTCCCTGAGCATTAATTTCTGGCTCAGGGAACCCCCTGCTCACTACAATATTATTAAAATACAGTACACAAATGATGCTTCTTTACCATAGCGCATAGACGCTAAGGTAAAGAACGAGTGTTTATTTATACTGTATATTGTATGTGTTTTATTGATAGTGTACATGTGCAGAGGGTCTCCAGAGCAGAAGCGCACAGGTTTCAGATCTGGGGACCCCGTGACCCCCGAGATACAGGCCCCTTTAGGGGGTGCCGGTATCCCTCTGCTCTGCTTGGTTTACAGGCCGCGGTCACGTGATCGGGACCTTAAACGCAGAGGGATACCGGCACCCCCTAAAGGGGCCTGTATCTCGGGGGGCACGGGGTCCCCAGACCTAAAACCAACGCGATTCAGCTCCAGAGACCCCCTGCACATCTACACTATCAATAAAAATGTATTTCAAATGTATTTATTGTCATTTATTTATTTATTTATTTATACAGTATTTATTTATTTATTTTTTGGCGGCTGCTGTGCTGTGTGTGTATTTTTTTATTGTGGGTAGCGGGAGGGTGGGTGAATGGGGTATTAGCCCCAACGATGGTTGGGGAGGGCTTGCGGGGGGGGGGGTAGCGGGAGGGCTTAACCCCTTCATGACCGTAGCGGTATTAACTGCTACGGTCGTGAAGGGGTTAAGTGCACCCGCAACACCCCCCCCCCTCCCGCAAGTCCTAAACTCACACCAAGGGCCAAATACCCCCCTCACCCATCCCCACTACACACAATAAAGCGGGCACGGTGGGTTAACCCCTTCATTGCCTTAGCGGCTATCCGCTATGGTAATGACGCAGCATTTTCAGTATTTTTAATAATATTGATCAGGAGCAGGGGGGGTCCCTGAGCATTAATTTCTGGCTCAGGGAACCCCCTGCTCACTGTACAATATTATTAAAATACCTCTCTCTGCTGCAAACACATCTCGCCCCCAGTATGTGCAGTAATTTACTGAACATGTACTGTAGAATAAATGCATAGTTTTATTTATTCGGGTTTATTACACAGTATACTGTTCGGCTGGAAAACATCAGCATACTGTACAGCACAATATTACTGTATCCATCGAAATCTCCCCATTAGCCGTTTTCTTTTCTGAGGAAAAACAAAATGAAAAGTTTTAATGTACAGTAATGGTCAGCCCCCTAAAGAAGTACCCAGCCTGCCCCACCAAAATAATACGGCAACAATACAGTACTCACCATACTGTATTACTGAATGTCCCATTCAGCTTGCGCCGGCGCCTGGCCACTGCCACTGCCACTGCCAGTCCAGCTTTCATCATCACCCACGTCGATAGTTTGCAGAGGGACTAGCCCACCTGTAGTCAGCGGGAAATCGCTTAGGTACATGCAAGCTTCATCAAAACTGGCTGCGAAATCCATCTCAGGGTTGTCACCGATGGCGGGACCATGATGATAAGCTGATGCTGGTGCTGGTTCTGGTTCTGGCGCAATGCTTGGCAGGGACTGTCGCTTCTTATTTGGTTTTAACACGACCCTTCGCCTTTTGCCGCCTCCATTATCATAGATACGGGAAAAACCCTGTGACACACACCAATACCCTCCAACAAATTGGGGCTCAATACGGTGAAAACAGGGGTCACTACATAACCTTTTCCTTATTGCCCGCTTCCACAAATGAGGAGTTGGCGAAAATCTGTAAAAGTCATAGTTTTCGATAAAATACTGATAAATCTGAACAACTGTTGCCATCTTATCCTCTGTTGCATTAATAGCGGCCCATATCAAATAAGCATAACTTCTGTCAGGTTTTTGGAACACGGGCTGCATTTGAACACTCATGTCTCTGTAGAATAGTGTAAGCGAAAATGGTCTTTGTCTTTATTTAATACAGTATGTAAAGCCTAAATTGATACATTTTTTGCAACATCTTCCTTCAGTCTCAAGGACAAGTTACAATAGTATACTGTACTGGGATAAAGTATTTTTTTTTAAACGAAACAACTTGCAAAGCCCACACATTACTTAAGTCATGAGTTTATGCCATCTGGTGGACAAGCGAAACATTGCAGCCTAGTAAATTCTTCACATTATCATTTAACAGATCAGGCCCCCGTCAGCCAGGCATGAACCGTGGCTGGGAAGGCAAACGCAACGCAGCATGCAAGAGGTGAGCAGCGGCGGATTCCAGGTATCTGCCAGGTACAAACCGGGCATTTGCTCGAATAAAGTGTGTCGGTGCAGTACTTTACTTTGTATCTGTGTCATTGGAAGTAGCATTGGGCTCTGTCTGTGTTCTATGTTCTGTCCTTGATTTTAACTATACATTGTCATGCCCAGTAGCACTCCGTTTTGACACTCATATGCAAATATATATATATTGTGGTTACTTTGGGGGTATATAAATTAGGAGCTTACTGGTTTTCTCTGTTTTGCAATTTCACAGTAAATGCCTCAACATTTCTGTAAGATTCTTCTGACAGACTAATGACCCATCGGATTGACACAACAAGGGTCCCTGCAGTCCCATTCAGTTTAAATGGGACTGAAGGGACATCCCGGTGTGTTAATCCGATTGGCCATTAGTCTGGCTGCAGAAATCTCACAGAAATGTTGCAGTTTATTGGGAGATTGCCCCAGAATTTTCTAGGGCCTCGTTCAGGGTGCCGGAGGCAGGAGTTGGAGGGAGGGCGTTCAGAGGGAGGGCGTTCGGGAGGGAGGGCGGCAGTCTGCTGGGCGATGTGTGTTCATCCTCCCAGCAGACTTTTTCAGGAGTTGAGGAGGCGGGGAGGGGGCGGGGCTACAGACCTGAGGTTAGGGATCAGAGTTGCAGTCTTGAAATCATTCTCAAGAATGATTTCATTTGCTGCCTAGGTCCCAGTGACGCTGCTGCAGCTTCAAAAAACGAATTTTTTGTTTATTGAAACTGTAGCCAGCGTCAACTCCCTACTTCGGAGACAGGGCAGCTGCTACCCTGACAACCACAGTTCAATTTGAATACATTGTATCCCACGGCCACACGCACGTCAGCACGCCCTCCCTCCGAAGCCTGCACCCTGAACGAGGCCTAAGGCAAGTGATCAAATACTGGTGGCTGCATCTGTAAGTCCTGGTAAGAGCAGGCAGTGCTAGGGTGATTCCCTCTCACATGGCCTAGCATGTGAGCTTCATCCCCGGTAAGTTAGTATGTTGCAGTTTCCAGGTGCCAGCTTGAAAACCGTTGGAGTCACATCCCTCCTATGCAACATAATTGTAGCAACTTATAGGCTCATGTCTGGGCTTGTAAGTTGCTTGGACCACATGACAGGAGGAGGGTCTATCTGCAGTTTTGGTTCTGCCCAATCAATGGTGCAGAGTGGCTTGGTCCCTTCCCCTGTATAAAAGATGTGGATGTCCATCAAATTGGGGGAAGAGTGTTTTGTTTTACCTTGTGTGTAGTTATATGTTCCTGCCTTGCCCTATGGGGATGAGGAAAATCCAGTCTAGACAGGGGACCTCAAGCCTCTGGGAGGCCTAGTCCTGTCCAACCCAGGGAAGGGTTGGTACCCTTGGGTTGGAATGCCTGCAGAGATGGATCTATCATGTATGCTGCTTCAATAAACCTGTTGCATTGATACTGGTACATTACTCCAGACTCCTTTTCTGCTACTATGGAAGCTCCTGTGGGGATGAACCCCTGTCCATGGCAGGAGCCCTGCAGGTTGAGGCGCTGCACCCTCCTAAAAGAGATGCTGTTCCCCAAAGCTCCTTAACATCACAGAGACTCAGCCTTTTGGAGCCAGCAGGGGATCACCACAACACCATAATATCCCTAGTACCAGCAAAGCTCCCTGGCAGGGTGGGGGGGGGAGAGATAGGAGTGTTACATTTAGATACTAGTTACTTTCTGTTAACTGCACAGAGGTTTGTGGACCATTTTTAGCCTGCCATCTTGCAATCTATTTCTTTTGCGCTTTCCATAAAATTTCAATATGGTTTATATTCCCTACTTCAGCATATCTGAAGTCTATGGGAGAAAGAGCAGCTCAGTGAGGAAAGTCATTGACTGGCACTGGGCAAGTCACTATATCTCCCTGTACCTCAGGCACCAAAAACAAAACACAGATTGTAAGCTCTACGGGGCAGGGACTGTGTCTGCAAAATGTCTTTGTAAAGTGCTACGTAAAACTAGCAGCTCTATACAAGAACAAACAATTATTATAATGCGGGTTTTTAACAATCACACTCCTTCCCACAGGAATCTGTCACTCCTGCATTTTTCACCCATACAGTAGCACATAAGAATGGGCGCACAAAGCACTGTGATGCGTACGCTACCAGGGAAGACAAGAATTGTGTCTTCCCGTGCAGCGATGATGTCACGTGGTCTATGCGAAGCCAATGGCAGGGCAGATATGCCCCATCATGGCCGCCCCACCCCCGTGCTCCCCTAGAACTTCCCTACTGACTGCCGATCGCAGCTGTAGTCTCTGCACATGCCACCATGCTTCAAGGCGCGCATGCAGCAGTGAGGACTGGGGCTGTAGCCTAAGTCTTAGCAGAACTATGTTGGGGACTTTTCCCCTTTTCAGCTTTGCGAGCCTCTTTTCAGTATCACCCCTCCACTGGTAGCTCTGTCCCCAACTGGTGCTGGGATTGTATGCTCTGGGCTGTCTCACATTGTTATATTTTTAACAGATTTGTCAATTAATTTATGGTGTATGTTCATCATCAGTAGATACATTTTGTGATATATTGTGTTTTATTCATGGTGTGATTTTAGTGTTATTTGTTACGTCTTCCAATTTTCATTGCCTTTGAGTTCCTCGTACTTCAATACTGAGGGTGCCACTACGACTCTTTTTAACATCTTGTTTCCCATCTTTGACGAAGGGTAATCCAGTTAACTATGGAGGCGTCTCGTAAGGTTTGAAAATACTAGAAAAATGTTATCAGTGACAATGTGCACTTTTTAATAAAGCGCCTGTAAGGATCCGAGCTGCGGGTATACCCGCTGCCAGTGCCTCCTTACCTCTCTTACATGCCACCCAGGCTCCCCGGCGGCGTACCTCACTCCTTGCGGCTCCCTCTCCCGCTGCCCCCACACTTCCGGGTCGCGCGCGTCACCCCTACGGGCGCGCAAGCCCAGGCTGCCATTTTCTGGCGCCGGGCACTTGACTCCGCCCCCGATGATGTGGTGCACATTCCACGCACTTCCCTGCCTCTTCTCTGTCAGGTCTGCCCCCCTGGCCCTTCTCTCCCATCAGGCTCTTCCCCGGGCCGCTCCTCCGCTCCTCCCCTTGCTGTGACAGGCCCCAGCTACCCAGACACCTTTCCCCTATCATGTCCTCCCCCAGGCCGCTCCTCCATTCCTCCCCTTGCTCCGATAGGTCCCAACCCCCTATTTAGTCTCCCCTCACCATTACCTCCTTGCTCTGCATAGCTTCTGTACCTTGGTGCTGTCTGCTGTTGCCTGGCCCCTTTTGTCTTTCAGTCCCTGTTCCTGTCCCTGGATATTCTGCTAACCTCCCTGGATATTGACCTTTGGCTTTGGACTTCGTTGATGCTTCTCTCTGGTACCCTTGGACTTGGCGTTGGACTCTTTACCTTGCAGACTTCTATATCCCTTGGACACGGCTTACGGACAATCTACTTTGCTGCTCTGTCCACTCCACGACCCAGGCTTACGGACACTCAACTATGCTGCTCTCTCCATTCCACGACCATTGGCTTATGGACTGTACATACCACCGCTGGAGTTGGCAAGTACGGTACTCTTTCTATTGTTGTTACCCGGACCATCTACGCTACTTCCACACTCCGGCCATGCCCCCGTTTACTGTTAGGTGTGTGGTATTATCCCTTTCCACCTCAGTCCCGGGGTCTCGTCTGGCTTGTGGGCAGGCCGAGCGTTACATTATGCAGAGCCTAACAGACCCAGACCCCCCTGAGGTGGCAGATACCCTAACCACCATCTCCAAACACTTTACCTTTTTGGACAACCAGGTTACTGCACTTAACCAAGAGGTTGCTACCCTAACCTCTCAGATTCCCCAGCTTAATGTCTCCAGCTCCGTTATCCCTCCCACTGTCTCCCGTGAAGGAACGGGCCCTTCGGAGTTATGTATCCCTACGCCCAATAAATATGCGGGGGACCCACTTTGATGCCGTGGTTTTTTAAATCAGTGCGAGATATAATTCGAACTGTCACCCTCTCGCTTCCCCACGGATCGTACCAAAGTAGCTTATGTTTTCTCCCTTCTTACTGGGGATGCCCTGGCCTGGGCTTCACCTATCTGGGATCTGAAGTCTGAACTCACCCACAACTACCCTAACTTTGAAAGAGAATTCCGTTTAGTCTTTGACACCCCGGAACGTAGTGATATGGCTGCTTCCTCCTTGTTCCACATTACGCAGCGTCGGAGATCAGTGGCACGTTACACTCTGGAGTTCCGGACTATCGCGGCTGAAACTGATTGGAACGATGGGGCACTCTCCGCGGCATTCTGGCAGGGACTTTCGGAATCCTTAAAGGACGAGCTGGCGGCTCGTGAAAGGCCATCCTCACTGGAGGCCCTAATCGCTTTGTGCATCAGAGTGGATCAAAGACTTCTGGAGAGGCGGGCTGAACGTCAACGTCTTCGTCCTTCTGTTTCTTTATCTTCTAATTCCTGGTCTCCTGCTCCTGTTCTACCAGCATTGGAAGCTCTGGAACCCATGCAACTGGGCAGTCATCTACTTCCTTCCATGGAGAGAGTACATCGGAGAAACGAAGGCCTGTGCTTCTATTGTGGATCTCCTGGGCACATCCTGCTGCGTTGTTCCTTGAGGCCGGGAAACGCCAGCGCCCAGAGAGGTACGAGGGAATCTCTCTGGGTACCATCTCTTCTTTTCCCTCTCCCGCACAGGTCCCAACCGCCTCCTACTGCCTGTTCTTCTCAAGTATGCCAGCACCCAAACTCCCGCTCTGGCCTTCCTCGACTCTGGTTCCGGAGGGAATTTCATTAACCAGGCTTTTGCTGTCCAGCACAATATTCCACTCCGGAAGAAGGCCTTTCCAGTCGGATTGGAGGCTATCGATGGACGACCCCTGCAGCCAGCCTTTATTTCTTTGGAGACACTTCCTATTGAGCTTTCTATGAAGGATGGACATTTAGAGCTCATTTCTTTTGATGTCATCCATTCCCCTTCCATTCCCCTTCGGTTCAAATCATCCTGGGTTTACCATTGCTGCAACTACACAATCCCATCATTGATTGGACTGCCGAGTTTCCCGTACAATGGAGATCCTCCCAGGTATAATCCTCTTCTCCGCCCGCTGCGGTACTTGCCGAGTTGGAGACCCGTTCCCCGCAGGGCGCCACCTTACGAGATGTTTATTCGGACTTCCTGGATGTCTTC
This sequence comes from Ascaphus truei, assembly GCF_040206685.1. NCBI lineage: Eukaryota > Metazoa > Chordata > Amphibia > Anura > Ascaphidae > Ascaphus > Ascaphus truei. The sequence goes on along the minus strand of NC_134486.1, from coordinate 210,264,697 downwards.
AGTAAGGCCAAATCCGAAGAGCTTCCCCCTCATCGCTCTTTCGACTGCCCGATTGACTTAATTCCGGGTGCCCCTTTTTCTAAAGCCAGGTCATATCCATTGTCCCTGCCATAGACAGAGGCCATGTCCGAGTATATCACAGAAAACCTTCAAAAAGGCTTCATCCGGAAGTCCACCTCTCCCGCCGGAGCAGGATTCTTCTTTGTAAAAAAGAAAGATGGGACGCTTCGCCCGTGCATCGATTTCCATGGTCTAAACAAGATTACCATCAAAAATCGCTACCCTTTGCCTCTTATCCCAGAGCTCTTCGATAGGCTACAAGGAGCGACGATTTTCTCCAAACTTGATCTACGGGGGGCGTATAACCTGATTTGCATCCGCAGTGGAGACGAGTGGTAGATCGCGTTTAACCGCGCAGCGGTCACTGTGAGTACCTGGTGATGCCATTTGGGTTGTGCAATGCGCCTGCAGTCTTCCAAGACTTTATGAACAAGGTTTTTCGTGATCTCTTGAATTATTTTGTAATTATCTACTTGGATGATATCCTTATCTTTTCCAAAACCCCCGAGGAACACATTCTCCATACCAAGATGGTGCTCTCTTGTTTACGGGCCAACAATCTCTACGCCAAGATGGAGAAGTGTGTCTTCCATCAATCCTCAACTACCTTCTTGGGATATATCACCTCGGATCAAGGGTTCTCCATGGATCCAGAAAAACTCAATTCTGTACTCAAATGGCCACAACCTAACTCTTTAAAGGCGATCCAGCGTTTCCTTGGCTTCGCAAATTATTATAGGAAATTTATTGCTGGGTTTTCTACCTTGGTGGCACCTATTACGGCCCTTACCAAGAAAGGGGCCGATCCTTCCTCTTGGCCATTGGAGGTCAGCCGGGCCTTTGATTCTCTTAAAAAGGCCTTTGTCACGGCCCTCATTCTGCAACATCCCGTCCCCACCCTCCCCTTTACCTTGGAAGTTGATGCCTCCGACGTGGAAGCCGGTGCGGTTCTCTCTCAAAGAACCACCCCCGAAAATAAACTACACCCCTGTGGGTTTTTTTCTAAAAAAAATTCTTCAGCAGAAAGAAATTACGATGTGGGGATCAGGGAGTTGTTGGCCATCAAAATGGCATTACAAGAGTGGATACATCTTCTGGAAGGAACCAAGGAACCCATTCTGATCCTGACAGACCATAAAAATCTTTCTTACATTGAAGGTGTTCGCCGTCTTGGGCCTCGTCAAGCTCGTTGGGTGTTGTTCATCTCAATGTTCAACTTTACCATCTCATATATTCCTGGGACAAAGAATATCAAAGCAGATGCGTTGTCCCGTCAGTTTATCACTGACGAGAAGTCACAGGAGGTTCCAGAAAGTATTCTTTCCCCCCAATTGTTTATCTCTGCCGCCTCTTTTGACATACTGGATAAGATTTTGGAGTCTCAAACACAGGTCCCCGAAGGGCTAGAAGTACCTGATGGTCGCTTTTACGCAGCTCCACGTTTTCATCCCAAAATTCTTGAATGGGGTCATTCCTCCAGATCTGCTGGCCATCCCAGGTTTAAGAGGACTATGGAACTCATGCGGCGAACTTTCTGGTGGCCCAATATGATAAAGTCCAGACAGATAAGAAAAATGCTGCACACCTTAAATTTTAAACAAAAAATGATAAAAGTGCTCCAATGTTTGTACGAAAGCCTGTGATCAGTCCTGGATAGATGAAAAAAGGAACAAAGGGCACAACGGATTTGAAATATCCAAACTCATTTATTGAGCCAACACAACGTTTCGACCGTACTGGTCTTTATCAAGTGACATAGTGGCATAAGCATAATCCCTTCAAACAACATATAAATAGTGCTCCAAACCCCATCATGCAACCTGTTCAATCAGTGGTGATGGTATTCATGTGCTGAACCAGTCCCCCCTTCCAATGTAATATCCGTATCCTTAATAAGCTGATCTCTATCAGATGTTTTAAGACACTCCTGTGTATCATGGGATCTTCTACACTCTCCCCGCTTCCTGGTTATTCGGCGACATCCATCTTGATGATGTCATCCATCCGGGCCCTCTACTTGTTGAGGACACTCCCCACTTCCGGGTTCGTCGGCGACGTCCATCTTTAGTGACGTCATCCATCCGGGTACTCTGTTCTTTGAACACATAAGGATCCTCTGTTCCTGGAACGCAATCCTCGCGCTATGCGTTTCATATTCCGCGCATGCGCAGTCCATTTAGTCCCCGATTTCCTTCATCCTGCTTCCCTTTGGAACGCATGAGACGCAGACTGTGTGTCACTGTCTGTGCATGCGCTTATTGATCCGCCCGCAGTAAGTTAGCTTTAAGGAAGATGTTCTAATCTTTAATCTTCCTCTGAAATGGTCCCGCGAAGTGTCCTCCTCTCCTTATAGTCAATGGGTGGGGAGGGGGGGAGTGTGTTATCTTCATCATCATAGATCCGTAATAAGTATAGAAAAAGAAAGAAAAAAGGGGAATAAATCAGCACAACACTGTGAACTACTTGCAAATATATCATCCTACAGTGCAAAGTGAATTGTAATAAAAAGGTGATTAAAAGAAAGGTTTGTCTTTTGTCATATTTATAATTCACAACCCTTAGAGGTATACTGACCTTACAGTTTTTATCCAATACAGCAAGCAGTGGCAGTAACCTATAGCTAGTGGGAAAGAAACAATATTTATCTTTCCTCTATGAAGCACCCTAATGACAAAAAGTCATTCAGTCCATTAGGATAAACAGTGTCTAATGTATGAATCCAGAAGGATTCACGCTGTAGTAATAAAACATCCTTGTCTAGACCTGCCCTGGCTTTTTTGATATGCTCAATACCCATTAGTTTTAGTGAAGATATTGGGTGACTGAAATCAATACAATGTCTGATAAGAGCGGTATCTTCTGTACGATTCTTAATTTTGCTTTTATGTTCGATAAATCTTGTTTTGAGCATACATAGTTACATAGTTACATAGTAGAGGAGGTTGAAAAAAGACTTACAGTAGGTCCATCAAGTTCAACCTATGCTAAATTTAGACAACAGATACTTAATCCTATATCTATACTTACTTATTGATCCAGAGGAAGGCAAACAAAAAATCCCATTAAGGGGAAAAATTAATTCCTTCCTGACTCCAAGAATTGGCAATCGGATTAATCCCTGGATCAACATCCTTCCCATGTATACTTATTTGGTATATCCCTGTATACCTTTCCCATCTAAAAAGATCTCCAACCTTTTTTTGAACAAATCTATTGTATCTGCCATCACAGTCTCCATGGGTAATGAATTCCACATTTTAACTGCCCTTACTGTAAAGAACCCTTTCCTTTGTTGCTGGTGAAATTTCCTTTCCTCCAACCTTAAGGGATGGCCCCGAGTCCTTGGTACTGCCCGTGGGATGAATAGTTCTTTTGAAAGCTCCTTGTATTGTCCCTGAATATATTTGTATATAGTTATCATATCCCCTCTTAGACACCTCTTTTCTAGTGTAAATAAATCTAATTTAGCTAGCCTCTCCTCATAAGTTAGAATGTCCATCCCCTTTATTAATTTGGTGGCTCTTCTCTGCACTCTCTCTAGTTCTATAATGTCTTTTCTTAGGATTGGTGCCCAAAATTGTACTCCATATTCAAGGTGTGGTCTTACTAATGCTTTGTAAAGGGGCATAATTATGTTTATTTCCCTTCCATCCATTGCCTGATGGATGCAAGATAAAATCTTGTTTGCCTTTGCAGCTACTGCATGACATTGGGCACTATTGCTAAGCCTGCTGTCTACAAGCACTCCTAAATCCTTCTCCATCAAGGATTTCCCCAATATATCTCCATTTAATTTGTAAGTCGCCTTTTTATTCTTGCATCCCAAATGCATAACCTTACATTTATCTCTATTAAACCTCATCTGCCATTTACCTGCCCACGTTTCCAGTCTCTCCAAGTCCTTCTGAAGAGAAATTACATCCTGCTCTGATTCTATTACCTTACACAATTTAGTATCATCAGCAAAGATGGAGACTTTGCTCTTGACCCAACCTCAAGGTCATTAATAAACAAGTTAAAAAGCAGGGGTCCCGGTACCGATTGAAAAAAAGAAACAAAAGCGCAGACGCACATGGTGAAGTATGCAAAGTAAATATATATATTGTTAGGGTAAAATATCTGCGTACATCAGATTAAAAAGTTACCAGCATTTCATGTACATAAACATGGGTGAGTAGAAGTCATACAGCTGCCGCCAACCATCAAGGGATCTTCTTTACTGCATCAAGGCAGACCCCCGCAGCTGAAGAAAAGCCTCCGTTCGCATCCGTTTTGGGGTTGAGAGAGTCTTTGTAGAGCTTTGCGTTTGGGAGGCTCCGTTTAGCTCTCCTAACCGCCTTGCAGGGCGCCGTCAACGATGAAGGTTAACAGCTTCTCCAGCAAGCTGATACCTCGAGTGTCCCGTATGTCCTGTGCGATCGGCCGCAAAGTGAGGACGGCCGTAAAGTGTGAATACTTTACCGCACTTTGCACAATCGCGGGAAAATGCCTATAGTAACCGGCTCCACGCAATAACAAGGGCTTAGCAGGCACACAGATATAGAATAAAAGTGACAAATCGGGCAAAAATTTATCCAACGCGTTTCGAAGCGCAAGCTTCTTCATCAGGGATATTAATACATTGAATAAAGAGGAAATATATACCCTATAACCACATTTGATAGGTCCAACTTAATTGAAAAGGGAACCAATCAGGTGTGAAACACAATGACTCCCACATCTGTGTTTCACACCTGATTGGTTCCCTTTTCAATTAAGTTGGACCTATCAAATGTGGTTATAGGGTATATATTTCCTCTTTATTCAATGTATTAATATCCCTGATGAAGAAGCTTGCGCTTCGAAACGTGTTGGATACATTTTAGCCCGATTTGTCACTTTTATTCTATATCTGTGTGCCTGCTAAGCCCTTGTTATTGCGTGGAGCCGGTTACTATAGGCATTTTCCCGCGATTGTGCAAAGTGCGGTAAAGTATTCACACTTTACGGCCGTCCTCACTTTGCGGCCGATCGCACAGGACATACGGGACACTCGAGGTATCAGCTTGCTGGAGAAGCTGTTAACCTTCATCGTTGATGGCGCCCTGCAAGGCGGTTAGGAGAGCTGAACGGAGCCTCCCAAACGCAAAGCTCTACAAAGACTCTCTCAACCCCAAAACGGATGCGAACGGAGGCTTTTCTTCAGCTGCGGGGGTTTGCCTTGATGCAGTAAAGAAGATCCCTTGATGGTTGGCGGCAGCTGTATGACTTCTACTCACCCATGTTTATGTACATGAAATGCTGGTAACTTTTTAATCTGATGTACGCAGATATTTTACCCTAACAATATATATATATTAACTTTGCATACTTCACCATGTGCGTCTGCGCTTTTGTTTCTTTTTTTCAGTTGCTCTAGGGGTTCCTCTACCCTTATCATTTCAGCTGCAGACGCCAGTTTTCAATTTAGAGGTTGCATATTTTACTTATCTATTCACCTCACCAACTGGTGTTCACTGGGTTAATTTTACAGTAGATATTAGTAGTTGCGCACTCAATATTTCTGTTTATTTGTCCCGGTACCGATAACTGAGGTACTCCACTCACGACTTTAGCCCAACCTGAAAAAGTTCCATTTATGACAACCCTCTGTTGCCTGTCTTTTAACCAGTTTTCAATCCAGGGGCATATATTATTACTGAGTCCAATTTTCTTTATTTTGCTCACCAACCTCTTGTGTGAAACCGTATAAAAAGCCTTTGCAAAATCTAAATTGACCACATCAACTGCATTACCCTGGTCTAAATTCCTACTTACCTCCTCAAAGAAACAAATAAGGTTAGTTTGACAAGATCTGTCCTTCATAAATCCATGCTGACTATTACTAATAATTTTGTTTTCAATTAGGTATTCCTGAATATTATCCCGTATTAAACCTTCAAGTAGTTTCCCTACTATTGAAGTCAGGCTTACAGGTCTGTAATTTGCTGGTTGTGATCTACTGTAGCTCCCTTTTTAAATATAGGCACCACATCTGCTTCACGCCAATCTTGTGGTACTGAGCCTGTGGAAATGGAGTCCTTGAATATTAAATATAATGGTTTTGCTATTACTGAGCTTAACTCCTTGAGAACTCTTGGATGTATGCCATCGGGCCAGGTGCCTTATTTACTTTAATTTTTTCAACTCGCTTATGAACTTCTTCCTCAGTTAACCAATTGTTCATTAATATGGAGGTTGTGTCTTCCTCCTGCGACACTACTATTGAACTTGATTCTTCCCTGGTAAACACAGAGGCAAAGAATTTGTTTAATACCTCAGCTTTTTCCTTATCTCCAATAATCTGCCTACCCATCTCACACTGAAAGGGTCCTATATTTTCTTTTCTCATTTTTTTGTTATTAAGGTACTTAAAGAACTTTTTTGGGTTGACTTTACTTTCTATTGCAATCCTTTTTTCATTATCCATTTTTGCTAATTGATTGCCCTTTTGCAATTTCTGTTACATTCCTTATAATTCTGATACGATGTCTCCGTCCCTTCTGACTTAAAGAATCTAAACGTCTTCCTCTTCTTGTCCATTTCCTCCCCTACATGTTTATTTAGCCACATTGGTTTTGACTTATTTCTTTTATACTTATTACCCAAGGGTATACACTGATAAGTGTGCTTTTCTAACAATGTTTTAAAGACCGCCCATTTATCTTCTACATTTTTCCCTGCAAAAACAGCATCCCATTGTATTACTACTAGATTAGACAATTATGTAATTGTAGATCTACATTATATGGCACCATTTGGAGGTTTCCCTATGTATATTTATAACTAAATTGTCAGTCTTTTTACACCTCTTTTATGGTAACAACATAAGATGTAACAATATTACCTACACTTATATATGTATATATTTTCATTTTTCAACATATTTTTATATTTTTCATTTATTACTTTTTGACTAATAACAATATTATCCCTACATTTGTTATAATATATGAATTTCAGATACAATTCAGCTTTAACTAGGACCTGCATTGACCAATAATGGCAAGTTTTAATAATTGAGGAAACATTCCTACACAATCTAATCAATGAATTAATATAACCAAAGTCAAAGTATTTCAGACACACACATAAACCGTCTATTTTATTATTTTGATTGTTTTCAAAACAAACGACAGAGGAAACACTCCTACACAATCTAATCAATGAATCAAAATAACCAAAGTCAAAGTTTTTCAGACACACACATATAAACCGTCTATTTTATTATTTTTATTGTTTTCAAAACAAACGACAGAGGTACAGTATGCTACCACATAATCCACACTTACCTTTAGATATAGGGCCTCATGCAGTAAGCGTTGATAAGGGAAATATGGCCATTTTATAGCCAAAATTGGGTTTGAGATTCAGTAAGCGCCGATAAGTGCTTCATATCGCCAGGTTTCGGAGCCGATAATTTGGTTATGGCCAGTCGCCTGCCGATAAGCCTGTTTTCGACACTGATCGCCACTTTTTTAAATCGGCTGGATTCAACAAAAAAAAACAGCTTATCGGGGCTGATCGGCACTACGAAATTGAGATGTTATGGCCGATTTCTCCCGCCAACTAAAGTTGGCATTTTGGACGGGAGAACGATCGCTAAGGCTGCCGGAACGGCACTTAGAAAAAAAAAATCTTCTGTACATCAATGGAAGTCAATGGAGCGGGGACGTATAACAGTATAGTACTGTTTACGTTTCATTGCTCACAATACAAGGGGGATTTGCATTACAGTGTGGGGGCATTCCCTGCATTGTGTCACAGCTGATGTGTCTTATTTGCATAACATTCGACTTTTACATGTTTTCAGCATTTGCGGGTCACATTACTCATCATGTGATGATGTGGCAAGGGAAAATACTATACTACACTCTTAAAGGAGAACCTCACATCATAGCACACATTTTACTCAACTCAGCGACAATTATTTACATGATGTCACACATGTCACACATACACCGTATATTCATGTTCCTTTACATTACACAATGCTTGTAATGTGTCACGCATCTTTAAACCTTCATGTACATCTAAATTCTCATGTTTACATCTACGTTTGGGTCCTCCCTATTTTCATGACGTCACTTATTGGACGCTCAATCACATTGCATGTTTACATTGTAACCGTTGCATTACAAGCACTTCAACCTAACTTATACACACATGTACAGTAATTCATCATTGGGACACCTTGTAAACTCATTCTATAGCAACTATCCTCCTTACAGAAATGCATGCATATGCACACGACTATTCATTGTTGGCAACATGTGACAATAACATGGCTAATTACACATGTTACACAAAACTTTTCCCACGTCAATCTCAGCCTTTTTGTCTCATTACATGACTGACTCTTGCGTTCACAAGTGTTACATGCATTGCACATGCAACTATTTATTTGCAAGCAATCTTTGTACAAAGCTTCACGTCACATCATTGCCAAATATCATCATTCCCTGCAGAATACACACAACAAATACTTAGAACAACAAGTGCACACAGCTTGCCACAGAAGTACTTTATTATGTTAATGTAACACCTTGCATTTTACTATGTCACCTGACATCATAACATACCTATTTAAAGGACGCACATTACCTGCTCATTCACAGCTACTCATTTCAAAATGTTGCAAATGTTTAGGAGACGCAGGAACATTCTTTTCTATGACATGCTTGCTGATCAAGAGAATGATATAGGGCAAGGTAGGGACACACCGAGGGACAGTGACAGTGACGCGGATACGACAGGGACAGGGAGAGGGACAGGCCGAGGGACAGGTAGAGGGACAGGAGATCAGAGGAGAAGACAGAGGAGACAACTTGTGCCTCGTCCGCGTCTGTACAGGGAGAGAACCCTGTTAGATGGGATGAGTGAGGAGGAGATTGTAAGTCGCTATCGTTTGAGTTCAGCAGCAATCTTATCTCTTTATGAGGAGATAAGGGGGGATTTAGATTTTTTCACAGCCAGAGGTCGTGCAGTCCCTGGGCTTGTTAAAATGCTGTGCTCATTACATTATCTTGCTTCCGCGTCATACCAGACAACTGTGGGCATAGTGGGCGGGGTCTCGCAATCTACATTCTCGCGGGCCTTGTCCCAGTTTCTCTATGCACTCAATAGACGCGCTAGGAATTATATTCATTTTCCTACAGAGGCAACAGAGTGGCTGGAAGTCAGGACTGGCTTTTATAATATAGCAGGGATACCATCTGTGCTGGGTGCAATCGATTGCACACATGTTGCTTTGATTGCACCTAGTCAGAGTGAGCATGTGTACCGCAATCGTAAGCACTACCATTCACTCAATGTACAGGTGGTATGTGATGCCACGATGAGGATAATGCATGTGGTACCCAAGTTCCCTGGTTCCAGTCACGATTCCTCTATCCTGAGGAACTCTTCAGTCTTCCATGCGTTCGAAGAGGGTCATTTTGAACCTGGTTGGCTGCTGGGTGAGTACACATTTACATGTTCTAACACAAAACACATTTTGATTTAGGAATGTTGGCATTGTACAATTTGATCACTAATGTCAGCTTATGTGTGCTCCATTCATTATAGGTGACTCAGGATACGGAATTAGGCCGTGGCTCTTGACTCCGGTGCTAAACCCTCAAACTGAAGCAGAGGAGAGGTACAATGCAGCCCATATATCTACAAGATCTGTTATAGAGAGGACATTTGGCCTACTCAAGACCAGGTTTAGGTGTCTGGACAGAACTGGTGGGGCTCTTCTATACAAGCCTCAAAAAGTGTCTGATATTATCCTTGCCTGTTGCATTTTGCACAATGTTGCACTCAGGCACAATGTACAGTCAGACCTAGCTGAGGCTTTGGTAGACGAGCATCCCACCCATGTAGCTGCTGAAAATGAACAAACAGCCAGTGGTGGCCAGACACGACAGAATCTCATCAATTCATTTTTTTCTTGTAAGTACAAACTCATATGTTCCTAGTACTACTTTTATAGTTTAATTATGTTATATTAACAATAATGTTTCTTTATATAACCTTCTGTTAGGACACATATGAATATGGGTTGCACACCTTTCTTTTCTCTGCTGTGTGCACAAAGGGATGTGGCACCGGTATGTTATTGTTGCACAGGTTATATAATCCCTCTTCAATTGTACTTTAGTTGTGTGTATGTGAATACAACTTGGGTAACAAAGCAATAATATTTTAGCATTGTGTTATTCCTTATGCTAAGACAAAACACATATTATGCCCATAATCATTCATGCTTCTAGTATGCTTACATACAATGTTATTGGTGCAGTGTAACATGTACATCCAGATGATGTGTACACCAGGCTGATTTACATTTTGAATGTCATTAAATATACATGGTGTTGCACATTTAACACCAAATACACACTTTGATGTGTTCTTTACGGTACTGAAGATGGCATGTCAATGTTTGCAATTTATATATTGTTCCTTTGCATTATAGGTATATTTGCAGTATGACTGATCATGGTATGTATATTTGCTGACATCTCTCATAAGATGTGGCTACCTCAATCTTCCTATAATTATTGGAACTAAAAACCCAACATATTGGTTTAAACACAAATGTTACATATATGTACTTTCTGTATCATGTATATGCATTTAGCTACTCTTGAGGTTTCATGTGCATTGTATTACAAAATGATTACTCACATTTCATCACATTTTATGTATGTTTCCTTATAATTTCCATTAATGTAATATAGAGGTGTTTGGAGAAAAGGGGATAACTGTACTTATTTGTTTACTTACGGGAGCACATTCATCACTAGCATAGACACACTTTTTAAGACAACTGTTTGTGTGTGTATCAATTGGTGTAGGATCCATGTATAACACCGACAAATGATAACACCAGCTTTATTATGGTAGCTTATATCATCATATTGACTATACTATGTATTTCTAAACGATTAATAAACACAGTAAACTATAGTTAGTTAGGTTAATGAAATATACACAGAAACGTACTTCATAACATGATGGTGATGTCATATTCAGAACATCATGCATTGGAGGGGACCATAACATCTGGCCAGTAACATTATTTGCTACAGTCCCAAACCATTTTATCTACATACCCATGTAACAAGAGATTTTAAAAATAAATGGCTACTTGGTTGTAAGTGTCCTTTACATTGGGAGAAGGAGTGGCTCACTGAGTAAAGACACACACTGGCACTGATAGTTTGAAGCAGGGGAGTCTGGTTCAATTCCCGGTGTGGGCTCCTTGTGACCTTGGCCAAGTCACTTTATCTCCCTGTGCCTCATGCGGCAAAAAAACATTTGTACGTTCCACGGGCCAGGGACCTCAGGCTGAAACATGTGTCTGTAAATCGCTGCGTACAACTAGCAGCCCTATACATGAACATGCTCATATTATTATTATTATTGTTACATAGTTTCGACAGTCATACGTTCCATTACATATTAGAATACACAAATGTGTTAGCAGAGTGGGAATGGTTGTTATATATAAAACACACCATGTCATAAAATGTTAGTAGTCATTAAAGAACACTCAATAAAAATTCATGAGGCACTCTTTTGCAACATCATTATGTTAATTAAGTGCTTATGCAATATAGGCATAAGGGTATCACATTTTTACTTTTTTGTTAATAAGCGCTGCAAGCAATATAAAATTAGTTCCATATGTAGTATAGTAGTCGGTGGCTCCTCCTCACAATCATCTCATATAAAGGTAGACTCTTCTGAAATCATACATTGATCCGATTGTATCTTCCCCGACATCTCTGAAATACAGCAAACACATGATGGTCAAAGATGGCACCTTACTAGATATGCATCCGTGACAACGCGTTACGCAGCTCTATATGATTGTGTAGATACACACGTCACTCACTTATATGTTAGAAGTAAAACTGTTCATCAGTATGTAATGTTTCTTTAAATTTGTAGCAGGCATAACTATGTATAAGAAGTGAACGTTGCCTGTATACTGAAAGATGTGCGCGCACATCTTTGTGTGCGCACGCACTTCACGCTTGGCTCCACTAACTGTTAGCGCATGCGCAAAACAAAGCGTACGTTGTGCGTTCAATACATGTTGAAAATACCAGTAAACATAACATCTTTATTTCAAATACAATGAAGACGAAACTACATTCGTTCTAAACGAGTACATCTGTATTCTTTTTAAACAGACGTGTTTGAACAGAAAGCACGGCCGATAACACAATGCGCAAATGCAATACGTGTGACGTCATGTTAAGCCAGCGTGAAACGCACGCTAACACTCCTCCCACTCAATTAACATTCGGCTAACGCCCAGGGTACGCCTACAAACACTGAGCCGCACGCATCACACACTGCAGTTACCGTTACTATAACAAAACATGACAGCCAATAGGCTTTGAGGCGCGCACGTCGCTTGGGGGCGGGACTTACATCCGTAATCCTTTTTAAGGACGCCTTGGCCCATGACAAGGGTCCCACGTCATACGTGGTGGACCCGGTTTTCAATGTTGTAGATGTTGCATGATAACAAAACAGGTATGTGTTAGAGTAATGGAAAAATGTTGCTAATATGTTTAAAGGGATAGGAAAGTACGTATATTTATTCCGTCAGCAATGTGTACTACTCTTTCAGGTTCTACTATATTGTATTAGGAAACAATTTGTTTGTGATCGCTACATGTTATGCAGTCTGCAATGTTACGCTGTATACACGCATTGAAAGTGAAAATGGTGGTTACAAAAAAAAAAAAATTTAAACGCAGAGTCAACGCATAACGATTGTTATATTTACCATTCTTCTAGAATTAACTCTTCGCCTGGCTGCAACTGGTCGCTCCAGAAATGCAAGGCATTTTCATCCACGCTTGACCCAACCGCTGAATCCAGTATGACACATATCTCCTCCAGGATGCGCTCATAGGAATCGCCACTGCTTTCTTCAAATAATTGGTCGGGAGGTAGGTTCATTTCTTCGGGTTCCCATTCCAATGCATTTTCAGCTGAAAGGCTTGGTACATAATCATAGTACTTTTGTTCTTGTACAATGTGGGTTTCAGGAATGGAGGCTGCAGATATTGCAGCACGTATCGATTCAAACGGATCAGTAGTAGCGGATACATTGCTATTGCCATTAGGAATAAATATGCCTTTCACGACAATATAAGTGCCGTCTTTCAGGAGAAATTGTTTTTCCGGGGCAATCTTCCAGAAACCATAGGTGTGTTGTAGCTTATCCTGGTCACGTTCAAAAAAGTCATTACTTGATAAAGTGAATCTTATTGAGGAATTAAAATTCCGTGCATGCTTACGGTCTTGGTAATAAGGATATTTTGCTCGAATGAAATCATCGATTTGGCGTGTGCTTGCTTTCTGTCCGCGACTGTTCAAGATGGCTTCACAGATCATGTACTTATACCCTAAAAGGGGATTAATATTGTTAACGAATTCATCAGCCATGTCTGAGTAGCACAAAAGCTGTGTGCAGGTCTGTGTTATTTGCTCATCAAAATGAATGTGCTGAATGGCTAACAAACTCCTGTTTTTCCTTGTCAAGGTCAACAAAACTAACTACTTTGACTCCTTATTTCAAACGCCAATTGGATTTGTTTGTCTAATTGGGTTAACAGTTGTGGTTCGTGATATGGGACTGTGGGAGAAACATTTCTCCTTCTTTTATCTCGTTTGTGAAAAACATCCCTAGACTTTGAATGCGTTCACATAGTGTTTTTATGAAAACTAACAAAGACCACTGTGTGAAAATATTTCTTAGCCAGGCATATCAGTAAAAACACACACCTGCAAAAAGAAATGTTTTTTCCCCGCTTACATTTCTGTGTGTATGTGAAAGTCTGGTTAACTCCCTGTCTGCATGAGTTTAAATACGTGTGTATATATATATATATATATATATATAAATATATCTCTCTTATAAAAATATATATATATTTATATATTATATTTTATTTTTTTTAATATTGCAGGAGTACACACAACATTGATGGCATTAAGTATACCTTGTATGAAACCTATTTAAATGGTGAGAAACATGATTGAATTAAGTAATAAACATTTGTTTAAGCACAATACTGTTAGAGTCTCATACTTAGGATATTTCTCAAACATTAGGCCTGTATTATTAAAATAGTGTTTTCACAAGGAAGCATGAAGTGTATTAGTTTGTAAAATACATGTATACCAGTTTATATAGTACTATATATATATATATATATATATATATATATATATATATACATACATATACACACACACACACACACACACACACACACACACACACACACACACACACACACACACACACACACACACACACACACACACACACACACACACACACACACACACACACACACACACACACACACACACACACTCAGTGTGTGTGTGTGTGTGTGTGTGTGTGTATATATATTATTATACATTCTGAGATGTTATTGAAACGAACACACAAATGATTAAAGGACAAAATTACAATGGCCAAGCAAGGCAAAGGTAAGTAATAATTTACACATAATCCTGCTGTACACGTACAAGAAAGATGTTTGCACTTACTTAGGTGTTTTTATAATTGCATGTGACTAATATGCATATGCAATTCTTACATCAATTAACACACCCAAATGCAATGTTTTGCTGCAAAGTCAATGGCAGCTTCTCTAAACTTAGCAACTGGCTCCTGGTGGACCATTACTGAACAGACGATTAAAACATAAATATTTATAACACAATTAATTATGAGTGTTAACATTTCCAAAACTTCACGTGTACAAGAACATAGTTGAAAGTTTGGAAACAACACAGTCTTCAGCATACATACAATAGTAATTAGATAATCTGAAGTCAACAAAACAAGGCCAAAGACATATTTTCTGAATTATAACATTTATTTTTTTTGTTCCTTTTGCGAGCGAGTAACAGGCCTGCTTGTTGTCTCTTGAATTTTCCTTTTTCTTTTGCCACCAACTTTAGGCACAACAGAGCCACTTTGAGTGGCCTCTGGCACTTCACGGGCAGGGCTTGTGGCCAGTGACTCACCTACAGGGCTTGTGGCCAGTGACTCACCTACAGGGCTTTTGGGCAGTGATTCACCTACAGGGCTTTTGGGCAGCGATTCACCTACAGGGCTTTTGGGCAGCGATTCACCTACAGGGCTTTTGGGCAGCGATTCATCTACAGGGCTTTTGGGCAGTGACTCACCTACAGGGCTTGTGGGTACTGACTGTTCACGGACAGGGCTTGTGGCAAGTGACTCACCGACAGAGCTTGTGCCCACTGACACATGTGAGCAAGTTGGTAGACACTGCACAAGTGATGGTCGGTCTGTTTCATGTGAGTCTTTTTTTGTTTTTGACCAAAAACTGGTCAGTAGTAACTGCTTGTGTTTTGTTTTTGTGGCCTCCTTTGTAGGTGTCAGCTGCTGATGTAGTACAGATGGCAGCGGTAGGATGTCGTCAGGAACCTGCACACCAATGTGTGCTACTTGACCGGTAACATTGGGACCTGGTGACTGAAGATCAGATGAATGTGGTGAGAAGTTGCCAGCATATAATGATCCAGCCTGTGAGGTGTTGAATTGGGGTACATTAGTCATTCTCAAGTAATTAGCTTGGGTTTGCTGAACAACTAATGCTTCGAATGAGGTGTTGATTTTTTGCAACTGTTTAGGCACTTCAATGAAGACTCTGTGGAGATGTGCCAATTGTGATACTGTTTCTTCCTGCAGTCCAATCATCCTTTCCAGCACTGTCATCATGTCTGAATGGCGACGATTTTCTGCGTCCACTATTTTTCCCTCTGAAGCTACAATTGCATCGTATGTGGAAGTTGATGGACGATTTGGCGGTACAACAGTTTCTATTGGCACCTCTTCATGGTCACATGATTGTATTTCAGTCTCTTCTGCGGCGTCATCCTCATCATACTCATCATCCTCATCACCATGATGTTCTAAAAAGAAATGTACACATTATTAAATGGCATGTTAATGTATGCTGTGTTACTATGTAATTGTACTGTGTCCTAAGTAACACCTAACATGTTAGCATACGTTTTATAACCTCACATTAAAAACTACCTTGACTTACGAATAATGTTTGGACTCAGTATGAAATATGAATGAATGAAAAGTTGCTCTAAACTCAGAAGTCCTACATGATAGTTCACATCACTAACACAATACATGTTGCCTTACACTTAATTTTCACTGACACTAAGTAATCCTATTTAAAGAAGATGTGCAAAACAAATAATGAACATGACAACATAACATATAGAAGAGCACATATTATATGGCCAGCAAATGATACACTCACCTTCTAGTTGTGTTGAGCTGGCTGACCCAGGTGAAGACACTTGTTCCATCTCAGGTGACACATGTCCTCCAGGGGCAACTATATATAACAATAACATAAGTTTTACATTTACATGTGTAAATATTGAACAAACACTTATTGTATGTTCTGTATTTATGATTAACTAACAACATCAGTTCCTTAACCGAAAATGTGTGTGAAAGTGAACATAAATAGTTGTAATAACACTGTACATGCCTGTGTACTTAGAAGTTTTGAGTTCCCTAACATACAACATACTATGTTTCTGCAGTAATGCGTGAGGATAAATAGATTAAATTAGTACATAAAAATCATATGTTGTGTAGTGATATCAGTATCATAATGTACATAACTAACAATGGTTATCATGAAGGTGGTCATATTGCAAAAAGTGTTGTTTTTGGTAGAGGATATGTGTGGTACATTAATCGAAGATGTGGCACACCTGAATGTGGCTGTGACTCAACAAGACAACACATGCAGTGTGTGATAATGTGTCTTTGATAGTAGTTCAACTATAGATATGAGTGAACTAATGTGTGACGTACGCTTTGATAAGTAATGAGTTGTTGGGGCATTTAGTAGCTAGAGTTAAGCTTTCAAATGAGTGTGATTAACTTCAGTTGTGCTATTCAGGTTGTAAGAAAGGTATTCCCTTCCCCAAAAAGCCTAATCAGCCACACCTTTCAATTACTTGAAACAGGTGAAAATGGTGTGAACTAAGTTGACCGTGAAATGAGGCTGTAATTAGTGTGTGTGCTGAACCCCACCCCCTCTGTTGAAGTGTATGCTGTGATGAGATATTAATTGCAGCTGCTTTAACACAATGGTAGATGAGCTAAGTAGTCATCTGCAGTGTTTAAGTTATGAAAACAATGACATAACATATGATACGTGTGCCTCATTATGCTGTCTGTATATGACATAAAGCAAAAATGGACCTTTTCATAAGCAACTATAGATGTGTTAGTGCCAGTGATGTTTGTAGGCCGTTACATGCAATTTCTTTGATGCATGCTTAAAATAGGCAGTAATGTCATGTTTGTCGGAGTAAAATCAATAAAATACACAATAATATGATACATATTTCTGTTCTGTACCTGTAGCTACTAATAATTTCTCATGAACATGTGTTACACATGTGTACTACCCTGTTGTTCCCCATCTTCGCCCACCATCAATTGCTTCCACTGCAGCTATGCATTTTGGGAATTCACATGTAAATGAGCACGCAATGGCACGTGCTATATTAGTTACTGCTTTTAGTAGGACTACTACATATATGTCTATTTTGAGATATATATATACAGAATCAGACATATACATATATAGATGCAGGTATGCTTATATTGTGAAGACAGTATAAAAAGCAGTGTAAATATGCAAAATAACTGTAAGCAACGACACGCCTAGTACAGTAATATTTATCACCTGCTGGAAATTGTGACGGATAAATTCCAATGTCACGGTCACCAGCCAAGCCTTCCACGACGACGGTAAGTAATTTTGGCCGAAGCAGCTCCTCCAATGGAGTCAATATGAGACGTTGTGGTGTGGGCCCACCTCCAGTGCCAGTAGCATGCATGCGTTGGTCTTGTATTTTCTTTTTCAATTTGGACCTAATATCATCAAATCTTTTCCGACAATGATACTTGTCCCTGACACTATTCCCACAGGCATTGACACCAATGACTATTGTGTCCCACATTTCTTTTTTGCTTGCTGCACTTGTCCGCCCTTGAAAAACATATAAAAGATATGAGGTAAATTAATAATAATATAAGCACCAGTTTCCTACACTGATAGCTGTTCCAAGAGATAGCAAACATGCTGTTTTATGTGTAATATGTGAAGCACATGAGCATTCACTACTAAACCTATACATGTAAGCAAGGTTGCATTCATATTGTATGCAGTTCTGGCAAATTGACCACCTGTGTTTATTTGTCCTTGTAAGGCATGATAAAAAGCTGTGTTTCCACACTAATGAACATAGAAAGATATTGTGTACCCATATTTGCATATGAACAAAACTCAGATGACCTAGGATCACATGTATTTGAATAATAAATGTAAAGGTACACTTACCTACTAAATGTCCATAGAGACTGTCATAGTGCTCCAGAATGCCAGTGACAAGAGCCCTATTTTCCTGGTCATTGAAGCGAGGATTACGTGGCTTCTCCACACGTTTCTTCCGAGCAGGTTTAGGGTCAGAGCTTGGCTGGTGCTGACTGGACTCTCCTTCTTCCAATGGAAGAGCCTCCAAAAGCTGGCCACCAGCAAGCACGCCACCACCAGACACCCCATCAGCAACTGCGCCACCAGCAGCACTCCCAGCACCAGCACTCCCACTCCTAGCACCAGCACTCCCACTCCTAGCACCAGCACTCACACTCCTAGCACCAGCACTCACACTCCTAGCACCAGCACTCCCAGCACCAGCACTCCCACTCACAGCAACAGCACTCCCAGCACCAGCACTCCCACTCACAGCAACAGCACTCCCACTCCCAACAACAGCACTCCCACTCCCAACAACAGCACTCCCACTCCCAGCAACACCACTCGCAGCACCAGCACTCCCACTCCCAACAACAGCACTCCCACTCCCAGCAACACCACTCGCAGCACCAGCACTCCCACTCCCAACAACAGCACTCCCACTCCCAGCTCCAGCACTCCCACTCCCAGCAACACCACTCGGTGCACCAGCAACATCACTCCCCTGAACAGAACGTTCACTCCGACACGTACTCGCACGAGTAGCACTCCCACTCCCACCAGCATCACTCTTCCCACGCTTTGCGGGCATACTTCCAGCACTCACAAAAAACAGACAAGAAATGTACAGGCAATCACACGACCCACTTCCACATATAAAACAAGACAAAGATGTAAACAAAACAACAAAGGACAAAGCTCTCCCAATACACAACAAGTCTCTCAGTCAATATGCAAATCTTCAATCGTCCAGCTCTGTGCGTCTCTCTCTCTCTCTCACTCCCAACAACACAGAGAATGATTAGCAGTACACGTTGCCTTTAAATATGGCGCGCAATCAAAAACATGCTTGTTTCGCCTGATTCAGCAAGATTTGTGATTGTGCAACCTAACAGCACCCCGCCACGCACGCCGATACACCTGTGTGTGATCGGCTCATCATCGTGAGAGTGAGCGGATTTGTTTTCGGCTTGATTTTGAATGTATTCGGCACTTACTGCATACGGAGAGGGAAAAACGCCAATAACATGACTAATCGATAAGCTTGCCGATTTCACATAATCGTCGCTTACTGCATGAGGCCCATAGTTCCACTACCCCGATCTGCACCTCACAGGTCTCCTCTTACAACAGGAATGCCTTTGGATTTTCCAATGATACACACTGGCTCCAAATGACCCAAAATAAAGGATCTTTTTACTCTCCTTTAATTTAATCTGGGTATTTATACAATACACTATATTTATTTTGGCAGTTTCAGTTTTTTGATTTGCACGTAATTTAGTTATAGGTCAGTCTATACATCCATTCCTAAACCTGTATATTACACATATTACACCTTATATATAATTCCTTTATTTAACTACGACCTACATTGTCCGCTAGGGGCAGGACTTTATATTTGAGTCACATTCCTACACCCCTCACAGAGTATTATGTAATTATAGATTTAAACTATATTGGCACTATCTGGAGTTTTTCCTATGTGGGTAATCTATGTATATTTATCACTAACTATTTAGTCTTTCTGAGAATATTAATTATATAGTCACAGAGGTGGTTGAGATGCATCTAATATTTTCACGGATACACACCTTATTTATGGTAACAGCATATGATCAATAGTAGTACCTACACTTATTTATTTAATTATATATTTTTTATATTTATTTTTATTTTCACTATTAATAGATCAATAACAACTTTATCCCTACATTTGTTTAAGTGTATGAATCTCAGATACACTTCTACTTTAACTATGACCTGCTCTGACCAATAAGGGCAGGTTTTAATAATTGAGGAAACATTCCTATACAAAATAAATCATAGTCAAAGCAATTCAGACACGCACACAAAACTGTTTATTTCATTTTATTGTCCTCTGAATAACGACATAGATACTCTACCACATAATTCTTTACTTAACTTCAGATATAGCTCCATTACCCCGATCTGCCCCTCACAGGTCTTCTGTACACATGCATGAGTGGCCAGTGTCTTTAATCCTATAAGGCAAAACAAAAGTTATGGCTGCAAGATAGTATCCACGCCTCTAGGATACGCATGATACTATTGGTTAAGACTCCACCTATCACAGGCAGTGAGCTGAACCAGACACTCCTTTGCGAGTATAAAATGATCACCAACGGGAACATGTTCTTATCCCTCCTCCCCCTGATGAAGCGTGGTGAACACGTGAAACGTGCGTCGGGAACGTAGGGCGTCACTCTCGTGACGTCACCCTAAGTGGCGACATCCTATCGTTTGGTCTACGAGCAGGCTTGTATTTTGTGGCAGTACTTTCAATTGATTTATACCGATAAGCATCTCTATTTGGGAGATAGAACAAGATTATTTAACCTTGTACACTTCTATATGCTTTACGATAGTGGCATATGTTTGCTATATTGGATATTGTGGTTATATGGCAGCAAACGCTGTGTTTTTCTTTATGACAATACTGTACCTGGTTACTCTCTGCATATATAAGACCTAATGTGATACTATTGAATCAGTTTCACGGGCTAATACATCTTTGTTTCTCTGCTATTTACAAAAGCTTCCACTATTGTACTCAGCCTACAGCTGCAACTAGACACTTTAGTGGCATATTGGATGGATAATATCTTTGCACTAGCTACAATCCAATAGCCGATTTAGGGAATACCACTTTTAGCCTTGCTGTAGAGTACTCTTAGGTAGTGTAGTAATACAACAAACTGAGATTTGAACTCTGATTGATCTGATTATTGCCACCGACGTTTTGTCTGACATTCCACATATGTAATAGCACAATTAGGCTCCAATATTTATTCCACAGATCAAATGTTACTGCATCACACTAGCCACATTAATTAGGATTTATATATACCATTTAAATACCTATATGATTGTAGCCATACCATATTAGTAGTACCTATTTTGGATGTCATATGAGTATATAGAGATATACATTAACTATTTTTCTCTATTATGGGATCATTTACTCATCTGCCACATTAGCATGGGGATTTTTAATAATGTATATGTGTTTTTAGCCTTCTATGTAAAATTAATAAAATTTTATTATTTTTGATTTCCGTGGTGATTCTGGGCAACTTACCAGTATTTTGTAGTATTATTTTACAGGGCTAATTTTTAGTCCATTTTCAGACCACTTAAGGATTGAGTGCTCAATAGAGGGGGAATCTTTCTGATCACCTTTCTGATCAACACTGTTAATATCATAACACTGTCCTCCAGAGCACCTTTCACTTTACTCTATTGTAATTATGGTGATGCAGTCTCACTCACCTATACTCTGTTAGTTTTCGGAACATCTTTTGTTCTATATTTGTGACCAGCTCCCCTCCCCCTATTCCAATTTAGGATTAAATACAAAAAGCGTCCCAAAAGTGTAGCCACCCCATTTTTTTTTGTATGGGATGATGAGTGATAGATTAGAGGGTAATCGCTACTATACAGCAGTGATTGATCCTCCTTTTTCAGGTGCGTTTCTTGTAACAAAATGATATCTCCTGCTAGTCTTTTAGCCTCTGAAAGGGCTATTCGTCTCTTACGGGGGGTATTGAGGCCCTTGGTATTTTGGGAAATTATATTAATCGACATAGTGATGCTTGAAAGGTCTATGATACAGGTGAACAGAGTGATGACTTATATATAGCAGAAGAAACAGAATCGTAACTATTGTAAACAGTCTGTATCGTGAACATACACCTTGAGAGATACACATATTAACTTTCTGCAGTAACAAATGCTTGTAGAACTGGGTGTGGGGGAGGGTGGACAGGGTAGGGTGGGGTAAAAAGAGGACCCCGGTTTCCAAACTATGTTTGGGGGGACCAACCATCTCAGGTCCCGTGAAGCGAGTGTATCGCAGTCACGGGATGCACAAACCTGTGGGGGGCGGGTTGCAGCCCAACGGCTTAATGCCACAGTGCTCCTTTGTTTGGGAGCCAAATTTTCAAAAAACAAAAGCAAAAGCAACACCCCGGTAAGTACGGGGCGGATTGTGTGTGTAGTCTTACACATCAGGATACAGAAAAACGAGGGGGAAATGAAACATCGTAACTATTTACATCACCTTATCTTTCCTTAGTTTTTTCACATTGAGTAGATCAGACTGGAATCCAGTGCTCGGCCATCTCAAAATCTATATTTAGTCTATAGGGGAGGGGAAACACAAACGGAACAGTGCAAAGAATAAATAACATAGATATCCTGCAACCAGGACATACCTTTACCCAGGAAACGGTTTCGAATTAGGCCCAGGGTGTCCAAACCCGTGCCACAAGAGCCACCAGTGGGCCGCCCCCCAGCACAGGCGGCCCATCCAGCGACCCAGTCAAAGACAGAGCCACCGTCCGAGCCACCCGCACCGAAACAGGGACACCCACAGAGGCCGGCCCGCCGACGGCCCCCGAGGACCGAGCCTGAAAACCCCCAACCCCGGGCCAACATGTGTCAACTGCACAAAACATTCAACTTAGATCAGGCTATCTATCAGTTTCTAGGTGCTTTGGGACTTTCGGTCCATTTAGAAACAGTCAATTTTGAATAAAACATTTCCAAAGCAACCCTCGTGGTAGCCTGTATTTTAAAACTAAAACCTTTCACAGTATGGGAAGTTATCTTCGGGAGATTCTTTATAACCAGAGCGCTTTGGTCATTGGAAGTGGTTCAAGTTAGTGAATTTGCGCCAGGTGTCTCCACTCCTGTTCAAGAGAAAAGAGCTTATCTGGAATAAACGACAAGTTCAGATGTGCCTTATGTTCCGAACAACATTCCGCCAGTCTGTATAATTAACTAGAAACTCAATAAATGATCAGCTCCAAATTTCAAGCGGGCTGGTTCTTTTCTCTTCATGAAGTCGGGGTCTTTACCCATGCTGGGCGTTGTTGTTTAGGTGGGGGCTGGGCCCGCTGAGAGGCCTCCATGTCCTCTGGCTCAAGGAGACCCATTGCTCGCAATTTCTCTTCACCTTCTTCTGGAGCGAGAAATATATGTGTTTGTTCTTGGTAAGTAAATATTATCTTGCACGGAAAACCCCAACGGTAGCGTATTTTACTATTTCTCAGTGTGTTTGTGACCTGAGCGAACATTTTACGCTTGTTCAACGTTGTTTAAGCCAAATCTGGGAAAATGAGAAGCTGGACGTTGTCTTGGTCTATCCTTGGAACAGATCTAGCGGCTCTCAGTATCTCCTCCTTGCTACGAAAGTAGTATAGACGTGTAATCACATCTCGTGTTTTTTTTGGGTCCAGGCCTCTAGGTCTAGGCAGTCTATGTGCTCTGTCCATCTGGAGTTTGTCCTCCGTCAATTCTGGTACCAAAGACCCAAAGAGCTGGATGAGATATGCGTCCAATTGAGCATTGTCCACTTCCTCCGGGACTCCCCTGATCCGCAAATTTTTGCGTCTTGATCGGTTTTCCGTGTCTTCCAATTTTTCGAAAATTGTTTTAACTTGCGTTTTTAACTGGTGGATTTCTTGGGCTTGGATCTCCTGGGCAGAGGCGGTGGTGTCCACTTTCTCCTCCAAGTCCACGATACGGTCTCCTATTGATGCTATTTCCTATCTGACACTCTGATGGAAACTCTGCATCTCGGAGCGGAAGGAACTTTTGATGTCTTGGACAAACCGCAACATTTCTTTGCGTGTAAGCGGAGTATCTATCTCTTCTTCGGAGTCGGGTTCTGGTTCTGCGTCTTCGCCAGCGAGAGACGCGTCTTGATCTTTGGTTCCTGTCTTTGTTTTTTTAAAGAAGAGGGCGGCCTCCCGCGGATTTTTTTTTGTGTTTTGGTGGGTGGCATATTTGTTGTTTATAGGTCGTCTTTATATATACTGTAGAATTGAAGCTGATTTTGTTTGGGTGATGTAAGTTCTGTATTTCCTTTTTCACATTGACATGAGCCCCCTCATTCCTAAGGCACCATGCTCATTCACATTATTTTCCTTTTAGGATTTTTTTTCCCCATAAGATTTACACAGGGCCCAATATTCTCCTTGTGTTATGTAGGTAGGTAGGTGGGTAGGTATTGGGGCTGAGTTGGAGTGGGGAGAGAGTGTGCTAGTAGAAACAATGCAAAGCTCTTTTTCAATTGTCAGACACTGAGTTTATTTGTGTGTGTTTGTGCCTTTAACTCTGGCCAGCGGCGGCCATCTTGGATCTGGCTGGGACACAGCTGCGTTTTAAGCTGGAACGCATGGTATCTCTCCCTCTCCACCTCCTCGGGGCTTCCCCCTCTCTGCTTTCCGCTCCACTCCCACCACTGCTCTGGGCCCTCTCCTGTGCCACGCCAATCTCCCACTAAGGGACTGTGCGCCTCGGCCGAACTCGGGGACCCCACCAGAGAGCCGCTCAGGATGGCCGCTCCTCCCTCCTCACTGCGCAGTGGCATCCATTTTATCTCAGGGCCGGCTTGGCGCTCCCCACCTCCGCTGCTGTACTTCTCCCTGCCCCACCAGGAGCATTTATTACGTTTTGACTAATAACAATATTATCCCTACATTTGTTATAATATATGTATTTCAGATACAATTCAGCTTTAACTAGGACCTGCATTGACCAATAATGGCAAGTTTTAATAATTGAGGAAACATTCCTACACAATCTAATCAATGAATTAATATAACCAAAGT
Source organism: Ascaphus truei (assembly GCF_040206685.1). NCBI lineage: Eukaryota > Metazoa > Chordata > Amphibia > Anura > Ascaphidae > Ascaphus > Ascaphus truei. The sequence continues at coordinate 210,239,403 of NC_134486.1, read as the reverse complement.
CAAAGTATTTCAGACACACACATAAACCGTCTATTTTATTATTTTGATTGTTTTCAAAACAAACGACAGAGGAAACACTCCTACACAATCTAATCAATGAATCAAAATAACCAAAGTCAAAGTTTTTCAGACACACACATATAAACCGTCTATTTTATTATTTTTATTGTTTTCAAAACAAACGACAGAGGTACAGTATGCTACCACATAATCCACACTTACCTTTAGATATAGTTCCACTACCCCGATCTGCCCCTCACAGGTCTCCTCTTACAACAGGAATGCCTTTGGATTTTCCAATGATACACACTGGCTCCAAATGACCCAAAATAAAGGATCTTTTTACTCTCCTTTAATTTAATCTGGGTATTTATACAATACACTATATTTATTTTGGCAGTTTCAGTTTTTTGATTTGCACGTAATTTAGTTATAGGTCAGTCTATACATCCATTCCTAAACCTGTATATTACACATATTACACCTTATATATAATTCCTTTATTTAACTACGACCTACATTGTCCGCTAGGGGCAGGACTTTATATTTGAGTCACATTCCTACACCCCTCACAGAGTATTATGTAATTATAGATTTAAACTATATTGGCACTATCTGGAGTTTTTCCTATGTGGGTAATCTATGTATATTTATCACTAACTATTTAGTCTTTCTGAGAATATTAATTATATAGTCACAGAGGTGGTTGAGATGCATCTAATATTTTCACGGATACACACCTTATTTATGGTAACAGCATATGATCAATAGTAGTACCTACACTTATTTATTTAATTATATATTTTTTATATTTATTTTTATTTTCACTATTAATAGATCAATAACAACTTTATCCCTACATTTGTTTAAGTGTATGAATCTCAGATACACTTCTACTTTAACTATGACCTGCTCTGACCAATAAGGGCAGGTTTTAATAATTGAGGAAACATTCCTATACAAAATAAATCATAGTCAAAGCAATTCAGACACGCACACAAAACTGTTTATTTCATTTTATTGTCCTCTGAATAACGACATAGATACTCTACCACATAATTCTTTACTTAACTTCAGATATAGCTCCATTACCCCGATCTGCCCCTCACAGGTCTTCTGTACACATGCATGAGTGGCCAGTGTCTTTAATCCTATAAGGCAAAACAAAAGTTATGGCTGCAAGATAGTATCCACGCCTCTAGGATACGCATGATACTATTGGTTAAGACTCCACCTATCACAGGCAGTGAGCTGAACCAGACACTCCTTTGCGAGTATAAAATGATCACCAACGGGAACATGTTCTTATCCCTCCTCCCCCTGATGAAGCGTGGTGAACACGTGAAACGTGCGTCGGGAACGTAGGGCGTCACTCTCGTGACGTCACCCTAAGTGGCGACATCCTATCGTTTGGTCTACGAGCAGGCTTGTATTTTGTGGCAGTACTTTCAATTGATTTATACCGATAAGCATCTCTATTTGGGAGATAGAACAAGATTATTTAACCTTGTACACTTCTATATGCTTTACGATAGTGGCATATGTTTGCTATATTGGATATTGTGGTTATATGGCAGCAAACGCTGTGTTTTTCTTTATGACAATACTGTACCTGGTTACTCTCTGCATATATAAGACCTAATGTGATACTATTGAATCAGTTTCACGGGCTAATACATCTTTGTTTCTCTGCTATTTACAAAAGCTTCCACTATTGTACTCAGCCTACAGCTGCAACTAGACACTTTAGTGGCATATTGGATGGATAATATCTTTGCACTAGCTACAATCCAATAGCCGATTTAGGGAATACCACTTTTAGCCTTGCTGTAGAGTACTCTTAGGTAGTGTAGTAATACAACAAACTGAGATTTGAACTCTGATTGATCTGATTATTGCCACCGACGTTTTGTCTGACATTCCACATATGTAATAGCACAATTAGGCTCCAATATTTATTCCACAGATCAAATGTTACTGCATCACACTAGCCACATTAATTAGGATTTATATATACCATTTAAATACCTATATGATTGTAGCCATACCATATTAGTAGTACCTATTTTGGATGTCATATGAGTATATAGAGATATACATTAACTATTTTTCTCTATTATGGGATCATTTACTCATCTGCCACATTAGCATGGGGATTTTTAATAATGTATATGTGTTTTTAGCCTTCTATGTAAAATTAATAAAATTTTATTATTTTTGATTTCCGTGGTGATTCTGGGCAACTTACCAGTATTTTGTAGTATTATTTTACAGGGCTAATTTTTAGTCCATTTTCAGACCACTTAAGGATTGAGTGCTCAATAGAGGGGGAATCTTTCTGATCACCTTTCTGATCAACACTGTTAATATCATAACACTGTCCTCCAGAGCACCTTTCACTTTACTCTATTGTAATTATGGTGATGCAGTCTCACTCACCTATACTCTGTTAGTTTTCGGAACATCTTTTGTTCTATATTTGTGACCAGCTCCCCTCCCCCTATTCCAATTTAGGATTAAATACAAAAAGCGTCCCAAAAGTGTAGCCACCCCATTTTTTTTTGTATGGGATGATGAGTGATAGATTAGAGGGTAATCGCTACTATACAGCAGTGATTGATCCTCCTTTTTCAGGTGCGTTTCTTGTAACAAAATGATATCTCCTGCTAGTCTTTTAGCCTCTGAAAGGGCTATTCGTCTCTTACGGGGGGTATTGAGGCCCTTGGTATTTTGGGAAATTATATTAATCGACATAGTGATGCTTGAAAGGTCTATGATACAGGTGAACAGAGTGATGACTTATATATAGCAGAAGAAACAGAATCGTAACTATTGTAAACAGTCTGTATCGTGAACATACACCTTGAGAGATACACATATTAACTTTCTGCAGTAACAAATGCTTGTAGAACTGGGTGTGGGGGAGGGTGGACAGGGTAGGGTGGGGTAAAAAGAGGACCCCGGTTTCCAAACTATGTTTGGGGGGACCAACCATCTCAGGTCCCGTGAAGCGAGTGTATCGCAGTCACGGGATGCACAAACCTGTGGGGGGCGGGTTGCAGCCCAACGGCTTAATGCCACAGTGCTCCTTTGTTTGGGAGCCAAATTTTCAAAAAACAAAAGCAAAAGCAACACCCCGGTAAGTACGGGGCGGATTGTGTGTGTAGTCTTACACATCAGGATACAGAAAAACGAGGGGGAAATGAAACATCGTAACTATTTACATCACCTTATCTTTCCTTAGTTTTTTCACATTGAGTAGATCAGACTGGAATCCAGTGCTCGGCCATCTCAAAATCTATATTTAGTCTATAGGGGAGGGGAAACACAAACGGAACAGTGCAAAGAATAAATAACATAGATATCCTGCAACCAGGACATACCTTTACCCAGGAAACGGTTTCGAATTAGGCCCAGGGTGTCCAAACCCGTGCCACAAGAGCCACCAGTGGGCCGCCCCCCAGCACAGGCGGCCCATCCAGCGACCCAGTCAAAGACAGAGCCACCGTCCGAGCCACCCGCACCGAAACAGGGACACCCACAGAGGCCGGCCCGCCGACGGCCCCCGAGGACCGAGCCTGAAAACCCCCAACCCCGGGCCAACATGTGTCAACTGCACAAAACATTCAACTTAGATCAGGCTATCTATCAGTTTCTAGGTGCTTTGGGACTTTCGGTCCATTTAGAAACAGTCAATTTTGAATAAAACATTTCCAAAGCAACCCTCGTGGTAGCCTGTATTTTAAAACTAAAACCTTTCACAGTATGGGAAGTTATCTTCGGGAGATTCTTTATAACCAGAGCGCTTTGGTCATTGGAAGTGGTTCAAGTTAGTGAATTTGCGCCAGGTGTCTCCACTCCTGTTCAAGAGAAAAGAGCTTATCTGGAATAAACGACAAGTTCAGATGTGCCTTATGTTCCGAACAACATTCCGCCAGTCTGTATAATTAACTAGAAACTCAATAAATGATCAGCTCCAAATTTCAAGCGGGCTGGTTCTTTTCTCTTCATGAAGTCGGGGTCTTTACCCATGCTGGGCGTTGTTGTTTAGGTGGGGGCTGGGCCCGCTGAGAGGCCTCCATGTCCTCTGGCTCAAGGAGACCCATTGCTCGCAATTTCTCTTCACCTTCTTCTGGAGCGAGAAATATATGTGTTTGTTCTTGGTAAGTAAATATTATCTTGCACGGAAAACCCCAACGGTAGCGTATTTTACTATTTCTCAGTGTGTTTGTGACCTGAGCGAACATTTTACGCTTGTTCAACGTTGTTTAAGCCAAATCTGGGAAAATGAGAAGCTGGACGTTGTCTTGGTCTATCCTTGGAACAGATCTAGCGGCTCTCAGTATCTCCTCCTTGCTACGAAAGTAGTATAGACGTGTAATCACATCTCGTGTTTTTTTTGGGTCCAGGCCTCTAGGTCTAGGCAGTCTATGTGCTCTGTCCATCTGGAGTTTGTCCTCCGTCAATTCTGGTACCAAAGACCCAAAGAGCTGGATGAGATATGCGTCCAATTGAGCATTGTCCACTTCCTCCGGGACTCCCCTGATCCGCAAATTTTTGCGTCTTGATCGGTTTTCCGTGTCTTCCAATTTTTCGAAAATTGTTTTAACTTGCGTTTTTAACTGGTGGATTTCTTGGGCTTGGATCTCCTGGGCAGAGGCGGTGGTGTCCACTTTCTCCTCCAAGTCCACGATACGGTCTCCTATTGATGCTATTTCCTATCTGACACTCTGATGGAAACTCTGCATCTCGGAGCGGAAGGAACTTTTGATGTCTTGGACAAACCGCAACATTTCTTTGCGTGTAAGCGGAGTATCTATCTCTTCTTCGGAGTCGGGTTCTGGTTCTGCGTCTTCGCCAGCGAGAGACGCGTCTTGATCTTTGGTTCCTGTCTTTGTTTTTTTAAAGAAGAGGGCGGCCTCCCGCGGATTTTTTTTTGTGTTTTGGTGGGTGGCATATTTGTTGTTTATAGGTCGTCTTTATATATACTGTAGAATTGAAGCTGATTTTGTTTGGGTGATGTAAGTTCTGTATTTCCTTTTTCACATTGACATGAGCCCCCTCATTCCTAAGGCACCATGCTCATTCACATTATTTTCCTTTTAGGATTTTTTTTCCCCATAAGATTTACACAGGGCCCAATATTCTCCTTGTGTTATGTAGGTAGGTAGGTGGGTAGGTATTGGGGCTGAGTTGGAGTGGGGAGAGAGTGTGCTAGTAGAAACAATGCAAAGCTCTTTTTCAATTGTCAGACACTGAGTTTATTTGTGTGTGTTTGTGCCTTTAACTCTGGCCAGCGGCGGCCATCTTGGATCTGGCTGGGACACAGCTGCGTTTTAAGCTGGAACGCATGGTATCTCTCCCTCTCCACCTCCTCGGGGCTTCCCCCTCTCTGCTTTCCGCTCCACTCCCACCACTGCTCTGGGCCCTCTCCTGTGCCACGCCAATCTCCCACTAAGGGACTGTGCGCCTCGGCCGAACTCGGGGACCCCACCAGAGAGCCGCTCAGGATGGCCGCTCCTCCCTCCTCACTGCGCAGTGGCATCCATTTTATCTCAGGGCCGGCTTGGCGCTCCCCACCTCCGCTGCTGTACTTCTCCCTGCCCCACCAGGAGCATTTATTACGTTTTGACTAATAACAATATTATCCCTACATTTGTTATAATATATGTATTTCAGATACAATTCAGCTTTAACTAGGACCTGCATTGACCAATAATGGCAAGTTTTAATAATTGAGGAAACATTCCTACACAATCTAATCAATGAATTAATATAACCAAAGTCAAAGTATTTCAGACACACACATAAACCGTCTATTTTATTATTTTGATTGTTTTCAAAACAAACGACAGAGGAAACACTCCTACACAATCTAATCAATGAATCAAAATAACCAAAGTCAAAGTTTTTCAGACACACACATATAAACCGTCTATTTTATTATTTTTATTGTTTTCAAAACAAACGACAGAGGTACAGTATGCTACCACATAATCCACACTTACCTTTAGATATAGTTCCACTACCCCGATCTGCCCCTCACAGGTCTCCTCTTACAACAGGAATGCCTTTGGATTTTCCAATGATACACACTGGCTCCAAATGACCCAAAATAAAGGATCTTTTTACTCTCCTTTAATTTAATCTGGGTATTTATACAATACACTATATTTATTTTGGCAGTTTCAGTTTTTTGATTTGCACGTAATTTAGTTATAGGTCAGTCTATACATCCATTCCTAAACCTGTATATTACACATATTACACCTTATATATAATTCCTTTATTTAACTACGACCTACATTGTCCGCTAGGGGCAGGACTTTATATTTGAGTCACATTCCTACACCCCTCACAGAGTATTATGTAATTATAGATTTAAACTATATTGGCACTATCTGGAGTTTTTCCTATGTGGGTAATCTATGTATATTTATCACTAACTATTTAGTCTTTCTGAGAATATTAATTATATAGTCACAGAGGTGGTTGAGATGCATCTAATATTTTCACGGATACACACCTTATTTATGGTAACAGCATATGATCAATAGTAGTACCTACACTTATTTATTTAATTATATATTTTTTATATTTATTTTTATTTTCACTATTAATAGATCAATAACAACTTTATCCCTACATTTGTTTAAGTGTATGAATCTCAGATACACTTCTACTTTAACTATGACCTGCTCTGACCAATAAGGGCAGGTTTTAATAATTGAGGAAACATTCCTATACAAAATAAATCATAGTCAAAGCAATTCAGACACGCACACAAAACTGTTTATTTCATTTTATTGTCCTCTGAATAACGACATAGATACTCTACCACATAATTCTTTACTTAACTTCAGATATAGCTCCATTACCCCGATCTGCCCCTCACAGGTCTTCTGTACACATGCATGAGTGGCCAGTGTCTTTAATCCTATAAGGCAAAACAAAAGTTATGGCTGCAAGATAGTATCCACGCCTCTAGGATACGCATGATACTATTGGTTAAGACTCCACCTATCACAGGCAGTGAGCTGAACCAGACACTCCTTTGCGAGTATAAAATGATCACCAACGGGAACATGTTCTTATCCCTCCTCCCCCTGATGAAGCGTGGTGAACACGTGAAACGTGCGTCGGGAACGTAGGGCGTCACTCTCGTGACGTCACCCTAAGTGGCGACATCCTATCGTTTGGTCTACGAGCAGGCTTGTATTTTGTGGCAGTACTTTCAATTGATTTATACCGATAAGCATCTCTATTTGGGAGATAGAACAAGATTATTTAACCTTGTACACTTCTATATGCTTTACGATAGTGGCATATGTTTGCTATATTGGATATTGTGGTTATATGGCAGCAAACGCTGTGTTTTTCTTTATGACAATACTGTACCTGGTTACTCTCTGCATATATAAGACCTAATGTGATACTATTGAATCAGTTTCACGGGCTAATACATCTTTGTTTCTCTGCTATTTACAAAAGCTTCCACTATTGTACTCAGCCTACAGCTGCAACTAGACACTTTAGTGGCATATTGGATGGATAATATCTTTGCACTAGCTACAATCCAATAGCCGATTTAGGGAATACCACTTTTAGCCTTGCTGTAGAGTACTCTTAGGTAGTGTAGTAATACAACAAACTGAGATTTGAACTCTGATTGATCTGATTATTGCCACCGACGTTTTGTCTGACATTCCACATATGTAATAGCACAATTAGGCTCCAATATTTATTCCACAGATCAAATGTTACTGCATCACACTAGCCACATTAATTAGGATTTATATATACCATTTAAATACCTATATGATTGTAGCCATACCATATTAGTAGTACCTATTTTGGATGTCATATGAGTATATAGAGATATACATTAACTATTTTTCTCTATTATGGGATCATTTACTCATCTGCCACATTAGCATGGGGATTTTTAATAATGTATATGTGTTTTTAGCCTTCTATGTAAAATTAATAAAATTTTATTATTTTTGATTTCCGTGGTGATTCTGGGCAACTTACCAGTATTTTGTAGTATTATTTTACAGGGCTAATTTTTAGTCCATTTTCAGACCACTTAAGGATTGAGTGCTCAATAGACTGGGAATCTTTCTGATCACCTTTCTGATCAACACTGTTAATATCATAACACTGTCCTCCAGAGCACCTTTCACTTTACTCTATTGTAATTATGGTGATGCAGTCTCACTCACCTATACTCTGTTAGTTTTCGGAACATCTTTTGTTCTATATTTGTGACCAGCTCCCCTCCCCCTATTCCAATTTAGGATTAAATACAAAAAGCGTCCCAAAAGTGTAGCCACCCCATTTTTTTTTGTATGGGATGATGAGTGATAGATTAGAGGGTAATCGCTACTATACAGCAGTGATTGATCCTCCTTTTTCAGGTGCGTTTCTTGTAACAAAATGATATCTCCTGCTAGTCTTTTAGCCTCTGAAAGGGCTATTCGTCTCTTACGGGGGGTATTGAGGCCCTTGGTGTTTTGGGAAATTATATTAATCGACATAGTGATGCTTGAAAGGTCTATGATACAGGTGAACAGAGTGATGACTTATATATAGCAGAAGAAACAGAATCGTAACTATTGTAAACAGTCTGTATCGTGAACATACACCTTGAGAGATACACATATTAACTTTCTGCAGTAACAAATGCTTGTAGAACTGGGTGTGGGGGAGGGTGGACAGGGTAGGGTGGGGTAAAAAGAGGACCCCGGTTTCCAAACTATGTTTGGGGGGACCAACCATCTCAGGTCCCGTGAAGCGAGTGTATCGCAGTCACGGGATGCACAAACCTGTGGGGGGCGGGTTGCAGCCCAACGGCTTAATGCCACAGTGCTCCTTTGTTTGGGAGCCAAATTTTCAAAAAACAAAAGCAAAAGCAACACCCCGGTAAGTACGGGGCGGATTGTGTGTGTAGTCTTACACATCAGGATACAGAAAAACGAGGGGGAAATGAAACATCGTAACTATTTACATCACCTTATCTTTCCTTAGTTTTTTCACATTGAGTAGATCAGACTGGAATCCAGTGCTCGGCCATCTCAAAATCTATATTTAGTCTATAGGGGAGGGGAAACACAAACGGAACAGTGCAAAGAATAAATAACATAGATATCCTGCAACCAGGACATACCTTTACCCAGGAAACGGTTTCGAATTAGGCCCAGGGTGTCCAAACCCGCGCCACAAGAGCCACCAGTGGGCCGCCCCCCAGCACAGGCGGCCCATCCAGCGACCCAGTCAAAGACAGAGCCACCGTCCGAGCCACCCGCACCGAAACAGGGACACCCACAGAGGCCGGCCCGCCGACGGCCCCCGAGGACCGAGCCTGAAAACCCCCAACCCCGGGCCAACATGTGTCAACTGCACAAAACATTCAACTTAGATCAGGCTATCTATCAGTTTCTAGGTGCTTTGGGACTTTCGGTCCATTTAGAAACAGTCAATTTTGAATAAAACATTTCCAAAGCAACCCTCGTGGTAGCCTGTATTTTAAAACTAAAACCTTTCACAGTATGGGAAGTTATCTTCGGGAGATTCTTTATAACCAGAGCGCTTTGGTCATTGGAAGTGGTTCAAGTTAGTGAATTTGCGCCAGGTGTCTCCACTCCTGTTCAAGAGAAAAGAGCTTATCTGGAATAAACGACAAGTTCAGATGTGCCTTATGTTCCGAACAACATTCCGCCAGTCTGTATAATTAACTAGAAACTCAATAAATGATCAGCTCCAAATTTCAAGCGGGCTGGTTCTTTTCTCTTCATGAAGTCGGGGTCTTTACCCATGCTGGGCGTTGTTGTTTAGGTGGGGGCTGGGCCCGCTGAGAGGCCTCCATGTCCTCTGGCTCAAGGAGACCCATTGCTCGCAATTTCTCTTCACCTTCTTCTGGAGCGAGAAATATATGTGTTTGTTCTTGGCAAGTAAATATTATCTTGCACGGAAAACCCCAACGGTAGCGTATTTTACTATTTCTCAGTGTGTTTGTGACCTAAGCGAACATTTTACGCTTGTTCAACGTTGTTTAAGCCAAATCTGGGAAAATGAGAAGCTGGACGTTGTCTTGGTCTATCCTTGGAACAGATCTAGCGGCTCTCAGTATCTCCTCCTTGCTACGAAAGTAGTATAGACGTGTAATCACATCTCGTGTTTTTTTTGGGTCCAGGCCTCTAGGTCTAGGCAGTCTATGTGCTCTGTCCATCTGGAGTTTGTCCTCCGTCAATTCTGGTACCAAAGACCCAAAGAGCTGGATGAGATATGCGTCCAATTGAGCATTGTCCACTTCCTCCGGGACTCCCCTGATCCGCAAATTTTTGCGTCTTGATCGGTTTTCCGTGTCTTCCAATTTTTCGAAAATTGTTTTAACTTGCGTTTTTAACTGGTGGATTTCTTGGGCTTGGATCTCCTGGGCAGAGGCGGTGGTGTCCACTTTCTCCTCCAAGTCCACGATACGGTCTCCTATTGATGCTATTTCCTATCTGACACTCTGACGGAAACTCTGCATCTCGGAGCGGAAGGAACTTTTGATGTCTTGGACAAACCGCAACATTTCTTTGCGTGTAAGCGGAGTATCTATCTCTTCTTCGGAGTCGGGTTCTGGTTCTGCGTCTTCGCCAGCGAGAGACGCGTCTTGATCTTTGGTTCCTGTCTTTGTTTTTTTAAAGAAGAGGGCGGCCTCCCGCGGATTTTTTTTTGTGTTTTGGTGGGTGGCATATTTGTTGTTTATAGGTCGTCTTTATATATACTGTAGAATTGAAGCTGATTTTGTTTGGGTGATGTAAGTTCTGTATTTCCTTTTTCACATTGACATGAGCCCCCTCATTCCTAAGGCACCATGCTCATTCACATTATTTTCCTTTTAGGATTTTTTTTCCCCATAAGATTTACACAGGGCCCAATATTCTCCTTGTGTTATGTAGGTAGGTAGGTGGGTAGGTATTGGGGCTGAGTTGGAGTGGGGAGAGAGTGTGCTAGTAGAAACAATGCAAAGCTCTTTTTCAATTGTCAGACACTGAGTTTATTTGTGTGTGTTTGTGCCTTTAACTCTGGCCAGCGGCGGCCATCTTGGATCCGGCTGGGACACAGCTGCGTTTTAAGCTGGAACGCATGGTATCTCTCCCTCTCCACCTCCTCGGGGCTTCCCCCTCTCTGCTTTCCGCTCCACTCCCACCACTGCTCTGGGCCCTCTCCTGTGCCACGCCAATCTCCCACTAAGGGACTGTGCGCCTCGGCCGAACTCGGGGACCCCACCAGAGAGCCGCTCAGGATGGCCGCTCCTCCCTCCTCACTGCGCAGTGGCATCCATTTTATCTCAGGGCCGGCTTGGCGCTCCCCACCTCCGCTGCTGTACTTCTCCCTGCCCCACCAGGAGCAAGTCACACTGCACCGTGACCCAGCCGGGGATACCTTGATCCCCTGGGGGACTATTCTGAATGATGGGACCCCCCCCCGAGCCGCGCAGGGACCCCTGAGTTGGTGACCCCCCCTCTGCTTGGTCGGACCATTCTACAATTATAACTAAACTGGATGGCCTCACCACCAAAAACAAAACAAGGTTGTGGTCCTTAAATGAATCATTATTGTCGAACCCACAAAATCTCCAACAATTGGAAGAGGAACTGGTCCAATATTTTGATATAAATAACACCCCGGACGTTTCCCCTTTTACCCTATGGGAGGCCCATAAATCTGTGCTTAGAGGTAAGCTGATCGCTCTGGCTTCTCGGAAAAGGAAGGAAAAAGCGGAACACATTGTGACATTAACACAAAAGTTATCAGAACTAGAAAGTATCCATAAAGCAAATCCCTCCTGAAAAAACTATAGGCAAATAATCTCAGTTAGAGGGCAATTAAATCTTTTGTTGGTGACAAACGCAGAGAGAGCTATACGATGGACCCAACAGAAATACTATGAAAAAAGCAATAAGGCAGATAAAATGCTAGCACGTAAGCTAAAACAAAAGCAGGTTAAAGCTAGGATCCATAATATTTATACTAAGAATGGAAAGATATCAAATAGCCCCAAAGTTATAAGTGACGCTTTTAAGGAATATTATACATCTCTTTACAATCTGCCTGGCCCAGTGGAAGAATCGGCTAAAAACAAAAAAGCGAAAAAAATTCAAAACTTTCTAACTCAATGCCGGCTCCCCACGCTGGAACCAGAAGATATACTAAATTTTGAAAAAACTATAGAACCCCCTGAAATCTTGGAGGCTATCAAATCTTTGAAAAATGGGGAGGCCCCTGGTCCGGATGGATTTTCAAATCTTTACTACAAAAAATTCTCCATAATACTCCTCCCACACTTAACCAAGGTATTTAATGAGATGCTTCTAGGCCTCCCCCCACCCAGAGATATGGTATGAGCAACCATAGTAGTAATCCCAAAAGATGGAAAAGACCCCATGATGTGCTCTAGCTATCGACCTATATCATTATTAAATACAGATCTAAAATTATACGCGAAAATTTTGGCCACTAGATTAAACAATATTCTTCCAAGATTGATCCATCCGGACCAGGTTGGTTTTGTCTTGGGCAGACAAGCACTTGACAACACAAGAAGGACGGTGAATTTAATACATGTAGCAAAACAAACCTCACGCTCATCATTATTACTTTCACTAGACGCTGAAAAAGCTTTTGATCGGCTGGATTGGCAGTTTATGAAGGCCACACTCTCACAAATGGGTTTCACTCCCAAAATCTTAAACAGCATAAACACGTTATACTCTGTTCCAACAGCCATAGTAAAAACGAATAACTCCTTGTCTGACCCTTTCCCAATATCGAACGGAACCAGACAGGGGTGCCCACTGTCCCCCTTGTTGTTTGCTTTGGCAATTGAACCACTAGCCTGCCAAATAAGAAGGAACCCCAATATCACGGGTATCAATGTTGGACAGAAGGAATTCAAGATAGCTTTCTATGCGGATGACATACTATTGACGCTCTCAAACCCTCTTATCTCCCTCCCCAACCTTTTTCAAGCTCTATCGGAGTTTGGCTCCCTCTCAGGATACAAAATTAACCACTCTAAATCTACGGCTCTGAGCTTAAACCTTCCCAAGGATATGGTAAAGTTACTTCAACTTAATTTTGACTTCAAATGGAACCAGACCCACATTAAATATGTAGGGGTTCAAATAACAAAAGACTACTCATCCCTATACAACACAAACTTTAAACCTTTATTTGACCAAGTTGCAAAAGACTTGTCCACCTGGAATCCTTACATCATCTCTTGGTTCGGAAGGATCGCCACTATTAAAATGAACATTTTACCTAGAATCCTGTACCTCTTCCAAACTCTCCCAGTTAAGATATGTCAGAAGGACCTAAACCATATTCAAAATAAAATTCTGAAATTTGTATGGCAACATAGACGTCCTAGAGTCCGCAAAGATATACTTTATAAATCTAAGCTAGAAGGAGGCTTAGCCCTCCCAAATCTACAAAAGTACTATAGAGCGGCACAACTAGGGCAACTAGTTAGTTGGCATTCAAACCCAACCGAAAAAAGATGGGTTGAACTAGAAGAATCGATCTGCTCCCCATGCGAAATTAAGACTCTCCTCTGGCTTAATAGAAAATCCAGACCGGCTGATGTTTACACAAACCCGGTGTTATCTTTTGCATGTAATCTTTGGGACTCCCTTAAAGTTAGATTCTAACTGACTGGTACCCCATCCCTCATGCAACCCCTGTTTTCAGATCCCTCCCTCCCTTTTTACACTAATAACCAACAATCCAACCTTTGGGTCCAAAAAGGACTCCTAAGAGTTAATGATATTCTCACCAAAGGTAAAACCCCTCCGTTCATCTCGTTACAAACGAGCCACGATATTCCCTTCTCTGAATTCTTCAGATTTCTCCAAGTTAGGCACTATATCCAATCCATCTACAAGCCAAACCAACCACATGTGTTAACGCTATATGAAGACTGGTGTGTACGTCAGCCTGTTATGAAGGGCATTACTTCCAGGCTATACCATAGTTTGACGCCTGTCAAAAATAGCCAAATCCCTGATAAATATATGACATCCTGGGAGGAGGAGTTAAATACCAATTTGGACCTTGATGTCTGGAAAGAAGTCTGGGAGGCTGCCTCCAAAAATTCTTCCTGTGTGGTGATTAAGGAGAATATTTACAAGCTAATATATAGATGGTATATGACTCCCACCAGGTTGAACTCCTTTCTCCCGGGTGTCTCTCCTTTATGTTGGCGTGGTTGTGGCGAAAGGGGGACTATACTGCACATATTTTGGTCGTGTCCAAAAATTCAGCGAACATGGAGGGAAGTATTTGCTTTAATACACAGGGTTCTGGGAATCACTGTCCCACAGGACCCGATATATACAGTCTTGGGAAAACCAATGGCCAATTGTAACAAAAAAGAAATTAAAGTTATCTCCCAAATTCTAAATGCTACTAGATGCACCATCGCCAAAAACTGGAAACAACCGACTCCCCCATCCTTAAACCAAATCAATAACAAAATCTGGCATATTGTCTACATGGATAAACTTACTGCCTACCTAACTGGTTCCACTTCACAATTCTCCGAAACATGGGCCCCTTGGTTTAGACATGCAGGTCTATCCCCTTATTTAGACAAGGTTATTCTGAACAGAGTGATTTATGATTTATGACATGATTTATGATTTATGATTTATGTTGTAAATCGCCTGGTAGTTAATATGTTACGTGGTTTCAAATGCTGTCCCTTTCCCCCCCCTTCCCATACTCTCCTCCCCTCCTAATGTGTAATCAGACTATTTGCAATTCTGTACCGTTGTATTGTTCTCCCCCCTTTTTTTTTTTTTTTTTTCGTTTTGTACCCCTTTTACTTTTGGAAAAATGATGAATAAAAACTTAAGTAATAAAAAAAAAAAAGCATCCCAAATAACTAAGCAATTTTGGATTTGGATTTAGGTATATACCATGTCTAAATTATTAACTGAAGGACAAGACATTGACCACTGGCTTGATGAAGCCTTACAAATATTCTCTACTACACATAAACCTGAAGTAGAGGGAACACAGTCTGACATAAACAGCTATTTCAGAAATTTAGAAAAAGCCTACAGCTCAAGAGCAAAAATCTGGTGGGAAGTTGCAAGCTTAGAAAATTATTTGAAAACAGAACTAGTCCCAAGAGGACTCAGAGTTAAGGTTCCTATGTCCCACCAGATAACAGATACAGACTTCATAGCAAAATGGGAGAAAATCTTACTCCAATGTTCAGCACAATTGATGCAACATCTCGTTGAATATGAAACAAAAAGATAAAATCAGGTGAAGTCTGAACTAACAACTCTTAGAGCTGATATAATCAAATGGCAGCCCGATCCACTCTTTGAAGGATTAGAAGATAAATTGAAAGCAAATATAGACAAATTTACAAAAGAGATAAAAGAGAGGAAACATAAAAAATTCCTCAGGGATTATGATGACTTTAATGAAGGGAAAATGTTCCGCTTTAAATTGAAACATCAATCAAAGAGAGTATATTCTAAGGCACAAGATTCATCCACAGAGTGGGAAGCCTCCGCTAGTGACTTTGAACAGGATACCATAACACATGCACAGGAAAACACAAATATAGACAATGACACAGCTTTCCCATTACCACAAAGATCAGGCCCCTCTTCTTCTTTTTTAGAGAATACAGGCCTCTTCCCTATTCCAACAACAAGAGGAAAACAAGGAGGGGAAAGGGCCACTTATCTAAGAGATCGAGAGAGATGGGCATACCAGGAACCATCCAAGAGGTAGAAATCCTCGGGGGAGGAGTCGACGACGCAGATAATTAATTTATCTAGCAAAACCCTAAACCCTAACCACATGAGTGTTCTGTCTAAGGGACTGTCTTTTTGCCCTACTAGTCAATTGGATCTTTTTGACTGTATAAAAGATCTTAATTTGTTTTGTCGGAAACTATCACTACATAAATTCTTCAAAAAAAGGAAACAGTGGCAAATAGCTAATTCACCCTTAGAATTTCTAGGAACACAAGATCTTAATAATTTGGAGACCCTGGAGGATTTAGAAGTAGAAAGTCTCAGACCTTCAGGCGAAGGCCCTTACACTGATCTCAAACAGAAATCTAAATTTACACCTTCTATTGAAAGTTGTTCTAACATCCATGTTTTTAATTAACTTGTTACTAGGGATATAATGACCCTTAGATCTGACAAAGGTGTACAAAATCTGACCTATCAGGAAAGAATAGCTCTTAGAGATTTGGAAATGGACAAAACAATCATTGTCAAACCATCAGACAAAGGGGGGAACATTGTTATCCTGAACGAGGATGACCATGTAACAGAATCTAAGCGCCTTCTTTGAGATCTACAGCGTTATTCCATTCTGCGTACAGACCCCACACTTTCTTATTTGAAAGAACTCAAGACTATACTTGATTTGGGTCTAGAAGAAAAACTTATCTCTAAGAGTGAATATGAGTTTATGTTGATTAAGACACCTAGAACTGCCACATTCTACCATCTACCAAAGATTCATAAAGAGAAAAGACCTCCACCAGGGAGACCCATAGTGTCCGGGATCGGGAATATTACATCCAATATTAGTGTATATCTAGATAAAATCTTACGTCCATATGTTGAAATTTTACCATCATACGTAAAAGACACTACAGACATATTACGTAAATTGGAGGGTATTTATCTGGACCATGACTCTATCCTAGTAGGTTTAGATGTGGAGGGACTGTACTCCAGAGTGGAATGGAAGCCACAGCTCATTTTCTGAAAGCTAGGAGTACAGACTGCATACCTCACAATAACCTAATCTTGAAACTTCTGGATTATGTACTGACCCACAATTTCTTCATGTTTAACAATACCCTGTATCACCAAATACAGGGTACCGCCATGGGGACCACATGCGCTCCCACCTACGCCAATTTATACCTAGGCTGGTGGGAAGAAACATTGGTCTTTGTGGAGGACAATGAGCTATATACTGAACATGTGGATTTGTGGGTCAGATACATTGATGAAATTTTCCTGATTTGGAATGGTACGGAGACACTCCTACATACCTTCATTGAAAGTTTGAATAAAAACAACTATAATCTAAAACTGACGGTACAACTTAATAAAAATAAAATAGAATTTCTGGACATCATCATATCTAGAACAGATACTGATGGAATTGAGACGAGTATTTTTTAGGAAACCTACTGCAACCAACAGTCTCCTAAGAGCTAACAGCCATCATCCGAAACATGTTATCACTAATATTCCTATCGGACAGTTCTTAAGACTGCGACGGAACTGTTCCACAACAGAAGAATTTATCAGACAGGCAGTAGATATTTCTAAGAGATTCCAAACTAGAGGTTATAGTAACAAGCTAATCAAGAGAGCCTACTATAGGGCCCTAATGTCCTCAAGGACAGAACTCCTATCTCCGAAAATGACTGTGCAACAGGAGGATACTATTAGGTTTATCTCAACATACAATAACCAATCACAACAAACCAAACACATCCTCCACAGACACTGGGACATTCTGCTAGAGGACCCTGATTTACGCAAAATCCTGAGAGACACACCAACAACAGGATATAGACGTAACAAAAACATAAAAGACAGACTAGTCCATAGTCATCTAGACACACACCCGACAAAAACATGGTTGGGCACTAAATCATGCGGATCTTTTCCGTGTGCAAGATGCAAAGCTTGTCCGTTCATGCAAGTCACAAAACAATTTATGGATTCAACCCACAGTGTTACATTCAAGATTAAAGATTTCATAAACTGTCTTTCCTGTGGAACAATTTATCTGATGACCTGTGTATGTGGCAAGATGTATGTGGGTAAAACCCACAGACCACTAAAAACAAGGGTACTGGAGCATATAGGGAGTGTACGCAACGCGATTGATACCCCAGTTGCGAGACATATCCTGGAACATCACAATGGGGACCCTAAAGCTATGCATTTCTGTGGGATCGAATTTATACCCAGAGATAAAAGAGGAGGAAATTGGGACCAACGGCTCCTACAACAGGAATGCCCTTGGATTTTCCAACTACACACACTGGCTCCAAATGGCCTAAATGAAGGGTTTATTTACTCTCCTTTCATTTAATCAGGCTATACAATACACTATATTTATTTTGGTAGTCTCAGTTTTTGTTTTTATTTTTGGCATGCAATTGGGTTATAGGTTAGTCTTTACATCCATTCCTAAACCTGTATATTACACATATTACACCATATACAGTATATAATTCTTTCATTAACTATGACCTGCATTGTCCGCTAGGGGCAGGACTTTACTGTATATTTGAGTCACATTCCTACATCCCTCACAGATTGATATCTGAATTATGTAATTGTAGATCTACATTATATGGCACCATTTGGAGGTTTCCCTACTGTATGTATATTTATAACTAAATTTTCAGTCTTTTTACACCTCTTTTATGGTAACAACATAAGATGTAACAATATTACCTACACTTATATATGTATATATTTTCATTTTTCAACATATTTTTATATTTCTCATTTATTACTTTTTGACTAATAACAATATTATCCCTACATTTGTTTTAATATATGAATTTCAGATACAATTCAGCTTTAACTAGGACCTGCATTGACCAATAAGGGCAGGTTTTAATAATTGAGGAAACATTCCTACACAATCTAATCAATGAATTAAAATAACCAAAGTCAAAGTATTTCAGACACACACATATAAACCGTCTATTTTATTATTTTTATTGTTTTCAAAACAAACGACAGAGGAAACCCTTTTACACAATCTAATCAATGAATCAAAATAACCAAAGTCAAAGTATTTCAGACACACACATATAAACCGTCTATTTTGTTATTTTTATTGTTTTCAAAACAAACGACAGAGGTATGCTACCACGTAATCCACACTTACCTTTAGATATAGTTCCACTACCCCGATCTGTCCCTCACAGGTCTCCTCTTACAACAGGAATGCCTTTGGATTTTCCAATGATACACACTGGCTCCAAATGACCCAAATAAAGGATCTTTTTACTCTCCTTTAATTTAATCTGGGTATTTATACAATACACTATATTTATTTTGCCAGTTTCAGTTTTTTTGATTTGCACGTAATTTAGTTATAGGTCAGTCTATACATCCATTCCTAAACCTGTATATTACACATATTACACCCTATATATAATTCCTTTATTTAAGTACGACCTGCATTGTCCGCTAGGGGCAGGACTTTATATTTGAGTCACATTCCTACACCCCTCACAGAGTATTATGTAATTATAGATTTAAACTATATTGGCACTATCTGGAGGTTTTCCTATGTGGGTAATCTATGTATATTTATCACTAACTATTTAGTCTTTCTGAGAATATTAATTATGTAGTCACAGAGGTGGTTGAGATGCATCTAATGTTTTCACGGATACACACCTTATTTATGGTAACAGCATATGATCAATAGTAGTACCTACACTTATTTATTTAATTATATATTTTTTATATTTATTTTTATTTTCACTATTAATAGATCAATAACAACTTTATCCCTACATTTGTTTAAGTGTATGAATCTCAGATACACTTCTACTTTAACTATGACCTGCTCTGACCAATAAAGGCAGGTTTTAATAATTGAGGAAACATTCCTATACAAAATAAATCATAGTCAAAGCAATTCAGACACACACACAAAACGGTTTATTTCATTTTATTGTCCTCTGAATAACGACATAGATACTCTACCACATCATTCTTTACTTACCTTCAGATATAGCTCCATTACTCCGATCTGCCCCTCACAGGTCTTCTGTACACATGCATGAGTGGCCAGTGTCTTTAATCCTATAAGGCAAAACAAAAGTTATGGCTGCAAGATAGTATCCACGCCTCTAGGATACGCATGATACTATTGGTTAAGACTCCACCTATCACAGGCAGTGAGCTGAACCAGACACTCCTTTGCGAGTATAAAATGATCACCAACGGGAACATGTTCTTATCCCTCCTCCCCCTGATGAAGCGTGGTGAACACGTGAAACGTGCATCGGGAACGTAGGGCGTCACTCTCGTGACGTCACCCTAAGTGGCGACATCCTATCGTTTGGTCTACGAGCAGGCTTGTATTTTGTGGCAGTACTTTCAATTGATTTGTACCGATAAGCATCTCTATTTGGGAGATAGAACAAGATTATTTAACCTTGTACACTTCTATATGCTTTACGATAGTGGCATATGTTTGCTATATTGGATATTGTGGTTATATGGCAGCAAACGCTGTGTTTTGCTTTATGACAATACCTCTCTGCATATATAAGACCTAATGTGATACTATTGAAGCAGTTTCACAGGCTAATACATCTTTGTTACTCTGCTATTTACAAAAGCTTCCACTATTGTACTCAGCCTATAGCTGCAACTAGTCACTTTAGTGGCATATTGGATGGATAATATCTTTGCACTAGCTACAGTACAATCCAATAGCCGATTTAGGGAATACCACTTTTAGCCTTGCTGTAGAGTACTCTTAGGTAGTGTAGTAATACAACAAACTGAGATTTGAACTCTGATTGATCTGATTATTACCACCGAAGTTTTGTCTGACATTCCACATATGTAATAGCACAATTAAGCTCCAATATTTATTCCACAGATCAAATGTTACTGCATCACACTATCCACATTAATTAGGATTTATATATACCATTTAAATACCAATATGATCGTAGCCATACCATATTAGTAGTACCTATTTTGGATGTCATATGAGTATATAGAGATATACATTAACTATTTTTCTCTATTATGGGATCATTTACTCATCTGCCACATTAGCATGGGGATTTTTAATAATGTATATGTGTTTTTAGCCTTCTATGTAGAATTAATAAAATTTTATTATTTTTGATTTCCGTGGTAATTCTGGGCAATTTACCAGTATTTTGTAGTATTATACCACAGGGCTAATTTTTAGTCCATTTTCAGACCACTTCAGGATTGAGTGCTCAATAGAGGGGGAATCTTTCTGATCACCTTTCTGATCAACACTGTTAATATCATAACACTATCCTCCAGAGCACCTTTCACTTTACTCTATTGTAATTATGGTGATGCGGTCTCACTCACCTATACTCTGTTAGTTTTCGGAACATCTTTTGTTCTATATTTGTGACCAGCTCCCCTCCCCCTATTCCAATTTAGGATTAAATACAAAAAGCATCCCAAATAACTAAGCAATTTTGGATTTGGATTTAGGTATATACCATGTCTAAATTATTAACTGAAGGACAAGACATTGACCACTGGCTTGATGAAGCCTTAGAAATATTCTCTACTACACATAAACCTGAAGTAGAGGGAACACAGTCTGACATAAACAGCTATTTCAGAAATTTAGAAAAAGCCTACAGCTCAAGAGCAAAAATCTGGTGGGAAGTTGCAAGCTTAGAAAATTATTTGAAAACAGAACTAGTCCCAAGAGGACTCAGAGTTAAGGTTCCTCTGTCCCACCAGATAACAGATACAGACTTCATAGCAAAATGGGAGAAAATCTTACTCCAATGTTCAGCACAATTGATGCAACATCTCGTTGAATATGAAACAAAAAGATGAAATCAGGTGAAGTCTGAACTAACAACTCTTAGAGCTGATATAATCAAATGGCAGCCCGATCCACTCTTTGAAGGATTAGAAGATAAATTGAAAGCAAATATAGACAAATTTACAAAAGAGATAAAAGAGAGGAAACATAAAAAATTCCTCAGGGATTATGATGACTTTAATGAAGGGAAAATGTTCCGCTTTAAATTGAAACATCAATCAAAGAGAGTATATTCTAAGGCACAAGATTCATCCACAGAGTGGGAAGCCTCCGCTAGTGACTTTGAACAGGATACCATAACACATGCACAGGAAACCACAAATATAGACAGTGACACAGCTTTCCCATTACCACAAAGATCAGGCCCCTCTTCTTCTTTTTTAGAGAATACAGGCCTCTTCCCTATTCCAACAACAAGAGGAAAACAAGGAGGGGAAAGGGCCACTTATCTAAGAGATCGAGAGAGATGGGCATACCAGGAACCATCCAAGAGGAGAAATCCTCGGGGGAGGAGTCGACGACGCAGATAATTAATTTATCTAGCAAAACCCTAAACCCTAACCACGTGAGTGTTCTGTCTAAGGGACTGTCTTTTTGCCCTACTAGTCAATTGGATCTTTTTGACTGTATAAAAGATCTTAATTTGTTTTGTCGGAAACTATCACTACATAAATTCTTCAAAAAAAGGAAACAGTGGCAAATAGCTAATACACCCTTAGAATTTCTAGGAACACAAGATCTTAATAATTTGGAGACCCCGGAGGATTTAGAAGTAGAAAGTCTCAGTCCTTCAGGCGAAGGCCCTTACACTGATCTCAAACAGAAATCTAAATTTACACCTTCTATTGAAAGTTGTTCTAACATCCATGTTTTTAATTAACTTGTTACTAGGGATCTCATGACCCTTAGATCTGACAAAGGTGTACAAAATCTGACCTATCAGGAAAGAATAGCTCTTAGAGATTTGGAAATGGACAAAACAATCATTGTCAAACCATCAGACAAAGGGGGGAACATTGTTACCCTGAACGAGGATGACTATGTAACAGAATCTAAGCATCTTCTTTCAGATCTACAGTGTTATTCCATTCTGCGTACAAACCCCACACTTTCTTATTTGAAAGAATTCAAGACTATACTTGATTTGGGTCTAGAAGAAAAACTTATCTCTAAGAGTGAATATGAGTTTATGTTGATTAAGACACCCAGAACTGCCACATTCTACCATCTACCGAAGATTCATAAAGAGAAAAGACCTCCACCAGGGAGACCCATAGTGTCCGGGATCGGGAATATTACATCCAATACTAGTGTATATCTAGATAAAATCTTACGTCCATATGTTGACATTTTACCATCATACGTAAAAGACACTACAGACATATTATGTAAATTGGAGGGTATTTATCTGGACCATGACTCTATCCTAGTAGGTTTAGATGTGGAGGGACTGTACTCCAGTGTTCCACACAAGAGTGGAATGGAAGCCACAGCTCATTTTCTGAAAGCTAGAAGTACAGACTGCATACCTCACAATAACCTAATCTTGAAACTTCTGGATTATGTACTGACCCACAACTTCTTCATGTTTAACAATACCCTGTATCACCAAATACAGGGTACCGCCATGGGGACCACATGCGCTCCCACCTACGCCAATTTATACCTAGGCTGGTGGGAGGAAACATTGGTCTTTGTGGAGGACAATGAGCTATATACTGAACATGTGGATTTGTGGGTCAGATACATTGATGACATTATCCTGATTTGGAATGGTACGGAGACACTCCTACATACCTTCATTGAAAGTTTGAATAAAAACAACTATAATCTAAAACTGACGGTACAACTTAATAAAAATAAAATAGAATTTCTGGACATCATCATATCTAGAACAGATACTGATGGAATTGAGACGAGTATTTTTAGGAAACCTACTGCAACCAACAGTCTCCTAAGAGCTAACAGCCATCATCCGAAACATGTTATCACTAATATTCCTATCGGACAGTTCTTAAGACTGCGACGGAACTGTTCCACAACAGAAGAATTTATCAGACAGGCAGTAGATATGTCTAAGAGATTCCAAACTAGAGGGTATAGTAACAAGCTAATCAAGAGAGCCTACTATAGGGCCCTAATGTCCTCAAGGACAGAACTCCTATCTCCGAAAATGACTGTGCAACAGGAGGATACTATTAGGTTTATCTCAACATACAATAACCAATCACAACAAACCAAACACATCCTCCACAGACACTGGGACATTCTGTTAGAGGACCCTGATTTACGTAAAATCCTGAGAGACACACCAACAACAGGATATAGACGTAACAAAAACATAAAAGACAGACTAGTCCATAGTCATCTAGACACACACCCGACAAAAACATGGTTGGGCACTAAATCATGCGGATCTTTTCCGTGTGCAAGATGCAAAGCTTGTCCGTTCATGCAAGTCACAAAACAATTTATGGATTCAACCCACAGTGTTACATTCAAGATTAAAGATTTCATAAACTGTCTTTCCTGTGGAACAATTTATCTGATGACCTGTGTATGTGGCAAGATGTATGTGGGTAAAACCCACAGACCACTAAAAACAAGGGTACTGGAGCATATAGGGAGTGTACGCAACGCGATTGATACCCCAGTTGCGAGACATATCCTGGAACATCACAATGGGGACCCTAAAGCTATGCATTTCTGTGGGATCGAATTTATACCCAGAGATAAAAGAGGAGGAAATTGGGACCAACGGCTCCTACAACAGGAATGCCCTTGGATTTTCCAACTACACACACTGGCTCCAAATGGCCTAAATGAAGGGTTTATTTACTCTCCTTTCATTTAATCAGGCTATACAATACACTATATTTATTTTGGTAGTCTCAGTTTTTGTTTTTATTTTTGGCATGCAATTGGGTTATAGGTTAGTCTTTACATCCATTCCTAAACCTGTATATTACACATATTACACCATATATATAATTCTTTCATTAACTATGACCTGCATTGTCCGCTAGGGGCAGGACTTTACTGTATATTTGAGTCACATTCCTACATCCCTCACAGATTGATATCTGAATTATGTAATTGTAGATCTACATTATATGGCACCATTTGGAGGTTTCCCTATGTATATTTATAACTAAATTTTCAGTCTTTTTACACCTCTTTTATGGTAACAACATAAGATGTAACAATATTACCTACACTTATATATGTATATATTTTCATTTTTCAACATATTTTTATATTTCTCATTTATTACTTTTTGACTAATAACAATATTATCCCTACATTTGTTTTAATATATGAATTTCAGATACAATTCAGCTTTAACTAGGACCTGCATTGACCAATAAGGGCAGGTTTTAATAATTGAGGAAACATTCCTACACAATCTAATCAATGAATTAAAATAACCAAAGTCAAAGTATTTCAGACACACACATATAAACCGTCTATTTTATTATTTTTATTGTTTTCAAAACAAACGACAGAGGAAACACTCCTACACAATCTAATCAATGAATTAAAATAACCAAAGTCAAATATTTCAGACACACACATATAAACCGTCTATTTTATTATTTTTATTGTTTTCAAAACAAACGACAGAGGAAACACTCCTACACAATCTAATCAATGAATCAAAATAACCAAAGTCAAAGTATTTCAGACACACACATATAAACCGTCTATTTTGTTATTTTTATTGTTTTCAAAACAAACGACAGAGGTATGCTACCACATAATCCACACTTACCTTTAGATATAGTTCCACTACCCCGATCTGTCCCTCACAGGTCTCCTCTTACAACAGGAATGCCTTTGGATTTTCCAATGATACACACTGGCTCCAAATGACCCAAATAAAGGATCTTTTTACTCTCCTTTAATTTAATCTGGGTATTTATACAATACACTATATTTATTTTGGCAGTTTCAGTTTTTTTGATTTGCACGTAATTTAGTTATAGGTCAGTCTATACATCCATTCCTAAACCTGTATATTACACATATTACACCCTATATATAATTCCTTTATTTAAGTACGACCTGCATTGTCCGCTAGGGGCAGGAATTTATATTTGAGTCACATTCCTACACCCCTCACAGAGTATTATGTAATTATAGATTTAAACTATATTGGCACTATCTGGAGGTTTTCCTATGTGGGTAATCTATGTATATTTATCACTAACTATTTAGTCTTTCTGAGAATATTAATTATGTAGTCACAGAGGTGGTTGAGATGCATCTAATGTTTTCACGGATACACACCTTATTTATGGTAACAGCATATGATCAATAGTAGTACCTACACTTATTTATTTAATTATATATTTTTTATATTTATTTTTATTTTCACTATTAATAGATCAATAACAACTTTATCCCTACATTTGTTTAAGTGTATGAATCTCAGATACACTTCTACTTTAACTATGACCTGCTCTGACCAATAAGGGCAGGTTTTAATAATTGAGGAAACATTCCTATACAAAATAAATCATAGTCAAAGCAATTCAGACACACACACAAAACTGTTTATTTCATTTTATTGTCCTCTGAATAACGACATAGATACTCTACCACATCATTCTTTACTTACCTTCAGATATAGCTCCATTACCCCGATCTGCCCCTCACAGGTCTTCTGTACACATGCATGAGTGGCCAGTGTCTTTAATCCTATAAGGCAAAACAAAAGTTATGGATGCAAGATAGTATCCACGCCTCTAGGATACGCATGATACTATTGGTTAAGACTCCACCTATCACAGGCAGTGAGCTGAACCAGACACTCCTTTGCGAGTATAAAATGATCACCAACGGGAACATGTTCTTATCCCTCCTCCCCCTGATGAAGCGTGGTGAACACGTGAAACGTGCATCGGGAACGTAGGGCGTCATTCTCGTGACGTCACCCTAAGTGGCGACATCCTATCGTTTGGTCTACGAGCAGGCTTGTATTTTGTGGCAGTACTTTCAATTGATTTGTACCGATAAGCATCTCTATTTGGGAGATAGAACAAGATTATTTAACCTTGTACACTTCTATATGCTTTACGATAGTGGCATATGTTTGCTATATTGGATATTGTGGTTATATGGCAGCAAACGCTGTGTTTTGTTTTATGACAATACCTGGTTACTCTCTGCATATATAAGACCTAATGTGATACTATTGAATCAGTTTCACGGGCTAATACATCTTTGTTTCTCTGCTATTTACAAAAGCTTCCACTATTGTACTCAGCCTACAGCTGCAACTAGACACTTTAGTGGCATATTGGATGGATAATATCTTTGCACTAGCTACAATCCAATAGCCGATTTTGGGAATACCACTTTTAGCCTTGCTGTATGTATGTATGTATGTATGTATGTATGTCTTTATTTGTATAGCGCCATAAAATGTACATAGCGCTTCACAGTAGTAATACATGTCATATAAATAACAAATATAAATAACAGATCATGGGAATAAGTGCTTCAGACATACTGTAAAAGTAACATTAAGGAAGGAGTCCCTGCTCCGAGGAGCTTACAATCTAATTGGTAGGTAGGGAGAGCGTACAGAGACAGTAGGAGGGAATACTAGTAAGTGCGTCTGCAGGGGGCCAAGCTTTGTGTCATGTGTCCATGATTATCCAGTGCTACTCATATGCTTCTTTAAGCAGATGTGTCTTAAGGTGGGTCTTAAAGGTGGATAGCGAGGGTGCTAGTCGGGTATTGAGGGGAAGGGCATTCCAGAGGTGTGGGGCAGAAAGTGAGAAAGGTTTAAGGCGGGAGAGAGCTTTAGATACAAAGGGGGTAGTAAGAAGACTTCCTTGAGAAGAACGTAAGAGTCGTGATGGTGCATAGCGAGAAATTAGGGCTGAGATGTAATGAGGGGCAGAAGAATGTAGAGCTTTAAAAGTGAGCAGTAGAATTGAGTGTGAGATACGCGATT
Source organism: Ascaphus truei (assembly GCF_040206685.1). NCBI lineage: Eukaryota > Metazoa > Chordata > Amphibia > Anura > Ascaphidae > Ascaphus > Ascaphus truei. Next base: position 210,211,787 of record NC_134486.1, on the reverse strand, counting down.
TAATCGGAAGCCAGGAGAGGGATTTCAGCAGGGGAGACGCTGAGACAGATTTAGGAAAGAGTAGAGTGATTCTGGCAGCAGTGTTTAGGATAGATTGTAGGGGAGACAGGTGAGAGGTAGGAAGGCTGGACAGCTGTAGAGTACTCTTAGGTAGTGTAGTAATACAACAGACTGAGATTTGAACTCTGATTGATCTGATTATTGCCACCGACGTTTTGTCTGACATTCCACATATGTAATAGCACAATTAGGCTCCAATATTTATTCCACAGATCAAATGTTACTGCATCACACTAGCCACATTAATTAGGATTTATATATACCATTTAAATACCTATATGATCGTAGCCATACCATATTATTAGTACCTATTTTGGATGTCATATGAGTATATAGAGATATACATTAACTATTTTTCTCTATTATGGGATCATTTACCACATTAGCATGGGGATTTTTAATAATGTATATGTGTTTTTAACCTTCTATGTAGAATTAATAAAATTTTATTATTTTTGATTTCCGCGGTGAGTCTGGGCAACTTACCAGTATTTTGTAGTATTATACTACAGGGTTAATTTTTAGTCCATTTTCAGACCACTTCAGGATTGAGTGCTCAATAGAGGGGGAATCTTTCTGATCACCTTTCTGATCAACACTGTTAATACTAGATTAGACCACAGTTTATTAAAATCTGCCTTTCTAAAGTTTAAAGTCTTTGTTGAACCCAAGTAATCTGTTTTTTGATAATTTATTTCAAATGAGACCATGTTATGATCACTGTTACCCAAATGTTCCAGGACTTGAATATTTGTTATTACTTCTACATTGTTTGATATGACCAAATCCAGAACTGCCCCTCTCCTGGTTGGTTCCTCAATAATTTGGGTCATATAATTGTCTTTAAGCACCCCCAAAAACCTGTTTCCTTTTGTTGTAACGCTAATCTCATTGCCCCAGTCTATGTCTGGATAATTAAAATCCCCCATTATGCAAACATGACCCAGTTTTGATGCCTTCTCCATTTGCAAAAGTATTTTAACATCCTCAATCTCACAGATATTTGGTGGTTTATAGCATATTCCCACAAACATTTTCTTTATACTTTTACCTCCACTGCTAATTTCTATCCACAAAGTCTCTACATTTTCATCATTCCCTTCATAGACATCATCCCTTATAATAGGTTTTAGATCCGGTTTAACATATAAACATTCTCCACCTCCCCTTCTATTTGTTCGGTCCTTCCGAAAAAGAGAATAACCCTCTAAATTAACTGTCCAGTCATGAGTTTCATCCCACCATGTTTCAGTAATGCCTATGATATCATAATGCTCCCCCATATTATCTGTCAGACTTCTTGCATTAGCAAGCATGCATTTAACTTTTTTTTCAGCCTCCACTATTATCTTATCTGCCCCTTCCTTTCTGCTCCCACTTGGTTTAGTCTTTAGAAGTTTTCTAGTATTATCTGTATTTACTATGGGTGTCTCACTGCTTGTCAAACTTGCACTTGCCCCCATTCTACCTCCATACCACCTTGTATCCTCATCTATTCCATTTAGTTCATTATCTGTTTCATTCCCCTCCCCCCTCCATCCTAGTTTAAAATCTCATCCAACCTTTTTAGCATTCTCCCCCCTAGCACAGAAGATCCCTCTTCATTGAGGTGCAATCCGTCCCTAGAATATAGATGGCACCTCTCAGAAAAGGAGTCCCAGTGCTCTAAAAACCCAAACCCCTCCTTCCTGCACCACTTTCTTCGCCATGCATTAACCTCCCTGATCTCTGACTGTCTCCCTGCGGTAGCGCATGGCACTGGTAGTATTTCAGAAAATACTACCTTGCTCTTACCGATATAACATAATCCACATGGACATTTAATCATGTACACTATATTTGTGGTTGTGCAGGTGATACGATCTTTAATTTTAAACAATTTGCCACTTCTGGGATGATAAAACTTGTCCCCAGTGTTTAGACTGTTACAGATGCTACATCCATAACATTTTAAACAGCCTGCCTTGGGTGAACTCAAGAAATGTGGAGTGGTATAGTGTTTCTCATTATCGGCTTTAATTAGGATGTCCTTTAAATTTTCTCCCCGTCTATAAGCAAAACGTGAGAAATCTTTACAGACATCCTTAAGAGTGTTGTCAGTCTGTAGTATTTTCCAGTGTTTCTGAAGTGTTTTTTTAATAAAACCACTGGCAGTTGTAAATTTACTAACAAATGTAAGACGATCACTTTTTAAAGGTAATTGTGGAGACTTGTTAAAAGCTGTAATGATTTCAGACCTATTGTGTCCCCTTTCCACAAATCTCTCCTCAATCTCTTTTAGAGTATCATCCAATGTAATTGGCCTGTCAACTATTCGTGTAGCTCTGATTTTTTGAGAAAATGGTTGCATTTGTTTCAGGCGCTCTGGGTGGAAGCTAGATGCATGCAAGGTACTATTCCTACTGTGGGCTTCCTATAGAGATCACTATGCAGTTCTCCATTTTCATATGTAAGGAGCACATCTAGATACGAGATCTGTTTTGTGCTCCAGTTTTTAGTAAATCTTACAATTGTATTCAGCCCATCAAGATAATCAAAAAAGTTGGTAAGCACCTCCTCTGTACCTTCCCAAAGAAATAGCAAATCGTCAATGTATCTACAATAAAATAACATCTTATTGTAATGCTCTGAAGAATAGATGAATCTCTCCTCAAAATCAGTAATATATAGGTTAGCGTAAGATGGGGCTACATTGCTACCCATCGCCGTCCCTGCTGTCTGTAAATAAAAAGTCTGTTCGAACTTAAAATAATTCTTATATAGAACAAAATGTAGGAGGAGCATAATATAATCCACAGGTGGATTTGATTTGTGTGAATTAGTAAAATTTTGTCTCATGACATCTAAACCACTATCGTGAGGTGTTATAGTGTACAAATGATATGATAAAGGACATTAGAGCTTTCACCTCCTCTTGCCCAGTCTCCGCACAAAACAAATATGTCAGTCAAAAGCCTTCTGGTCTTCTACAACCTCTCCCGGTCCCGGACCGTCCTTGGAGTCACATTGCCATGGACTTTATCATGGATCTTCCCCCGTCTAATGGTATGACTACTCTTCTTGTAATTGTGGACAGATTCTCCAAGCAAGCTCACTTTGTTCCCCTCAAGGGTCTACCCAATTCCAGTACTTTGGCGGATATCTTTGTAAAGGAGATTTTCCGTATTCATGGCGTCCCGTGGTCCATTGTCTCGGATCGGGGTACTCAATTTGTTTCTAAATTCTGGCGTGCATTTTCCCAGAGGTTGGGCATTACCCTTCTGTTTTCCTCAGGCTACCACCCCCAAACGAATGGGCAAACTGAATGCATGAACCAGTCCCTTGAACAGTATTTGCGTTGTTTTTCTTCTGATTCTCAGGATAATTGGGCTGAGTTGCTCCCTTGGGCAGAATTCGCGATTAACTCTCTAAAAAACGAGTCCACTCAAGAATCACCGTTTTTTGTAAACTACGGATTTCATCCTACCCGTCTTGCCATGCATTCTCCTAGGTCCGGAGTTCCTGCAGCTGATGATAGGGTATCCACCCAACAGGGGTCTTGGAGGAGGATTCAAACAGTTTTAAAAGAATCTGTGCTAAGACAAAAGAGACAAGCAGATAGGATTCGTCGGGAGGCCCATAAGTTCGTACCTGGAGATAAGGTCTGGCTTTCTTCTATAATTGTCTCCCAGTTCCTGGGTCCTTTCTCTATTCTGAGACAAATTAATCCTGTGGCCTATCAGCTTCGCCTGCCGCCCTCTATGAAGATTTCTCCAGTGTTCCATGTCTCACTGTTGAAGCCCTTTATCCAAGGCAAACGATTCGCTCATCCTTCGCTTCGGCCTCCTCCCCCCATTGTACCAGGACAACAGGAGTTAAAGATCCACTACATCATTGACTCTCGCATCTCCAGGGGCAAACTCCAATTTCTGGTTCACTGGAAGGGATACGGACCTCAGGACCGTTCTTGGGTCTCGCATACGGATCTTCACGCTCCATCTCTGCTCAAACGATTCCACCAAAAATTTCCCCTTAAACTTTGGATGGTTCGTCTGGAGTCCGACCCTCGAGGGGGCGGTACTGTAAGGATCCGCGCTGCGGGTATAACCGCTTCCAGCGCTTCCTTACCTCTCTTACAGGCTCCCCGGTGGCGTACCTCACTCCTTGCAGCTCCCTCTCCCGCTGCCCCCACACTTCCGGGTCGCGCGCGTGCCCTTAGGCCCAGGATGCCATTTTCTTGCGCCGGGTGCCTGACTCCGCCCCCGATGACACGGCGCACACTCCACGCGCTTCCCTGCCTCTTCCCCATCACGTCCACCCCCCAGGCCCTTCTCTCCCATCAGGCTCTTCCCCGAGCCGCTCCCCCGCTCCTCCCCTTGCTGTGACAGGCCCCAGCTACCCAGACACATTTCTCCCATCAGATCCTCCCCCGGGCCGCTCCTCCATTCCTCCCCTTGCTTCGATAGGCCCCAGCTTCCCAAACACTTCCCTCCTATCAAGTCTCTCCTCAGACCACTCCTCTGTTCCTCTCCTTCCTCTGATAGGTCCCAACCCCCTATTTAGTCTCCCCTCACCATTACCTCCTTGCTCTGCATAGCTTCTGTACCTTGGTGCTGTCTGCTGTTGCCTGGCCCCTTTTGTCTTTCAGTCCCTGTTCCTGTCCCTGGATATTCTGCTAACCTCCCTGGATATTGACCTTTGGCTTTGGACTTCGTTGATGCTGCTCTCTGGTACCCTTGGACTTGGCGTTAGACTCTTTACCTTGCAGACTTCTATATCCCTTGGACACGGCTTACGGACAATCTACTTCGCTGCTCTCTCCACTCCACGACCCAGGCTTACGGACACTCAACTATGCTGCTCTCTCCATTCCACGACCATTGGCTTACGGACTATACCTACCACCGCTGGAGTTGGCAAGTACGGTACTCTTTCTATTGTTGTTACCCGGACCATCTACGCTACTTCCACACTCCGGCCATGCCCCCGTATACTGTTAGGTGTGTGGTATTATCCCTTTCCACCTCAGTCCCGGGGTCTCGTCTGGCTTGTGGGCAGGCCGAGCGTTACAGCATGAAAGCTCTCTCCTCACTTCATAGGGCTGTATCCACGTGCGCGAAACGCATGAAACGCGTCAGAGGATTTTTCAGTTCCACTTGTTTGCTTTGTGCTTATTAAATATACCTTTATTTTATTGGTTTTATTTCAGCCCTCATTACAAACTAGTGCACTGTTTGCCATTTTTCTTTTGTTTTTTTGCTCCCTGTTTAGTAAACACTCAAGCCTTTTCCCTTTTTTTTTTTTTTTACTCTTTATGATATACTGTAAAACAAATATACATATTCACTTCGCTTCTCCGTGTAAGGAGCATGCTGCATGTGAACAGATTGGCCATACATATGTGAAAAAACAGAAAGTGAATCCCTGCGCTTCTCCCATGTATACTGTACATGAATAATTTGTCTTCATATTGATTTACATATTTACTCTAGTTATGCCATTTAAATATCAGAACCCTCACTTCTCTATTAAACAAACAAATCAGAGGGATGACTCAGTATTTTCTTTTATTTTGATATATTTTAGCATTTACTGTAGTGTTGACAGTTCTAATTGTTAGAAACCACTTTAAATTGGTGATTAATTTCCTACTCTGCTTTTGCAGGCGGAGTTTGAGGATTCATTACGCTATCTCACTGTATCTTATGATTTGAACTGTTTTATGTGGTATATAAAAACTCCAACAGAAATCAGGTAAGCACTAATTATCTGGGTTATACAGTACAAGAGATAGGAGCAAATTAGAGGGAGAGTTAGATGTAGTGCTATAGAGAGAAAATATAGATAGAATAAATGAACAGTAAAGTTTGAAGATGAGTTTGATTGGGCAAATGTTGACCCGAGTGGAAAATATATGTTTGCTCCCTGTGCTGCACCTCTTTATACATGTCTATCTTTGTTCCATCTAAGGTATTTACCCAAACCTCACTGACTTTTCCTCTTCCTTAAGTTGTGTATATCTCATCTCTATTTGTCTCTACACCAGGGGCGTGCAAACTTTTTTTTGCTGTGCCCCCCCTCCCCCCGCCTGCTCCTCTCCGTTCTGAGCCCCCCTCCTTACCTCGCATGTGACGTCACGTCACTTGACCCCACATTGACGCCGGCAGAGTCCAGGTAAGTTTTAGAATTGCAGGGGCCTCACGCGATCCCTCGGCATTTAATAATAATAGAACACATAATGGAAATAAGTGCTTCGGACATAAAAGTAACATTAGGAAAACGAGTCAATGACTCGAAGAGCTTACAATCTAAGTAGTAAGTAAGGACAGTTTATAGAGACTGTAGGAGTGTGTTCTGGTAAGTGCATCTGCAAGGGGACAAGGTCAATGTATATGAGATGTATAGTATCAGGCAACCATAACCCATGACGTTGTATCTATGTCCTAAGGCAGGGGTGAGCAAACTTTTTATGCCGAGCCCCCCTTTTAATCCATGAAATTTCTCGGGCCCCCCCTGCCTGATGTAATCAAAATCACATAAAGAAAAAACCTTTATTAAACGGTATACAATGTAAATACAAATATGTCTCATGCCGCGCATATAGAGCCCGCGATGGCGACGCTAGCGAAAGTTGTATTTCGCTTTGCGGCGGCGGCGTGGGCGACCAGGCCATTGATTGGTTCAGGGGCTGTCACATGAGGCGTCAGCCCCTGAAAAATCAAATATTGCCGGCTTCAAAAAATTGCGTCACCACATCACGCTTTCTATAAGCGCACGAGGCGGCGGCGACAATGCATTTGTTTTCGGGCGACGTCGCGTCGCCGGCACTATAAGCGCAGCCTAAATACTTACATACTTCAACAGCTCGCTCTTGCAAAATTAGGCTGCGTCCACGCTGCCGTGGAGAGCGGTGACATCACCGACTCTCCAAGCATGAGCACAGGGTGTCCTGCATAATTTTGCAAGCACGAGCGGGGAAGTGTTTACACTTTTTTTTATTATTATTTCTGTACATTCATAGTATGATTGATATAGTGGCAGCCTACCCTTTCACTTGCAGAGGATCACAGCGAAGCAGGTTGCCAGTGGAGGAGAGCAGAAACACAGCGCTATTGTAGGGCAGACACCATAAGGAGGGCACAACCAACAGGCACAGCACACACACAATCACAACACACACAACCAACACACACAACACTCAATCACAACACCCACACACACTCACAGACAACCAACAGGCACAGCACACACACACCACACACTGCAGTATATATATATATACATATATATATATATATATATATATATGTATATATATATATATACTGCTGCGGCACAGTTTATTCGAGCATTTGCCCGTTCTGTGCCGCAGCAGTAGCCTGGCGCGCGCCCGAGTGTGACGGGCGCGCGCCGAAGCAGCAGAAGAGCGCCCTCCGATCGGGGCGC